>NC_140514.1:42335585-43028918 GCF_964339955.1 Pipistrellus hanaki
TCTCAACATACACACACATAATATCCCCTTCTAATTGCCTGCCTCTTTGTTTATTTATTTATTTATTTATTTATTTATTTATTTATTTATTTATTTAAAATATATTTTATTGATTTTTCACAGAGAGGAAGGGAGAGAGACAGAGAGCCAGAAACGTCGATGAGAGAGAAACATCGACCAGCTGCCTCCTGCACACCCCCCACCGGGGATGTGCCTGCAACCAACGCACATGCCCTTGCCCGGAATCGAACCTGGAACGCACATGCCCTTGCCCGGAATCGAACCCGGGACCCCTCAGTCCGCAGACCAACGCTCTACCACTGAGCCAAACCGGTTTCGGCACCTGCCTCTTTGTTTAATTTCATAACTAGACTATAATTCTCATGAGGGCAGTAAAATGCCTTGCACACTTCTATACTCCCCAAAACAGGTACAGAACTAGCTATGCCATAAAAAAAAAGCAATATAAGTCTGGTAAATGAATGACTGGATGAATGAATGGCCTTATTTAATACATACTTTAAATTATGAGTATATTTTATGATCACTAAATATTGAGGACAAAATTTTGAATAGCTGGGAAATATTCCATCATGTGATCACATCATCTTTTAGTTTGAAAGTTCTTTTTATTTCTTTGCTTACTGGTGTTATTTCTAAGGCCTTGCTATCTATATATATATAAAGGCCAAACGACCAGAATGACCAGATGACCAATAGCTATGACATGAACTGCGGCTGGCCAAGTTGTCTGATTAGGGGTGGGGCTGGTGGCTGGTGGCAAACCTCCTGCTACCACTCCCCCTGGCCAGCCTGGCCCTGATCAGCCTTGATCAGGAGCAGACCATCCAATCCCCACCCATGCACAAATTTATGCACCAGGCCTCTAGTTTTAGATAATTAATTCAGTTGTCAACCTTATAATGGACTCTTAATCTTTATTTTTGATTATTTCTTCAGAATAAAATTTCTAAAAGTAGAATATTTTAAAGAATTTTTGGTACTAAGACCACATTACTTCTATGAAAATTTAATGACTAACACTGTTAACAGTAGGTATAGTTTATTTCTTAAAGTTTACTTATTTTATAAGTGGCAGCCTCAAATTCCATGTTATGTTTATGTGATAAAGCTCAAATGTTCTGTTCCTATATTTATCATATATCTATTATAATAATTTACACCTCTTCATTTGTTATAATTATTTATATTTCTAATCTACAAATTGATTTCCACTATTTTTGCTTCATTTTCTATTGGAGTGGTATTTGATTGGTGGAATTATTTAAATGCCCATATATTCTGCTGCATGGTGACAGAAACTGGAAGATTCTACATGAGCCCAGTAGCATACAGAAAAAAAAAAATAGCCACATGTTCACTAAATGATAGAATTTTTTTAAGTGATGCAAACATAAAGGGCATATATTTGCCTGACATAAGTTAGGCAACTATTCCTGTTGGAAAACTTAAGAGACATAAAAGATGTGTCTGCTACAGCTATCAGCTAACTTCTACCACATTCTGACTATGCACTGCTCCTTCTTTAATATTTCTCACTTTTCTCCTTTCTTCATACTTGTGTGTTATGTACATAAACTTCTCTATTCACTCATGCTATGGCTTTTACACTACACACTAGTTTAGGTTTGGTTCTCTAAGTGCTTAGAGGCCACCTTGGTTGTCTCTTGTCTAGCCCATATGTGACAGATTTTGTTGCAATGTGTTGCTGAAAATAAGTGAATTATGGGTAAATGAGAGAATATATCAGTAAAGTTATTAAGATAAATTTTATCCATTTTGTCATTGTAGATAGTGGGGATATAATAGAACAGGGAAGTTTAATTTTAATACCCAGCAATTGTTTGGGAAAAAAAAAAAAAAGACTATGGCCTTTTCCTGTTTCTCTGTTTTCTAGAACTACCCTTCAGTCTAATTAAGCATTGCTGTTAATCATCATTCATAATATAGAAAAGTTTGATATGTTTATATAGATTATAATTTTTTTCTCCCATGAGTTGCCAGGTTTTCTCAATTGAAATTATTCTTCCAAAGGCAACAGTAAATTTTGAGACATTATATGGGACACATAGGCGATTGCTGCAGGCAAACTCGTACTTCAGCTGAATTTAGTTAGAGTATATAGTTAAAAATGATTGTTTCATTAGAGTGGTGTCAACATTAAAACATGTCTTCCATGTGAGTATTTACTGACTTGGAATACCAGTAACAGGAAAAAACATATTTCAACTTGTTGCCATCTTTAAAATGATTGAATTTAATGAGCTTTATTCTACCTTTTCCCCAAGGAATCATTTCCCTAATCAAGTCTAATTGGTGTTATCCCTTAAGATGAGAATAAAATACACATCACAATGAACATAGTATACCTAAAGATCTTAAAGAAAAAAGAAGGTATTTTATTCAAGTAATGAGTAAGATTTCGATTGATTTATGTTAAATTCTGATATACTTATAACTATTTTTACAATAACGCTTATTTATAATATTTCTTAACTCAAAAACAAAACAAAAAAACTTATAAATGCTAACAAAGTTCCAGATGTAATGCTCGGGTACAGAGACATAAAACTTCCTAAAACAATAAATTATTGCATTAAGATTAATAATTATTCAGAAATTTCACTAAAGGTCTGGGAAATGTATTAGGATGAATATTGTTTTTATTAAATATCTATATATTAGGCATTATACTATAATTTATTAATTTTATTCTCTTAGATAAAAATATAAAAATATGAACAATAATATAATGTATATTTATATATCTGATCCTATAATTAATATATAATGCCTATGATTCTATTTTTGCCTCAGATCTTATCTGTTAACAAATATGCATATACAAGTCAAACATCATTCTTTATGCTCTTTTCCTCTCTCCCTTTTTGCTCTATTCCCCTCCTTCATAATAGGCAGCCACTTTATCATGACTTTTTGATATATCTAGGCCATGTTTTTATATATTGAATACTTATTGGGACTCTAAAAAAACAATATCTAGTGTTTTTATTTATCTACTTTGGTTTAACTAAAAAAACACTATATATATAAAACCCTAACATGCAAATAGATCAATGGCAGAACAACTGAAACAACAGATCAACCAGTTGCTATGATGTGTGCTGACCACAAGGGTGTGTGTGTGAAACATAGTGGGCATCGGCAGCAGGCAGCAGATCATGGAACATGGAGAGCATCAGCCATGGCCGGATGGCGGAGCAAGTGAGCTGGGGCACCAGACAAATGTGGGGCACCAGTCACTATCATCGGGCAAGCTCCTGGTAGTTACTGAAAATTCTTTGCTCCTGTGCACTATGGTCCCACAACTGCTGATGGTACTGGAGCCACCACTCACACCTTGCACCTGCCCCGATTGCTCAGCATAGTCAGTGAGTGTAAGCGAGGCTGCTGGCCCTGATTGCCCCTCAGGGCTTCTCCACTTCCCCCAGCTCCTGAGGGCAATCCGGGATGGTAGCCACCTCTCACACCCACTGCAGATGCCAGAGCTGCTGTTCCCATCTGCTGCTGGCACCTGGCGCTGGTCCTGATCATTCAGCACCGTCAGCAGGTGTGAGCGGCAGTTGCTGGCCCAGATCACGGCTGAAAGCTTCTCCTTCTCCCCATGCTCCTGAGGGGCAATCAGGGCCGGCAGCTGCCACCCTCACCCACTGCAGGCTCCAATCTCTCCATGTCGGCGGCAGTGGGAGTGGGGCTGCCAGCAGAGGGCATGGAAGATGGGCCGTGACTCATGCCTGTGCTCACTGCAGCCTTGCAGCCCACAATTCCTTTCAAGGTGCATGAATCCTAGTGTGTGTGTATGTGTGTGTGTGTGTGTGTGTGTGTGTGTGTGTGTGTGTATTCATAGAAATAGAAAAATCACTCTGGAACTTCATAAACAGTAACAGATTGTTGTTTGAAGGAGGTGGTGATTGGGATAGGTGAATTTATCAGATTTTTGGTAAATAAAAGATCTTGTACATTTTTAACACTTTTTTTTTAAAGAGCTACAAGTAAACTTCATTTTAGTTTGAGCAGTTTCTATCTGCTCTGCTTCTTTAGTAAGGTGTTTTGATAATTTCATTTCTTTTCTTCAATTTTAAATGAATACTCTGAAGAAAATTTGTTGAAAATGATTTTATTAATTAACATATCAATAATATTTGTCCAACTCTTTAAAAGGAAGAGTTTATATGCTTTAAAAACAGTCCACTTTTAAATTATTTTTCTGCTTAAATTTTAAAAAATCAGCGCTAATGACTAGTTTACCTTGTGAACAATGGTTTATAAACTAAAGAATCAGCTATTGTTACTTAGAGTGGTGTGTAAAACAGTTCCTATAATTATTGTAATTTTAAATTAAAGTAAAAAGGAGAAATTAAAAATGAGTTACCTCCGTGTTTTACATTCTAATATTAATTTGTGTTTAGTAATTTTTATAATCATTTCAGGAATGGAAAGACAAAATTTCACTATTCTTCTATTTCTTTTTTTTGTTTTGTTTTGTTTTGTTTTTATTAAATTATTATCTGTGTACATATTTTAACATTGCCCCCCCCCTCCCATACATACCCTCCCTCCCCAGAGTTTTGTGTCCATTGGTTGTACTTATATGCATGTATACAAGTCCTTCGGTTGATCACTTATCTCCCCCAGATCTCCCTACTCTCCCCGCTGAAATTTTACAGTCTGCTTGTTGCTTTACTGTTTATATATATATCTTTTGGTTTGTCAGTTTATAATGTTCTTTAATATCCATAAATGAGTGAGGTCATGTGGTATTTCTCTTTCATTGACTGGCTTATTTCACTCAGCATGATGTTCTCTAGTTCTATCCAGGTTGCTGCAAATGATGAGAATTCCTTCTTTTTTATGGCAGCATAGTATTCCATTGTGTAGAGGTACCATAGTTTTTTGATCCAATCATCTGCTGACGGGCACCTAGGCTGTTTCCAGATTCTAGCTATTGTAGATTGTGCTGCTATGAACGTAGGGGTGCATATATCCTTTCTGATTGCTGTTTCTAGTTTCTTGGGATATATTCCTAGGAGTGGGATTACTGGGTCAAATGGGAGTTCCATTTTCAGTTTTTTTGAGGAAACTCCATACTGTTCTCCACAGTGGTTGCACCAGTCTGCATTCCCACCAGCAGTGCACGAGGGTTCCTTTTTCTCCACAACCTCGCCAACACTTGTCGTTTGTTGATTTGTTGATGTTGGCCATTCTGACAGGTGTGAGATGGTACCGCATTGTTGTTTTGATTTGCATCTCTATTCTTCTATTTCTTTTAGCATTATTTTTTCTTCATGATAAAAACCTTATCAGAGTCACTTAGATATAAATGAATTATAAAATCTATGTAATAAAAAAGGAAACCATTGAGGTTTGAGAGCTGAAGTAAGGGAATTTTCAGAATACAGAAGAAAAGTTGACAGGTATGGAAAAGACAAAGGAAAGCCATGAAAATAGTTGGGGAATAGTTTAAAAAAACAACTATTTGGGGAAAATAGAAGACACGTGATGTCAACCTCATTAGGCCAAGGTGAATGAACAACTTGGCTTAAAATTATTTTTTTAGTACAAAATCCTTTCTCCACAATACTTAGCACACAATGGGCTGCCTCCACTGCGCATGTAATAATTTTGTGCTATGTTTTCCAAATTGAGTTGCAAGTGCCTGGAGTTGAGAGACTGGGTCCAACTTACATTTGCCATCCCCACTAGTAGCAATAATGCTAGCAGACAGTGAGTGCCCCATAAATGTTTGTATAATAAAGGATGCACTCAGTCATCAGAGTGCTACCCTTCATTTTCAGCATAGTCCCCACTCCTAAACCCTTACTCAGACCTCAGAGAATTTTCTCCCAGAAGCTTCTACTATGCTGCCACATACCTGTAAGGCAGGGTTGCCACATTTCCATCGCAACACCTCACAGTACTTTAAAAGGAAGGTGTGTACTGCTAAATTTGGAAGATGATTTTTGTAGATAGACAAGCTACAATTTGAGAGTCATCTTCACATGAGCTCAACCAAAAAGAAAATCAAAGAACCTCAACAGGGTGTGCATGGTGGGGGCAGGAGGATTGGGACAAGAGAAAACCCCTACTAGAAAGCAAAGAAGCCAATGCTTTCTCAGTATACCCCACTCTTCACCTCAATTCCATTTTTTAAACACACATGGTGACCTCAGAAATTGAGGAGCTGAAAGCAGTCACAGTTCCTACATTCCCCCCACCCCCACCCCCATCCCCCCTGAAAATTGTGTTAGCAATCTCAGCTTCAGGGACCCAGGAGAACTAAAGTTGAGCACTGCAAACAGGCTCCTAGTGAATATGAGTTGGAGGAAAGAAGGATATTTTATACTAATCTTAGCCTAATCAAGATCTGGGTGAATGATTAGCAGCTAATTTAAATTAAGCAAGGAAAATGATATTTAAAAATACCTTTAAATCTTATTTTGTTGAACACTTGATTTTGTGACAGGAATTGTGCTAAACTCATTGTGATATTATTCATTATGAAGTAAATATTTCCAAAACTATAAGTTTTAATAAGGAAGAATAGAAGCTCAAAGAAGTGAGCTAATTTGCCCATCTCATAGAACTAATTAAAAGTTAATAAGAAAATCAAAGCCAGTTTTCACAAATCAGAGTATAAATAGTATTACTAATCAAATCATAAGGTTTAATTTAATACACAAAATTATATTATGCACATAACTATTGGAAAAACAATAAATTCCAACAATAGACAAATGCTTAAACAAACAAAAATTACATGCAAAGATTATTATGTGCTATTAAACTATTTATACATAGTGTGTAATAATATGGAAAACATGTTCTTGTTAGAATGTAAAATTATACATAAAGTATGATTACAAACATATATATATATGAAACTATAAAAAAAACAATAACAAATCAAAACTTGTGTCTCCTGATACACAACTGGATAAAAAAAGATCTGTTATATATGTAATGAAATATTACCTGGCCATAAAAAGTAATGAAATTTACCCATTTGAAAAATGGATAAAGCTAGAGGGTATTATTTTAAGTGACAAAAAGTCAGGTAGAAAAAGACAAATGCCATATGATTTCACTTATGTGTGGAATCTAAAAAACAAAGTAAACAAGTAAATAAAATAAAAACAAACTCCTTGATACTGAGAACAGATTGATGGTGCAAGAGGGGAGAGTGTTTGATGGTCTGGGTTTAAAAGTTGAGGGATTAAGAAATACAAAGTGGTTGCTACAAAATAGTCACAGGGATGTACAGCATATGGAATTAATAATCATTGATGTACTAACTTTGAATGGTTCTAGGGGGTACTAGCCTTATCAGGGGGAAATCACTTTATCATATATATATACATACATACATACAATATACACACACACACACACACACACACACACATATATATATATATATATATATATATATATATATATATATATATACAGTAATATGCAAATAGACAAGAAAGGAAGAACAACCGAACAACCAAACAACCAACCAAAGTGTAATAAACTAATGATCTGCTAAGGCTGCTCAACTGCTTGCTAGGACATGCATAACCACCAGGGGACATACAGTCAATTGGTTTACCAGTTGCTGTGACATGCACTGACCATCAGGGGGCAGATGTTATGACCAGTAGGTTAGTTTGCAGCTGGGGTCCAGCCAATTGGGATTGAAGAAGATGGGTTGGACATGCCCTGGACCCCTCCTAGGTTCCCTCCCTAGTTCGGATTTTGGAACAGTGGGGTCCCTCAGCTGGGTCTGCACTCTTTCACAATCCAGGACCCGATGGGGGATGTCAGAGAGCTGGTTTCAGCCTGATCCTGCAGGCCACTCCCCTGGGAGGGTGCCAGAAGCAGGGCTCATGCTGGTAAATGCTGCTGCAGCAGCGCAAGACTATCCAGATTGGGACTAATTGGGTGTGAGCCCATGGCAGGCACAGTGGGGCCAGGATAAGCAGGAGCAGTAGGTAGGAACTGAAGGCAGCGTTGAACTGCGGGTTTCAGCCCAATCCCTGCAGGCCTCCCAGAGGGACGCCCACCAATGCACAATTTCATGCACCAGACCTCTAGTAAATTATAAAAATATTTACTCATTATGCTGAGTATCCTCCCTAATAAAAGAATAATATGCAAATTAACCATCACCCTGCTACACCCAAAAGCCATGCCCACCAACCATGCCCACCAGCCAATCAGAGCGAGTATGAAAATAAACCCAACCAAAATGGTTAGAGCCGCAGAGAGCAGGAGTTTCCCCAGAAATAGAGGAAGCCAAGCTTCCCTCCTGCCCTTGCCATCCTAAGCCTTCACTCCAAGCAACAAAGTTTCAATTGTAGAAAGTAAACATATCCCAGATACCAGGGCCTCTGCTTGGGTCACTAGCAAGGGGGGGGGGGGTTGGTGTGTGGCGTGGCCCGCTACAAACCACCACAGGCCCCTTGCTCAGTCTGCCCCATGCCCCAAGGGAACTCCCACCCTGATCCGGGACACCCTTCAGGGCAAACCAGCTGACGCTTACCTGAGTACCAGGCCTCTATTCTATCTAATAAAAGAGTAATATACAGATTGACCATCACTCCAACACACAAGATGGCTGCCCCCGTGTGATCAAAGATCCTGCCCCTATGTGGACACAAGATGGCCAGCAGGGTAGAGCAGTTTGGGAGGGACCAGGTATGCAAGGGAGGGCAGTTGAAGGCAATCAATCCTGCAGGGGAGGGCAGTTAGGGGTGACCAGGCCGGCAGAGGAGGGAAGTTGGGGGCAAAGGAGCTGGCAGGGGAGCAGTTAGACATCAATCAGGCTGTCATGGGAGTGGTTAAGGGGTGATCAGGCTGGCAGGTAGAAGTGTTTAGGGGCAATCAGGAAGGCAGGCAGGCGAGCAGTTGAGAGCCAGCAGTCCTGGATTGTGAGAAGGATGTCTGACTGCCCGTTTAGGCCCCATTCTGGTGGGATCAGGCCTAAATGGCCAGTATGATATCCCTTGAAAAGTCCCAGATTGAAGAGGATGCAGGCTGGGCTGAGGGATTAACCCCTTTCCCCCACCTAGCCCCCGTGCATGAATTTTGTGCACCAGGGCTCTAGTCTTAAATAATATAATGTTGAACATCAATGTAGTTGAAAAATTAAAATTGATTAAAATTAAAAAATAACTGGCCTTTCTAAAATAAAATAAAAAATATAAGACACTGAATTTGGGCATGGGGGAGTAAAAGGAGTAACAACCAACACTATTTTTCTGAATATATACTAAAAAAAGCATTTAAAATGCTGAGACTTTTCAGCTAGTAATTCTATTTTTTATAATCTTTTTTGAAGAAATATACTAAAAAGTAGATAAATACTTGTGAACAAAGATGCTCATCAAAGTGAAAAAATATAAACAACTTAAATGTCCAAGTGAGCACTTTCAAGAACAGTGTTATGCACATAAGATGTAATTTTATGTAATGTTTATTCCTTCAACTTCTTTTTAGTGTCAAAGAAAACTGCTTTCAATATAATGGGAAGCAGAATTACAGTATTCAAAATTGTATGTAGATGATAAAAAATATAAGCACAGCTAAAAGATTGGAAAGAAACATGTCAAATGTTTACTGGTTTTTCTCTGGAGAATAGAAGTATGATTGATTTTTCTCTTTATAACTTTCTGTACTCTACATTTTTTTCTATAGTCACCATACAGTATATTATTTTATTTAAAATAAAAAGTCACTAACATATAAATTTTCTCTAATGAGCATGATTTTTTTTTTTGTAAAAATAGACACATTAAAAGAGATACTGAATGGTGACTTGTTAAATAAGACTCTTCCCTATTAGACTAAACTGTAAAAGGCAGCAATAGTATTTTAATTATACCTGTATTCCCTTTACCTACAATGAATACTAACAGAACCAACAACAACAAAAGACATGGAGAATTGGAGCTGACCCATAAATAACAAGAAGCTTTTGCAAAAATAAAATAAAATAAAATAAAATAAACACAGAAAACAGGCTAGAACATATCACAAATCATTTTAAAGATTACATAAGAACTTTCAAAGAATAAAAAATAATTTTGCATATAAACTTTTCCAGATCATAAGACAGAAAGCTTTGCAATTTATTTGGAGAAGCCAGCAACAACTCAGATAAATAAACCTGACAAAAATAGCATCCTTCAAAAAACTATAAATAGAGTACACTGTAACAAATAGAACCCATTTCTAAATTTTAAAATGTTCAACATAATTTATCTAGCCAAATGATAACTTAAAGGTATTGGATAAAAGTCTGTATCTTGAATAATCAAAGTAAAGGAAAACTAAAAAGAGAGGGGAGGGGGATTAGGAAATAAAAACGTTATAATGCTGTGTTAAAGGATTCTTATCTCAAATAAACAGTAATATTTCACTTCTTAATGAGCAATAGTCTCAACATTTGATTCACAAACATTTTTGAGACCATCATTAATTATAACTAAACATCCTTAAATTTGTACATACACACATTTTTTATGTGATATCTAGGGTTACATGAATTAGTTCAAATGTCCTTCTAACTCCAGTTAGACATGTCTGCTTTAGAAGCATTCCACTTAAAGTCAAGACTAAGTAAGGATTGATCATGACCTGTTTGAAGAAATGCCTTATCTCATGAAAAACAAAACCAAACCAAACCAAAAAACACACAATATGAATGAAAGGATGAATATGGAGGGGAAAAAAAAGAAACATCTTTACTTCAAGATGATATATTTACTACCTGTAAAAACCAAAGGAAAAAAATGAAAAGCCAATAGACAATAAAAATAATTGTAAAAATACTGGTTACAAAAATAAAACCCAAACGACTTGCCTAGATACTAAAAATGACCATTTAGAAAACTAAGTGTTTAAAAGAAAAAGTGACAAAGAAAAATATTACTTTTTAGAACTTTTAACACCTACATACAGGGTCTCTACAATGTTATTTTTGATAGACTTAAAAGAATAAAGCAAGTCAAACTCTATAAGACACTATCTCTAAATGAAAGATTCAACACAAGAAAAACACCGATTCTATCAAGACCCATCTATAGTTTTAAGGAAACTTTTTGAACTTAGCCCACTGATTCTCACATTTGTCTCCAAGTCCAAAGGTGCATTTCATAATATTTTGATGAATTATAGTAAGAGAAGGCTTGCATTTATTATTTTTGCATCACTGTCATTTGTTTTAAAATGTGATGCTAATACCAGAGTGCCCTGAGAGATCTGTTAAATAAAATATAAATCAAAGGAAGATATACAGATAAGCAAATGCCTTCCCATAAGGAAAATCTAAATTATTGAAAATGCTTTTGAATGAACTCTTTAACTCATTAAACAGAAAGCAAATCTTGTCTACTCTATACCAAAACAAATTAAAGAGGGTATAGTATAATGGGAAAGAAAATGTACAAAATATTAAAAATTTGTAATCTTCAATTTAATTTGGTATTTTCTAAAACCACATGTAGAATGTCATTTACATTTTCCCAGAGCATAAAAAATAGAGAACTTTATATGAAGCAAAGTTATCATTAATGCCAAAACATATCTGTATTCATGTACCCCAAATAATAATGTCTCATTTATGCATATTTGATATAAACTTCCTAAATAAAATATTTGCAAAAAAATTTTAAACACATTAAAATACTGCTTAATAATTAGGTGGGATTTATCTTAAGAATGTAAGAATAGTATAATATTCAGAAATATTTTGCTATCTGTATCAATAGTTCTAAATAAAAAAAATTCATGACTATCTGTATAAATACCAAAAATATCTGTGATAAAATTCAATATTGTCTGGTAAAAGCATAATAAAGTAGAAAGAGATGGGTACTTTCTTTAATGTTAAAAAAATATATAACTAAGAAAAGCCATCATTTTACTTACTTTGGAAAAATTATAAGATGTACTGAAGATATACAAAAGCAAGGATGCCCAGTGTCTCCACTAATATTCGATATTAACATTGTATGGGTGGAGTTACTTAACCCATTCAGACAAACAACAAAACAAAAACTATTAATCTGAAATAATTGGACACAAAATAAAAAATATCTTATTTCAGATCTCATAATATTATTATACGCAGGGATCAGTAAATTATAGCTGATGGGCTATACTTTATGATTTTGTAAATAAAGGTTTATTGGAGCAAGCTCTGTTCATTCATGTATGTATTGTCTATGGCTGTTTTGCACTACAACAATGGAGTTGAATAGTTGTGTCAGAAAATGTATTGCCAACAAAGCCTAAAATATTTATGACTATTTATGAAAAAGTGTTTTGACCCTGATCTAGAGAAATCAGTGATAAGATGAACACAAAAAACATCATGTGGCAGAATATGAAATATACAGGCAAAAGCCAAAAATCTTTTTATATGACTAAGATCTGGTTAGAATATTGAAAGTAATACTAAAATAAAATAATAAAATTTAAAAATTGATATAAGAAAAAATAAATACAAATAGTAAGTGTCATAAAATTAATATTATCTTAATTGAATCAACTCTTTACTCATCTGTTTATAAACTAAGAGTTTGATTTTAGTTTTGAAAATGCCTCACCACAAATGTCTTTAGAAGCAGCTTAGATTGAGTGACAAGATGTTGATTGTGAGAAATAAATACTTCCTATAAACTTTTAAAATGTTGCTTTAGTATGGGTAATCTTATAGAAATGACAAGAGCATTTACTTGAAATGTCTTTCATTTTCAATGGGAGCAAAGTGAAAAATCAAGTATCATATCCTTCAATATTTTCATGAAACTTAAAAATTATTAAGAATTCATGTTTGATTTATGTGTATTTAAGAACAGAGGGTAATAAAGATAGGCTGAACACCTGGCCATGGACACATAAAAATAAAAATAAAAATAAAAATAAAAATAAAAATCCAAGAACCCTGGTTAAAGCAAATGGAAGATTAAGCTAACTGATGATCCAATTAGGAAGGCAGCAGGCAGGCTAAAAGATTGTACTTCAGTCTGAGCAGGGGCTCCTCCAGCATCTCCAGGGGATGTTTAAATAATATAGCAGAAAAAAAATATTGTTGCTTCTGTCTTCCTTTACATTTCTTTTATGTAGGAGAGGAAGAGAGACAAAGAAGAGCAAGGAGGGAAGGAGGGCAGAGAATGAGACTGAGATAGAATGATTGCAAAGAGAAGCAATCAAAAATGTGCAAGCCATGGCCACAGGAATTGAACCACCATTCACCTAGGGGCATTTTGTTTTGTGACCTACTCTTAGATGGATGACTGCAAGGATATTCAGGGAGTACTTTGATTTTGTCAGGGGAAAAAGACCTGAGGTCATTTTCCGGTGAATGTCCCATTCAGGATCAATGAAAAGAAATAACTGTAGATAGAATCTGAGAGTTGGATTTCTCTTGGAGTTAGATTTCATTACCCTGCCACACCAATCCAATAATTTTATGCTGAGAGGGCCTAGGCTCACGATAGTGAAGACCAATCAGCTAGCTGTCCAACCTTGAATGGTTATTAGAATCTATAATAGGTCTCATGTTTCCCCATCCAATAGTAGTTTTTTTGTTTGTTTGTTTGTTTGTTTTAAATATTATTTTATATTAGTTTCACGTGTACAGCATAGTGGTTAGACAATCATATACTTTAGAAAGTGTTCCCCTTGATATGCCCAGCACCCACCTGGCCACCACACATAGTTATTACAATATCATTGACTATATTTCTTATGCTGTAACTATATTTCCTGTTTTATAACTACAAATCTGTACTGTCAGTCTGTTCCCTGGATCTAGGAGTCTGTTTCTGTTTTGTTTGTTCACTTATATTGTTTTAGATTCCACATATAAGTGAAATCATATGGTATTTGTGTTCCTCTTACTGACTTATTTCACTTAGCATAATACCTTCAGTAGTGTTCTTAGTTTCCAGTCATTATTTCCACAAATTAACATTTCAAATAGGGATGAGCCAAAGCCTCACAAGAACAACAACAACAGCAACAACAACAACAACAACAAATATATATATATATATATATATATATGTATGTATTGACCATCTTAATGTTCTTCTCTGCAAGTTCTAACATATGGGTTAAGCATGATTTATGTTAATGATCAAAAGAGGCTTCAGAGACCAAAGTGGTCACAGGAGCTTGTCATTGTTACCTTACATTTAAAATGGTTCCTGTCCATATTTTCTCAGACTCAATTGATACTTTACAGTATTTAAATGCACATTGAAATGTATATTTATTAAAATAAATAGCTGAGAGAAATACAGAAGAAAGCTTCAAATTATATATAATGAAGGAATATGCAAATTTGTCCAGTACACCATCACGCTACAACTATTCACAGGGTGGATGTGGCTGCAGGGCCGCTGGGCGGCATTCCAAGTCTAAGCATGATTTTGTCCTGCCTAGGTAGACTCCCCTGAGGCCCACAGATGAATCCAAATGCCAGCCTGAGGTTTACTAAACTTTCCTGGAGCTGCTCCCCACACCCCCACCCCCACCCCCTGCCCCAGGACCACACTGTCCTCAGCAGGGTGCGCAGTCAGAGTCCTGTAGAATGGGGGCTACAGGGAGCCATGGAGGGGCAGGGCCAGCCAGAGACAAGCTCCCAGAGGTCTGAGGAGAGTGCCTGAAGGAAGAGGAATCTTCAGCAAAGTGGCCAGCATGGCCAGGGAGACTGCAGGCATGTGGACTGCCTCCACCTGAGGGGCAGCTCCTGGGTAAGTGCCACGGGCTTCAGTGAAGTGGCCAGCCAGGAGGCAGATGTCCCAAGGGGTACAGAGCAACGCCAAGGTGGGGTGCACTGAAGGGGCTTGGGCTGGGGAAGGGTGCTGGTGAGTGGGGATCTACCTCACCCATTGAGAGGGAGGTTCTGCAGTGGCCCCAAGATGCTGTAAACAAGAGGCGATGACTACTTGCCTGCCTGCCTGATTTCCCTGAACTGCCCTCCCCTGCTGACCTGGTTATTCCTAACTGCACTTTCTTGCCAACCTGGTCACCCTTAACTGCCCTCTTGTGGCAGCTTGATTGCCCCTAACAGCTCTCCCCTGCCAGCCTGGTAACCCCTAACTTCCCTCCCCTGTAGGTCTTGCCCCCTCCCCCAACTTTCCTCTCCTCCCTTCCCAACTGCCCCTCCCTTGAAGGCCTGTGTCACGTCCAATTGCCCTCTGCCAGCCTAGTCACCCCTAACTGCCCTCGCCTGCAGGGCTGATCATCCTCAACTGCGCTACCCTGTAGGCCTGGTCTCTCCCAACTGCCTTCTCCTGATGGCCTGATCGCCCACAACTGCCCTCCCCTGATGGCCATCTTGTGGTGGCCATCTTTGACCACATGGGGGCAGCCATCTTGTGTGTTGGAGTGATGGTCAAGTTGCATATTCCCACTTTATTATATAGGGTGTAAGAAAGTTTTATTTACAAAATTAGGCATAGTAAGAGATTAATAAGAAAAACTAATAATGAAATGGAATGATTATAGCAATATACTGCAATAAAAGTCAGTTGAATGTTGTTCACTCTCAAAATCTTACTGTACTCTATTCATCTTTTCATGTAAAGGAAGCTCTTCCCACTTTCTCTTTGAAGTGTATGATTTGGGCAACACTACTCTGGAGCTTTGGGGCCATTATTAAGTAAAATAAGGGTCACTTGAACACAAGCACTATGATCCTGCAACAATGGATTTGATAACCCAGATGGCTACTGAGTAACACGTGAGTAGTGTATAGCATGGAGGCGCTGGATAAAAGGTATGATTTATATCCTGGGCAGGATAGAGTAAGATGGCATGGTAGTTCACATGCTACTCAGAACAGCATATAATTATAATTTGAGTTGTTATTTCTATAATTTTCCATTTAATATTTTTGAAATTCAGCTAACCACATGTAATTGAAATTGCAGAAAGCAAAACTCAAGATAAGAGGGGACTAATGTAAAAACAAGAGAGGCTCTTAAGAAATATGGTAAACCAACTCAACCACTCACCGATGCTTAAAAGAAATAAATATTATTGATGGTACAGAACATTAGAATAAACTTCAAAGTAACCAAAGAGTAGATAACATACTTAAAAATGAAAGTATATTAGCTGGTAGAATGGAGAAAATCTCACTGAACTACTTGATGCAAACACTTGGCAGTCTCAGAAAGTTTTACAATAAATTATATCTAATTTTCCAAAAATCTTATCAAAACCATAAGATATTTATGACTATTTTCCAAAACCAAGAATGTTATTTTACATTTCCCCAGAGCATAAAAGGTAGAATAACACCCAGATTCTGTATATAAAGCAAAGTTAACATTAATGCCTAAACATATTCATATTATGTACACAAAATCACTAATCTATCTCATTTATGCATATTGATGTAACTTTCTACATTAGGGGTGTCGAACTCAATCAGAGAAGGGGCCAAAATCTAAAATCCAGCCTAAATCGCTGGCCGAATGGTTTACTGAACAGTCATAAACTGACAATGTCATAAACTGACAGCGGAGTGCAGTGATGACAGCGCGGTGCGGGCCACATTGCAAGGCCTGGCGGGCTGGATTTGGCCCGCGGGCCTTGTGTTTGACACATGTGTTCTACATAAATTATTAGCAACAAAATTTTAAACACATTAAAAACAATGCTTGTGATTAGATGGGATTTATCCTAAAAGTGTAAGAATAGTTTAATATTCAGAAATATTTTACTATCATTAGTTCTAAATAAAAATATCATGATTATCTCCTTAGATACTGAAAATGTCTTTTGTAGAATTAAATTCTATCTGGAAAAAAGCATACATAATAGGAATTGATGGGTACTTGCTTTATATATTAAATATGTTTAATTAAAATAAGCCATCATTTTACTTATTGGGGAAACACTAGAGTCATTCCCACTAAAGGGATACAAAGGCAAGGATACCCAGTATCTCCACTAATATTTAACACTAGAGGCCCAGCACACAAAATTCTTGCACAAGTACAGTCCCTAGGCCTGGCCTGTGATCAGGGCCATCTTTCCCGGCTGCCCACAGCAGACCCTGCCCCCCACTGCCACCCATCCCAGTTCCCCATTGGCCATCATGCCTTTGGAGCCTGACAGCCAGGGAAAGGGACCAAAAGGTCAGCCATTCCTGCCTGCTCATCGGCCCCACCCCTGCTGTGGGTTGCCCTCTGTGTGTGGGGTGACTGGTGGGGTGGGGGCCTTGGCCTGGTGCCACCTGCACCCCCCACCACCCACCCCTGGTTCCCCGTTCACCATGTGACAATCAGAGCTTGCCAGCCAGGGAAAAGGACCAGCAGTATGCCTCATAGTGACTAATCGAGGTCTTTCTGGTCTTTCCACTCTTAGGGTCAATTTGCCACATAAGTACTAGGAAAAATCATTGATGAATTAATTTATAAACTTAAGGGGGATGGGAATGGGAGGATGAGCAAAAATATGTGAAACCTTTTATTATATAGGATTGTATTGGAGGAGTAACTTAACCCATTCAGACAAAGATGAAACAAAATGAAACACAACACAAAAAAAACAAAAACTATAGCTTTGTAGTAAAGAATAAAAAAATATTATTCCAGATGGCATAACACTATTATATGAAGGGGTCGTTAAATTATAGCTGATGGGATATACTTTATGATTTATAATTTATGATTTTATAAAGTTTTACTGGAGTAAGCTATGTTCATTAATTTATTGTCCATGGCTATTTTGCAGTACAATAGAGTTGAGTAGTTGTGTTTGAAACTCTATTGCCAACAAAGCCTAAGATATTTATGACTATTTAAGAAAAAGTGTTTTAACCTTGCCCTAGAGAATCTGTATAAGATTAACACAAAAAATACCATGTCATTACAGTGGCAGAATATAAAACAAACAGACAAAAGTCAATAATATTTTATATGAATAAGATCTGGTTAGAATATTGAAAGAGTGAACCCGCTTTATAATAGCAATACAAAAATAAAATAATACATCTTAAAAATTGATACAAGGAAAGATAAATACAAGTGCAAATGGATATTTAGTATATTATAAAGGTGGCATTTTAAGTCAATGGGGAAATGCAAATTTATATGGAGAAGGTGTTAAGCAATTAAAGAGCCATTTGGAAAAATATGAAATTGGATTCATACCTCACATCAGAATTAACTTCAAATTAGTAAAATATCTAAACATAATAAATGAAGCCACATAAGTACTAGGAAAAATCATTGATGAATTAATTTATAAACTTAAGGGGGATGGGAATGGGAGGATGAGCAAAAATATGTGAAACCTTAATCAATAAAGAAATTTAAAAAACTATATAAACTTAATAATAATGTAAGTCTTTCTAATTATGTCTCAAAATCTAGCTGCAAAAAAAGAAAAATATGTACTCATTTGACAAAGATATCATGAAAAAAATCAAAATAAATAGAGGCAAAAGACAAAAGATAATCAAGGAGAAAATATTTGCAGCATGTGTTATAGATGAAAAGTTACTCTCCCTAAATCTGTAAAAATCTAAAATATGAAACTGAGAAATAATAAAAATAAATGCAGATTTGCCTCTATTTGGTATATATGTAGGGCATAGAAATAAAATTTACTATTACTCTTGTATTTTTGAAATCAACCTAGGACATTACTGTAAACACTAGAATTTTTAAAAAAATTTTAATTTAGTCTCAGTAATTATATAAATAATTTATATAAGAATCTCTTGAAGTAGAAATGTTTATTACTGTTCAATTTCCAATAGAAAGTAAGAAGTTTTGTCTACTAGAATAGGGAAGTTTTTGCAAGATAGTTAGATATTTGGTTATTTGGGAGAGAACAGATGTTTTTAAAGGGTTGTAATACTGATAACAATTTGAATAGCTGTAATAATTGCTATAATTTTAGAAAGCCCAATATGTGCCTGATATTGCTTTACATTGTATATTATATCCTCTAAGTTAATAAAAAAACAAACAAATTATTACCTCAATTTTTACATGTTGAGTAAGTTCACCGACATGGACAGCTGTCAGGGTTGAGGTTGGGACTCACCCTGGCAATAGCACTGCGCTTGATGTCCAGACCGACAGAAAATCAGGCTTCCACCATATATTTTCAGCATCTCATGCATCTCTTAAAACCATCAGTAGGGAAAGATAATGAGACTATGGAGCCATCAGATAAAAAATTGACCAAGAAACCAAGTCTTCTAAACCATTGAACCCCAACCCACACTTCATTCTCTAATTTACCTTTTCAATTGGGAAACTATGTATTTGGTGACCTTCCTCGGTCTCACCTTGTCCTTTTAGATACCAAAGTTTGAGATGGTTTTATAGTTTGTTTGCCAATTTTATATGTTGATTACTTTCTTTTCCATTTTTAGACCTGGAACAATAAATAGTCCCTTCTTTCCTAGCTACGGATGGTAGCACAGACGTTCCATGCCAAAAGCCCTAGCTGTTTCATTGTGCTGCCAAAGTCGCTGCCAGGCCCATGATGTGATGCTATAATGCTCACACTGTGTTTATTGCTTCTAGGGTAGATTTTAGGAAGTTAGGAAGAGCTAATCGTCCTGTGAAGCAGAGTTCTTCCCATTTCAGGCCTTTTGAAAACCAAGTTATGTTTACATTGCAATGTTTTTGGCAAATCTAAAAACAGTGGTATATATTATCAGGAACTCCCAAAACATGATTCAAGGAACCAGAGAATGCCGATAGGTTTAGCTCTAAAAAAAAAAAAAAAAAAAAAAAAAAAAATCCTTGGGGTAGGTGAAGATTCAAAGTGAAACACATTTAGGAAAAGCCAGGTGATATTGTATATTTTACACTCAGAAAGTGACAGCATTTAAATATTCGTTATGGCCCTCTAAGAAAGAAATGCAGTTTGTTGCACTTCCCAAGTATATTTATTGCCCAAGTCATTTTTTCAAGGTGCATCATGAAGGACTAACGTTCCCCAATAGCCTTTGGGGAATATTGATTTAGAAGGTAATATGGTAAGAAACATTGAAATGACACTTCAGTGGCATACATTGGGGATTGTTAAAAATATTTTCTACTAACATATTTGAAGTTGTCCTAAAAGTGTGAGAATATGCTGGAAATCATAATTAGGACCATTACTTAATTTGAATATCAGAGAAAGAGACTATTATCAGCAAAAAATAATAAAAATCTCAATACACAAAATGTTCAAGGAACACTCATCACAGAGTTTGAATATATAAATCAACCATCAAATAGGATTAAAGAAGTAAAATTATTCTATTATTTAGTTACAAAACACTAATTACTTTTAAAATATATATACTTTTATTGATTTCAGAGAGGAAGAGAGAGATATAAACAATAATAATGAGAGAGAATCATTGATCGGCTGCCTCCTGCACTTCCCACACTGGGGACCAAGCCCGCATCCTTGGCATGTGTCCTTGACTGGAATCAAACCTGGGACCCTTCACCCTACAGCTGATGCTCTATCTACTGAGCCAAACCAGGTAGAACAGTTACATTTGTATTAAAAAACAAAAACAAAAAAACAAAAAAAAACTTTCACATTTGAATTTTAAAATCCAAGTATATGTTGTTCATAAGAAGACATGCAAGTAATTATGTTTCTGAAGAATCACATCAGGTAAAAAGTGTAGTTTTCTAAGAAAGGGTGCAAAAAAGAAAAAGAAACTGTAGAAGCAGGAAATCTCTAATAACTTTGGATAACAATGCTTTAAACACACACACACACACACACACACACACACACACACACACACATTGATTTCAGAGAGGAAGGTAGAGAGAGAGAAATAAAAACTTCAATGATGACAATGCTGAGAGATAATCTTTGATCAGCTGCCTCTTGCACACCCCACATTGGGGATCAAGCCCACAACCTGGGCATATGCCCTAACCAGGAATTGAAAAATGATCTGTGGTCCATAGGTTGGTTTATTTATTTTAAATAAAACAAAACAAAAAACTATCCAAATGGCTCTGAATACAGATAATTCCTGGTAAGTTATATGAAACTTTCAAAGTGCAAATAATTTTTAGCTCATCTGACCTTTTTCAATGGATAAAACATGTGTAAACAAACACAAAATGTTGTTCCCTGGTAGGATAACCACATGTAATCAAAGAAAGGCAAAAAGCAGGCCAATCTATCACTTGCACTTGTATATTTTTTGTCATCAAAATTATGTTGATTATGCACAAAAAGAGGGTAATTTTAGTGATATTTCATATGGGTCTTGACTAATGACTCATTATTCACGACTCATTCTTTTCTTTTCTTTCTTTTTGTTTTTTTGTTTTGTTTTGTTTTGTTTTGTTTTGTTTTGTTTTGTTTTGTTAATCCTCACTTGAAGATATTCTTTCCATTGCTTTCACAGAGAGACTGAGAGGCAGGGAGGAAGGGAGGGAGGGAGGGGGAGAGAGAGAGAGAGAGAGAGAGAGAGAGAGAGAGAGAGAGAGAGAGAGAGAGAGAGATCAATGAAAGAGAGACACATTGACTGGTTGCCTCCCACTCACACCCCCATCTGGTGTGGGGAAGGAACCCAGAACCCCCAACTTAGGTACATACCCTTGATTCAATCAAATCCATGACCCTTGGTGCCTGGGCTGAGGTTCCAACCACTTAGAAAACCGGCCAGGGCTTTTTCTTATTTTTTAGTGTGTGTGTGGGGGGACCGGATGGGGGGAGGGGGTGTGTGGGTGGTGGGATGGTGTGAGTGTGTGTGAATACCTATGTAGGATCAACTTAGTCTAAATTGAATCCCCTGATCAGTTAAGGCATGGGTCCTTCATATCTATTTGATGGAAACACTTAGAAATGCCCTGTGAGAGAACTCATCCTAAGAAATGAGCATAATTCCTGACATGCTTGACCCAATATTTAAATTTCAGTGTCAGGGGTAGAGGAGATTCCAGCTGTGTCAAGGCATTCTGTCCTTATTTGTGCTTCCCCTACTCCCCAGGAAAAAAAAAATTCACAGACTTTTCTCAGGTTCACAAAGTAGTGTTTTTTTTTTGTTTGTTTGTTTTTTTTAGCTCTATATAAGATCTGAAAGACTTATTTTGCGAAAAATCACATACAATTTAGTACACATGTAGAATGCATGTCTCATATGTTTAACATTAGAAGAGCAGAAAGGCATTTTTCATTATTTAATCATGAATCCTGTGCAGCACACAACTTTTCTTCCTCAAGTATTAGAATTGTCATGTGAGGATAAGTTAGACAGGTTTTAAATGACCTGAATTTAAACAAATTTGAAGCACAGCTGGCTTAGTTAACTACAACTCCCCCAATTAAATATAACTCAACAATAACTCAAATATAATCATATACTTAAATGTTAATCTATTGTATGCAGTCATGGTTTTTATTAAAATCTGTTGTTAAAAATATATAAAGATTACTTGTGGTGAAATTTACAGGAGATATATTTTGGCTACTAAAAACTCATTTTTTCTGGATTTTGATGGTATTTACACTAAAATAGACTTCCCCCGGAGGCAGTGGTCCTGGTCCACATGCTAGAACACCATGTTATGACGTTGGCAAGATTTCAAGCACTGATATGTAATTGGATTATGTGGGAGATTGGGTCCCATTGGTCCAGGGATTCTAGGATGCTATGATTTTTGTTTGAGCCCTCTGATTTCCAAATCTAGAGAGAGGCCATGTCTACTCTGGTTTCCAAATTGACCACTTCTGAGGAGAATATGTTTAATCCATTTTATTAATTAGTTTGTAATTGACTAAAAGTTTTGGACTGTTAGCAGAATAGCTGATTTTCAATAAATGTTTTGAACTAAATGGGAGCTAAGTTAATGTTCTTGTTTGCAAAATGGGTCAAGCACTAATTCTTTTGTAGGTTTCTGAAGTCTATTTGATGAATGTATTATTAAAAAAAATCACTATTACAAATATTTTTCAAGTAGCTTGAGTGACATTTTTTATTTCTTAAAAAATAAATTGGCTACTCAGCTCATTGAATAATTTTACTCATTTGGCTGTAAGCTTGCAAGTAAATTTCTGTGTATAATGTACACATATATGATATGTTTAATATGTATGTATGTGCTTATACATATGTGCATATAGTTAGGTTTACATACATATATAGGTTTATAAATACACACATTGTTTATTAATAATATATGTTCACAAATACATATAGCTATACTAGAGAGTTAAAAATAATAAATTCAATAACCACTTGATTTGTGCATTATAAAATATTATCTCTTAACAATTATAATCTTGCATCTTTCACTTCTTTAAAAATAACATGAAATATAAGAGGAGGACCTTTCATTCTTAAATTTTCATTTTAATCACCAAGGAAAAATGCATGGCAAACAATGCAACTGTTTAATAAAAAAGAGCCCAATTTCATAGAACAAGCCCAAGTTGATATTTTCCCATTATAAAATTGTAGCACTTTATTTGCATTTCTATCTGTAACCTACCTACATCTTATAGCTCTCTGTGATAATTGCCAACTCTCTTTATATAAAACTTCTGGAAAATGGTAGGCTCACTTGCTATGGATAAAAATACCCCATATTCAGGTAACCTTTATTAAATCAATTACCTATAAGTTCTTTACTACTGAATCTATTCTCAATTGTTGTACCATTTACCCATCAAAGAGAAAGTGTGGTTATAATAAAGACAATGACTTATGGATTATTTGTGTAACCTGTACAATTTATAAATGGAGGTCACAGATATCTCATTTTGATATAGATTCTCAGAATAAAGAGAGACTTGGGTACACATCAAACTAAAATCATTCATCCTCAGAGCCAATGGCAGTAGAGTTGAAAATACTGTCCTCAGAATTGCTCTTCCCTCCCAGTATGGTTTCTGACAAGGGGAAGCAATATTTCTCTACTTTTACCTTGAACTCTGAGCTTATACATCATCTGTTCATCCATCCAACATACTCTTTAGGTTGTGTAATTAAGACAGCAATCTGTGCTTTCATCACTCCATCTGAAAGGAATGTACTAATAAAGAGCCACAGGGATAAACACACTGCAAAACATATAGTGGTGGTACTGAGCCCAATTCTGATTTTTATACACAATTAAGAAAATGGCAAAACTCCATGCAGACTAGAGAGGGTGACAACATAACCTCGATTACTTACACTGACAACGGAATTAATCTTCCTTTCTTTTCAATAACATATGGGCTCCACTCAGCTGTGGAGTATGGTGGACCCTCACTGGGATCACATCTGCCAGGTTTCCAGGGTGAATAAAAGCTCTCAGCAGGTTTGTGAGCTGCCGTGTGTGTGAATGTGGAGAAGAACGAGTGCCAAGTCATTGTCCTTGGAAAACACTTTACCTCGTCCCAAACATGTTAAAGATGTTCATCTATATCATAGAGGGACCCCACAAAACATTATTTATGGAAAAGTTTCAAAGAGGAAACTGTCTAAAATGCCTTCTATTAAGTTAGAGTTTATTTGCAGCTCATACACACAGTTCAGACACTTGGTTACGTTTTTCCCATGATGTGTACTAAAAAAATTCCTGAAAAAAAATTACATATTAAACACCATGCAGACATGGTTAATAAAAATAAAATAGGGTGAAAGATTTTTAAAGTACTAGGCTATAACTGGCAAAAGTTATGGTTTAAAAATCAACAGGGCACATACCACTTATTTAGAGTGTTCCCAGAAGGGACTCACTTTATTTAAAACTATGCTTTCTTTATATTTTCACTTTGTTGATGAAAGTGTCATCTTATCAAATCTTTAAGAGTCAGGCTGCTTTTCAAATCCTTTCATCTGAAGTTTGCGAGTGTTTATTGGACACATTTTGAGAGCACTTCCTCAGGGACTGAGAGTGCTGTTTAAGATTTACATGACATGTTCCTGATACCAAAAGCTCATTATTTAGTCATGCCAGCCATAGAGAAAAGACAGAGTTAAATAATTTCATAAAGCAATGTCTATATAACTAATTGAAATGTATAAAAAGTGTAAGCACATCTGGCCGGTATGGCTCCTTTGGAGCATCATCCTGTGCACTGAAGGGTTACAAGTTGAATTCCCAGTCAGGGTACACATCCAGGTTGTGGATCGATCCCCAGTCAGGTCAGCAGGTCACATGCATATATGCATACAAGAGACAGTCAATTGATGTATCTCTCTCACCTCTCTCCCCCCCTCTCTCTCTCTCTCTCTCTCTCTCTCTCTCTTTCTCCCTTCTCTCACCTCTCCTTTCTTCTCTGTCTCAAATTAATTTTTTACAACTGTGGGTTGCACATGTGTACAAAAGGAAATTTGAAGAAATCTAGAGTCTGCACTTTTAATTGTTCTGAATTTGGTGAGAATATTGTGACGAGTGTACCTAGGGAACTTAAAAAAGAATGATATTCTTAGGTTGAGTTTCAGAAAGGATTTCTTTACAACTCTATGGTCATTAATGAATCTGAAAGAGGTCAGTTTTTTCTGAGAACTTGAGGTGAGGCAGCAAGCTTTGAGCTATCAGGTCTAGTAATAATTAATGTCGTTTTTAAACATTCGTTTAAAATCTTGCTTGGCGTTGACTTGTATTGACATAACCTTCAAACACGTGGTATCTACAGAACATGTGAAGTGCAATTAACAAGTTTTGCTTGAAAAAGTTTGTGTTTGGTTTGGTTTTCGTTGCAGAACTAGGGCTAAGAAGATGGCGGATGAAGAGCATATTCAGCACTGCATGCTTTACGAGTTCCAATTAGGAAGAAAAGCAAGTGAGGCTGCAAAAAACATCTGTAGTGCTCTTGGTCAAGATGCAGTTAGCGCCAGAAAATGCCAGCGTTGGTTTGAGAAATTTCGCGAGGGAAATTTTTCGTTAGATGACAAGAGTGGTCGAGGCCGTGTGTCCAATTTTGATCAAGAAGCTCTTCAAGCTCTTTTGGTGCAAAATCCTCAAATTACCCAACAAGAGCTTGTGACAACTTTAAATTGTTCACAAAAAACAATTTCCAATCAATTGCGTGCAATTGGCAAAGTCCAAAAGTTTGGAAAATGGGTTCCTCATGAGTTGACTGACAACAACCGTAATCAAAGAGTCACAATTTGCAGTTCGCTCCTCTCTCGTCAAAACCGTTTGCTGTTTTTAGAGCAAATTGTTACCGGAGATGAAGAATGGGTGCTGTATGTTAATTTGAAAAGGTGGCCTCAATGGTTGGACAAAAATGAGGCTCCGCAGCCCACGCCAAAACCTGACTTGCATGCGAAAAAAGTGATGTTGTGTGTTTGGTGGAATTTTAAAGGAATTCTTCATTATGAACTTTTACCATCTAACCAAACCATTACAAGTGCAGTGTATAGTGCTCAATTGGAAAGGTTAGCCCAAGCTTTAAGAGAAAAAGAACCCGCGCTGATTAATCGGAAGGGCGTAATTCTTCACCACGATAACGCACGACCGCATACTGCAAGAATCACTGCTGAAAAACTGCGCCAGTTGGAATGGGAAGTTCTCCCTCAACCTGCATATTCTCCTGATATTGCCCCTTCCGATTACCATTTGTTTCGTTCTTTGCAAAACTTTCTTCTTGGAAAAAAATTTAATAATGAAGAATGCCTCAAAAATGCATTGACCGAATTTTTTGCATCAAAATCACAAGAATTTTACAACAGAGGGATTAAAATGCTCCCTGAGCGTTGGGCACAAGTAGTAGAAAACAACGGCAACTATATTGTTGATTAAATTTTGTTGTATTGTTTAAATAAATTCGATTTTAAAAAGTATTAGAAAACGACATTAATTATTACTAGACATAATATTTGATGTTGTTGTTATTTGTCCCGTGCAAAGTAGGGGTTTCCTGATAATGCAATCAACCATATTCTATGCTGCATTTAGAGAAAAGTTAGCTCTTGGAAAAGTAAACTCCTGGGTGGATAGAGGGAAAGAGAATGTGGTCATACAACTCTGTGACATCTTAAACTTCATCCTCACATCTAAAATAAAAGTAAAATCTTATATAATAACTAATACTTTTATTACTAAGTCTATTGGATATAAATGAACTAAAAGGAATCCTTTTGAATTTTTTAATTTTCTCTTTTTTTTTACATTATGGTATTATCTATAGAGTATATGACATTATGACAAAATTGCCCATAATTAATTAATCTCTGGCATATAGGCATAATATTAGATGTGATGAATGAAGAGAGAAAAAGAGTAATATGGAGTCTTGAATTCTAGATGTTAGTTTGTTAAAGCATCATAGATGTTTCTCTACCTCTGTCAATGTTTACCTCTAATTAATAGGAGGTAACATACTTTAGACAAATGCTATATTTAATTTATTTTTTATAGAATTCTCAGAAAATTATCAACTTTGTAATTTTCTTAATCAGTGATCATTATACATGTGAATGAGCCTGGTTTTGCTCTACTAATATAAATGGCTAACGTAGACCTCACACAAATATTAGCTACCATAAACATTATTTTTTCTATATGTAAAGTATGTTTTATACAAAGACTATGTTTTAATCACTAGTTGGGCTATAGCTCCCTAAACACTAATTCCTACAGTGACCTGGGCTTGCCCATATGGTAATTTCTAGCCATATACTCTGTGGACCCTTGTCTTTGAATCCCACTTCTGTTCTTGCCTGGCCAAATAATAACAGCAGTGCCATTCATTCCATGGAGGCAGAGAAAAAAAAGGAAAGAAAGAAAGAACGGAAGGAAGAAAGAAAGAAAGAAAGAAAGAAAGAAAGAAAGAAAGAAAGAAAGAAAGAAAGAAAGAAAGAAAGAAAGAAAGAAAGAATTAAGACATCTGGATAGGAAATACTTTATATAGAAAAAAATATTTTACTCTCTATTTTTTCAAATATAAACTTCAACCTCTAACAAAATGGCCTAAATTCACTCCTTTGTCTAGTTGTTTTTCAGAGTTTATCTGAATGAAGGTGAGGGTACAAGTGAATGAATAAAATCTCTTAGTGTCAGAAAAGGCTGGCAAAAGAAATGTGAGAGCTTCCAATATGCTCCCTTCCTTTATAAATAATTTTTCTGAATATTCTAAAGCATGTCTACTGAGACGCACATGCATTGTGTCCTAACTCTTGGCTGTTTCTGCTTATTAATTTTATATTAAGTATATACTCATTGGATGGTGACTCTGTATTTGCTTTTAAATACATAAGAATGCCCCTGCAAAACCATATTCTTCCTTTTACATCCTAATAATCAGAAAATTTAAATAAACTGTTTGCTGTCTAACACATTTTTGGAAATCAACAAATTATACAGCTATATTTGACACAATATGACAAACAACCACTGAAATAATTTCCACTTATGTGCTTTGCAAGTCAGAATTTTACTGGTGTAAAAAAGGGCAATTTCAAAACATTCATTATGTTAGTACAGTAGTGTGGTAAAATATAATTTAATTAATCAAATATGCTTTATTGTTTTTTATTGTTCACACCCTTTAGTGTCTCCTGAGAAAATAGCTCAGAAGATATGGAATTTTATGAATGATTTCTACTAGATCTTATTATAGGGAGTATAGGATATATATAATTTTACTTGTAATTTTGCACATAAATTATATATATATATAAATTATATATATATATATATATATATATATATATATATATATATATCCCTTTCTCTAAAATCAATAAATATATTATAAAACAAAAACAAACAAACAAACAAACATTCCCCAAGAGGTCCTGGATTGCGAGAGGGTACAGGCCAACCTGAGGAACTCCCACTGGTGCATGACCAGATGAATAGGCCTGGGGAGGGACCCCTGACATTGGCCAGCTGGAGAGGGACCCCTGGAGGCCTCAAGGGTATATCCAGCCCTTCTTTCTCATTTCTGATCAGCTGGATCCCAGCAGCAAGCTAACCTACCAGTCAGATCATCTGGCCCCTGGTGGTCAGTGCACATCATAGAAACTGGTCGATTGGTCAACAGTCTAGCCCCTGGTGATCAGTGCATGTCATAGCGAGCAGTTGAGAGGCCTTAGCATATCATTAGCATATTACTCTTTGATTAGTTGACTGGAAGGCTGGACATTTAGCATATTAGGCTTTTATTATATAGGAGCATCACAGATGTCTACCATTCCCCACCTCTTTACCCTCCTCTTCCCATCACCTGCCTCTCAACCCCCATAGTTCTTCACCATCCTATTGCCAAGGGCTATGCATACAAGTATATAAGTTCTTTGATTTATCTCTTCTCATCCTCGCACCCCCATGATTGGATTGGGGAGGATCTATGGGAGGGATCCTGGGCATGTCTGGCCCATTTTGCCTAGCCCCAGTAAGGGCAAATCATGGCTGGCTGGTTGGGAAGGGACCCCACTGGTGCACAAATCTGTGCACTGGACCTCTAGCAAAAGTAATAATTGAACAAAGACTTGAAGGAGGTAAGGAATAAACCCTGAAGATCCCTGGTAAAAATGTTTCCAAGTGATGGATACAGTCAATGAAAAGCACCTAACGTGAGTTCAGGACTGGAAAACTGTTAAAGAAACAAGGAAGATAACGTAGATAGAAGGGAAAAAAAGAAGGAGTATTAGACAAATTATTAAAACTATAGGTGGATTACAAAAAAATGATACATTCAATTACATATGTATTTACAACTTCTAAACATTAAATACAATTATAAATAAAGAAGTAAATGACAAACTGTTGTAAAATATTGGAAATGAATATAACAAAAGGTAATCCACTAGGTAGCAATATCTATGAAAGCTAGAATATTTATTTTTGCTCACTGTAGAATCTACTTAGAAAAGTGTCTTTTATATGTCTGCTATAAATAGATCTTAAATGTTAATAACTTAATATATGCTAGTAGAAGTGTATAAGTGGGATACTCACATTTGTGGATGTAGTATATGGATTTCTTGAAAGTATTTGATAGTTAGAAATACATACCATGAGTCTTAAAATTTCATGCTATAAAATGTGATTATAATTTCTATTTCCTCAACTTGTTTTATTAATTTCAAAGCATTAGCCATTAATAATATTATATTTTATATTTATTTTGTCATAATGCACCTGTTTAGATACCATGTTTGTTATGTTCTTCCCTCTATGCCAAATCATAGACTAATTATTGGTAAATCACAGCTCTCTATAAATATTTCTTGAAAATGAAATGAAAAAATAATTGTACTTCTGGCAAAAATTCCAATTGAACTAAGAAATGTGGCCGAAAACTTATGTACAAGGACGTTAAAGTCCATGTAATTTAAAATAATAAAACATTGGAACACCTTAAATTTATAAAAATCAAGTTGTTGCCTCCTGTATGCATCCCAACCAAGAATCAAACATGCAACTTAAGCATGTGCCCTGATTGGTGATGGAAGCCACGACCTTTTGGTATATAGAATGGTGCTCCAACCAACTGAGCCACTTGGCCAAGACTCCAAATCTTTTGTAAAATATACTGGCACCTTGTCCCCTGTTGCTATAGCCAAGTATTTCTGTTCCTACCTACCACACTATAAATAGGCCCTCAGTCATTTATATTTACTTTTTCCAAATCAGCCTTTCTTAAAATTAAATAAATATTTTAAACTTTTAAGTGAATTAAGCAGTTTATGCAGTCAGATTTAAGAAATTATCTACATGAATGCTTTACATGAATTTGAGTATTAGCACACCTGATTAACCACAGTCTCAGAGAAAAGAACACGAGGTGTGTGGATTTTAATGACTGAGGGTAGGGTGGACAGATTAGAATTTTGGAATAAAGATAGAAGATGATAGCCATGAATGGGGGCCTCTTAAATCCAAGGACTATAATGGGAGCCCTAGGATAACTAGAAGACGATTCCTGGATGAGATTGGGGTCAGCAAGTAAACTTTGCCTACTTTTAGTTTTACCTGAACTTGTACTCTTATTGAGTTCAATTTTGCCCCACCTTTATTTCTCACTGAACACTTATCTGGAATCAAGCTGCCCTTTTTAAAATGTTCTATTGAGTTATACATCATCTAGCCCAAATTGGTAGATTTCCCTGGTGCATTTAAAATGAGTTTTTGAAAATGTTATATTCACTGAGTTCTGAACATTTCTTGGTGTCTCTTAATTAGCTCTATTTCCAAGAACTGTTAGTGACTTTTTTTCTATAATAAACTATTAAATTGGGTGGGTCAAGGTTAATATAATTTTATACTGTCAATCAAATTCCACAGCTTCTCTGCTCATTAATATATGTTGAACTGTTTCATTTATCTTTCACCCAGATTTCATTAAAACTACAAAAGCTTTTTTTTTTTTTTTTTTTTTTTTTTTTCCAATTTTAGAGAGAGGGAGAGAGAGGGATAAATAGAAGCATCCATCAATCAGCTATCTCCTGTACACCTTCCACTAAGGATTGAGCCCACAACCCAGGCATGTGCACTGACTAAGAATTGAACTGGTGACCTCTTGCTTCATTGGTCAAAGCTCAACTACTGAGTTTTACTGGCTGGACTACAAAAGCTTATTTTATCTAAGTATGGCAATGTTTGTGGATTACATTGTTGTCTATAGAAACTGAGGTTCTGGGTAGCAATCAATAATATGATACTCTTGCAACTGAGATAAACAGAAAGAATTCTCATTATATTTAAAGGATAGATTTAATATTTGCCTGGGTTGCAAATATTTATAGATCCAGTTACTGGTAAGCTGATCATAGAAAGGTTACATCCAAGGAAAGTGATTTGCTTCTTTTCTTAGTTATGTAAATTTTTCACTATAATGTAAGCCCCTAGTGTATCAATTATTCTATTCCATCCATGAGTGGCTCAGAGTGTTAAAAGATTTAAATGAATTCCCTTAAATGTGTCAGCATCAGTTTCCATTCTTCAAATGTAGGAATCCAATTTAATGAAAGTATGAAAGCCAGTATCTCATTTAATCTAATTGCTGCAGCAATACAGGTCATATCCCCACCTACTTATAAGGAACTGAAGTTGGGAGGAGTGAAGTTACTTCCCAAGTTTGCACAGCAGGGTGGTGTCAGGATTCAGACAAGCATTTGCAGTGAAGCTCTCACTACTGCCATTATCCTTGGGGCACAACAGCACTGACTTAATCTCAGAGAATGTCTCAGGTTGTGTGACTGGAGTATACTTAGCAGATCTTCCTGTTTTCTAATTAAGCTATAAAGCTAATTGTCTAATAAAAATTTTACTAACTTTCTTTAGAACAAATTCTTCTTGAAAAAATAATCTGGGGAAGATTATAAGAGAGAAAAATGTATTTGCTTAAAGGGAAGATGGGATGGGCATTTTCTTATAACAAAAAAAAGAAGAAAGAAAATAAATAGAAAGTTGGCAAAACTTTGGTTAATTTGGGATAATATGGCATATTACTTTTATTTCTAAGTTTTTATTTCATATTATGAAATGCCAAGCATTTTTAAAATTTATATCCTCAAAATTATACAAAAATTTTGGGGATTTTTGTGTTTTCTTAAATATATTTTTATTAATTTCAGAGAGGAAGGGAGAAAAAGAGAAAGATAGAAACATCAATGATGAGAGCAAATCATTGATTGGCTGCCTCCAGCACACCCCCTACTGAAAATCCAGCATGCAACCATTAATCAAACCATGACTTCCTGGTTCATAGGTCATTGCTCCATCACTGAGCCATGCTAGTTGGGCTAAAAGGTTGTTTTTATAATCCTTGTACTATACATACAAAAAAGGTAAGACTCATGGTTTAAAATGCTGGGCTAAATTAATTAGATAAAGAACAAATAAATTGAGCTAATTATAGGACTATCTCTCTCTAAGTCCATACACTGTCAATGGCTTAACATTTAATATACTGTCAAACCAATATTCCCGTATGGATTTTAAAATGAAAAGAAAATAAATTATAATTCTTTCTCAAAATCATAGTGATGATGTTGTTACTGTAATAGAAGCATCAAATAAATATATTTATAACTTTCTGGAATTAAATAAAAACATATACCTAAGGCTCAGAGTGTTAATTATAATAATAATGTGGCTATTGGAAACATTTGATGATGAAATTAAAGTACACATCATTTTAATTGGATTTTACACAAGGTTAATGAACATATGTGATTTTATATATATGCCGAACTCATTAAAAATAACTATATTATAAAAACAAAAACACTCTAAAACAGTAATGAGCTACCCTTAGCAGATCTGACTCAAGTAATAATAATAATAAAATTAGAGATTTAAATGATACCCCAAAAAGAGTCTTCCAAGATTTTAAGACCTACTGACTAAAATAAGTCTTAAGTTTTGGAGTTGAATTTATAAAGAGGTATTTGTTCAACTCCATTGTAGATAGGAATTGCCTGCAATAAAAGCTATACAAAGATGGAATGAACTACTTAATGAAGTTAATGAGCGAATCATTGCTAGAAGTTTCAAGGAGGGACTAGGCAGGCTTTTGTTTGGGAAGCTGCACACAGGACTCAAGCAGGCAAAGAAAGAATAAACTGGATGCTAAAGTCTCTTCTAACTTCTGATTGCTTATGATTTTATTTCACTAGGGAGTATGAATGTATAAATATCTGTTTACTTAAAAGCTATGTAATAATGATCATTGCCTCAGTTGCTAAATGTGTTTCATATGTTCACCCCTTTTAGGAGGCCAAGGTGGAAGAAGTCATGAAGTTTCTATTATATAGCCAGATAACTTCTAAGAAGAATATAACTTGATTCCTTGAGCAGCAGTGATTTTAGAACATAAAACCCACAACTCCCTAATCACACCTGATTTGATTCAGTGATTGTGTTGTAAGGAAGAAAATAATCCAGATAGTGGGATTTGATGTTGGCCTTACATTTTATAATCACACTAGAGGCCTAGTGCATGGAAATTAATGCACTGGATGGGGGGTTTATCCACTGGGCCTGCCCCCTCTCACAGCCTGGGAGCCCTCAGGGGTGGGAGGTGACATGGCAATCAGGGGAAGGCAATGACCCATGACACCTCTGCTGCTGCCACTGCCAGCAGCACAAGCCTCAGCCAGTCCTGGTTATCTGAGTTTCAGGTGGCCCTGGGCAGCTGGGCAGCCATCATCCAAGGCTTGCCTGTGCCCCGGGCCAGCCCTGGGTGGCTGGGGGGCTGAGGGTACTGGGGAACTCCAGAAGCATGCACGTGGAGTGGCCGGACCCACCAGGGGGGTGGGCTCGGCCATGCAGCTCGCCAGCCGCCCCTCTGGGGCTGAGGGGACTGGGCACCACCATCTTGTGGCTATGAGCACCACCATTTTTGATGGTGTGGCAGTCAACTAGCATATTCTCTTCTTATTTACTGTAGACGCACCATCTTTGTGAGGGAGTGATGGTCTATTAGCATATTCCATCTTTCTTAAATAGGACAGATTAATACAATAATCTACACCACATGTGTCAAACACAAGGCCTGCGGGCCAAATCCAGCCCTCCAGGCCTTGCAATTTGGCCCGCACCGCGCTGTCATCACTGCACTCCGCTGTCAGTTTATGACATTGTCAGTTTATGACTATTCAGTAAACCATTCGGCCCGCGATTTAGGCTGGATTTTAGATTTTGGCCCCTTCTCTGATTGAGTTCGACACCCCTAATCTACACTAATAAAAGGAAAACATGCAAATTAACCACCACTCCACTATACCCACAAGCCACACCCACCATTCAATCAGGAGTGAGTATGCAAATTAACCCAACCAAGATGGCGGCCAACCATGGAACAAGTAGGAAACTTTAGCATGCTTGCCCTAGCCTCCACTCAAGGCTACAAAGTTTCAATTATAGAAGATAAATAAATCCCAATAAAAATGGCTGAGGCTACAGAGTGAGCAGGAGACTTGGGTTCCCTGGCGATGGAGGAAGCCAAACTTCCTGGCTGGCCCTGGCCTTTGCTCAAGGCTACAAAGTTTCAATTATAGAAAATAAATAAATCTCAGACCCCAGGGCCTCTGCTTGGGTTACCAGGGGGCATGACTGGCCTGCAAACCATCACAGGTCCCTCACCCAGGCCACCCCATGCCCCAAGGGAACCCCCACCTTGATCAGGCACACCCTTTAGGGGAACCAGGCCTGCAGGGGAGGGCAGTTGGGAGGGACCAGGCCAGCAGGGGAGGGCAGTTGGGAGCAACCAGGCCTTCAGGGGAGGACAGTTAAGGGCTATCGGGCCAACCAGGGAGCAGTTAGAAATCGATCAGGCTGTAAGGGGAGTAGTTAGGGGGTGATCAGGCTGGCAGGTAGAAGCAGTTCGGGGCAATCAGGCAGAGGCAGGTGACTGGTTGGGAGCCAGCAGATCCTGGGATCTGGTCTAAGCAGGCAGTTGGACATCCCTCAAGGGGTCCCAGATTGGAGAGGGTGCAGGCTGGGCTGAGGGACAACCCATGAATTTCATGCACAGGGCCTATAGTATTTTCATAATACAAAATAATATATTTTTTTCATGCAAGAACGGTAAATATAACTGGCTGAAACATTGTATATCTCTCAGTAGTGTTAATGTAAATCTTCTGAGAATATACCCCATACTCATTGCCTTTATAGGACCCATTTTCATGAATCAGAGCAGAGAGGAATGTACCAAAGGCTGTTGGTTTAATGGGAAAGAAAAAAAAAATGACTTGGAAGTTAGAAAACTCATATTCTAACTCTATCTGCTATTAACAAGTTTTGTGACCTGAGATAGCATCAACTGTGACATATGTAAAAGTTGTATATCAACTTGGGGTAAATTCCTTTATATAATTCAGTTTCACCCTTATGTCTCATTAATCCATTAGCTTTAATTTTTTTTTTGTGTGGGATTAAATAATTCCAAATAGGCTTGGCACACAAGTCATACAAGTGTGGACCCTGAAAACATCCCTAGTAATGTCAATGGAAAAAAAAATACATTTAGAAATAATGAAACTGGCCCCCCAAAAAGAAACAGACATAATGAGGGAGTGAAAATATAGAGGAAGCTCAAATTATGCCATGGCTCTCAGTGGCCTAGTTAACAGCCATTTCCTTAATAACAGCCCACATTCTCAATTAGCCTCAGTTGCAGCTAGGAGTGACCCTGTGACCTGGTTCTGTGACCAAAGAAAATTAAGCTGTCTTAGGGGAAATTCTGGGAAAATTTTTCCCTTTGTGGTAAGAAGAAACATGAGTGAAAATGATGTTCTCATTACTTCACAATTTTTGACACCGATGCAGCTGGATGTCCCCAAAACCACACTCAGGCCGGATCATTAGCTAGAAGGACTCACAAGACTCAAAAAGCTGTTAAGGCAGCACTGTGGTTGACTACAGCAGAACATAGGTTAAGATCCACAAAGAACCAAGATGCATAGTGTAAAATTTATGAGAAACCAGGTATAAGCCTCCGGGTGAACTTTCCCAGTAGAGTCATACCAACATGCTTTTACTCCCAGCAATAATGTGTAGTACACATAAAAAGCATTGCCAACCAGGACAGCTCATATAGCCTCAATATCTGTGTGTGTGTGTGTGTGTGTGTGTGTGTGTGTGTGTGTGTGGAGGGGTTTGGAGAAAGTGTAATTAGTCATATAAGCATGCAGCACCTCTGTGGCTGGCCTTAGGTATTCAGACTTCAACCCCCCAAGAGCAAAACTGGCATTCACCATAAACAATACTCCTGGTATAAAATGTCTGATCAAACTGGTCCCTCATGGCCCAAGTCGTGCAAACAAAACAAAACACAAAATATTAAAAACAGCCAGAATATTCCAAGGGCTCAGTGTTCATCTCCCAGGAGCCAGCCAAGAGCCAGTCCTGAAGGCAAATCTTTCTTGGGAATGTATAGGGCTTGAGCAGCCCAAGGGGGTTGAACAACCCAGACATTCTAAATTAATCCTCTCCCACACACTTTGAACATGGCTGTGAGCTGACATAGTGTTTGGAGCTGTAATCTCCATCCAATGGCTGTAGGAGAACACGGAGAAAACTGTGGAAATTGATAAGAGCCTTAACATTTTTGAACTTCTGATTTACCAGCTTTAAACCACATACCTGTGAATTCCCTTCTTACATGAAATACTAGAGGCCTGGTGCATGGATTCATGCAGCAGTGGAGTCCCTTGGCCTGGCATGGACCCTCTGGCAATCAGGGACCTCTCAGGGAATATTGAACTGCAAGTTTTGGCCCGATCCTCATAGGCCAGGCCGAGGGACCCCATGGTGCATGAATCCCGCATTGGGCCTCTAGTATGCATAAGATATTTGATTAATCTCTCCCCAACATCCCTCTCCCTGACTTCCTCTGAGATTCACCAGTCTGTTCCATGTTTCCATGACTGTGCATTGAGCATCTGCGTGTCATAACTACCAGTTGAAAGGTCGAAAGTCTATATATATATATAGAATTCTGTATTAAAGTTATGTTATTTGACTATTCTCTTTGGTTCTGATAAATGGATTTTAATTAACTCATCATGCAATGCAAATCATGGCATATATATATATATATATATATATATGTATATATATATATATATATATGAAGTTTGAAGGTTAAAAATATATACACATATTCTGATAGAATTGGGTCTTAGAATGAATATTGATATAACAGAAAGTCTGCCTTCATGTCTTTTTTTCTGGTCCTCTCTCCAGTGCTCAGTAGGCACAATGACTGCAATATCCTCATTGCTACAATTCTAAGAAATTATCATTACCTTTTACTTAGTTGTATTTTCTTAAAATGTTATTTATTTTTAGTAACCAAGCCTAGTGTTTTTCACCATGAACTTTCAATAAATAATAATTTCAATTAAATATTTTTACAATGAGGTTTTGCCGAAGAACTCTTTCAAAAAATTTCAAAAAAAAAACAAAAAAACCACAATTGAGGGTCCTGTTCTGAGACCAAGAGATAATAAAAGTCACTTCTGCAGGAAATATTTATGACAGTTTAGTCTCAATGGAATAGTTAATTTATAGCCATTCCACATTTTCTATAAAAATACATTTTCCAAAAAAGAATAAACTTTGATGTAACCCCTGTTAGTTCAGATAAATTGCTTTTCATCCTAGTGTTTCAGCTGTCCCATCCACAACACTGGAGTTCTTCAGCACAATTTTTTAAAAAATATATATTTTATTGATTTTTTACAGAGGGGAAGAGAGAGGGACAGAGAATTAGAAACATCAATGAGAGAGAATCATCAATCAGCTGTCTCTTGCACACCCCCTACTGGGGATGTGCCCGCAACCAAGGCACAAGCCCTTGACCAGAATCGAACCTGGGACCTTTCAGTCCACAGGCTGATGCTCTATCCACTGAGCCAAACTGGTTTCGGCTTCAGCACAATTTTAAACTATAGAAGCACCTTTTATAATCTCCAGGCTTGACTGCTCAGTTTTGAACACAGGCTTAGTTTCCTATAGAATTCTGGTTTTGCATTTGTGTGAAAGAATGACATTGAGGTTTTGTAATTTGTTTTAGAACCTGGAGAAGACATCATTTTCCTACCTGTCACACTGGGTGAAATGTAAGCCCTAATGACATTCAAAAGTTGTCAATTTGATTTATTTGTAATTTGAGAAACTTGGCTGGTAGCTATTTGGAGCTGGTTTATTGGTTTAGACGTATTTTCTGTGTGCCTAAATATAGAGTGAAGCAAAGGCAACAAATACAATATGTTCTATAAAATGAAGCACCTAGCACAGACACTAGCCCATGGTAGATTCTCAACATATGGTCTTTGTCTTTCATTTCATTTGCCAAAACACCATTATTCTAGGCCCTACTTCTACTACATTTTAATTAATTCATATATATTTGAAACATTTTTACTAGTGCCACTCTATGTTTTTTCAATTTAATTAAAGTAGTTATTTTTTAATTTTTTTTCACATTAGATTTTACAGGGAAGTTACAAAGATAGTTCAGAGTTCCCATCTACTGTTTACCCTATGTTCTCTTTTTATTATAATATTATACTTTAGTATGGTACATTTATCAAAACTAAGAAGCCAGCCTTAATATATTATTATTAACTAAACTTTATACATTATTCAGATTTCACTAATTTTCACCTAATGTTCTTTTTCAGTTCCAGGATCCTACCCAGGATATTAGCTTAAATTTTATCATATCTCCTTAGCTCTGACAGTTTCTCAGACTTTGCTTATTTTTCATGACCTGACAGTTTTGAGGAGCACTGGTCAGGTATTTTGTATAATGCTGCTCAATTTGGATTTGTCTGATGTTTTTCATAGGGTTAGATTTATAAGGCCATGGGTGATCAAACAGGTGAATTTGTCTTCTTATCCCATCATATCAAGTGTACTTGCTATTATGATGACTTATCACTGATGATATGAAAAGCAAAAGTAATGTTTGCCAGATTTATCCATGGTAGTTATTCCCCCCACACCTTTTCATGCTCCATCTGTAAAGGCAAGTCATTAAGCATAGTTTGTACTCAGTGGTTGGGGCATAAGTTCTGTCACCTAGAGCAGTTAATCTAAACTAATAAAAGGATAATATGCAAATTGGTCAGAATGCCTTCACAATAATGACCAAACAGCAGGCTGTGTGGGGCAACAAGGCCAGCATGAGGTTAGTAAGGGGCAACCAAATGACTGAACAGTAGGCTGCATGGGGCGACCGGGCCAGCAGGGGGGAAGGCAGTGAGGGGTGACCAGGTCAGCAAAAGGGATAGTTAGGAGTGACCAGGCAGGCAGGAAGATGAGCAGTTAGGAGCCAGCAGTCCCAGATTATGAGGGGGATGTCCAACTGCTGGTTTAGGCCTGATCCCCCAAGGGGTCCCAGATTGGAGAGGGTGCAGACTGGGCTGAGTGGAACCAACCCCTGTGTATAAATTTCATGTACCAGGCCTCTAGTATATCTATATAAATGTGAAATTCTTCTGTATGAGAGATTTGTCTTTTTTGCCCATTTATTTATCTGCTTGATTTTTTTAAAATAGACATACATATTTATTGATTTCAGAGAGGAAAGGAGAGGGAGAGAGAGATAGAAACATCAATGATGAGAGAGAATCATTGATTGGTTGCCTCCTGTCTACCGCCCACTGGGGATTAAGCCTGCAACCCAGGCATGTGCCCTTATGGTATTTGAACTAATCTCCTGGTTCATAGGTTGACGCTCAACCAATGAACCTCACTAGCTGAGCTGATCTTTTATTTATAGCACATGGACTCATGGAGATTTTTTATAGACTATAAATTATATTGATTTGTTGTTGCTGTTGTTGTTTGCTCACATTGTCTCAGCTTTGGAAATTGACTTTCTTTCATGTTGGCTCCTATGTCCTTTGACATATCCCTATTGTTTCAGTTTTGAGCACTTTCTTACTTTCTGGCACAAGATGCCCCAGGCTCATCTTGTTTATTCATGTCCCAGTCCTAGAGCCAGACGTTTCCCCAAAGAGATCTGGGTACTTTCATTGAGAATGACATTTGAAACCAAGAGCTGGGTGCTCAGTGTGCTCATTGCCACTGGGCTAATTTTTAGTTTTGTCATGCAAAATTTCACACATATGCATAAGTAGAAAAGTTATTGAATCTCTCAAAACCTATCACTCAGTTATCAACATAGACAAATTTCCTTTCATTTACCCCTTTACATGCTTTTCCCACATATTCCCAGCCCCATTGTAATTGAGTGCCTAGAAATTTTTTAAAAACACATCTTTTTGTGTTTTTTTTAACGTAACCATAATGCCATTATCAAACTGAAAGTTGATTCTAATTTCATCCAAATTCCAGTTAGCATTCAAATTTTCTTGATTATTTCATATCTTTAAAGTTGATTTGTTCCCCTTCTAAGCTTATGTAAAATTTGGAAAGTCCAAGAATTTTTAATAACTTTAGTCATGAATGAGCTAAGCTATCCAAACAGCAAGACCTCTTCAGTGATTGTCAAACAAAATTTGTAATTTCTAGATCACCATATTAGCAGGGATTATGTGTATCTTTAATTGTATTTACTTTTTTTTTTGGAGAGCAGGGGAATAAAGCTTATGGTATTACTCTGTGATTAGTAAAACACTGGTACCTAGGATTATTTAGGAAAGACAGAAATTATGAGACCTGACTGAGGGAAGGGGAAACTATAAAGTATTTTTTTTTAATCTTCTCTGAGGATATTTTTTCCATTGCTTTTTAGAAAGAGTGGAAGGGAGGGGGAGAGTCAGGGAGAGAGAAAAATATTGATTGGTTGTCACCTGCACACACCCAACCAGGTCTGGGGATCAAGACTGCAAGCAAGTATATGCCCTTAACCAGAATCAAACCTGGGACCCCTGCAATTTACAGGCCGATGCCCTATCCACTGAGGCAAAAAGCTAGGGCAGACCACAAAGTGTTTTATCTGGACAGGATCATTTCAACACTTAGCACTACTTCTGGATATGGCAAGCACTACATAAAAATATTTGTGGAATGAGTCATACTTTTCATCAGAATTGTACATTGGCATATATTATCTAAGATGGTCACCGGCATTATTTTTTGTTTGTATTTATCTAATGAACATTTATTATTCCTGTATTATCATCATTCAATGCTATTTTCTTTTAGATGTATTTATTGCAGATGACATTCAGTTAATTTGTATTTGAATCAGCTTGGGAGTTACTGACTTGCATTAAAAAAATTTTTAAACAAAATTCACCTTTGTTTCAATAACAAACATGATGTTATTTTTGTGTGTTTACTCTTACATTATTTAGCTACTGTATTTATAATACTTTTCTTTTCTTTTTTTTTTTTTTTAGTTAGCACCAACTTTTTCTTCTCAACCCCACAGATACTCCATATATTCTAGAAAGCTTTCCTGTCTGTTTATTAAGTTACAGTTTGTTTGACACTTCCTTTAGTCATATCACAATGCACTAGTATTTTGCTCAAAATTCTCAAATGTATCTTGTTTTGACTCTATTTCTTTACTGTATCTAACAAAGGCTAATAAGAGTACTCTTATTTTATGTATCTTTAGTTATTTCAGTGGTAATTTAGGTGCTAATTTGAATTAGTTGTTTGGTCCTCAACCTTTATATTCAAAAAAGAATATCTTCATATGATCTTTCTCACATTATTTTAGAAGTTACACTAGATAAACTACACACAAAGCATCCTAATTTTGCTACTCCACAGATGAAAACTATTTTTGACAGTTTGTTTTGACACTTTGCCTGCTTTTGTTTAGGTTCCTGATAATGTTTCCGTGGAGGAAGCACGATTGGGGAGATATATTTAAATTTCTTCAATATAGCAGACCCTTGATCACCTAGGACATATTTTACAAATACCTCAAATAGGAAAAAGAGACAAACCTATTTATGTGATTTTGAAAGGTTCTGTTACAGATGCTCCTTTACTTTCAGAATCTCACTTATCTCAAACACATTTTAAAACAAGGGGAAATTCACATAATAGAGATCATCGTAATAATATTTAAATTAGGACGCAGGTATCCAAACTGCATCATTCTGCCTTCACAATGTGTTTTCCTGAACTTTTACCATTTATTCTCTATGAGTTATACATGATTATGTAGACAAACCATATATTCATCAGTTTCTCTTTCTCGTTGGCTCCTGGGAGCCATGAACACAACGCAGTGAGTACATGATGGATTGAACTAAAGCTCATATGTGTATCTACCCCAAATTCCAAAGTCTATTTCAATTTTGTTCAATTTAAAAGATATTACACAACTTCCACTATATGCCAACATTATTCTAAGCATTAAAGACAATAGAAAGATAAATATGTATAGTTCATTCTGCTGCAATGCTGGTTTTAAAAACATGCATTAGTCCCAACACAACTGCTCTATTAAGGAACAATCTGAGCCTAATACGGATTTCACATTTGCTTATGCATGATTTCATCCGTGAGAAACACTAGCTGAATGCACAAAACTACACCCAGCTAAGCTGAGATACCATGTAGGAGTTCAATAACCACACACATACATACACCTCACGTGTCCGCCAGCTACCTCAATTCACTGCATTTGTTGTGAGCCCCATTGATCCACATCTTGTGTTAAAACTTTCCATGCAGTTTCACATAGCCCTCCTCCCACCACGCCATGATAACTCACAAGGGGCAACTGCTCTGTCTTATCCAGAACTCAAAGATGGCCTTCAGGGATTCATACCCTTGTATTATTTCCCTGCTTTTAGATGGGAGAAATATTGCATTTTCTTCTACTCAATGAAACATGGCCGAGGTGAGGGTTATCTCTCCCTCGACTCTGAAACATTATAGAGTAAAGATGAAGGAAATGTACAGTTATAACTAAGTACTCTAATCAGTTACCTTTAAGGTAATAGAAAGGTAGATTATTCTGGGTGAACCTCAGTTATGTGAGCCTTTACTAGAGGGCCCTTCAAAAGAGGCTCGGAGATGGCAAAGCTAGAGATGTCCTCCTGCTGGCTATGAAGAAGTAAACCAGGGAGCCTATGGAGAGGGGCGGCCTGTAAGAGGTGAGGGTTCCACTCCTACAGCCCCCAAACCTATTCTGCTAACAACCGGAATGAGTTCAGAAAAGGATCAGAGCTTTTAACAGCTTCAGCTGACTCTTCATTTCATCCTGTGAGACCCCGAGCCCAGGATCCAGCTAGGCTATGCTAGACTTCTGGCCCTATAAACCTACAAAATAAAAAAAAATAAAAAATGGGTGCTGCTTCAAGGCAGTAAGTTTGTGGTGATTTGTCATACAAGCAATAAAAAACTAATATAGTTTCTGAAGCTCACATCCACAAACTTCAGGCATGTTTTAAGGTAAAGTGCCATTTTTGAGGCAATATTCATGTGTTTATTCACCATTTACTATGTATGAAAGGGTGCCACTGTTTTTATTAGGTTCCTATCTGAAATGTGTCACTAACAAAGTTTTTGAGTGCTGTGACCCAACCCCATTTTTCCCATAGGCCCTGTGGTTTTTATGGTGCAATTTTATACAGCACAGCAATTTTTAGGACTACATATGGTATGTTATATTAGAACTGGCTGTACTCACAATCTATTTGGAAAGAAACCATTTCACAAGTATTTATAATGCAAGCATCCTATACAGGGTAAAAGATTTTTCTAATAGTATAATGTAGTTGTCATATTATTCTCAAACTACCTTTAATAAATAGTTTGTGAGGCCTTCAACAATAAAACCAAGTTATTACAAGATTGCTCTTTTCAACTGAGCTAAATCTGAGACTTCATTTGGGAATTAGAACTCTGAGTGAATTTGTTCTAAGTTCTACTTTTTATAAATTGAGGAATCCAGTCCTTTCCTCATTTGTGGTTCTTCATTCAATGAATATTTAGAGAACCAAGTGAAAAATGTAAGTGCATGAGTATCTTTATAAAAGGTTAATCAAGATCTTAAAAAACATTCATTTAAATATATAAATATAATCAAATTATTCTATATAATAAAAGGCTAATATACAAATTGACTGAATGGTGGAACGACGAGTCACTATGAATTGCACTGATCACCAAGGCAGACACCCAATGCAGCAGCTGCCTCCTGATGATCAGTGTGCTCCCACGGGGATCACTGCTCAGCCATAAGCCAGGTTGATGTCTGGAGAGTGCAGCAGCAGTGATGGGAGCCCCTCCTGCCTCCACAGCAGTACTAAGAACTCCTTGGGGGATGTCCGGCTGTTTGCTTAGGCAGGGGTCAGGCCTAAGCCAGCAGGCAGACATGCCCTGAGGGGTCCAAGACTGTAAGAGGCACAGCACAGGCTGAGGGACCTCGCACCCCCTCTCCCCCCCGGTGCACAAATGTCCTGCCCCAGGCCTCTAGTCCAATCTAATAAAGAGGGAATATGCTAATTGACTCTCATGCCATTGCAAAGATAGTGGTCCCACAGCCAATAGGTAGAAATATGCTAATTGACTATCATGCCCTCAAAGATGGTAGCGCCCACAGCCAATAAGAAGGTATTATGTTAATTGAATGCCATGCCTTCAAAGATGACAGCACTCACAGCCACAAGATGGTGACACTCAGTCTCCTCAACCCCGCTGGCGTGGCAGGCACACAGCAAGCCCCGAAGTCCCCCAGTCCCCTCAGCCGCCCAGCCTTCCAAGGCCAGTCTGTGGCATAGGAAAGCCTCAGATGATGGCTTCCCAGCTGATGCCCAAGGCACAGGCAAGCCTCAGATGCCGGCCATCCAGCTGCCTAGGACCACCCGAGGTTCAAGTAACCAGGGCCTGCCAAGGCTTGCACTGCTAGCAGTGGCAGCAGCAGAGGTGTGATGGGGCATTGCTTTCCCCTGATCTCAGGGTCGCTTCCTTCCCAGAGGGCTTCCGAAATGTGAGAACGGCAGGCCAGACTAAGGGAACCCCTCCAATGCATGAATTTTCATGCACTGGGCCTCTAGTAACAAATAATCTTACATATAAGAACAATTTAGACAAGACTATGTACTGCCCATTAGCAATGTTGCTAATTTATCCTATATTAGATCCAATAAATACATAACACATACATTCTTTTGTTAACTTCTTCTAATAAAAATCCATTATTATCTATTATTAAAGAGTAAATTGATAAAGTAAAAGGGACTTGAGTTACAGGTGACATTTACATGAATTGCTATAAACTAAAATTATAAAAGTGCTTAAGCAAGATAAAAGAAATTACCTCCCAACTGTGTCCACATACTATTCTTTTCTTAAAATGCCCCTAATCCTACATCATAAAAGCTCATGTGCACATGAAACCTCCTCCTAGTTTCACTAGTACCCAAACAAAGGCTTAAAAAAAAGTGTCAAGATGATGAATGGAGACATAAGGTATTCTATCTGCTTAATTTATTTCTCCATTAAAACTATCAATTGGAAACTTATTTATGGTGTTTTTGTTTATGATATTTGAATTTATGGTTATTAGCCATTTGCAATATTTACATTTTATATGTCAGTAGTCAATCTGTAAAGAGGTCTTTATCAGTGGCTATCTTACGCTTTCCTGGGACCGCTGCCTTTGTTATACCTACCTGACCCACTGAGGCACTGGGTCATTTGATACGTCTTGGGAGATGAACCTTTTTCAAATTGAACCAATCAAATTCTTTTCACAGAATTCTATAATGATGGGATTAAGAAATCAGTGAAGTCCTCTCTAATATAAACATTAGAAGATTTAAAACTTTGTTCTTCTTGATAGCCATAATTTTTGAAGATCAGGCATGAAAGATGATGAAGTGACTGCCAGAGATAAACAGAGCCAAAGATGAAATGGAAAAGACTATATGGCAGAGCTGAATTCTTGGAGCTAGCACCCTTTCCATGGTTTGGTTTTCTGAAAGTTGTGCATTTTCAAGAGTCAATCTACTTCTCTGTTTTCCTCCACTAATGCATTTGGGTTTCCATCACTTAAAGTCTATAGACCTCTAATTAATACACTGTTAGAGAGGTAGCAAATAAATGAACATATGTTATTTTGCTTCCTAGTTTGTACCTTGTGTTTTCTCAGTTTAAAAATTTAGTCTAATGTGTTGGTTTCATTATCAAGATTTTTTTTACAAATCACTAATTTATCTCTGTAAAGGTTCTAAATAGCTGGGACAGGAGATAGAGAGACCTAGCAAGTGAAAAAGAGTAATTTTCCTCTAATCCAAGTAATAAAATTCATTTTCTCATATAATGTATTACTCCTTAGGTGTTTTCTATATTGGATTTAGAAATAAAGAGGAAGGAAGGTGGGGGAAGAGAAAAAGAGGGTAACCCATTTGCTGTTCCACTTATTTATGCATTTTTTGGATGAGTAGAAGCCCAGTCTATAAAAATTCATGCCCTGGAGGGGATGTCCCTCAACCCGGCTTGCCCCTCTCACAGTCTAGGAGCTCTGGAAAGTGACCTGGTGATCAGGGGAAGGTGATACCCCATCATACCTCTGCTGCTGCCACTGTCAGCAGTGCAAGCCTCAGCCAGTCCTGGTTACCTGCTCCTCCGATGGCCCTGGGTAGCTGAGCAGCCACAATCCAAGGTTTGCCTATGCCCTGGGCCAGCTCTGGGTGGCTGGGGGGATGGGAGGACTGGCAGACTCCGGAGGCAGTTGCATGGAGTGGCCCCCAGCAAGACTGAGGGGACTGGGTGCTGCCATTTTGTGGCTGTGGGTGCTGCCATCTTGGTGATGGTGTGAGGGTCAATTAGCATATTTCCTCTTTATTAGATACGATTTTCATATGTGCCCTGATCAGAGATCAAACCTGTAATATTGTCATATCCAAACAATGTTCTAACCAACTGAGCTACCCAGCCAGGGCTATTTCTGAAGTCTTGTTCTTGAAAAACAATTACACAGAAATGATTCAAATAAGCTGACTAATTTTGTAAAACACATACCCTGATTGCTTTCCTAAATTTATGCTCCTGGAAGGCAGATAATATGCTTTTCTCATTGTACATGGCTTTGTATCAGACATAATAAATGTTGAATCCAATAGAAGGACAGGAGCCATGTGGATGTGGACATTTTGATTTGTGACAAAAGTCACACTTTAGAATCACACCTCATAGCTGATGCTTAAAATCCTTTAAAATATTGATAAAATAAAAATTCAGTGTTAATTGGAATTCTCTATTTTGACTGTCAGCTCTCTCATTTAAAACATTAGAAGTGGTATCATGTATAATTTACTGAATAACAGCAAGAGCCATCCTGAGGTATAATGAATATGTTTAAACAAATGTAGGACTGGAGGCTCAGTATAAAGACTTCCAATTTTGTGGTTTCAAGATCAAACTTTTCAGTGTGCCCATGGGCCTGACCACTGTTCATGGAGGAGCTTTGAGAATTTTTGATGATGTAGAACCATCAGTGGAGAAAGATCAAAGACTAGAACATTGAGGGCGATGTATAGGCTCGTGCATTTTAAAAGCAGTCATGCCTTAAATAACTTCAAGGCAGAAGATGAGCTGCTGGTGCTGGTGAGCTAGGCATTCAAGGAGGCCAACTCACCTTCTCTTCAGAAGAACAGGAAAAGCAAACTACGGCCCAGACATTGGCTCGTTCTCAATATTTCCAAGCTAACTTGATGACCTTTAATCAGTTCAAGGAGTAAAAATGCTTGTCGAGACTGCTACTTAATCTGTGACAATTTAGCTCCTCGTTTTCACTGTATGCCAGGAAAAAAACAAGCAAGAACTCTCAAAAAATGAAAATACAGTAAATATATTTCCTGAGATTGGCTCTATGTTATGATACTTAATTTTATAAAATATTTAGAAAGTTGTATGTAGTATACCATGCTCTTACTTTAGAGTGATTGAATATGGTTTTTGTGGGGGTTGCCACTGCAAGTGTAGGCAGATGATTCAATTACAGGTCTAGGTTAATAATGGGGATACTAATGAGGAAAAACTTTCTTGGGATATCATTGACTATACCTTTTAACTTGAAGCTCAAGATTACAAGTTCAGCCTCTTAGAAGCAGCTCTGAATGCTTCAAGAAAATATAACCAAATTAGGCCATAGAGTTAAGGGTCAGAGTTATCAATGAAACAAAGAGAGAGTTGTGTGTTTTTCTTTTACTTTTTTTTTGGGGGGGGGGGATGTATTTATTTTATTTTATTTTATTTTATTTTATTTTATTTTATTTTATTTTATTTTATTGTTTAACGTAGTACAAATAGCAGTACATAGGTCTCTTTTTATTTCCTATTGACCTTTCCCTGATCTCCCCTATTCCACCCCCTGCACATGCCCTTTCTTCCTTGCAATTCTTGCAATTCCTTCCAGGAGATGGCTTGAAGCTTCCTCATGCAAGGAAGAGGGACAGGGTATTCACTAAACACCCACATAGTCCGTATAAGAGGCCCACAGGCCACATCCAGCCAGTTCTACTGCAAATCTGGCTATGCCCACTTGTTTCTGAATTGTCTGTGGCTGCCTTCATGCTGCAGTGGCAAAGCTGAGTGGATGCCCCTGAGGTCTTCTCAGCCACAAAGCTGGATTTGCATTTGCTGTCTGGATGTTTGCAGAGAGATATCTGTTAGCCCACCAGATGGGGACTCAAGTGAAAGAAGCATCAACTGAGAATTGTAGGCCTGTTCTGCTCTAGTTCTCATTTTGTTCTATTTTGGTTTTTGATTGGAGACTTCCTTTGGCATTAGAGCTCGAAAGTCTATCTAGGACAGACAAGGAAAAGCTAGAGTAGGTATGTTTTGAGCCTTGACCTTTAGTCTAACACCCAAATAAGGTCTTAGGCAACACATGCAGTCCAGCATATTTCACCAGGGCACAGACACAGGGGGACTCAGAGAGCTCTTCTTACACTATAATAAAGTGACCATTTGTCTGGCATTTCCTCCATGAAATCCCTCGTGGACCTAGGGCAGGTCAGGACTCAGGTGCAGCATGTGCTCTAGTATCAGTAACCTCATGAAACACACTGCTTCGAAGTGAAAAATCAAACAGACCTCACATGTCCTATCTTTTTAGCTTGTTTTCAATATTAAATACACATATTTCAATGTTTTTTTGGAGTGAAGGTCTAAAGATATATAATCTTCAATTATTTTTTATGTTACTTAAAGCATATTTTGTATTGGAATGGAATCCAGTTTAAGTTGAACTACTATGGGATTTGTTTGCTTGTTGCTGTTTTCACCATTTATTAACTGCACAGCGACTGGAGATCAGTACTGCTTTGACTTCAAGCTCTGTGTACTAATAGTATAATTTCTAACAGCCTATCTGCAACCAATGCATAAAACTTGTCTTAATGGGATTTTGCCTTGAGCCCCATCTGTAATTAGGTAGGGGGTTACCACTGCAACTCCATTACTGTGATTTCTAGGTGAGTCTCTCAGGGCTCTTTTGGCCTCTGGGCTTCCAAGTTTTACAGCCTTCGCTGAGCATTAGGTAAGCCTCTTCTTGTGCTCAGGCAGACAGGCATGCGTGTACGTGCGCGCGCACAAGCACACACACACACACACATACGCACACTCACACACACACTCACACACACAACACAGTGTGGCTAATATCCATCAGCAGTTTCATAATTAGTACATGTGTTCATACTAAAAGTTTTGTTCTTATTTTATTATGATTTTCTTTCTTTCCGAACATATTGGCTCTTTTAATGTAAGTACAATCCAATGTAGAGGCACAGAAGTTACCGCAGATGCCACACCAGACGTGTGCTGTTGACACCATCTGCTTTCTACAATTCTCTCTTGGTCATTGATTTCGCTGGGAGATTTTCTTCAAAATAGTTAGAGAATTTTATGGCATGTTGTGTGACATACGGAGGGCTTTTTCACTAGTGACTTCAGTACGCTGTAGTATAGAGAGCAAGGATTTTAAAATCAGAGGGCCAAATTTAGAAGTCTGAATTGCTTTCCTTACTAGACAAAGTCATTTTTCTTCCTGTCCTTAGCCTCCTAGCCTGGAAAATAATGGTCAGTGTTATGTAGCTTGCTAAGTAGTAGCTATGAGAAAACATCACAATTTATTGATCGTTAGATCAACCAAAGGACTTGTATGCATGCAGATGAACATAAATAATGGACACAGACAGTAGGAGGTTGAGGGTTTGTGCCAAGGAGGTGGGGGCAGCTGGGGAGAGGTCAGTAGGGGAAAAAGGAGACTCATGTAATACTTTAAAAAATAAAGAATTTAAACTAAAAATATAAATTAAAAAACTTCTCTACCATTTTATGTAAACGAAAATCAATTTTATGTTGCTTACAATATTCTTATTGGGGTTCAGATCATTTCTAAAATATAAAAGAAAACTTCTCACTCCAGGTCAGTATTGCTTGAAGCTCATAGACTGTCGAATTTTTTAGGTATTAGGCTTTTATTTGAAGAATCTGCACAAATTTGTTTTATGGCAGTATATTACCAACCTATGTAAGCCAAAGGCTATAGCTCCATATGTGAAAGTCAATGAGAGAGAGAGAGAGAGAGAGAGAGAGAGAGAGAGAGAGAGAGAGAGAGAATAAAAATGAAAAGTACCTTTTAAAACAAAAATTAAGTAAATCCTATTGAACTTCTTTATCACTTAAAATAGGTTAAAATAGGATAGGGGAGGCCTGGCTTGTGTGGTTCAGTTGGATGAGCATCTTCCCATGCACCAAAAGATCACAGATTTGATCCCTGGTCCTGGCACATACCCTGGTTGCGGGTTCAGTCTCTGGTCCGGGTGCATACAGGAAACAACTGATCAACATTTCTCTCTCACATCAATGTTTCTTTTTCTCTTTTTCTCCTCTAAAATCAATAAAATATATATTTAAAAAAATAAAATAAGATAGGGAAAACCATTTTCTTATTCTCCCCATAATTCCTTGCTTTTTGTGTACTGCTCGTCTTTACATTCACCATAATGTCTTCATTGATTCATGAGTACAGAATAAGGTCCCAGGGGGGCCCATCACTTGCATGCCCTCTAGCTGTTCTGTCCCGCCCTCAGAATTGGAAAGACAAAGTCCAGTTGTCTGGCAGGTACATAAGTTCTAACAAGATCCATGAGTCCCTGCAGATAGATCACAAGGGCTTGATTTAAAAGAAGAAAGTATCCAATCCCATTTAGATCTAATCTAATGCACCTTCTTCAGTTTAAATTTAGCATCCAAAAACTGATCTTTTGATACCTATCTTAATCTTATGTCAGTTTTCAAATGATTCAGAACCATTAGTGAGAAAGTTATGACTAATTAGCATGTTTCAAATTCTAAAAAAAAACAAAAACACAAAACATAATTTCAATATCAAGGTACTTTCCATTTGGTTGAGACACAGAAGGATGGGCAGAACAGAGAAGCTAATAAGCAAAAACAATAATCACTGAAGACTCAAAAATATTTCTCCACAGGATATTTGGCTCCAGTTAGTTTAACTTGGAAATTGACCACAACAATCATAGTGACTACTTATTCAAAGTTATGATTTTGCTTGTCCTGGGCCTCTGACATACTGTATGTTGGATGAGGCAGAAACAGCTGGCTTGAGCAAGGGACATCATATCCAGATGGAACCTTTTCCTGAGTTGCTGGATTTTGAACCGAAAACATGAATTATCTACAACCTTCAGGTTATTTCCTTAGGTGGGGGACAAATATGTTCATATAGAAGAAAAAGGGCTCCTACCATCATTTGGAGAGTCAAAACACTAAATTATAAGAAATAGGTGTTGTCTCCCATCAATATCTTCTGTCTCCTTCTTTTCCTTAGTAATAGAATCTCAAACTTGTATCTAGCCACATAGCCACCCTACAATAAACATATTCCCCATTTTTCCTTTAAGCTAAGTTTGACCACTGCACTAAATTGTGGCAAAGAGATATGAATGGAAGTAATGTTTGCAAGGGCATCCATAAAGGGAGGAAGGGCACAGAATTCTTTTTGTAGTCAGTCTGTTCCTCGGTTGTCCTCTTTGTGAATAGACAAACATTTTCTAGATTATTTATCAACGTTCACTTCAAAGTCACTAACCATTTGAGAGATGCAAATCAAAATGACAAGGGGGTACCATTTCACACCTGTCAGAATGGCTATCATCAACAAATCAGCAAATGACAAGTGCTGGCAAGGATGTGAAGAAAAGGGAACCCTCATGCACTGCTGGTGGGAATGCAGACTGGTGCAGCCACTGTGCAAGACAGTATGGAGTTTCCTTAAAAAATTAAAAATGGAACTCCCATTTGACCCAGTAATCCACTTATAGGAATATATCCCAAGAAATCAGAAACATCAATAAGAAAGGACATATGCGCCCCTATGTTCATAGCAGCACAATTTACAATAACTAAGACTTGAAAACAACCTAAGTGCCCATCAGCAGATGAGAAGATTAGAAAACTGTGGTAAACCTACACAATGGAATACTACCCTGCTCTAAAAAAGAAGAAACTCTTACCATTCACAAGAGCATGGGTGGATATAGAAAGCATTATGCTAAGCGAAATAAACCAGTTGTAGAAAGATAAATATCACATGATCTCACTCATTTGTGGACTATAATGAACAATATAACGATGAACAAAAATAGATCCAGAGACAGAGAAGCATAGAACAGATCATCAAACTTCAGAGAGAAGGCAGGGAGGGAGGGAAGGTAAGAGACCAGTCAAAGGGCTAGTATGCGTACACATAAGCATAAGCAATGGACACAGACACTACGGGGGTGAGGACATGTGCTGGGGGGTAGAGGTAGACGAGAAGAGGTCAATGGGGGACAAAAGGAGACATATGTCATACTTTAAACAATAAAAAATTAAAATAATAATAATTTAAAAATAAAATAAAAAGTTCACTACCAGGCCTAAAAGCCTATCACTATTATAATCTTCTGAAATCTACATCAGGCTATATAGCCAGAACTTGCCCTTGAAAAATTTTAAAACATATTATGCTTGTTTATAAGTCCAAAGACATTGTTTTTTTTTTTGTTTTTTTTTTTTTTTTATGAAGCATGAATTCCTATTTCAGAGGAAAGCCAAAAGTTATTTCTGGGAATGAAGGTGGTGAAGGAAGTGAGGTAATTCATAAAGATGTTTAGCCATTCACACACTAACTTTTTGAGGACAAGAAATACACACATATACATTCCATATATACATTAACACAGCTATTCTCTCTCTATATATACAGATATATGTATTTGTTTATATATTAATACATTAAGAGAGAAAAATGCTTATCTTAAATAAATGAATTTCAACTGATAGACCTTCATACCTTTTGTTGAAATCTATATAGAAAAATAATTTAAGATATGTGCATATTCTTCAACTTTTTAAATCTTAATTTTGGGGTGCAGACCTTAACCAATAAGGTAAATAACATTGAATGCAAGAGTAAGTAAACTTATAGTAACTAGAACCCCACCCGACAGTGAATTTCATGCACTGTGGGGTGGGGGTTGCCCAGCCTGGGCTGGGTCCTCTCACAGTGTGGGAGCCCCGTGATAGATTGCCCCAAAGAGGTAGGCCCCATCCACCCATCCAGGGGTTGGCGATGGATTGCCCTAAAGAGGTAGGCTGGAGCCCTGGGACCTGCTCCACATCGCTCATGCAATGTCAAGCCGAACCCACCTGCTGCATAAGCAACCGCCTGGTGATTGCTTGTCATGGTGTGAGGACATCATGGCGTGAGGGTGTCACAACCACATAGGCTTTTATTAATAGGATGACAGTAAATTTATCTAAATATCACATTTTAAAATCCATGAAATATCATCAATTTCTTTCACCTGAATCTTAAAAGTATTCAGTGAGTAATCGATGGCATATGCTTTCTCATACAATAGAGTTCTATATTATTCCATTATATTACTGTTTAACCTGCAAATTAGTGCATATTAAAATATCAGTGCATTGCCCTGGCTGGGTAACTCGGTTAGAGCATCACCCCAATATGCCAAGGTTGTAGGCTCAATCCCTGGGGAAGGAATATACAATAATCAATGAATGCACAAATAAGTGGAACGACAAATTGATGTTTCTCTTTCTCTCTCCAATCAATAAATAAAAAAGTAAAATATTAGTGCATATTACAATATTTATTTTGTCTAAAGTAAATATTCTTTCTATCTTCATACTCCCATACAAATGGCTAAATACCCAAAGAGGCTGCTCATTCTTTCAGTACTACAGTAAGAATCAGATTTTGCATATTTAACTACCTGGAGTAATTCAAGGAAGATAAATAGAATTGAGGTATGTAAAAGGAAAGAAGTACTTACTAATTTTTTAGAGTTTATTACTATAACTAGAGGCCCAATGCACAAAATTCATGCAAGAGTAGGCCTTCCTTTCCCCCGGCTGCTGGCACCAGCTTTCCTCTGGCACCTGGGACCCCAGCTTCCCTCCAGCCACTGCAGGCACCTGGGACTGGGGCTTCCCCAGCAGCCCGGCTTCATCCGGAAGGACATTGAAGGATGTCCGGTCTAATTAGCATATTATGCTTTTATTATTATAGATTAGCCTATGGTATTAATAATTGCATTCCTTCTAGGGTATCATACTTTGAAATAATTATTTGTAGGGTTTGAGCCATTGGTGCACTAGCAGTATCCATTCTATTGATTGAAAGCTGACAGATAAATCTCTCTTTAGTTATAAGTTGTTGACTGGATCTGAGATTGATGATTTAAATAAATAAAGAGGGAGAAATTTCTGAGCACAGCATTACTGTCAGAATCAATGAATTATCCCTGCTGGGTATTTATTAGTGCACCCAGGAATACTAGTTTTAGAGGCAACCAGGACATTTCTGGGAAAGTTGATGAAAAATTTAACACTTCACTCCAAATCCTCTTCTAGAATATTAAAGGTTAAACATTTTAAATATATTGGCAATAGTCTCCCCTATGCAAGTACTCTGGGGCTGACAAATAACATCTTCAAGTGCATGGCCCAGATGCCAATAACATTCACATTGATTTATTGGTGTACACTTTGGATGGGGAATCTAGTTTTCCAAGCAAGATTCTATATTAAATGGAAATAGAGAACTCTACTTTTCAGAAACATCTCATAAGAATAAACATATCTTTGTCCTTACCACTCAGAGTTCTTCCATAAATGTCAATAAAATGTAAATAAGTATAACAATTAATAAAATAGTGTGTGTACACACACATACATACATATACAAACCTGTACAACTTTATCACAGAGATAAACAATATTGGAAGACTTAATTTACAGTGGCACGGAGAAATAACTGTAGTGGAGAGTAAAAAAAAGTAACTGAGTTTGAGTTTGAAAGCCTTCATTTCATGCTGATAACATAGTTAGGATGAGGGGCAAGCCAACTGAGACTTTGGAATCTTATATGTCTTATCTGTAAAATCTGTGTTCTTTTCTCAGGTAATTAGTTGTTGCAAGGCCTTCATTCAGTGGTGTTAAACAACCAGTGCTCCAGGCAAAACAAAAATAAAACAAAACAAAACATTATTAAAATGTCCATTACTACCCAGAGCAATCTATAGATTGAAAGCAAGTCCTATTAAAATACCAATGACATAATATTTCACAGATTTAGAACAAATAATCTTAAAATGTATTTTGACCAGGAAAGATCCTGAATACCTTTAGCAATCTTGAAAAAGATGAACAATGTTGGAGGTATCACAATATCAGTTATCAAACTAAGTACTACAAGGCCATCACAATCAAAATAGCCAGGTGCTGGCATAAGAATAAGCATGTAGATCAATGAAACAAAACAGAAACCCCAGAAATCAACCCATATTGTAAAAATCATATCACAAATTATAAAGACTCTTTTACTGATTTGTGAATTATAGTATTTACACCAATAAAAGAGAAACATGCAAATTGACTGTGCCCCCTGCTACACCCACAAGCCACACCCACCAGCAAATCAGGAGAGAGTACGCAAATTAACCCAACCAGGATGGCAGCAGCCACAGAGCTGGAGCAAGCAGGAGGCTTGGGTTGCCTGGTGATGGAGGAAGCCAAGCTTCCTGCTGTCCCTGGTCAGCCCTGGCATCAGTTCAAGGCTACTAAGTTTCAATTATAGAAGATAAATAAATCCTAGATACTTGTTTCCAGCCGGCTCTGGCCTCTGCTCAAGGAGGCACTGAAAAAAAAAAAAAAAAAAGAGAAAGAAAGAAAGAAAGAAAGAAAGAAAGAAGGAAGGAAGGAAGGAAGGAAGGAAGGAAGGAAGGAAGGAAGGAAGGAAGGAAGGAAAGAAAGAAAGAAGAAAGAAAGAAAGAAAGAAAGAAAGAAAGAAAGAAAGAAAGAAAGAAAGAAAGAAAGAAAGAAAGAAAGAAAGAAAGAAAGAAAGAAAAATAAGGGGCTGGGAGCCTGGGTCACCAGGGGTTGATCAGGCCAGGATGGGATGGCAGTTGTGGGTGATCAAGCTGGTGGGGAGGCAAGGCCATTGGTGGTAAGAACATAAGTAGCAGGGCCAGTTAGGGATGAGCCTGTCATCAGTGGGGGTCAGTTGGAGGAGATCAGGACAGTGGGGTGGGGGGCAGTTTGGAGTGAGCAAGCCAGCAGGAGGGGCAGTTGGAGGTGAGCAGGCCAGTGCAGAGGGAAGATGGGGGAGAGCAGACCAGCGGTGGGGGGTAGTTGGGGGTCAGCAGGCCAGCAGGCAGAGTAGTCAGGAGCAATCAGGCAGGCAGGCAGGTGAGCAGCTGGAGCCAGCAGTCCTGGAATGTGAAAGGGATGTCTGACTGCAGGATTAGGCCAGATCCCTGTAAACCGGTAATAGGACATCCTTTGAGGGGTCCCAGATTGGAGAGGGTGCAGTCCAGGTTGAGGAACACCCCTCCCAACACCACCCCCTGTGCACAAAATGAGATACTACGTGTGAGTAACCTAGAATGTCCTATTTTTAAATAAATTGGCAAATAAATTTTAATACATAGGTTTCTTTTTTTTTTTTTCCACCAGGAAGAGATAATGTCCAGAATATGAATTTCATGCATTATTGGATTTCCTAAAAGTTCATTTATGAACTTACTTCACTTTGCATTAACATTGACCTCAAATAGATCATTACTCAATCATAATTTATTTTACATATTTGCTTTGGATTTCTATAGGGTAAATTATTAAAATAAAGTTGTTTAAATTTTATTATATACATAAACACATCTATGCAAATATTTCATGTTTATACACAAAAATTAAGTAGTTACACAGATAATGTAATATTTTTGCATATTTTGTGTTAAGACTTTTGACACCTTACACATTTAAGCATAAACCCAGAGGAAATGTATGTATGGTGTGAAAAGTCTTCTAAATAATAGAGTTTAAAACTCAAATGTATAAATTTTAGGCCTTGTGTACAAATTTTAGGCCTTGTGTACACATCTGGCCTCAATGTGCACATGTAGTTCACTGGAATTAATTTATTTGTAACCTTAAATATGGTGTCTAATGCATAAGAGCACAAAAGGTATGATCATTATAATAATGATGACAATAACCATAAATACACTATTATTTTATCATTATTATCCAACACTTGTAGACTTCTATTAAGAGCTCAAGGCTCTTTCATTCTGCATATTTCATAATCTGATGCCCCTTAAGTATTGTAGAAATATTGATAACATTGGATCATGATTAAGAGTATTGATAATATTCAAAGGTAGGAAGCTTTTAATTTCAAGATCTATAACAGATCTAACATATTTAAACTGTTGGCTTTAGCATTTTCTCTCTCTTAGGTGATTTATGGGATAATCACAAAGCTTGAAGCTACCTGCTTTCTGAAATATACTTCTTTAGTAAGGCCTGTGACAGATCATTTAGATCAACTCCATATTTAACAGTAAGGAAAAACACATTTTCCTCTCCTTTTTTACTTAGAATTTTTCTTTGATGTCAAAATAATGATAGTTTTATAGATAAAATGTAAAGAAAAGAAAACTAAGGATTCCACTATCTCTATAACAGCAAAGATGGGCAGCCTATCATTTCAACACAAGAGAATTTTGTTTATATTGCTCCAAATTTATTCAAGAGGCTCTAAGATTAAGGTTCACATGAAAACAAGGATTAAAATGTTCCTTCCTTGTTGACTTCTGTATCTACATCTCCCTGAAGAAAGTTCTACTGCAATAGTTGTGCTAAGATAGATTTCAGGAATGATAGTATAATACATAGTATTCTCTGATAAACGTTTCACTAGGCCCATGGACTATAGAACCTCATAGATAACTTATATTTTCTTATTTAAATCGATTAATGAAAAGAGCCTATTTTGGTATCTAACAAAAGGGAACTGAGAACAAAATCAACAAGCAAAAAACAAATATCAGACATGGTAAGTTGTAACAGTGGAATGACATGCCATTAACGAAAGAGCAGGGAAATCTAATAGAGTAAGCTATTGACCAAAATAAAATAAAATAAAATAAAATAAAATAAAATAAATAAATAAATAAATAAATAAAAATAAATCTAGAGAATCTAGAAACTCTCCACATTTCCCACCTTCAAAATGAATATTCACATTTTAAAAACTTTCAAATTTACTAGAACATATGATAATACATACCTGCTAGCAAATTTTTAAAATGATAACTGACTTTTGGAAAAATTCTGGGGGTTATACTCTTAGGGAATGTTTGCACCTACAAAATAACAACAACAACAACAACAACAATAACAACAAAACAAACCAAAACAAAACAAAACAAAAACCTTGAATGTGAGATGACTTAACACAATAGAAATTTCTTAGGTAGGTTTTCTTGGAGAATTGCCTGTTAAAAGATTCATGAACCCAGATTATTTTCATTTTGTAGCTCCAATATACTCTCTATATTTAGAATCCACTGCATTCAACATAAAATGAGGAGGGGAGAGTATTAAAGCATAGTTCTACCTTACTAATCAGGAAAATGTTATGTGTTACTTCTGCTCACAATCCATTGGTGAGAAGCAGTCACATAGTCTTGCCAGAATGAAAGGGAAGCCTGGGAATTGGGAATGCCATTCCTCCCTATATAGCTCCCTCTGTCTTGCTATGAGAAGCAAAATACATTTTTGCTACCTATCTAGTGCTTCTGCCCTCGTATTCAAAGACTAAAACAAATATTTCATCAAGTTTTTGATAGGAGTGATTCTCTCCTATATACATTTTTGTATACCACACATTTTCTCCTAGCCTCCAAATTGTGCAATATACTTTATTCAAAATATTGCAGATATTTTAGACAGTTCTAGGTGGCTTGGATTTTATATGGTATCTTTTTGGTAAATCGGTATCTTGTTCCTTCTAACTTGCAAGGGAGCATCCATAATTCTCTGCATTGCTCAGCAGATTTAGAAGAGAAATAACTTAGGGAATTTTCCTGGATCCACTTGGTTGATACTATTGATTGTTATATTCAAATGAACATGTTACTGACAATTATTTTTATTTCAAGACTAAGATAGGTTTGGTTCTTCAACTATTCTGTTTTTTGTTTGTTTGTTTTGTTTTGTTTTTGTGTTTTTTGTTTTTTGTGTTTTTTTTTGGATGTGCGGATCTGAGATTACATTTGCTATCCAGACATCAGGGAAAGAATTATTGAAATGGGAATGCAGATTAGGTCTCCATTCACCCTCATTACACTGTGCTAACCTGGCTAGCCTTCTATGCCCAGAATTTAAACCAGTAGCCTACTTCTGCCAAGAGTCATCCTCCCAGTTAGTCTTTTTTTTCTTTCTTTGTTCTTCAATCAGGCTAGCAAGTCAAGCTTCATATAACATTTCAGTACAGACTGACTTCTTACCACTTTAGTTTTTTTAGAATTGCTGTTGATTCTCTTAACTGCTTTTAGCAACCCAAATGTTTATTTTTTCCCCCTCAATTCTGGCTGTAATTTTATTTGTTGTTTGATGAAATGTAAGAGGTAAATAAAAGTTAAGCTAAGACACCTTACAGAAAAAGATAAAAGAAAATATTATTTCAGAAATGAAACAAAGAAGAAAGAAAAAAAACACAGGAAAATATTATATAATGGGCAGCATTCACTAACAGGATGCATGCACATGATAATATCTTTTATTACATTGAGTCACTTTTTAAATTAATTTTCAGACAAAAAGTGTGTGTTTATATTAAGCACAGAATCAGATGATAAGAATATTAAGATTTATAGATAATTGCTTTGCCCCCTAATGAGAATAAATTAAATAATACATATTTCTTAAGCTTAAACTTCTGTGCTAACATTTTTTTCAATAAAATGCACTTAAATAGGGAGATTTAACCAGATAAAAATGAAAACGTATAAATTTGTATTATAAAAATGATACGCCCGATAAGTTCATCCCCAGTTTTTATAAACACTGGTCTACCTGTTGGTATATTTACAATGGAACTTTGGGAAAGTAAGCAACCTTTGACATTCAAACATTTTTATTTGATCAATACAGAGTCAACCTAGGTCTTACGTTCTTCAACTCTATGAAATAATTTACATAAAAGTCCAAATAAAAGTGTGGGGAACGCTAAGTGCTAAATTTCTTTTCTGAAGCTTCTAGTTTCAAGAACATATATGTTGTAAAGATAGGTAATTAATATTACCAATGATTAAAATTACATGTTGCAACAAGTAGTGCTAAATTATATACTATTTTGTTATAAAGTATCTATGTACTGATCCTTTCCATTTCGTTTATAAAAAATACGCAATAAATTTTAATTATAAATATAGAGATATTATGAAATACCCTAAAATGGTCATTGGTAGATCAACTTTAGATTAATAGTTTTTAGCTATCAACTCACATTAGAATTTTTAGAAAGGTATCAGAACAATTCTTGAATCCCCTTTTTCTATTATGAGGCCTGAGCCTCCACATTCTTAAAAGCTTCCTTGATGACTAATATACAGGCAGTTAGCATCACTTAATCAAAAGATTATTTGGAAATGGTCATCATGCCATAAAAAAGTGTTTACATTTATGACCTATACTTTCTCATTACAATTGATTCCTCTCTATGTAAAAACTGGACTGCTCTACCACCTGTGTGAGCTCCAGACTTCTATATTCTACTGCTCTCTGAATGGCTTCAATTGTATGGCCTCCAGGAATCTAATCCTTAAATACCACAAAATGAATTTATTACTTTTGTCCCAAATCTACTATTCCTTTATTATGTATTTCAATGAATGACACTATAATTCACTCATTTGTTTAAGCCAAAGAATGAGCATAAACCTTAATGCCTTCCTGGTCTTCCTCTTTCACACGGAGGCCCACACACTAAATATCTGATAGTTTTTATTTTCCACATTTTCTCGACCTACCCATGTCTTTTCATACTGAGGGATCATTACCCTAGTGCCAGCATTCTTCCTTGCCTGGATTATTTCTATAGCTCTATCATTTGTCTTCCTGATTGCCCATCACTGATTTAATTTCTGTGCTGATCCACCAGAAGAAGATATGATCACATCACACTCCAGGTTAAAATGTGGCCTCTGGTGCTCTTCAGAATTGGCCATTGCTGCCTCTCAGTCCCCCCCACTTTTTTTTCCTTCACCTTTGTACATTCCAGTCACACTAACCTTCGTTCTGTTTCATGCATCCCCTTACCTCTTTGTATGTGCTTACAAACCACTCTAAAAGTCATAATTGCCTAATTCATTTCCCTTCTACTTATACTTTTCATGCCATCTTTTCCAAGGAGCCTTCCTGACACACAAACCTTGATGAAATTCCTTCTTAAGGGCTTTTATGGTATTCCTTCTCATAATACTTATAACATTGTATTTAACTTTTTTCTACGTATCTGTTAAACAATACTGAAAGTTCTCTAATGGGACCTAACTGCTTTGCTCCCAGCTGTGTCTCCAGTGATTTTTCCAGTGCCTGAGAAGTAGGAGACACCTAATAAATATTTTATAACTACTCTTGAGTGAAAGAGAAGAGGTAAATGCATTGTTTATGAGAATAAAATAGTACACTGTATCACAAGCAGATATGGGTAGCTTTAGCTACACGTAGGAAATAGTGGGAGGCAAATGAAGATGAAAGAATCATAATGTTGTCGTCTCCAACTTGGTTCTAAGTGTATAGTCATATTTATCTATTGATTTGTCTATATTATGATTATAAAGTATTCCGTTATTAAACTGAGAAGTGCTCTTCTAGGTGTTCCTAGAGTTTATTTAAGAGAAAATGGCAGAAAGTGAAAAAATTATCCATAATAATGAGATATTCAAAATCATGTGTTTGTAAAGGTGCATGTCTGTATTTCTTGAGGTCATTAAATTTTTTTCTTCAGCTAAGGTTTTACAGGGATGATTACAAATTATAGGGTTTCCACAGAATTTACTTGGAAAGTTTTGTGGGGGTCCAGACCTGCCACAGAGGTCACACAAATTGTCGGAGGTAGACATCACCTTGCGGAGTCAGGGCTCAGATTTGAAGATTTAAAAAAATCCTCATTTAGATTTAGAACAGGTGTATATTTTGTCCAAAGCCATGAATATAGTAAATAGCAGGATATTATGACATAGATTATTACAAATAAAATGTAATAAACTAAAGATAATCTTATCCAGTGCATTCTATCCCTTCATAGTTTTCCCTTTACTTTGTAAAAAGAAGATAAGACTATGCAATTAACTTCAACGCCAAGGAAATTGTTCATAAGATAAAGCAACCAGTATATTTAAATGGCGCTTTTTATATTTTCCTGAGGAGAGGAAGATTCACTTTAATATATATTTATTGGTCTCTGAGTAGCAACTTTTTTTAGTGCAGAAACATATGTTGTGGAAACGCCACCACCATAAAATGTATCATGTTTTAGTTTAGCAGATTGAAAATGGCCCTACAAGGCATGGGGCAATATTGGTGAAAATGAAGAGTAAACTGCTCTGGCAAATGTGCAATGTGATAGCTGGCAGAAAAAGGATTTATGGTGTCATATAAAATATTAAATAGCTTTCCATAGAATAAGAAGCAGCATTTTGATTACAAAGCCATTTGCACCTAACTATCTATTGGGCACTGAAAAAAGACCTGCATCTCTTTAATGCAATCCTGTACTTAAAGTCTTGCAATGAACCTCATGAGCAAAGAGAGCAGAAAAGCAATAAAACATTGACTAGTATAACTATAAAACAATTTGGAGTAAAAAATGAAATATGTCAAGCAATCATATTTTGAGTGATGAAGTGTGTATTTTTTTTTCCATAAAGCATTACACGAGAGTGGGTAGTTTAAATTGCAAACAGTAAAGCTGGTTTTTGACTTTGAACTTATTCAAGTATGTGACCATAATTATATCTACAATTGAGAAATCATGGTAAGAAATCCACATACCCCTTCTCATGCTCATCATCCAATCAATGTTTTCTTAAAAATGATAATGCTATTTTAACTGTTTAAACTTCTACTTGAAATCTCAAGGCAATGTCATTAAAGTATAGCATTTGTCATGATTCATAAAGATAGGCTCATTGTATTTTGTCTGCATGGATAATTAAGGCCTTAGAAGTCAATCTTTTTTCTAGACTAAAATATATTTCTAAAATATAATAGAAAGCCTCTGAGGAACAAGTATAAGAAAATCACACTGTTAATCATTCTAAATGAAATTCATATAAATTTATAAATTAACAAACTTTTCTAAACATTTGCATTATCATTATAACTTCCTACAGAATGAGTGTTTGTGTCCCCCCAAATTCATATGTTAAAACTTGACTCCCGATGTGATGGCATTTGGAGGTGTGATCTTTGGAAGATAATTAGTTCCTGAGGGTAGACCCCTCATGAATGGGATTAGGCCCTAATAAAAAAGGGATTCAGCCCCACCAGTGTGGCTTAGTGGTTGAGCCTCAACCTATCAACCAGGAGGTCACAGCTCCGTGGTCAGGGCACATGCCCAGGCTGCAGGTGCCATCCATAGTGTGGAGTGTGCTGGAGGCAGCTGATCAACGATTCTCTCTCATCATTGACGTTTCTATCTCTCTCCTCCTTTCCTCTCTGAAATCAATAAAAATGTATTTTTATAAAAAAGAGATTCAAACAGCTATTCCCCTTTCCTCCATGTGAAAGCATAGCAAGAAACATGTTCTCACAAGAATCTCTGGTGCCTTAATCTTAGACTTCCTAGCTTCCAGAATTGTAAGCAATAAATTTTTATTTTTTAACAATATATTTTTACTCATTTCAGAGAGGAGGGAAGAGGAAGAGAGAGACAGAAACATCAGTGATGAAAGGGAATCATTGATTGGCTGCCTCCTGCATATTGGACAGAGCCAGCAACCCAGATATGGGCTCTTGACCAAAATCAAATCTGAGACCCTTCATTCTGCAGGCTGACCCTTCATCCACTGAGCCAAACTGGCTAGGGCCTTTCATTCTTTATAAATCACCAAATCTATAATATTTTTGTTATAGAAGTTGGAACATACAAAGACATAAGTAGGAAAGCCAATGTAAAACACAAAAAAGTGAAAAATATCAAAATTAAACTTCCTTGCTTTGAAAGAATATATCCAATGTTCCTTCATGTTTTTGGAAATAAGGTCTCAGACTAGCTATAAAGTCAAATGAAGATTCAGGATTGGAAGCAGGCTTAGCAGTGAAGTGGTGAAAAGATACACTAAGTAGTTATACACATTGGTTAACTCTTCCACTCCCTAATATTGAATAAACTTAGCAAGTGATTATTTCTGAAATAAACTTGTTTATCTTTAAAATAAGGATAAAATGTTTGCAATGCTACCTTCATTGGAGAAAAACATACAAATAAAGCCTGGTCAGTTTCAGTAAGAAGTTGACCTATAATCTTCAAAATTATAAAACATAATAAAGATAAGTTAATTTTTCCTATAAAGTTTTTTTTCTTGAAATTTTTAAATATCATTTGAGCTATCATTCAGTATACATGAATATATGTATACTGAATATATGTACCATTATTTAAAATCCGTCTTTTTATACACTATTGAGGTATACACACCTGTCATATTCAGGTGGAAAAGAGAACAAAAGACCAAGTTCCTTTCTTTGAAAAGATCACATTTAACCAGAAAGGCCTGGAAGGAGAGAAAAAACTGTAGACTACTAGATCAAGAAGTATAAACCAGTTAGAATGGTAAGTAAAACAATTCATAAGTGATGAAGAGAACAGGAGTTTTGAACTCTCAGTTCCTGATCTTGGAATTTCAAGGATATATTGAGATTTGAGTTAGAGAAAATAGAACTCTTAAAATGCTAAATGCACTTGTCAAGTATAATCAATCATGGAATAAGAGAGAAGGATGTGTTAATAATAATAAGTCACAGCACATTATCTATAATAATAAAAACGTAATATGCTAATCAGATCATATGTCCTTCTGGATGTCCTTCCAGATGACCTTCCAGACGAAGCGGGGGCTGTGAGAAAAGCCTAGGTCCTGGGTGTCTGCTGGTGGCTGGAGGGAAGCCAGTGCCAGCAGCCGGAGAAAGGAAGGCTTACTCTTGCAGGAATTTCATGCATCAGGCCTCTAGTAATTAATATTTATTGAAAGCATCCAATGACCCCCAGGCTACAATGAGAGGCTATAGGCCTCTCTCATTCAAGCCTCATAGTTTTCCCATTGTGGAATGAGAAAGTTAAGAACTAAATTAGGTAGTATAAGTAATTTGCCTAGAATAACAAATCCAGTAAGATGCAGAGGCCTGGATTTGAAGCCAGAATTATTATTTGGAATTGTCATTTTAAACTAAATACAATAATTATGAAAATAATGACTTGTTATATAAAGCTCTAATTTATCAATATATTAAAAATATCCAAGCATTACTTATTGCCTAATATCTACTTTATGTTTGTATGTTCAAAGAATTAATTTACATATAAAAATGAGAAATGAGACCTCCTTATGCAGAAGGATGCATAGACATTTGCACATACCCTTGCCGGCAAGCACACGGACACATATACACACATATAAACAACGTTCAAATTTTGATAACCTACTTTAGAGGCAGCTGCCTATTACAAAAGGAGCAGAAATATAATTAATGCAGTACATTCAGTAATCACATTATCAAAACACTTTTAATGTGTTTTGTATTCTAAGTTTGAGAGAATAGGCACATTTATACTAGATTCTTAATAAAGACCCAACAAAAGAAATTTCAAGGTGACTTTTTACATTTAATATATACTGTATATGCTTCCCAAATACTCAGATCTTCCTCCCTTGCGCCATGGCCTGAAGTATCTTTTTAAATTATATAACATAATTTGGCTTCTGCAGTTTTCTCCTTGTGCAGATATTTAATCTATTTTATTCATAGCAGGAAAGAGAGCAAGAGAACTTTGACTTTAGACAAAGACCCCAAATATTGTGAGGAGAGAGTTGCACAAATACTGCAAGGAAACCATATCACAAAGTGAAAAATCCATTCAATGACAAGAGGGACAAGACTGTCTTTTGTTTCTTCCTGCCCTCATTACTTGCTGTTATTGTGAACAGGAAACTTTATAGATAGAGGTGATGACAAATATACCTGGGGGCTACATTCCTATCTTACCCATAAATCCTTTTCACTATTTAATTACACTAGAGATGTGTGTAATCTACATGACTGAACTCTCTTGGGCTTGTCAGGTAAAGACAAATGTCCTTGCATTTTCATTTTTTTCTCTCTTTGAAGTCTACTGGAACTATTTGCAAAAATTAATAATCTTACATAATTTAAAAATACTTTATTTTCTGGTGCTCTTTTTTTTTTCGTTTATCTAATTTCCACTTCGGTAGAATTGGTCATAGTGATTTCAATTGGGATAAATTTCTTGGTCTGATTATGATTCTGCAGGTGTTATATAGTAGCTGAACAATAGTTCTTTGTCAGTTAATTCACAGAAGCTAATTTACAGTGGAAATGCATATGGAATACTAAATTACTATTTCACTGATTTTCAAAGAGATTCATTGTGATTAATAATATTAAAATAGCAATTGGAGGAAGTAATGATGATTTGCCACAATTCCCAAGGACTCATTGAGTAGTTTTAATCTTACTATATTTAAATATTGAACTGCAAGTAAATTCAACAATACTGGGTAATGAGATTTGGGATTCATAATAATGCCACTAATCATAACTAGATTTTGTACATTTTATGGTATGGGATACATGATATTCAGTGGGTTTAAAATATTTTACTGATCTTAAATTGAGCTATCTGTGTGAGATTTGAAGCCTGCAGCGATTAAGTATTTACAAAAGCCATATTTGCTTTAAGTAATTGATGTGCTCAATTATCTCTAGTGAACACTTTATATTTACACCCAAATCTCACTATTTCATACAATTAAGAGAAACAGAGTGATCTAGGGAAAAATAAACAATGCTTTAGCTAATAAAAATGCATTAACCTCCCCTTCTCTGTTTCATAGGCATCGCCAGGTATTGGAGACAACATTGACTCTGGGCACAATTTTTAAAATGAGTTCAAGTAAATGAATACTTATTAAGTCTCTGGCTCTGAGTTAAACACCGGGGAAACAAGTGTAAAGAAGCCTAGCTGTTCACTCTCCTGGAAATCCCAATAAAGTAGATGCAGAGGCACATAGACTAACTATAATACAATGTAAAACCTCTTCTACTAGGGATGGAACAAAGTACCCCAAGGAAAAAACTATTCTTTCTGCTCGAATAGTTCACAGAACATTTCATAGAAGAGATAACATTTTCAGTCAGACTTGATGGATGAAAGGAATTTAAAATGTTGGGGGTGGCATGGAAAACGTGCCAAAAATTATTAGTAGAAAAATGGTGATGCTTGGTTACCACAGGATGTGGAAAGATCCCAGACTCTTCCCTGATATGCAGTCTCTTTGTATTTTAGCTAGCTTATCTGGAAAATATGTTCTCTCCCTGTTTTTGTGATAATTTGTTCATATCTAACAGTTATCAGGATTGAACAGGGTGAGGTTGGTGAAATCACCTTGTGATATTATAAATATGCTATTTATTTTGATACAAAATATGTGTGATGCTAATATTAGAAAAATGTAGGAACACAACAACTGTTTCAACGGAAGAGAGGTAAGTAGCATTATCATTGACTGGTCAAGATCATAGACTAAGTCCCACTATAGCCAGAATTATGAGCCATGGAAAAAATATATAAGAAAATAAGAGAGAATATATAAAAAATGTAGTTATTAGACAGTGAGAAATCAGCAGTAAGAAGAATACTCTTGAGTAGAAAGAGAAGAGGCCATAATGAAAGCAGAGAAATGGATTCTTATGATGAGAAGAGTAAGGATGATGGCAATTGATGGGAAAAGAGTTAAACTCTCCCAGATTTCTTGTCATATCTATGAGAGCTTGTAATCCTTAAACAGTTTTGCCAAGAAAAAAAGAGCAATCCATAGTTCTGAAGAAAACTCTAGATGTATATTATAAAAGGTCACTTGAAGGCCTCTATGTCACTGCATTTTAGCTCGTGAATATCTAAAGGCATATCCACCAGGGCGTGTCAAGTATCAGGAAGGAATTGTCACAAGTAGGACATAACCTCAGGCTTAACATAGCTCAGCTTAACCAAGCAAATGCAGAACATCTTCCCTGCTTATAGCTTCTAAACTCAATCTAATTCGAAGTAAACAGAGTTATTCCAGAAAAGTCTATTAACCTTCAAAAGCAAAACATAAATAGTGTATCTGAATTAACAGCTTAGGAAAAAAAACCTGAATCTTTGGATGGATCAAGGCAATACTAACTCATTTGCTTGATAGAATATTTCAATCAGAATATATTGTTGTCTAAAACCTCTGATAATAGTTTTTACAATTAGTTAAAAAGCACTTTACATCCTGTATAGAGATAACTTTATTTCCACATAAGAGTATTTTTAAATAAGCCTGACCCAATTTTTATTAAAAACAAAAAATTCTTAAGAGCAGTTGCAGTTGAATGTGCTTTTAAAAAGGGCTCTGCCATATATGGATTTTAAACCACATGAAGTCAGAAACATTGTTTTGCTGTTCTTTTGTCCACAAGATATTTCAATAAATATGTGCTTTGCTGAGTAAATGAAAGTTTTGATAAAACTTTATGAAAACAAGTATACACCAAAAAGTAACCTGCCAAATAAGTGTGCAACTAATTCAAGGAAATACATTTCTGAACATTATTGTCCTCTTTCAAAATATTAATAAAACTCTATTTCAGCATTTCCAAGTTGTACTATAATTGGTGCCTAAGAATCAGTTGTCCTTGTATTGAAGGAAATATACTAATAAGACAAGCCGGTATTTTAAATGTATGAGTGCTGCAGTCCCTTATAAAATAAACTTTTGGTGATAAAACAATATAATTTTCCCACCCCATGAAAGCTAAAAAAACATTCATTTATTGCTTCCAGAGTTTATGTTTATGTTTGAATAAGAAATGACAAATATTCCCTAACTGGCTGAGTCAGGCATTTCTATCTTTACTAATATATTCAGAATAAAGTTTAGCTCTTCTATTTCTGGATAATTATAAACCTTATCACAAGGACAAGCAATAAAAGTCTCTTGAAAACATAAGATTTGGGTTATTTAATAATAATGTCCTTTACATGCTTAATGGCTTATTGATTGGGAATTAATGAAATGCTATCTGGAAGTACATTCGTCTATTTGAATGGAAGCAATTCAGACTCAAGCAATTATCATATTTAGTGGCATATTCTCTTGCCTTCCTGGAAAGAGCTTTGTTATCACCATTAATACACAGCGTAATTGAGTTATTCAGGGGCTGTTTTGCCCAATATCTACATGTGCATCATTAATGAAGCTAAAATGAACTTGAGTTTCCCAGATGTCAGAGAAAACCTCATTGTTTCCTGACAATGTATCTCCAAATAGACTAGACAGATGCATTCATATGCAGCCTGTTCTACTTCATTTCAATACTTTTGAGGAGGAATACATCAATATGATTTAAGGATAGATCTGCATGTTAGCATTATTTCTATATTAATAAATAAAATATAATAAATATGCCACATGTAATTTAATGGTGATTTTGGCTCTAGAGGATGGAGATATATATATATATATATATATATATATATATATATATATAGAGAGAGAGAGAGAGAGAGAGAGAGAGAGAGAGAGAGAGAGAGCGAGAGAGAGAGAGAGTCAACTGATAGATTAGCTGTTCTTTGAATAATACCTGGAAGATATTACTAAGTAAAAATGTATGTAAATAAGTTATTTTTACTTGTTCCAAATGTTTAAAATAAATTGACAAGTATCAAATAGTAATAAAACTGCAATGGATGAAAGCTAAGTAGACTTACTGTGGTGATCATTTTGCAATATATACAAATATCAAATTGTTGGGTTGTAACCTTAAACTAATAAAATGTTATATGTCAAATATACCTCAATTTAAAACTAACTAAATAAATAAAACTTGAGTGCTTAACAGACTAGAAGTGTCTGTCCTGACCCAGAGATAAGGAGCCATGGGTCAGACTGTTGGACCTCAAAGGGAGGGTGAACATAAAGGAGAGAAATCAACCAAAGGACTTATGTGCATACATATGAGCCTAACCATTGGTCAAGGACAAGGATGGGGGTGGGGGCATGAGTGGGGAAGGGTAAGGGATTGGAATGGGGGGTTGAGGACAAACATATGATACCTTAATCAATAAAGAAATTAAAAAAAAGAAGTGTCTGTCCTGGGATTCTGCTGATCAATATGAAGACAAATTGAATGATAAATAAGTAAATTAGGAGTGTATAGTTGACTTGAGTCTTATTTGATGATAGTCCTAAAAGTGGCTTCTTTTTCACTCACTTTAAAAGACTTCCAACCTTATCTACAAAAACAATTTCTTTTGAACCCTATTCTCTATAATGAGAAAATATGTTGTTAGTTATTATGAGAAAACAGGTCCCTGCGCCACATCTTTCTATCCCAAATATTTTTTCAGCCTTTGTTCTCCTTGTAGTGGAGATGTAATTTAAAAATTTCAAGGTAACAAATAGTGCTTTACTTTCTAAAGTAACAAAAAATGCATTAATTTTAGTAAAAATCCTATTTGATTTTTAAATAGAATCTTAACAATTTCAAGAGGATTCCTTATTTTCAGCTCCATAGTTTTCACTTTAATCCTGGGGGGAAACTTGGATTATCATATTTCACAAATGTACTTCCAGATAGCACTTCAGTAATTCACAATCAATAAACCATTCGGAATGTAGAGAACATTGTAATATTTGACTGACCTTACCTGATAGTGCTAATTGATTTAATAGTATTTTAAATAGTATTTTAGGATCCATATTGGAAAGTGAACTCATCGAGAAAGTGACTTAATTTTAACCTACATTTTATTAATGCTTTTGAGGAGGAATACATCAATATGATTTAAGGATAGTATTTCAATAAATACTTTTTGGGATGCAAAGGACTATTAATAATATATCAAAAATAACAATCCAAGTTTTTTACACTGGCATGGTCATATGATTTCAGAAATGCTTATTACATGAATTTTTGATTTCTGCCATACAGATCAGCTTTTTCTCAAGATATATATGCTTTTATTTTAACCAGTCTTGTCTTCTCTACCATTGGTTCCAATTTCAGCAATTGTAAACTGTAAACTTTGTATATCTTTGAGACATTAAGATCAGCTTTAATATTTGATAAGAACCATGAGGTGGCAAAAATGACTTACTACAAAAATCCATGGGCTGAAATATTTCCACGCCCTTTCCTTTAATATGACATCAAATATTTATGGAGAAACTAACCACTTGACCCAATGGCTAAGTAGAAGGCCTGTGCCATAAAATTAATGACAAATTCATTGTGACAATCTCTTCCCAGGAATACGAATTAGGAACACTTTTATGTAATGTCTTGATTGGTGGAAGTTTTGAGGGTGACTCAGTGGCTCTCTAGCATGACATGCTAATAGATTTTCCAACTCAAAGATGGCCAACTGAACCCTATAATCATCTAAAAGGGAAAACCTTGTAATGCACCCACCCCTATACAGAAAATAGGAACTTTAGTGAGACAATTGAATGTTCCAATTATAATACTTTAAACTTCTACTTCAGCTGATTTTATCATCATTTAAATATTAAATATAATGAAAAAGTAAACAGCATCCATTTTCTTACAAGATCTTCTTGGTTTACAATCAGATCCTGAAGTCTCATCCTGACCCCAAGCCCAGCCTCCAAAACCCTAGAATTGTGACAGGGGATAAAAATGTTACACTGTTCTGGCTTTCCATGAAAAATCGATAGAATTAGAATAAAATGTGCTAACAAACTTATAAAAAGAACTCAGATAATTATAGTTTCCTTATAAATATATTGTAGGCATCAGCAGTTCCAGTTCCTGCTGGTACAAGAATCAGCCTTGACCATGACTTCAATTGATGCAGATCTCCCAGCTGCAGGAATTTGGCTGGCCCTGACCAGTTCCAGTATGCTGATATTAAAAAAATCCATATTGGGACCAGGAAGAACACTGCCTTTACTGTTCAATGCTCAACCACTGAGACACACTGGTCTGGCCTGTGGATCATTTTTATCTCTCCCTCTCCCTTCTAATATGCAAATAGATGGAATGGCAGAACAACCGAACAACCAGTCGCTATAATGTGTACTGACCACCAGGGGACACACATGGAACATGGCAGGCATCAATAGAGGCGGGATGGTGGAGCAGGTGAGTGTGGGCTCCAGACCAAGGCATGGTGCCTGTCACTGTCATCAGGATGAGCCTCTGGTGGTTATAGAAAATTCTTTGCTCCCACATGCCAAGGTCCCGCTGGGCACTCACACCTGCTGCTGGTGCCAGTCCCAATTGCTCAGTGCCATCAGTGGGTGTGAGCAGTAGCTACTGGCTCTGATCACCCCCCGAGGCCTAGTCTACCCCTCCCTGTTCTTCGGGGCAACTAGGGCAGCAGCCATCACTCGCACCTGCTGACAGTGCTGGCCCAGCTCACACCTGCTGCTGGCACTGGCCCCAATTGATCCACACCATCAGCGGGTGGGAGCAGCAGTGGTGGGAGCAGGGATCCCAGCAGACAGAGTACCAGAGGCAGTGAAAGGGGGAGCCATACAGGGGCACAGATGATGGGCCGAGACCCGCCCTTGTGCCCACTGCAGCCTCACAGCCCACAGTTCCTTTCAAGGAGCATGAATTTGTGCATTGGACCTCTTGTATTTAAAATAAAAAATGATCCATAGGTTCACTTTGTAAATTACTGCCTAGATACCCAAATTGACTGCATACATAGAAACTGCATTATAGACATGATATCCTAGGTCACCACATGGATGTCATATCCAGCTCCCCTGGTCACCGTCTCAGCTGAAGTGCTGGAAGACTTGTCATGGGAGAAGTTTGGATCATTGCCCCAACAGACCACCATCAGCCTGCTCAAGAGGCTTCCCTGGAGCAGTTGATTGACTACTGAGGACCTGGTTAACAGACATGGCCCATGCCAAGGAGCATGAGCAGATAAAATATCTCAACCATGTACAGCTCAATAAAACAATCGTCTGCATACCACTTCATATGCTCATCACCCAAAGCCGATATCTTTCTGTCCCCATTAATCCTCCCTTTGCCCACTTTTGCCACCCAGACTCCCTTTCCCTCTGCTATCACCATACTGTTGTCTGTATCTATGTGTCATATAATTTGAATTTGAACTAATGTCACCCCAATAAATTCAATAAAAAGATGAAAATAAAATAAGAAAGATCAAATACTTTTTTATTTTTTTATTACTTATACAGTAATAAAAGTATAAGTAATGAATTAGACATAGCTAATGTTGTTCTTATTTTACATTAAACATGGGAACAATATATTAATATGCATATGTGCAACTTATTGCTATATAGCTAGAATTCTGAGTTCCTACTTCCTCTCCTTGGATTTATTTATTTTTTTCTTGAACCCAATGAAGTTCTGGAAATATAGATATTAAAATAATCAATATTAATGTAACAAATTTTTCAGCTGTGGTTTGGCCAAATTGAAGGCACTGGTGCCATTTCTTCCTCAAACCAGGAAGCCTAGCAAACTTGGTATCCTTAAAGGTGCAACAATATACATGCAAGTCCTCAACGATATTTTGGAAGGGGCCACAGACTCTAAAAAACAAGACCTAGATCATTAGAACTATATCAACAATACATCTGAACCACATATTCCATAGCTAAAGAGCTATTGAGAATTGATACCCAACATGCTAGCTATGCTGTGTTCTTGAAGAATGAGGAGAAAGAGCCCTGGGCAGATGGTGGCACTGGTAAGTTGGCATCCATTTATTGCCAGAGCATAATGTCTACAACTGGATTTATCTCCCCAACCAGGGGTCTGGATAGATTCCCAGAAGTAGAACTTCTGAGTCATGGCTCCCCCAAGTGAAATGTATAAAAAGTGAAAAAGCTGGTCTAGACTATAATCTAGAGACAAATAAATGCAATATTTAAAGTTAAAAAGGTTAAAATAAAAGAAAGAGACAGAGAAATAATGTCACATCCTTTGGAATCACAGGAAGATTCTAAGTCATAAAACTATATTATGTGTTGGTAGCAATATGAATTTAAAAATAAATGTCATGGTGAAGAAGACTGCAATTTGAATATAGGAATCCAGCAGCACCATAAATCTAGCAAAAGAGAACACTACATCAGTGTTAAAGGTGGGGCATAAGGATGCTATCTTATATCTAATATCACAAACAACAAAAAAGTGAAGACCATCAAACATCAGAGGGAAGGTAGGGGAGGTTGGGGGTAAGGAAGAGCGATAACCAAAGGACTTATATGCATGCATATAAGCATAACCAATGGACACAGACCCTAGGGGAGTGAGGGCATGAGCGGGGGTGGAGGGGTGAGGGACAAGGGGTGAATAGGGACACATATGTCATACCTTAATCAATAAAGAAAATTTAAAAATAAAAGTGAAAACAAAATAGAGCACAGAACAGAACTTATTCTCTCTCTTAACAATGAATTTCATTTCATTAGAACTGCACAAAAGAAAGCTAGGAAGAACAAACCTACTTTCCTTAATTTAAATAAAGAAGATATAGAGGAGAGAGTTGTATCTGGTACAAATAAGGCACAGCCTACTGGAAAAACTATAAGCAGTATGATGAGTAACCTGTCCCAAGTATTTGATATTGCCTAGACAGAATTAAAAGACCATATGTGGCCGAGACCGGTTTGGCTCAATGGATAGAGCGTCAGCTTGGGGACTGAAGGGACCCGGGTTCAGATTCCGGTCAAGGGCATGTACCTTGGTTGTCGGCATATACCCAGTAGGGGGTGTGCAAGAGGCAGCTGATTGATGACTCTCTCTCATCAATGTTTCTAGCTTTCTATCTCTCTCCCTTCCTTTCTGTACAAAATCAATAAAATATATATATTTTTTAAAAAAAATAAAAAAATAAAAGACCATATGTGATGCAACTCTTCCTTTGTCTTGGTAGCTGTGGGATATGATTATAATGATAAGGAATAGCAGGTCAAGGAGTATATGTATGTGTGGAGTGGCTGCATCCAGGCAGAAAAGAATTCAGTATCACTTAATTTGTATTAAATAACAGTGCTTGGTGGTTTAAAAATTAAAAGGTTAACTCATTTTATGTTATTATTATTTGTAAAATCTCTACAGACCATGCATCCCATCATTGCCAGTGCTTGAGGCAGACCACTTCAATCATTACCACCTTCACAGCCACTGGTTTATCGTATATTAGAAACCAAAATATGGATGTACCCACAACCAATGTACATACCCTTGACCGGAATCGAACCTGGGACCTTTTAGTCTGCAGACCGACGCTCTACCACTGAGTCAAACCGGTTTCGGCAATGCTCACCATTTTTATCGAGTCATGACTATTTCTAATACACTGTGCTAGGACTGTGGGGGAAATAAAAGTAATACCACAAGATGATTTAATTTTAGAGTCAATACTGTGAAAGACTAGAGAGAATGTAAAATCTTATTTTTAGTTTGCCTATCAGCATCCATGGTGTAAATACATTACTTTATTACATATTTTCATTTCTATTTATTATAATAGCAGGATATAAAACATTTCCCTTATTAGTTGATATAAAATACTGACTTTTCTGCTCAAATAAAATAATAATAGTATTATTTTCAGGTGCCATGTGCGAATATTTATCCTATCTAATAAATGAGAAGCATGCAAATTGACTGTAACTATGCTACACCCACCAGCCACATCCACCAGCCAATCAGGAGTGAGTATAGGAATTAACCCAACCAAGATGGCGATTAATTTGCATATCCAGGTGCAGAGCAAAGACTGAAGACAGTGTAGCAGGAAGCCAAGCTCTGCAGAATGGAGTAAAGCTGCTGAGAAGCAAGCAAGCAAGCAGGATGGCATAGAAGGGAGGGAAACAGGCGGAGTGTGGGAGACCACCAAAAGAAGCCCTATTTCAGGAATCTTTATGCAAGGGGGCTCTAATTTAACATAATTGGAAATATTTGGGCAGTGAGAGGAGATGCTGCCCCAATAAAAAACATTTATCCACACAATCATTTTCTGTGTCTTGAAATCCCCAATTGCTATATAGAATTTACTTAAAGTGAAATTTTATAAATATGTAGCTTGCCAAAATTCTTTTTTTTTAAAATATATTTTATTGATTTTTTACAGAGAGGAAGGGAGAGAGATAGAGAGCTAGAAACGTCAATGAGAGAGAAACATCGACCAGCTGCCTCTTGCACACCCTTCACCGGGGATGTGCCCGCAACCAACGTACATGCCCCTGACCGGAATCGAACCTGGGACCTTTCAGTCCACAGACCGACGCTCTACCACTGAGCCAAACCGGTTTCGGCGCCAACATTCTTATACATCAAGAAAGACCTATCATTATAATTTCAGATCTTTGTCTCTATCTATGAGAAAAACTTTATCAAGGAACGACTACCTTAAGTGGCCTTTCAGAATCTAATTATCCATATACAATATATATATATATATATATATATATATATATATATATATATAGGTATAGGTATAGGTATAGGTATAGGTATAGGTATAGGTATATGTGTATGTGTATGTGTATACGTATATGTATATGTATATGTATATGTATATGTATATGTATATATATATATATATATATATATATATATATATATTTTTTTTTTTTTTTTTTGAGAGAGAGGTGTATAACTGAGTAGTCATCAGGAACTAGGCATTGGCCATCCTCATTGTTTTATGCCAGAGTGTGGAAAAGGAGTTGGGGGTGGGGAGTAATGGTGAAGTAATGAAATGAGGCATTCATAAGAAAGTTTATTTTTTTGTTGACGCATCTGTCCTGTGTCTTGATCATCACAAAATATCAATATTATCAACTATTTATAATATTAAATAGTATATGCTTTATAAGAATTTCAGGGCAATTCAGAAAATAAAATAAAGAATGGTTTGATATATAGACGAATCTTCAGTGAAATTTTGTTACCTGATTTGACAGATTAATATTACATAAACTTCTAATTTTTGCCCCTGCTAGTTAAAAGTTATAAAGTCTTATAGATTTTTCTTGGTCTCTTCTGTGTTAAATGACATTTTCATTTTCTACCATGGGAAGTTTCAGAGGCCAATTGCAATTATTATTTTTAAATCTTGTCAAATCAATCATCTTACGACTCTCCAACTCTCCATCACTCCTCAATAAAGAAGTTATTTTTGTTTGAAAATCCTTTTGTGAATTTATAACCGTGAATTGCAGAAAAGTAAAAGACTATTCCAAAACATGGGTAAAACCATGACAACATATAAAAGTGAATTAAAAGCTTCCTATATTTTGCTGTATAGATTGTAACAATAGAGCTTCATTCCATAATAACTTGAAACAATGAACCATGTTAGCAAACTTTGAGGGATATGGAATTGGCATTGTATGCCCCTAAAAAGAATCACCTCCAAGTCTTATTGCATTACTACTAAAGTCAACAATTTTTAATTTCATCTAAGTGTTATTTAGTTGGTGAATTATCCAACTTAAGTTGCATTCTACTGAAATGAAAGAATCAATGTTTCAATAAACACAGTGTAGTAGATTCTGTATATATGTATAGAAATAATTCCAATTAATTACTATTTACTATTACATTTATTTTGTAAGGTATATTGATAAATAATTAAAGGTTTTTAAATAGTTTGGCACTGGAGGACAATGCTTCAGCTTTCATATCCAAATTGGAATTACTGCTTTAAAATCTTTACATTTGTAAGTTTGGATACTAAAAGTACTTTCCACTTTAAATGTGTGAAATTGTTCTTACTAAATTGACCTTATATTTTTTTAACAGTGTAGTAGATTCTATATATGTATAGAAATAATGCAAGCCACACTTACATTATACATTTGTCAATGAAGAAATAAACATTAAACATTTGAAGATATTTACCTCCAGTATAGAAATCTTTGATTAAATGTAAGGAATTGAAAAGGCCAGAATATAAAAAAGACTTGTTTAAAGAGGAAAATGCAACACTCTTACACTTTTTCCCCCCTCTAAAATTTATAGCATTAGGCCCTTCCTGTCTGTGCAAAAATAAAGAAGGTTAATTTCTCAATTCAGGAACAAAACAAACAAAATAACAAAATCATGCCTTTTGTAATTAACAGAAATGGATTCTGTATGGGAGGAAAGAGAAACTTTTCTTTTGCCTAGATCCCTTTCCCACCGTTGGTAGTTTTGTAGTCCACTGGCTCAGCAAGATTGAGTTCACTGAATGGGAAGCTCACCAATATTCCAGTTGATAAAAGTGACCTTTTTATGTAGGCAACTCTAGTCTGGCTTGTGACTCTTCCCTTTTTTCCCAGCAATGCCATTTGCCAGAGAAATATCTCCTTGTTACTGAGTGACCTAGATGTGTTGAGTCCTTCTCCTGGTATCTCTATAAATAGGTAAGCAGCACCTTGGGAGTGAGGAGTTGTGGGGAGTTGGGGCAGGGAAGAGTAAGGTCCCTTTCCTAAAGTTTGCTGTGTTCCAGGTCTGGCAGACCTTTCCACGGGATAACAGGAGGACAGAGGCCTTTGCAGCTGCTGATCCTCTGTCACTGAGTTATCGCCAATAAAACATTTTTAAGCCCATTCTGTTCATCTACTTTCCAGTATGTGTGTGCATAGAAGGGCAAAGGTAGTACCCACACTCCTTGCAAACCAGTATGACAACTAACACAGACATCAAAATCCTTAGATGGCTATCATGTTAAGAAATGATAAAACCTATATATGTCAATAAAGAGGGTTGTTTTAGAATAATAATTGATGGTTCGTAATAGATTTAAACTATTTTCTTTTCCAATGACATCCATCTTTTAAAATGTGAAGCATTTTGCTACCTCTCTTCTGCAAATTCTTTTTTTTTTAACTTTTTAAAAATTTATTTCATAGAGGAATGGAGAGGGAGTTATAATAATATAAATGATAAGATAGAATCATAATCCGCTGCCTTTTGCACACCCTGTATTGGGGATCAAGCTTACAACTGGGCATGTGCCCTTGACAGGAATTGGACCTGGGACCCTTCAGTCCACAGGGAGACTCTCTATCTACTGAGGCAAATTGGTTAGGGCATTTTCTGCAAGTTCTTATCAAGTTCCTATAGTTCTGCATAAGGGGCATGATTATTTATCACCAGTAGCCAGAAATGTCTTGTTATCCCTAAAAAGCATCAGTGTAATATCTTTTCTTCACTCTACCAATAGCCACAAGAGTTGGAAAAAGCAGAAGCCATTAAGCAGCTGAACAGAGACCTGTAGGAAATGAAATGTATACTGGCCCAACACTCTAAGACATAATTTTATATTAGTAGGGTCATTTAAGATTCCTGAATATTAGTTTCTTCATTTCTAAAATAAAGGTGTGTAATTAAATAAGGACAAATGTTCATTCTGGCTCTCGTACTCTGAGTGATTCATTATGTACCTACTAAAGGCCTGGTACACAAAATTCATGCAGGGAGGGGGAGGCAGGGGAGAATTCCCTCAGACTGGCCTGCACCCTCTTGCAAACCAGCATCACTCTCACAATCAAAGATCCCTCATGTAATCGGGGACCATTGGCTCCTAACAGCTGACCTACCTGCCTGCCTGATTGCCCCTAACTTCTTGCCTGCCTGCCTGATTGCCCCTAACCACCTCTGCTCAGCCTCTGCCACAATGGCTTTATCCAGAAGTAATTTGGCTGTTTCATCTAATTAGCATATTACATTTTTATTATTATAGATTGAGTATCTGATTTGCAACAAATTTTACTTCAATAATATACTTTTAAACTCTGTTTGAGGCCATTTAATCTTTGATAAATTAACAGATGTATTAGAACTGACAAAACTTTAGTATTATAATTATGAAGCTATTTTTACTTATTAATTTTTATAACAGAACTGTGAGTACAGACTTTGTGGGAGATGGATCAAGTTTATGTCATAACCATAAATATCCTGGATTTATTTTCCATAGCACATGAATCCTAGAAAATGCTACGGATCAAATATTGGCAAGGCATTTTCTTTTACCTTTTGTCTTTTTTACTTTAGTCTCTCTCTAAATTCCCTTTTGCAAACTTTGACCTTGATTCATTAATTTCTCAAAACTCTTGTTAAATCTTAAAGTTGAGAAAAAAATAATTATAGCTTTTATTTGAACTTGGGTCCTCTTTGCAATTACTCATCTTCTCAAGGAAGTCCTTCTAATCTATGGGTATAATGTTTCTAGTTTTCTGAGGATTTTTCTCCTTGGTATAACTCACATATATTGGAGATAACCATACTATGCTAAATGCATATGTATATGTTGATTCTAAGTCCTATAATAGGCTTATGGATTCTCTACTATAACGTTATTTTACACATGATTAAACTGACACTTGGAGTGGAAAACACTGTGTGTAAAGAAAGATACATTTTAAAACTGAGGGGTTTAATATAATTTTGACATCACTATAAATTACTTGTTTGTAATTTAAAAGAGAAAAGAAAACAAATTAAAATATATGAAGGCCCAGGTTTGTACAAGACAGTTTATACAAGATCAGATACGTACTAAGATTATAATACATACAAAGTAGAATTTGTTGCAGAATAAATAGGTAATGGTGGTTATAAATGCTTATAAACTCATAATCTTGTGTAATTTTATTACATTTTTCCTCCCTTCCTGTATCTCTCCAATTTTGTTGGTTATATAACAACAATATACTGTCAAGATACATCAGATAGAGAGGAAGAGAGGTATAATTAAACTATTTTGTGCAAGGCTAATTAATTAACAAGAATATTTTTCCTCTTGGGAGAGGAACTGGATGAAGCATTGGTTGTGAACTGAAGTGATTTGTACTATTCACAATTTTAATCCAGGCATGTATTAACTTAAATATATATATATATATATATATATATATATATATATAGATAGATAGATAGATAGATAGATATAGATAGATATAGATATAGATATAGATATAGATATAGATATAGATATAGATATAGATATAGATATAGATATAGATATAGATATAGATATAGATATAGATATAGATTTCAGAGAGGAAAGGAGAGGGAGAGAGAGATGTGAAAAATCAATAATGAGAGAGAATCATTGATAGGCTGTCTCCTGAATGCCCCTCACTGGGAACTGAGCCCAAAACCCAGGCAAAAACCCAGGTAAAAGTCCTTCACTAGAATCGAACTCAGGATCCTTCAGTCCACAGGCTGATGCTCTAATCACTGAACCAGATCGGTTTGGGTGCATGTATTAATTTTGAAATCAAAACAAGTAAAATAAGTATATGAACAAATACATAGCAATATAATTGAAATGTTTGGTGAAATGAATGGTTTTATAGTATACTATTAAATAATATTATTACCAAGATAGTCAGAAAATCTGAGAACATATAATTAAAATGGGAGAAATCCCAGAAAGGATTACAGGTTAGCTCATTCGATTCACTAAGCCACAGATAATCCTAATGTTATTTGAATAATTTTAGAGGATTGAAAAAGATGTCAGATTTTCTAATTCATATTTAAATGCCATAATGACTCAGAAACCAAAAAAGTAGGTGTATTCTCCCTAACTCTGTGAGTATAAAAAATACATCTAAAATGCAATTATAATTCTTGAAAAAACAAAGATTACTAAAATTCAATTTTAACACAATTAATGCAACAGTTATATGTATTATAAACCAATAGTCAACGTTAAGTGGTTAAATCTAGATGCCTTTTTTTTAAGTGAAGGATATGTTATGTTAAATTTCAGGTCTGCCATACAGAGTATGTCTATAATATCAAAAGGCAGTGCAAATAAAATTTTTCTCTGATCCCTCTTTATTGTCCTCCAAGGTTTATTGGAATTTAACATTTTTTTTCCTGTGTCTAAGTGAAACTTAATAATCTTACAGGCATCTGTACCACCTATCGTATATTTAAATTGTCTCATATATTGAAAACTAAAATGCAGTTATGCTATTAGAATGGTTTGAGTAATGCATATATTAGAAAAAAATATCTAAAATTAATAATCTAAGTTTCCAACCTAGGAAAGTAGAGACAGAAGAGCAATTTAAGATTAAATCAAGCAGAGGAAAATAAATATATCAAATTAGGACATAAATTCATGACACTGACAACAAGACAACAACACAGAAAACTATTAAAACCAGAATTTAGGTCTTTGAGAAGATCCATAAAATTGATGAATCTCTAGCTAAGCTAACCAAAACAAAAAGGTAAAAAGATACAGATTATTAATGCCAATAAATAAAGTTGAGTACTCAAGACTTATCCCACAATCATTCAAAGAAAAATAGAGGAATACTATGTTCAGGTTTTTTGTTTGTTTGTTTAATTGTGGATGCTGCTTTATTTACAAAGGTGCTGGCTGGCCTGTGGCTGGCTATACTGGCCAGGTCCACAGAGACATGGGGGCATGGCGGGGGGTGGGGGGGTGGGGGGGTATCACAGCTCAGCTTTGGTAAGTAAGGCAACTTGACCTTGTCATGGATGCAATGATCCCTCATGGGGCCCACATGGGGACCTGCTAGGTAGTAGGAGATTAAACAGTTCTATAGCCACAAATTTTATTTATTTATATTTTAATTCTTTTTTTAATATATTTTATTGATTTTTTACAGAGAGGAAGGGAGAGAGATACAGAGCTAGAAACGTCAATGAGAGAGAAACATCATTCAGCTGCCTCCTGCACACCCCCCACTGGGGATGTGCCCACAATCAACGTACATGCCCCTGACCGGAATCGAACCTGGGACCTTTCAGTCCACAGACCGACGCTCTACCACTGAGCCAAACCGGTTTCGGCTATAGCCACAAATTTTATAATTTAGATCACAATGAATCAGTTCCTCCAGAGATATAAATTAGCAAATTCAAAAAAAAGAGAAAGGAGATCATCTGAATCATATTATATTCATTTAGAAATAGAACCAATAATTAATAACCTTGTGTTAGGTCCAGATAGTTTCATTGGTGAATTCTACCAAACATTTAAGGAGAGAATGTTATAAATTCTTCACAACCTATTCCAGAAAAATAGCAGCAGAGGGAACGATTCTTAACTCATTTTCTGAGAACAGTATTATGCTAACACTAAAGCCGAATTAAGATATTACTAAAAAGGAAAATAAAGCTACATACCAATATCTCTCATGAATATAGATGCAAAAATCCTTAATAAAATTTTAGCAAGTCAAATTTAAATGTGATGAAAAGAATTATACTCCATGACCAAATGGGATTAATTTCAGCTATGCAAGTCTAGTACACCATTCAAAAATCAATTAATGTAATCCACCACATCAGTAGTATTAAAGAGGAAAAAAATTAAATGATCATATCAATAACTTTAATTTCTAATCACTTACCTTGGGGCTATGTAAACTGTTTCCATATTTTAATACCTGAAGTAAATATATATTTACATACTTAACTCCAAAATTATCACAATTTGCAAAATCAAAAATAATTATTCAGAACTGACTTGGTCTCTTGTATTTGAATTCACATTTGATAAGGCTTAGTCATACTACTTAATTTTTTTAATTTTTAAAAATAAATATTATTACATTCTATAATTGTAAATTACATAGAACTTGAAAAAATATTTATGTAAGCAAAACTATTTGATAAAATGTCATCATTATTACACAAATTGTTCTTGCTTACTTAAGACAGAAACTGTCTATGCAAATACAAGTACAATTTATCATCCCTATGTGTGCATCAATAAAGTTGAAACAGAGAATCTAACACTGCTTTTGTACAAGCCCCATTGAACCATGTTCTTAGAGATGGTTGAAGTCACATATACAGAGCCTGGCTTGAAAATCAAATTATAGCCGAAACTGGTTTGGCTCAATGGATAGAGCGTCGGCTTGGGGACTGAAGGGACCCGGGTTCGATTCCCGTCAAGGGCATGTACCTTGGTTGCAGGCATATCCCCAGTAGGGGGTGTGCAAGAGGCAGCTGACCGATGACTCTCTCTCATTGATGTTTCTAACTTTCTATCTCTCTCCCTTTCTCTCTGTACAAAATCAATTAAATGAATTAATTGGTTTCAAAATCTCTATTTCTAAACATCATCTGTAACTCTCCTAATCCACCTTAACTCTTTAATTTTTAATTTTTATTTTTAAAATATATTTTATTGAATGTTTTTACAGAGAGGAAGGGAGAGTGGTAGAGAGTTAGAAACATCGATGAGAGAGAAACATTGATCAGCTGCCTCCTGCACACCCCCTACTAAGGATGTGCCCACAACCAAGATACATGCCCCTGACCAGAATCGAACCTGGGACCCTTGAGTCTGCAGGCAGGCTGACACTCTATCCATTGAGCCAAACCAGCTATGGCTACCTTAACTCTCTTTTAGATATCTGTACCTGTTTTGCATAATATATATCTCTCCTCTCAAAACTGGGTCCTCTCTATTTTATCATTTTCAGAAGAGGCACAACGATCAAATGAGTTAACCAAGTTAGCAACAAGGAACTTATTTTAGGTACTTTCCTCACTATAATACTACAAATTTAATTAGAATGTTTTCCAGGTTTTATCTCCTTAATATATCTAATTTATTCATTTTTAGTCTCTATTAAATCAGATTCTAATATCATACATTTCCACCTACTGAACCATTCTACAATTGGCTTATTCTTTCAATGTGGCAATTTTGATCATGTCACTTCCAACATAAGGCCATTCAGCAGCTCCTCAATGTCTACAGAACACATTTTAGTCTCCTTTATATTTTGGAAAGTGGGCATGGGCCACTTTAGCCTATGTTTTACCACCCTGTAAAGTCCAGGATCATTACTAAACAATTTGTAAATCCTCAATCTGGTCATGGTTACAAAATTGTGTCTCTTTTCACATAATGATTCTTCTTATCTACACTAATAAAAGAGAAATATGCAAATTGACTGTGCCTTTGTGACACCCACCAGCCAATCAGGAGTGAGTATGCAAATCAATCCAACAAAGATGGTGGGTTAATTTGCATATGCAGGCATCAAATGGCCAGGGTGGGGTGGGATGCTAGAGTCATGCCTTCCACACACCACCCTGCTGCTCCAGGCCTCTGGGCAGCTTGGGAAGGCAGGAAGGAAGCTCTGGGCCAGAGTGAAAGCAGTGCCAGCAGCCAAGGGAAGGAAGGTCCATTCTTGCATGAATCTTTGTATAGTGGGCTTTTAGTTAGAATTTTTTTTTTTCATTAATCTTACACATTACACTTATTTCATTTGAGAAGCAGTTTTTTTCAGTTTTTTTAAATAACAACTTGTAAACATTATTGATATTAAAATACTCATTATATCTTGCCTAGATATTGGACTTTAAGTGAATAGACCCTATGTCTTATTTGTAACTCTTTCCAGCAACTATCTCAATACCAGATGCATTATAGTTTTTAACGAGTATGAAAATAAATTAATTTTGACTGAACTCTGGCATGTTTTTGTCATCTATTTATTTGATTAAAAAGGCAATGGAGATGATTAAAAGATTCAAGATGTAAGTAAGCAAAAGGATGAAAATCAAACAACTACACCATCCATCTGCCATTAACATTTTGGCACACATGCAGGTATTCATTTATGCAAACCTTACAAAAGAAAAAAATGATGTAGCTAACAGAGCATATGCAAAAACTGCTTAATTCACTCATGGTAATCAAATGTCTATACATTAAAACAGCATTAGAAACACTTCTAACAAGAAAAATAAAATCTGGCAATAGATCTAATATCTAATAATACATAGTGTTGGTAAAATGTAATCCTAAAGGTTGATAAAGCACAAAAATCAAATTAATGTCATTTTGATTCTCTCTCCTCCAATCTATATCTGTTTATTTATCTATCCTATATCTGTCTTCTCTCCCTTGATATAAGTATCTGAAACATATGTATTCTTCAGGTTAAACTTTAAGAAATGATTATGCTTCCACATTTATCCAGGTCTCCATTGATAGCTGAAATTTTACCCATAGCTCATTTTGCCTTAGCTAACTCTTCTTTCTTGAGTTGGGTAGGAGAGGACTAATTTGTATGTTGGTGGGGGCAGGGGGACAGGCAAAAAAAGAAAAAACAAACAAACAAACCCCAATAAATTATGTATACATGTCACCTTTTAAGTTCCTATCAGATAAGGTTTCTTATACCCAGTGAAAATACTCCTCTCTCAGTCCAGACACATCCCCAGGCTTTTAGAGTTCAAAGGTTTCTGCTCAACAAAGTACTTAATGTAAATTCCCATTCATGTATTTGTGGCTACTTTATAAGGATCTTGCAAACCAGAGTTCTGTTGTCAATGTAGGAAATAAAAATCTAACTCCTCCTGCCTGTGTCTGGGGGGAGCTGCCAATTACCTTGTAGTCATTTAGTCTTTGCTAACTGCAAAGTAAAGAGACTGCTGCCTTTAATAGTGTTACCTCCCTCATGGCTTCCCTCTCCTCTATATGGTGCTAGTACATCAAGGGATTTGCTATTATCTACTTCACTTTTTAAAGTTGAAGGAATCTGAATTCCACAATTTAGAAATGTGTGTAAGGAGCAACTTTTGGTCCTCTCAAAGATCCCTGCTTTACGTTAGCAGTCCACCAAACAGATAATCAGTGTATTGTGAGGGTGGTGTAGGGTGCTAAAGGAGTAGCACCATTGACCTAGCTTCCTGACAATTCATTCTGTAAATTGAATTTTATCTTACATTGAAGAAATTCTGATAACTTTTCTATATAACTCATCATTTTTCATTTTCCATCATTCCTGTTTTCAACTGATGCCAGATATGGTAAAGTAATGGTTTTAGTATTTGCCTCAATCCAGAAGCATATGTCTGAGAGTTTCTGCAAAAACACAGCTCTGGAAAAGTTGCAAGTTCAGCTGTAATTGTAGAAAAAATGTAAGCCATTCAGGTAGACATCCATAGAGCTACAAACTGATAACATGCTGAACAAGACTTTGCATTTTCCAAACAGTAACCAAATTTTCTAACTAGCAAAATGCCATGACAACAAAATGAAAATAATCCTATATAATAAAAGGCTAATATGCAAACAGACCAAACAGGGGAACAACAGAACTGGTCACTATGACATGTGCTGACAACCAGGGGGCATACACAGAACATGGCTGGCATCAGCCACAGTGGGATGGTGGGGCATGTGAGCGGGAGCACCAGATCAAGATGGGGCACCAGTAGCTATCATTGAGGCAAGCTTCTGGTGGTTACTGAAAATTCTTTGATCCTGGATGCTGAGATCCCACCTGGTGCTCTCACCTGCTGCTGGTGCAAGCCCCTCTTGCACCTGCCGCAAGTGCCAGAGCTGATGCTCACACCAGCTGCCAGCACCTGGCAACCGGTGCTGGTCCAGATAGCTCAATGCCATCAGCAGGTGTGATTGGTGGCTGATGGCCCTGATCACTCCTGTGGGCTTCTCCACCTCCCCCTGATCCTGAGGCGCTATCAGGGCACTAGCTGTCACTTGCACCTGCTGCTGGCGCTGGCCCTAATCACTCTGCACTGTTAGGAGGTGTAAGTGCAGCCAGTGCCCTCAGCATGTGGGAGCAGCAGTGGTAGAAGCAGGACTGCCAGCAGACAGGGGACTGGGAGCCTAGGTGGAATACATGGGGCCGTGGAGGTTGGGCTGAGACCTGCCCCTATGCCCACAGCATTCTTGCTGCCCACAGTTTCTTTCAAAGTGCACAAATTTGTGCACTGGGCCTCTAGTACATATAATAATACATAATGATGACAAAAATAATGATGATATAGGTAATGATGTTTGAGTACTAACTGCATTCTCAAACTATATTATGGACCATTTTGCTACTTTTTTAAGCTATGTTTTCTTCATCAAATCTCACAACAATCAAAGAGTTGCAATTATCTCTATTTTCATTTTTTTTTTTTAAGATAAGAAATTGATGATTTCTCTATTGGTCTGTGACTTCTTCAGAATATTTCTATTTTGCTGAACTTTGATAACTTTCATATAACTTCATATCAGAAACAGTTTTAGAAATCACATAGTCCCACCCCCTCATTTTAGGGAAAGGAAACCAAAACTCACAGAGTGAAGTGATTTGTCTATAGTCACTCAACAGGGTAGTTTCAAAGCAGGTCTCTAAATTTAATCCCCTGGTTCACAGCACGGTCTTCCTCCCATGATATCTAAATTAACTCTAACAATGAGGACTCATAGTTTGATCATTGTGAGTAAGTGAAAGTGGTAGGCTATTTAAAATCTCAGAGAAGCCAATGTGTGCATTCAAGGAATCCACCAGGCTTCCTATTTGGTTCACAGACAAAAGTGATGAATTTGTCATTGTTCACTTGTGAAAGTCCTTTCTTCTCCTGGTACTCATGACAACTAATGGTATTGTATAGTGAGAAGATCATTTCTATTCTCAAATGCCCCTTTCCTGTTAAAATAATAAGCCTATGGGTGCGTGTCCTTACTCTACAAGTGTATTATTGATTTCTGACAAGGCACATAAATTCAGCAATATTCGTGGCATATCATATGGATATTATAAATGTTATAGAATATCTATTATCCTTAGCTCAATAATTCCTGAAAATAATTGGCTTGCATTATGAAACCTGTAATTTCTCACAAAAGGAAAATACCCTGAAGCAATTTCACACCAGCTTCACATACGTTCTGCCAAAAGTTATATAAAGCCAAACCTCCTAGCCTAGAGCTGCAGCAATGTAATTAGATTTCTATTTTATAACTGGATATGCTGATTTCATTGGGAGGCGTTTAACCATATATTTTCCTTATTATGCAAAAATGTCATTGTTAGACAGGGAGAAGTTGAGTTATAATTAATTACACAGTTCCGGGGAATGACTTTGAGACAATAACAGGATGGAGTTCCCATTGAGATGTAAATGAGGCCCACTTAAATCTCCAGATCATTGATTTCTTTGCTCTTTAGCATTAACTTCTCTGCTCAAAGATCTCCAGGGCTTACAGTACAGAAAACACAAGGAGAGTAGGAAGCATCATGTGGGGCGAGGTAGGCAATTTGGTGGTCCAAACATTCCAAGATTCTTGAAATGGAGATAAGACTGATACTCTCTGTGGTGGGACTATTGCTGGAGCTGAGAGCAGCCGCCCTAGGGAGCAGTCTTCCCAGGCAGATAAAATAAACTCTCAACAACAAAGTCCTCATAATTTTGTGAGAATTATTTGTACCTGCAGCAGCCAATGTGTTCCTTAAAAATGCACATTGTCAGCCCAACCTACCTAATCAGAATGCCTTGAATTGGAGTCCTGGAATATGCACTTCTGCAAAGCTCCCCAGGCAGTTCTTAAAGCACTGAAATTTGACAACCACTGACCCCTAGAGCTCCGTGACAAGTGATTGGTGAGAGGCAAGCAGATGGTTAACAGGTGCTAAATCCCACACCAAGTATCAGGTGAGTTTCATTGGGGAAGGCCAACCACTGCCTCCCAGAAACTGGGATAGTTTCAGAGGTACCTCCCAGACAGAAGGGTAGCAGGGCTAGCATAGTTCCAGTCTCAGGTTTGAGTTCTGATGTCAAGGAAGAAATATGTGTGGCCCTTTGTTTGAGGAATATCAATGCAAGGCTGGATCATAAAGAGAAAATAAGGAGTCAGCTTGGAATTGAGAACTCAGGGCCAGAGTTTAACTGTATTAACTGTAATGAAATGTATTTACAAATACATTCAATCATTCATTTGTGGATCCCCCCCCCCCTTCCCCAAAGGTCCCTTGGCACACAAGAACAGAAAACACCCATCCCTTTCTTCCAGAAATACATAGATGAAACAGAAAAGGAAAGATCAATGAGGAACTGTAATATACACATTTTAATGGTTATTTACTTTTCTATAAAATGAGGACTGATAATCATTGTGATGGTGCTATACTTCATCCCACGGAGGATGCTGTTTTATTGGCCTCCAGGGAACAAAAGCCAATTTCTGTGGGGACATTGTCATTCCTCTTTTGTGGCCTCCATTTAAAAAGCAGCACAGAATCTAGTTATTATTCTAGCACTTTTCCTAGAAGTCGGCCAGTTTACTAAAAACTCTAGCATTCTCAACTGATGTTTCTCAAAAGAATGTCTTTTAGTGGAAAAGAGGAGACTGAATGAAGAGATGAGAGAAAGCCGAGGGGAATTCCTGTGGCTAACACCCCCGGAGCCTCTCAGCAGGGAGACAAATCCCTTCCTCCTCCTGATAGAAGCCAGCTCCTAATGAAGAGCACATTGAAGTCACCTATTGCTCTCCTCCTGGACTAGTACATATTGTGGGTAATTCCTTTACTTTTAAATCTCCACACTTTTTAAATCTCCTTTTGTGTGCACATCCATTAAGTAAGATGGACAATGTCCCTAATTCTGTGTTTCCTTTTCCTGCATTCTCTTTAAAAGATAAGCCAGAATGCCTGGCCAGTGTGGCTCAGAGGTTGAGCTTTTTCCAGAGCACCAAGAGGTCTCCAGTTTGATTCCAGATCAGGGCACATGACTGGGTTGTGGGCTTGATCCCCAGTTGGGGACATGCAGAAGGCAGCCAATCAATGTTTCACTCTCATCAATGTTTCTATCTCTCCCTCCCTCTCCCTTCTTATCTAAAATCAATAAAAATATATATTTAAAAATATAGGCTAGAGCAGTGGTCGGCAAACCCATTAGTCAACATAGCCAAATATTAGCAGTACAACGATTTAAATTTCTTTTGAGAGCCAAATTTTTTAAACTTAAACTTCTAATGCCACTTCTTCAAAATGGACTTGCCCAGGCCTTGGTATTTTGTGGAAGAGCCACACTCAAAGGGCCAAAGAGCCTCATGTGGCTTGAGAAGTGCAGTTTGCCGACCACGGGGCTAGAGTATTGTGTAAAGACTTTTGTCTACCAATGTTTTGTGCTTGTCCAGTTTTGACCAGATCAAAATGGGAATTCTTTCTATGATTCCAATACAACAAAAACAGGTACCCTTTCGGTAGATGGAAATCTATCTGGTGAGATATTGACTAATTTTATTGCATATAAGTGGCACATTAGATGACAATTGGAATGAAACTCTGATAGCTACAAAGAAAGGGTTGGAAAGGGTTAGTGGTTTTGAATTAGGAGGTGATTTCTATGATTTTAAAATTATAAATGAAGTGATTAAGTATTTTAAAAGTAGTAATTACAAAGTATCCCATGTTGTGCACATTTCCCCCCATTTATAGTTTATAAAATAGAAGATTATTAGTTGTTCCTCCTTCAATTAGTTTAAATTGCTGAGCATTCGTGGATTTAAAAAATATTCTTAAGAACTATGTTTTCAAAAGTTTTAGTTTTCTAGCGCATAATACAAAAAGGAAATAACATATTTAACATGCATGGCTCCTGAAAAGTAGACATGCTATTCACTTTCCCCCTGTGTAAAGTTTTCTGATAGAAAGAGCTCTTCAGCAGTAGAACCCTCTGCCCAAGAAAGTACAGCCATTCCTATGAGGCAAAGGGTATGGCAGACCCTATTCCTTCTGATGAGCGCTACTATATACTTTTAATGGCAATGCTTATTTCTATTCTGTCAGTGCTAATATGACTGAACAACCTATTTATGCAATTTTCCATCCTCCTACAAGATGACTAAGTAAGCGTAATGTAAAAGAGATGCCTAAATGAAATCTGGTCAGAACAGAATAACCCAGGTAGTACATACAATTACTAGCGTCTGTCAATTCTTCCCCATCATGTGTCACTCATTCTGTTCCTAATTCTACTGTTGAAATTATGTGTCACAGGCTAAATGTGATGGAAAGTTACTGTTCAGCTTTTCTTAAATAACCAATGAAAAACACATTCAGTAAAACAAATGCAACTGGCTTTGCTTGTCACTTTTACATTTTCAAGATGGAGGAAAATATACCCTCCATCTTTCTTTTTTTCTTAATGCAGTAATCCTGTTAAGAACACAGTAAGTATGGAAAATAATTTCCAGTTCCTTAGAAAAAAAGTGGTGTTTTTTTTTTAATCTGTTCAGATAAATGCACAGTTTCTAATGCAGCCGTATGATTATTAACACATTTGGTGTAATATACTTATTTTTTATTCTGATTTACCAAAGTATGAACAATGATTTAACAGATTTAATCACATTTTGAGAAAGTTACTCCTAAAACTTACTAAAAAATGTTTTTAAGCTATGACATTTATCTTGAAAACACTAGAAATTTAAAAACATCTAGTGATTCTATTATTATTATGACATACTAGGAGCCCAGAGCGCATTCAAAATCACGTTGCGCTGCCCACCCTCCAGTCGCCAGTCTGGCCCTGCCTCACTCTCTGGCCCTTGAAGCAGCCACAGCCACTGCTGATCAGGCCCTCCACCAGTGTAGGCGTGCAGAGGACCCTGCCACCTTCCCCCCAGCACTGCACGTGCAGCCTCCTCCTGTCTGGTTGACCCATTACAGTGTCCCAGTTAATTAGCATATTCTCTATTATATATATATATATATATATATATATATATATATATATATATATATATATATAATATATATATTTCACAATATTAACTATACCCTCACTATGCCTACCAGCTTGTAATAGATAAAACAGTGTGGGATTACCACTGTGATACACACACCCACATAATGAAAATGAAGAGAAAGTCTAAAGAATGATCCAGGAAGATGTCTAGACTCTACTTTCCAATAAAAGCAAAATTTCCTATGAATGCAAATGATAAATTTTTAAGTAAATGGTGCTAGCATTTGAAAGGAAATTTAATTACATTTAGAGAATAAAGTCCAATGAATATTCTGGTATACCAATGTGAGAAATTTAATTTTCCAAACTTATTTGTAGAGTGTATACAACGTCTTACAAAAGTTCTAAAATTATACATTTTTTAAACCCTTAAACCCATTTTATTTATTTATTTATTTTTTAATATATTTTATTGATTTTGTACAGAGAGGAAGGGAGAGAGATAGAGAGTCAGAAACATCGATGAGAGAGAGTCATCAATCAGTTGCCTCTTGCACACCCCCTACTGGGGATATGCCTGCAGCCAAGGCACATGCCCTTGACCGGAATCGAACCCGGGACCTTTCAGTCCCCAAGCCGACGCTCTATCCATTGAGCCAAACCGGTCCCGGCTTAAACCCATTTTAAAGTTAAGGAACCATGGTGGGCATGCAGAAGTAGTTATGCACATCAATAATCATCTTGGCATATGTTTTTAAATTTTTTTTTATTTCTGTATTTTCTACCTTTCCTGTCATTCAAAATTGATAAACTAAGTGGCACTTTGGAGAGTGGTTAATTGTTTACAGAGATCACATGAGCCATGTACACTGGTATTCTGATAAATATTTAACAAAAATAAACAAAGCCTTAATTGATGGCATTGGGTGCTCACTGTGTTGTAAATACTCCCACGGGAACTTTCAAACTAACAACATGACATCATTGAAGGTGTAGATGGGAGGAGATCTGCACAATTGGCCCTACCTTCCAGCAGGTTCTGGCACACCACTAAACCCATTTATTAAAAAAAAAAAAAAAAAAAAAAAAAAAAAAAAGGCCTGGCCAGTGTGGCACAATGGTTGAGCTTTGACCTATGAACCAAGAGTGTCATAGTTCAATTCCTAGTCAGGGCACAACCCTGGGTTGAAAGATTGGAAGGGGAGGGGTGTAGGAAGCACCAATGAGATCAATGATTTGCTCTCATCACTGATGTTTCTATTTCTCTCTCCCTCTCCTGTCCTAAAATCAATAAAAATATTTAATTTTAAAAAAGGAACTTCACAGGCTACAGGAACTCATTATTTGTTTTTTTCTGAGTCTTTGTTCTGCAGAGTGATTTCCTGAGAAACCAGACCATTGTGCTGCTAACATCTACATTACCAGTAGGCAAGGAGAAAGTAGCTTAAGTTGCTAACTAGGGATCTGAGGACAAAATCTAATAGGAAAATTTTAAAGTGCATTTTTCTAGCACTTTTGAAGGGGAAAATCTGAGAATAGAGGGAAGCTGTTTTCATAAAATCTTAACAATGATGTTGAGGATACTAAGGCACTGCCATATTCTTTTAATCACTAATATTTCTTATGATTCTGGGCATTTTTTAACATCACTGCATCTCAGTTTTTATATCTCAAATATAAAAGGAGATAATCAGACCTCCACTAACAATCAAAAGATGATCATGAGGTGAATGTGAGGAGGTAATTGTGGAGATTACTCTGCTAAGCAGAAAACATTAAACAAACATGGAGATTTATTATTGGACATTTTTGGCAGAATCCTTTAAAAAAGACCTTGAGGTGTCTTTATGATGCCAAAATAACTGGCCAAGTTTATAGGAATCTATGAGTTAAATCAATATCTCTCTCTCATCTATTTCTTGCTTGTTTTGAAGCTAATTAAATAATTATGAAATAATTTAGAAACAATATATGAATTCTTAAAACATAAAATAAGTCATAAGAAATTTTTTGGGAAAAAAAGGTAACTTCCTGTTTCTTTCCCCCCCTAATTTGCATTGTTGTTCATTCATGCCATGTATGAGGATTCTCTTCTTTTCTTACCTCTACTGTAATCTCTCTTTTCAGGTGTCCTTGCTGTTTCTGCCTTCTCTATAGACCTCTGAATATTGCTGTGTCCAGGATCAGACAAAATTTTTTTCTACTCACACACACCATTATCCAATCTCATACATTTTTATGGCACCAAAAGGTATCAATATGCCTATTGTATTGTGTGTGTATTTGTGTGCACATGTGAACATGTGTGCATGTGCAGATAGTTCTTGCTCTTGGTGGAAGCCTTCCCATTGAGTCAGCAGCTTGGTCCTTCCCTCTGGGTGATCATTAATACCATACATATTAATAAGTAAAAAAACTGAACACTTGATTCTGCATCCCCTGGAATTCTTAATGGGATTAGCAATTATCTTTATTTTTTTACAGAACACCAAGATGTGGCTGTGTACCCATCTCCAAATTTTGCTTCTGAATATTTGAAATCTTTTGCTAAGGCTTTCTCCTGGAAATAATATATGGTTTTTAATTTTTCATCAATTTAAGTACAAACACCCATAAACTTACCTGCCTGGTGGCAATCACAGTTTCCTAAATAGAGTACACACAGCATGAAGACATTTTATTACCAGCTAACTCAGAAAGATTGCAAGTATTGGCTCATTCTCAATGTGAAACCAAAATTTCAGAAGGCAGGTAGAACATTAACCCACCGCAGTCACTCTCACCGGAACCAGTAGCCTGTTGATTTCCAAAATATCTAAGACTGCCTCTCAAAGCCTAAGGCATAAATGCAATAAACATCACAAACAGTTATTGAATTCCCAGGTCCTTACAGTTGTAATTCACTGTAAATTTTCATTTCTTTTGGAACATTGATAATGTTGAGGCAGGGGAAATGTCACATTTCATTCTTCTTGGTATAAAGGTTGTTAATTGGTGAGTCATTATATTTCAGTCATGAAGTAGCAATGTAAAGCCTAAGATATATGTTTTCTCTTTCAAAAACCTATTAGGAGAAAACAAATAAGGATTAGGGCATAAACTATTTTTTTTCATCCAAATGTAGTGAAAACAGTGGGATGCCTTTTTATGCTAACTATGTCTAGGAAAGAATTGAAAGGCTTGCTGAGCCAGAAACATAAATGGCTCTGATAGCTCTGAAGTTGAAAACCTTTATTTACATTCACTCAGTGTGAATGTGAGCTTCCATATGGTCAAAACCATGGCTTATGAGTCTACAGAGAAGGTTAATTTGTTATCTGGCTCTTCTCACACAAATTATATTCTGATGGCAACCATTAGCCCTCTCATAGTTTTCTTTCTTTTATGAATCTTCCCAAATTCTTCTCTCCCTTGACCTACAAACAGAGTCCCTCCTTCAACAGGCTAAGTTCAGCATGATTGACTCTGAAGGCAAGGTCTTCTGTTTTCTAGTACAGAAGAGTAATGCTTCACACTAAGGCATTTCCTTCAGAATCATTTGGCTGTTTAGATATAGGAAAAAGAAATCAAGGCACATACTTGGCTTAAGTTAGAGGATTTTATTGCTTAGTTATGTTGATGATGATGAATGTTAATGGATCTAGACATTTTTTTTTCTCATATAACATTAAAATATAGTGTTTTCAATGCTCTGTTTTACATTTATTTCCTGCAATCCAAATGCTCACTTGCTCATATAGCCTCTAGCTTAATATTCTTGTGTTCCAAATAGTGGATGAGATAGACAGTCATAGAAAAAATGAAAGTAGTGATATACTACAGTGCATTTAAACACTCTTTCATTAATTCTGCCATTTATTCGATCAACATATTTCTGGAAGTTATGCCTATCAAGTGTACTACTTCCAATACAAATTGAAACTTAAACTTGCCTGGGATTGCCTGGTGAGCTGGTAAACAGATCTTAAAGTAGTTTGTTTGCATGAAAATGTACTTATTTTGGTGGAAGGGAAAAGGGAAGATTTTTGGATGTGGATACTTGTTGACTGAGACCAGAATGGGGACAGTGCAGAACAATGCATTGTCCTCCTTTACCTTGCAGCATGAATTGGGTCTGAGGTTTGAGCATATAGAGATGAAGAGGAATCTGTAAAAGCTATTATTATGTAGCCTGGTATTTGACACTGAGAGATTATCTGAAACCTATCTCTACAGACAATAAAAAAAATGGCAGGATGATGGGTGGGGCATTAAGGTTGTTGTATCATGTGGATTTTCATGGTGATTCTCAATTATCAGAAAAGAGCCACAGAGATCAGGAGCTCCGTGGTTAATGAGGGTGCCTGGCCTCCACTTAGTATTCAGCAGTTGCTCATCTAAACTAATAGCAAATTCCAGTATTATCAGGAATACATATGACCTCATAGCAGAAATCCTTTAGGGACTCCTAGGAACATTACAGGATAAGTTCAAGTCATTTAGCTGCTAACAAGCATAAGTAGAGTTTTCTGTTACTAGTGTTAAATTATCCTCACATCTACCCTCAGATTGCTGAAGTCTTGGAAAGATAAGTATCACTTTCTGGGGGTTATTGAGATTTTAGGTAATAAGCATAGAAAGGATGTACCTGCATGACAGGAACCCAAGATGCTCATATGCTGGGGGGCAGAGGATAGAGACTGGAAAAATAAAGCAATAATAAGTACAACCTAGTGTGAGATGCTTTGATAATTTGGGGAGAAAGAATGATGTTGAAGCACAGAGGATAAATATACAATCCAGACTGGAAAGACTGAATTTTGAAAGATACAAAGAAAAAAATTAGAGGGAGCATAAAATGCATTACAGCAAAGGAATTAATAAGACTTTCTAAAGTATATTCATGGACTTGCAAGAGCTTAGTTGTATTTTAAGCATGGGTTTCAATTAAAGTATAAGCAATAGCTAATGGTAGATAGATTAATATAAATGATAGACATTGTGATGGAGAAATATATATATATATATATATATATATATATATATATATATATATATATATGCATTCAGTAGACAATAGGGCCAATTTCATGAAATACCATGTCTCCTACCCTGGTATAAGGTCCTATGAGGCCAACGAACATATCTGTACTATTCACTGATATATCTCAAACAGATCAGTTACCAGTAAGCAGCAGACACTCAATAAGTAGTTGTTGATTGAACAGATGAATGCATAGCAATATGATTCAAGTTTATTCTATACCTAATGTAAGTCACCAGACAACAGTAGATAGATAAATATTTTGAAGGAAAGAAATAATATATAATTGTGGTCCAAGAGAAACAAAAGTTTGGCTCTTATTGTTTTCTTTTTAAGATGTTATAGTTGACCATATTTATATGCTCAAAAGAAAGAACCAATAGGAAAAGAGAGGATAAATAGTCAAAAGAGAGGGCAAATGTTGGCATGATTGGCATAAAAATAATGAAGAAATAGATCCTAAATAATAGGAACGATTTGCATTGGAAAGATGGCATTATACCTCTTCCACTGAGAATATACATAGGTAGAAGAAGGTGAGCAAAGAAGTTATACCGCTGGAGAGAAGAGGTTGGAGGAAGAATGGAGGCTGAGAAAAGGACTCTCCTTATGTCCTATGTTTTCTCTATGAAAAAGGAAATAAAATAGTTTTCTCAGAAGTGCAGAAGGAGACAAAAAAAAGGCAGAAGACCCACCTGATCACAATCAGCTTGATGGATGGGGAGAATATGCTGAATGTCTTGGCTAAAGCTGGAAATAGGATTAGTGTCAGCAATAATTTCAATGCATAATTTCTCTTCTACCAATTTTATTCATAAAGGGGTATGAATAAAGATCTATGGTATAGGGAGCATACATTAGAAGCAGAACAAGTGTGTGTTTTTTTAGAGTTTATATAATGTAAGCTTCTATAAGACAGTGGACATTCTAATAGTATAAAGAAATACCTCTCATGACATTGTACATGATTGTGAATTTTACCTCCCCTAGTTGATTCCTTCAGCTTTAATAATATCCTTAGTCAGGGCTTCTCTTCTTGTTCTTTATTTTTGAAGTAGAGTGAGGTAAAATGAATGATGGTAATATTATGAGACACTGAGACATACATTTAATGCCCACTAAGACTTTGTGCCAAAGGCTGAATCAAGGTGGCTACAGTTGGTCCCATGTGATGCAGTCCTGAGCACATTCGATAAGAAGCAGGTACTGAATCCAAGAGTGACCTTCCAAAGGTTGTTCAGGCACCTTTAACTTATATTCCAGGCCCTAAATTATTCATGAGCAGTGCCACTCATATCCTAAAACTCCTGTCTTATAACCTGGAACTACCAATAGGAAAGGTAGATTAGGTTTGGGAACTGATGCTCAAAAGATTCCTTAAGAAAGTTAAGGATTGTCAATTTTATGATGAGTCAAGCACAAATTTAACTTGTAAGACGGAATAAATTGTGAGTAAGCAGAAAAATATAGGCAAAAGATAAAATAGGATGAGATACTAATGCAAATCAGAGAATTTGAACAAGCCAACATGCAGCCTAAGAAAAATATGAAGCAAGTCTATGGACTACAGGAACTTTGCATTTTTGCACTTCACAGATATTGCCTTTTGAAGGTAAGAACCTCCAGCAACAAAAATAATATGACTCTCTGAAGCCTCAGATGATAGCTAGCATTTTTAACAATAAAGTAATTTTAATTAAGGTATGTACATTGGTGTTTTTTTTAGACATAATGATACTGCACACCTAATAGTCTACAATACAGTGTAAACATAACTTTTATAAGCACTGGAAATATAAAAAAATACAAGTGATTCACTTATTGTGATATTTGCTTTATTGCTATGGTTTGGAACTGAACCCACAATATCTCTAAGGTATGCCTATATGTCCATACTAGCATTTTATTTCAATATTTATGAATATCATAAAGGTTAAAGGCACAGGCTATGAAAACAAGATTTTTAGGTTTGCATAAAAGCTCTACTATTCATTAAACACATGATCACTGGAAAGTTAAAGCTTTCTGGCCCCAATATTGCCATCCATTTGATGTGGATAATCCTATTGAATAAAAGAGTAATATGCAAATTGACTGTCTCTCCAAGACACAAGATGGCTGTCACAAGATGGCCTACAGGGGAAGGCAGTTAGGGGTGACCATGCCAGCAGAGGAGGGCATTTGGGGGTGACCAGGCCAGCAAAGGAGGGCAGTTGGGAGAGACCAGGCCAGGAAGGGAGGGTAGTTGGGGGGAACCAGGCCTGCAGGGTAAGGCAGTTGGGAGGGGGGGACAGGTCTTCAGGGAAGTACAGTTAGGGGTGACTAGGCCAGCAGGGGAGGGCATTTGGGGGCAACCAGGCCTGCAGGGGAGGGCAGTTAGGGGCAGAGGAGGGAAGTTAGGGGTGACCAGGATGATAGGGGAGAGCAGTTAGGGGCAATTGGGCTGGCCTAAACGGGCGGTCAGACATCCCATGAGAGGTCCCCCAGATTGGAGAGTTTGCAGAATGGGCTGAGGGACACCCCCCCCACACACACACTCCCCTGCGTGAATTCCATGCACCGGGCCTCTAGTATTATTATAAAGATTACATTAATTACTAGAAAACACTCTTGAGACATTCTTCAGTACAAATCTCTTGCTATTATTTTAATATTCCTTATAAGCAATTAGTTGTGCCTAAAATCAAATCTTCCATTTCCCACTTACCAATTGTTTTATATTCAACCATGTCCCAATTTTAAGACACTAAAATATTAAACTGTATTTGTAGGCTAAAAACATCTTTGAAACTTTTATAAATAGAAAAAGAATGAGAAGTTCTTGTTGAAGATGTGACTCTTTGAAGTTATTTAAGCTAACACCAATATGAAAGTATATGAAAATAGTGTATTATCAGGAGACCAGTCTAGATTCCTATCTAGACTGCTTGTCCATTAGTCCATTTATTATGGTAAATTTCTTTCCTTATCACCCATTCTTTTGGGCATTTCTTCTGATCCCACTCATCTTACACTACATTCAGATGTTTACTTTCAGAACTCGAACACAGTTGCTTAGTCCATGACTGGCAGGTGGAGGAACCTGATCTCAGTTCAGACAATCATCCCCTTCTCTGGATTTTAGATAATGGAGACCGAGATTACAATTTCTTCATGTAAGTATAACTATCCTATCTAATAAAAGGGTAACATGCAAATTAAGCATCACTCCATCACAAAGATGGCAGTGCCCATAGCTATAAGATGGCAGCACCCAGTCCTCTCAGCCCTGTCAGAGTCTCACAGTCCCAGGGGGGCAGCCACTGAGAGCAGGCAGCTTGAGCAGCCTAGCGGAATGCTTGCTTCATTGCCAGGGTGATGAGGAAAGCATTCTGTTTCCTGCTACGGATGGGCCTCTGGCCAGGCAGGGACGCAAATGGGCCTCTGGGCCATGGTGAGCCTCTGGGCAGTGGGCACAGAGCAGCCAGGCTCCACAGGGCTACTAGTAATACATAAACTCAGATACTATAGAAAACTATGTATTGTTTGCATACTGGGGAGCATAGAACACCATAGATTCCCAGAGAGAAGCAACAGTGAGAAATGGAGAAAATGAATATTGAGTCTGGGTGGGACTAGTGCTAAAGCCTGGCATCTCTGGAACCTTTAAGTGCTATGGTCTGAAATATGTATCCCCCTCACCCCTATGCCCTGCCAAATTCACATGTTGTATTCCAAATGCCCAATGTGATGGTGTTAGGAGGTGAGGTGGATTTGAGAGTTGGTTAAGTCACGAAGGATGGAGCCCTCGATGGGGTTAGTTCTCTCATTAGAGATTCCCACAGAGCTCCTTAGCCTCTGCTACCATGTGAGGACACATGAGACCTCTGCATCCCGGAGGACAGCCCACAGCCAACCACAACACACTATTTCCAGCCTCAAGAACTATGAGAAATAAATTTATGTTGTGGATAAGCTACCCAATATGCAAATATTTTGTTACAGCAACCCAAACATACTAAGACAAGTCATACATTCATTCAAACTAATTTGTACCTAGCTTTGTATATTTTCCAAAAGAACAAAAAATGTCTCTGAAAAACCAATGTGGGTTGTTTAATTATCTTTCAAATATATGAATTTTTAAAAGAAAGTTAAAATTGGCAGGGAAACAAATGGGATATTGGTATAATCTATGTGATTCTTGTGGAAAGATTTATGAAAAGAGAAGATAGTTATGGGGGGAAAAAAGCCACTCTTTTAGAAGACATGTTCTTGGCACAAGATTATTAAGACACATAAACTCTATCCTGGTATGTTAGCTAGTGAAATACAGGAGGCACTTTTATTTTTTATTTTTTAAAAATATATTTTATTGATTTTTCACAGAGAGGAAGGGAGAGGGATAGATAGTCAGAAACATCGATGAGAGAGAAACATCGATCAGCTGCCTCTTGCACACCTCCCACCGGGACTGTGCCTGCAACCTAGGTACATGTCCTTGACGGGAATCGAACCTTCAGTCTGCAGGCCACCGCTCTATCCACTGAGCCAATCTGGTTTCAGCAGGGAGGCACTTTTAAAACCAGTAACTGTGTAGTGAAAGTTATACCCTCGTGCTTCAAAGTTCCAGAATAATGCCTCCTGAAGTGAGGACAGCCAGCCTTTGATGGCCAATAGAAAATTCATGTTTCCTTTCAGAACCTGAATTGGTTCATGTTTGGCAGGTGGAGGGACCTGACCTCAGTTCAGACAATCATTCCCTTCTCTGGATTTCAGATAATGGGGATTAAGGTTACACTTTCTTTAGGTAACTATAATTATAATATGTAACTCCGATAGTATAGAAAACCATGTACACCAATGGAAAAGATTCCTAGTGTGTAACCACAGATACTAATGAATGACAGAGGGAGTGACTAGGTACAAAGCACCAGTAAATTATAAAGACTAATGGAGGTACTAACAATTTATATTTTAAAATTATATTTTATTTGTTATAAATGTTCATGAAAATTTGAGAATTAAGTCTGCAATGGTTATATCTTGATATTTAAGAGTTCTTATCCACAGTTAACAAAATAGGCTTGTTCTTTACCACAGGCCTTTAATTTCTTTGGGGGCACAATTACAATGAAATGATTAATGTAGTTATCACATGCTGTTTCGCTCAATTACAAGTGCTTGCCACCATAGTAAATGCTATAAAATATTCATATTCGGTGAGTAAATATAATCATTGTTTATCTTGCTACATTAAAAAAGTGATAGTGTTCATTCATTCCCTATTCAATATTTATTGACCTTGTTTTAGGCAACACATACTGGTTATGTGTGGAAAATATAGAGATGTGACTCTGAAAAATTATAGTTTCTGCCCTAAAAGGAAAACTCAGATGGTAGGAAGTTATCTCTCAAATATTCCTTACTCAAAAATTCACACTTTGGAATAGCAACTAGAGGCACCATTGATAGAAATCTCCATTCACCTCAAGGCATCAACTCCTACTGCATTCAATCTGCCAAAGCAGAGCCAGCTGGGCTTTGAAAATCCAAACCTATTTTAAACATAGACATTTAATATTAGCACTATCTGCAAATACCTTAGACGCATAATTTTAAAATATTTATTATGAAAGAGCCTATAGGCTTCTATGTACAATAATGTAACATATGAATTTTGCCATAGACATTGGGCAGAGGATAAATATAAAAATAGGGAAAGTCGAGGAGTCTGGGTTTCCTTAACTGGATCGGTCTTTAAAAAAACTAAAATTAAAGTTTCTTGGAAGAGACATCTTTACTTTTGAATAGGAACGTATTTGCTAACAAAACAATTGTGCTTAGTGAGTTTTTATTTTCTTATGTCATCAATCCTAGGTCCTGTTCTACTACATATGTTCATGAATATGCCATTTGCCACATTTCCTCTAATTATCTGACCTTGAAAAGAAAGTCAGCTACCAGTCTCCATTAATTCACTCAGTCGTTGTTGTATTTGAATACAAAAAGAAGAGAAAAAAAAACTGAGTAGGAAACCATCAAAGTAATATGAATTTCTAGAACATTTCTAACATTAATATAATGTTACTCTAAAAATCCCAGTGATGCAAAAAGGAAAATGTATTTTAACCATGTAGAAATTTTACTTTCAAGCAAGCAGGTTCTTTCTTTGATTTCAATTAAATGGAAAGGAGAGAAGAATTTGAACTCCATTACCCGCATTTCAAGGATGATAATAAGAGTGTAAATTTGCATAATTCTTTACAATTTTCCAACTATCTTTGCCTGCAGTGAGTGCCATTGGGTTATGAAGGAGTTTGTGGCCAGCTGGAGAAACCAAGTTGAGTGATAAATTGTGACCTATTCCAGATGCTGCAGGATATGGGGATCAAGAGCCAATGGGTAGACACAGAGAGGTTTGGGGGAAACCCAGAGTCACTTATACAGGGAGAACATGAAAGTCTGAGATGAAAGGGAAATCCAACACCAGGGTGAATTGTGAAGGCCAGTTTTTAAACAGGTTTGCAAAAGCAGCATAAATTTGTAAAATAAATGAAATGAGGGTGGTGACTTATAAGTTTTACTCATTTATTGAAATCTTGTTTGTACAGCTATAGCTAATGGCCACAAGTAGAAAGGCATTTTTAAAACAATTTCTCTTACATCCAAAATGCAGATAAAGTTGAGGTTCTGGCAGTTACATGATTTACTCTAGATCATACTTCAAATGAAATACTTCTTGTTGCGAAAGGAGTTAATGGGCTAGATATTGCAAACTCCAGTGGGTGTGAGGTTCTTGGAGTACTGCTGAAATAAGCATTATCAGAAGCCCCAGGGAAGAATGAGATGTGGTAAGAGGCTTTATTTGTGTGTAGTTTCATTTTTGGGATTGCAGAGTCCTAGGCCTCTTAACCCAGTCCTGAAGGAGGCAGGGGTTTCAGTAGGGTCAAAAGCAAGGCCAATGTCCAGAGCTTACATTCCATGTTGCAGCCAGATGTGGTTCAACATTCAAGCTAAGTAAAATCCTTTAGTCCATTGTGTGGAGTCCCACATGGCCATGATCATGTGGGCACCAGGGAGGGCAATCCCTGCAACAGGAGATTGGAACCTGGCCCAGTGAATGAGAGAGCAAAGACTAAGAGCAAGAACTTCCTTTGTTCAAAAGTTTAAACATTCAGGTTTCCCATGCTTGCAGTGGCCACGCCCATACTAGCTACTAATTTGTTCCCAGGTGTGACTGACAGACAGGTAGGCACCTTCCCAAGTCACTCAGCTCTTACTGGGCATGCATCTGAGCGGCATTTGACCATCCCTTACCCCATCAATCAGCACAGAATAGACTGGGAGAGTATTAAATGCAGCTTTTTGGTAAAGCCTATATTATCTAGTCTTCACTTTACTCCTTTCCTGTTAATAATAACTAGATTGTTACAACAGTATCATTCAGACTGTAAATATTATGATTTTCATGCTATAATACAGTTACCCTTAAAAAATTTTAAGTAGTTCATTAATTCCAGCATTACAATGAGAAAACCATTCCTTTCTGCCAGTATAGAAAAGTCACTGTATAATTCAGGAATGTTTTAATAAACCTAAATGTGCAAGATAAACATAGAGTTAGAATGGAGCAGGAGAAACCAAGTTGGCCTTAAATACCTAACCCTTTTTCTGGACTCTAACCTGCACATTACTGAACAGTAGACTTTCTTAGTTTGATCTTTGGGTTTACATTGCATTCTTCAGAATCATAAAAAAACTGGAATGGAAATAATTTGAGAATTGTTTCCAATGATATTCACATTTGTTGAAAATAATTTCAGCAAAATGAAAGAAGAGTAGAGCATGATATATTAAAATGCATCTGCCTTCATAATGGCCTTGGTGATAGACAAAATGCAATCACAACAGTGGTAGTGAAACCACAAGGAAGTCATGCTCTCAGATGACATGCACCTATTTCTCTGTATACTTTTAAAGATGAAAAGTATCAAAAATGGAACAAACACCCATTTGAAAACAAGCAGGGTGATTCCCAGTGTGACTAGCAGACACCTGCTGTTTGTGATCATTATCTGAATTAAGATTCACCACATGGTTAGTTAAACAAGTATGAATTATTTAGTTTTAATGAAATTTACCTTGTTAAAATGTTAACAATCTCATTTTGGAAAATAAGCAGAACACAAAGGGATTGCCTGATAATTAACACATAGTGGCTCATACATGTTTTCTCAGATTGAAGACACATGACTGATTTAATAACAGCTGATTTTTTAAGTATAAAATGTATTTGATAATAGTACACAGTGACTAAAATTTGTTTCTCAGATTCAGAAATGTTTCAATATAAAACACTGTAGAATTCTTCCTTGTAGAATTAAGGATCATTTAAGTATCAGGCAGCTTTTACATGTTTATCTCAAAGAAAATATGCAATAGAGTCATGTAGCAGACACCGTTGCCTAGTTTTACCTGTGCTATACTCACAATCCTCTTTCTGGGGTGACTTGTAGGTACAGTAGCCATGTGATACAAGTTTGGCCCATGAGATGTAAAGGGGAATCTTCTGGATGAGACATACTCAGCCAGAAAGCCCTTGGTGCCACCTTCCTTTTCCCAACATAAAATGGGATGTGATGCTAGATCTGGAGAAGGCTTCTTGCAACCTGAGGCCAAGGACCTACATGTTAGAGTTCATAGATCAGAAAAGCAGCAGAAGCCTGAGATACTGAGGGCACTATGGAGCCGATAGATCAGCACAAAATTGCTCTCCAAATCATTTAGATAGGAGGATAAACTCCTATGTATTTGAGGCTAGAGGCCCAGTGCATGAAATTAGTGCACTGGGGATAGGGGAGTCCCTCAGCTTGACCTATGCACTTTCACAGTGCAGGAGCACTCAGGGGATGACCAACTGATGGCTTAGGCCCATTCCTGCGAGCCCAATTTCTAGCTGGGCAGTACTCCCCTTGTGGGAAAGCACCACTGACCATTAGGGGGCAGCACCTGCATTGAGCATCTGCCCCCTGGTGGTCAGTGCGTGTCATAGCGGCTGGTCAACCAGTTGACTCTCTGCTACCTGGTGGTCAATATATGTCACAGAGCTTGCCAAAACCGGTTTGTTTCAGTGGATAGAGCGTCAGCCTGTGGACTGAAAGGTCCCAGGTTCAATTCTGGTTAAGGGCATGTACCTTGGTTGCGAGCACATCCCCAGTGCAGGGTGTGCAGGAGGCAGCTGATCGATGACTCTCTCTCATTGATGTTGCTAACTCATATATATATATATATATATATATATATATATATATATATATATGTCATAGAGAGTGGTTGAGGGCTTTAGCATATCATTAGCATATTATGCTTTGATTAGTTGAATGGCCAATTGGATGACTGGACACTTAGCATATTAGGCTTTTATTATATAGGATGGTGTTAATTTGATTTGCTGTCACTTCCAGCTCAAGCCATTCCTAACTATACTACTTATTCTCTGGCAAGTTAACATGACTAAAAGTCAGAAATGGGTATAACATATTTAGATTTGCATAAGTAGATAGTGAAATGGAAATTTGACAACATAAGAAATACATTTAAAAGCAATATAAGAATTTATTTCTGGATTTTATTTCTGGATTTTAGAGGAAGTCAGAGGATAACAGGTTCAATAATATAGCATTGTAGACATTCAGTGTAAAGTATATTTGACCCTGAACAGCACATGTTTTAACTACACAGGTCCAATTATCTGTGGATTTTTTTTGGTAAGTACCTGCACTCTTTTGAACCACAGTCCACTGGTGTGGAGGCCTGACAGTATGCATTGAACAATGCCTTTGTATATAGGGAGCTTCTGCAGAATTTGGTATCTGCAGGGGGTCCTAGAACCAATCCCCTATAGACAACAAGGGACAATTTAATTTGGGGGGTCAAAATTATACATGGACCTCCGGTTGCACAGGGGTTCCAAATCCGCAATCTCCACATTGTTCACAGGTCAATGGTACTTTAAATTTAGGAGAAATTGTGTGTGATTGGGTCTTTCAAAATCTCATAACTTGACACAGTTCCTCTTATACCGTTCCTCTGAAAGTAATTCTTTACCTTCTATCAAAATATGGATACTCCGGGAAAGTCTTTATTGTTTAAAATTATTATTTTTTAATGCGATACATTTCCAGTTCGGAATTGGTGAGAGGGTCTGCATTAAGAAACATGCACACACTGCGTCTATTTAGAGAAGTTCCAAGCTGTGAACTAATTGGGGGGATAATGTTTCCTTAAGAGTAAATTGAGAAATTACCTTCTCTGTATTAGAAAGAATTTCCAGAGAGACTTGCTTTCAACTTAGAGGCCCAGTGGGGTAGCATTTCTTTTTTAATGTTGGCCAATCCCACAGAAAAGGAACAGAAGAACTAGAAGAAATAGATGGCCCTTCCAGAGACCTTGAGTGGCAGAAAGGCAAACAGGGGTCATCACTTTAATTATCTTTAATAACCCAAAGCAGGGTGAGAGAGCCCCTCCTGAGACAAAAGTCGCCAGCTGCTGAAAGGATGTCAGGGAAAATTCTATTATGTCAAAAGCCTTGCCGCATGATTTGAAGTTTTTATTAAGGAGTCCAGGAAGTTAGAGGCTCAGAATAACATGTAAGAGGCAATCAAAAAAGGAAATGCAATGCAATGCCTTTTCTTTTAAGCTGAAAGCTCACTTCCTTTAATGGCGTGGTCTTAGTGTATTATGGTAGCTTCATTAACTTACCAGACACTCGCCACTTTTAATGATAAAAGAGAATGTTGAAAGAGAATATGAAGCATTAATGAATGCCTGGGAAAAAAGGCATTTGGTTCCTTGCACCCTACTCACCACACTCCCTTAGAGGTTTCAAAGAGCTGCAAACAGACAATTCCTTTTCTGAACCTCTAAACTCTCCATTCTTGGCTAATTCTAATAGAGGGGGGACTCCATGACCCTGAATGTACATTGTAACTTTGAATTTTATCCTTTGTTTTGCCATCAAGAAATAGGACTGACGGAGTTATATTTCAAATGATTGTTTTTAAGCTACACTGGTTTGTTATCTCAGTCTGTAGGTTAGAAGTCCTGCACAAGAGGACTGGATGCTCCTCTCTGGGTTACACTGGGCTAAAATCAAGGCATTAATGGGAGCTCTCACCTAGGACTTGGGGTGTTGACAATATTTCATGGGACTCTGGTCTTTTGCATTTTAGCAGCCTTGCGTGTTCCAATATGTCCCTTCTGGGTATGGACTTGAATTTCCATTGGTTGACTTGAACTTTAGTGTACATTTAATAACCAGTTCTTTGTCAAGCTAGATCTGATTATTCTCTCATCTGGTATCAATGAATGAATGGATTGTCCTGCAAGAGATTTAGCATCTGAGGAGATATGCATAGTCTTCAACCAGAAAAATAGTGGGTGAATTCAGTCTGGAGTTCTGATGTCCACCTGGGCTGCAAAACCTCGATCAGAGTTCCTCCTGCACCTGGCAGATTTGATCTAGATTATTCATGTATTTTCCTTTTGGAAGTATGCCTCCTTCTGCAGGGAAATTAATCATTTGTTAGTGCTTCTGGTTTCACAGGAGTAAGCAGAGAATCTGCTGTGGCCAAACTGAATATATTTGCTGGGTGAAACATGAAAGACATCTCTTGCTACTAAAACCTCAGGAGTTGGAGGTGATGGAAGCCTGAACAACCTGGCACAGCTGTTCTGGCACCGAGAGTAAGTTTGCTTGAGAGTGAAATCGTCAGAGAGGCCGAAACCGGTTTGGCTCAATGGATAGAGCATCAGCTTGGGGACTGAAGGGACCTGGGTTCGATTCCGGACAAGGGCATGGACCTTGGTTGCTGGCATATCCCCGATAGGGGGTGTGCAAGAGGCAGCTGATCGATGACTCTCTCTCATTGATGTTTCTAACTATCTCTCTCCCTTCCTCTCTGTACAAAATCAATAAAATATATATATTTTAAATAAATAAATAAATAAATAAATAAATAAATAAATCGTCAGAGAGAAAATGGAGCAATGAATGGAGGAAAGGAAAGAGATCGCTGATGATATTGTTTGCTCTCCCCAGTTCAGCCATAGCTGGAGCAGATTTTACTCCTTGGACTTGGTATGGGCCAATCTACTTCTTTTGTTGGTGTGTTTGTTTTAGCTAATTTGATTCTGATTTCTATCCTATGCAACCCAAACTAGCATGACAGATACACTGCCTCCTCTCCAATTTATAAGGTAGTTGCTAGAAAACATTTCAAACAACTAGGTAGCATGAACTATATTGATGCTGTATTTATCTAAAATGCAGTAGTCAGTGGTAGATAATACTGGGGCCAATAAAATATTCCTTTATGGATTCCATACAAAACAATGGAAAAAGATCATATTTATATTATTTGGAAGAGTGGTATGGGTTAGTAACAATGATTCTGATTGTATTTACATGGTCATCACTTCTTTGTAAATTTTATGTAAGAATCAGCTTTGTGGTATTCATTTTTTTTTCTATATTCTTTGTTTATTAAACAGTGTTTGTTTTTTTTCTTTTTATAGCCAAAGCATGCATAATATCTGCTTGTACTGAGAATACTAGAACTTCCAACATGTGAGGCAGATACCCACACTTTACCCAGTGATAAAGTACAAACTCCCCAGTATTATTTAATGTGGCATACATTTATTTTTTAACAATTAGAACACTAAAGAAACTGTTTTTACATTTTCCCTTTTATGGCTATCTATTCTGGTGGTATCAAGTGATTTCTATAACATTGGCTTCCAAAGGAGAGCTAAAGTGTCCCAGGGAATGTTCAGAATTATGTAACGGGTACAGACATAAAATGCAGTTGACCCTTCAACAACACAGGTTTGAACAACCCAGGTCCACTTATACATTGATATTTAAAAATAAATGTATTTCCCAACTGCAGATTCAATCATCTGTGGATCAAAAGCAGTATTTTCAACTCAAGTTTGGGAATCTACTGATGTACATGGCTGACTGTATGTATTGTTCTGTGCCATTTTACATGAGAGACTTGAGCATCACAAATTTTGGTATCCTCGGGGCACTAGAGAGACAGCTTTCGCTAAGTTTGGGAAGTCAAAGTTATACATGAATTTTCAACTGCACTAGCATGGGTGCCCCTAATACCCTATATGTTTGAGGGTTAACCTTCTATGAGTTTGTATGTACTGTATTTATATTTATGCATATGCTAGAGGCCCAATGCACAAAATTTGTGCAAGGGGCTTGGCCTTCGCAGCCCCAGCTTCCTCTAGAAGGTCGTCCAGTCGTTCCACTGTTTGGCTGTCCAGTCTAATTTAGCATATTACACACACACACACACACACACACACACACACACATATATATATATATATTTATCTTTAAATGTTATCCTGTAGTATCTTGTGAAAAATGTCTTAGTTAAGATCATTTAAATCATGATGTGGCAACAAACAATTCCAAAATCTCAGTGGATTAACACAATAACTTTTCCTTATCTCTCATGTTCTGAGTTTAGAATGGGTTGGCTGAGGCCTTTTCCCACAGTCACTCAGAGACCCAGAATGACAGTTTCCACTATCCTCTAGAATTCTTCTTCTGCAGACGCCTATATAGGAGTGGCAGGGGAATTCTGCAGGGCTTTTCACTGCTTCAGTACATTTAGTTACTCATATGCCCCCCAAAAAATGAAAGCTGGATATTGGCGGGGAATATTAATGCTTGTTACAGAGTATTTTTATTATATATTCACTATATAATATATTTGTATAATACTGTACAAATATAGTTTTTGAGAGATAAATGTCTGGGGAAATGTTTAAAAATTTTAGTACTGTGTATGATAAAATATTTGGAGATTGCTAAGCCACTCTTATATGCTTTCTTAGCACACCACCTTTTTTCTTTGCCAACTTAATCATTCTATGATTGCTTCTAATCATTAGTCTTTTCTCCTGTGTTTTCTAGTCTACAGCCAACCTAATATCCCCTAATCTTTCTCTTCCCAGATTCTGTCATTCTTATTGATAACTTGAAAATATGAACCAATAATTTTATAGCAAGTCTTCTTAAGCACAAAACAAGAAGGAATAAAATGTGCGTTTCACATATTTATGCTATATCAGGAATCTACCAAAACATGGCGAAGATACCAATAAAATTTAGATCTGGGACATCAAGGTAGTTCATGATAATAATATACTATTGTAAATTCAGGGAAATTTATTCTCTATGACTTTATGTTGATGGAATAATCCAGTAAGCATGAAAGTTTGAATTTTTTTATTGTATTACAGACAGCAACTGATTTATTCTTTGACTACAGAAATCTCATATTTCAATAGCCACTTCTTCAAATTTCTTAAAAGGAAAAAAACAGAAACTTTTAAGAACCAATTTTGTCTACTAAATATTCTGAAAAACGTAGATGCAATGATTACAGTGCACATGCCATAGTAAAACTTCTTTACAGTCTAAGTGCCCATTAGCAGATGAGTGGATTAAAAAAGTGTGATACATCTACACAATGGAATACTACACGGTGGTAAAAAAAAGATTTCTTACCATTTGCAATAGCATGGATGGAACTGGTGAGCATTATGCTAACTGAAATAAGTCAATTGGAGAAAGATAAATATTACATGATCTCATTCATTTGTGGAATATAATGAATAACATAAACTGATGAACAAAAACAGATCCAGAATCAGAGAAGCATTGATCAGACCATCAAACCTCGGAGGAAAGGGCAAGGGAGGGTGGGGTAAGGAGAAAAGATCAACCAAAGGACTTGTATGCATGCATATACGCATAACCAATGGACATAGACACCAGGGGGTGAGGGCATGAGCAGGGGTGTGGGGCAGGACAGGAGGGTGGGAAGGGAAGGACACATACAATATATAATACCGTAATTAATAAAGAAAATAAAAAATACTAAAAAAAGTCTTATTAGTATTTCTATCCACCAAGCCTTCTCAATTTACATAAAAATGTGAATATAAAAGGACTACGATGTTAAAAGAGAGACTTAATCTGTTGAAAATAATAACACATTCTAAAAGATATATTCAAAATTCTAAATAATAATAACAGAATGTGGAATGGGGAGCCTAGAGAGCAATGGTAGAGAGGCTATGTTTAGTTAAGGAGAAAGGAAGATTATGTAAATAACCTTGTATTTTGATAGAAAAGTATAAAATTAAACAGGTATAATAATATATTGAGTGGGATGTATATACAAGGTAGGGCAAAAGCAGGTTTCTTGTTGTAAATATGCGATACACAGAGTTTATTTTTGTATTATTATTTATTACTTATTGTATTATTTTTTCATATGAACACTATAAACCTACTTATGCCCAGCTTGTATTTTATTGTATAAAACTATGTTATGGAATGTTCTAACATAAAATTGAAGTGACTAATGAATTGCATAGTCAGCAATATGCTGCCAAATTCAGATCACAGTTAGCTCATCTTGAAGAGTCTTAGGTAAGTATGAGGCAGAAGAGAGGCTATATGCATGGATGTGGGAATTTCACACTTACTAGTAGGTCAGGTCATGTTATAAAAATCATTTGAACATGGCTACTTTGCTCAAAGTTGACTTGATATATCTGGTCCATTTTATATGATAAGCCGTTCAATGCTTTCTTCATTGTTCCTGACAATATGCAGAACAAGAAGCTGAAGTTTCCCTTAATATAAAAATTTTATATTATGCCCACACCAACCAACAAACCAACCAACAAAATGGATAACTGACCAATTGTATTGGTTTACATGAACATGGCTTAGAAAGCTCATGGAGTGAAATCAAATGTTGCCAAACCTTTGTCGAATAATCATTAAATAAATAAGAGGATGAAAAGGTGGTCAACATTACTAATCCTCAGGTAAATGGAAATCAAAACCACAATGAGATATCACCTCACATGTGTCAGATGGCCATTACCAATAAATCAATCAACATGTGTTGGCAAGAATGTGGATACAAGGGAACCCTTATGTGCACTGTGGGTGGGAATGTAAATCGGTGCAGCCACAATAAAAACAACATGGAGGTTCCTCAGGAAAACTAAAACTAGAATTACCATGTCATCTAGCAATCCCACTTCTGGGTATTTATTCAAAGGAAATGAAAACAGAATAATAAAGAGATAGCTACACCCTGTGTTCACTGCAGCATTATTCATAATTAAGTCAAGAAATGGAAACAACCCAAGTGTTCATCAATGGGTGAATGGAAAGGAAGATGTGATACAAATATTGTATAATGAAATATTATTCAGCCATAATAAAGAAGGAAATCTGACTTTTGCTAGGAAACACATCAAATGCACAGAAAAGTGTAGAGAAGGAAAAGGGATTGCCAGAAGCTAAGGAGTGGGAATAATAGCTACAAGGTAAATAAGGTCTGAGGAGCTAATGTACACCATGGTGAGTATAGTTGATAATACTGTACTGTATAGTTAAAATGTGTTAAGAGAGCAGAAGATATTTTTATATACACAAACGATAAAAAGTGAAGTGATGGAGGTGTTAATGAGCTAGGTGAGAGGAATTTTTCACAATATATACATACGAGAGCCCCGGTGCATGAAATTCATGCAAGAGTAAGCTTTCCTTTCCCCCCGTGCTGGCACTGGCTTCCCTCTGGCAACCAGGACCCAGGACCCCAGCTTCCCTTGCAACCTGGCTTTGTCCAGAAGGGTGTCTGGAAGGAGGTCCCATCTAATTAGTGTATTACACTTTTATTATTATAACTGTCAACTCACCACAATATACATTTTAAGTATCTTACAATTTTATTAGTCAATGGTACCTCAGCACAGCCAAAATTAAAAATATATATAATAATATATATATATTATAAATATAATAAAATATAATAAAATTAAAGAAAAAATAATACTAATCAGGAGATTCCCATTGTCCTGCTAATGAAAGCTGTGTCAACTAATATGCTTTTGCTTAGTGTCTTGTAAAATGTTATATTTTCAACTTTACCAAAACAGACAAAAATATTTCAGAGGGAAAACTATAAAGTGAGAATACTTCATTGAATAATTGTAGGGAGAAAGCAACTCCTCACGATGGTATATGGTAAAGCAAAATGTTGCTCAAAAAGCATATATCATTAAAAATTAATGGGAAAAAACAAGAGTTATAACGGTGTACCAATTCCTAAATGCAACCCTAAAACAAATTATCTCTTGCCTGAAAAATAAAATTAAGTGCAGTTATAGAAAACAAACTTTTGTGTTTTGTGCAACTGGGTATTGGTCTAAGATTCATGCCTAATACAATCTTTTGCTTAGAGAACCCTTCCTACAGATGCTTTGCAGGAACTTTTCTGTGTTTTATTGTATCCAGAAAGCAAGCAAGAGCACATACTGGGTTTGGCAAATATGCTGTGCAGGGGGCAGATGTTGGTTCTGGTCAAGGGAAAAGGATCCAGAGCCATAGGATAGGTATTGGAGGGTTATTTTGAGTATTTATGCAAAATAAAACTTTTCTGAGATGGATTTCTCAGGATGTCTTATTTCAAAGCCAGTGCAATTTTAATTAACCTAATTTCCCTCATTCTGATTCCAGGCTCCCTGGTCAACCGTCACCTCATGAAGCTCAATCAAATAGGTTTCAAATATTTATGATCTCTCTAACTGTGATTTCTAGAAGTAAATTATTACTCAATCCTGGTTTTGTGGGATTTTTATTTCTCTTTTCTTTTTTTGGTTCCCATGCAGTTTTAATATAGTGACAGAGTTTGTTGATTGCACATATGTTGGTATAACTGTCAATGTCAATGTTTTATTTCTCACTATAATTTTGGTGATTTAGCAATTTGTTGTTTACTTCTGTTTTCCGGATATTATATTTAGCATGACACAGTCACCTGGTTCAAGACTCGTCACCCATAAATGGATAAAATAAGCGTCTGGGATACTAAAATGATGCTACCAAATTGAGGTACTACTCCTAGGACATCCAGCAGAGCTTAAGCCAGTCTTTCTTGAGACCATATCACTCCCATGTCTGATTCATTCTATGAATGTATACAATTCCTGTTTTACAAAATAAAATAATATAAACAAACCAAGCCAAGAAGTATTATGATGCTACTCTTGAGAATATGTGTTTGGTAACAGTTCCAGAGGAAAGAGAACTAACATTTTATGGAGTACCTACCACATTCCATACACTGTGCTCCATTTTTTTTATATAGAATATTCTATTTAATCCTTCCTTTTGCCTACATAGGTTTAGAGGCTAATCACAGTCCCACGAGCAAACAGAGGGATCATACCTACAGGTGGCATGCAGTGTCTTCCCAGGCCACCTCCAAATGAGGTCAATGTGAAAGTGCGGTCCCTTTATTATCTATGTTATGATCAACTTGCTTGCTGTTTCCCCACCACACACATCTCATACAATAGTCCTTCCCTCCCCTCCTAAAGCTACCCTCTAAACATAACAAAACTGTGAAGTTAGTACCTCCAAGCTGAGCCCCAGAAACCTGCCTAGCAAGTGGCCCCATTGATTTCTGTCCACATGGAAGCCTGGCATCCACCACTGTCATCGGCTGTCCCTTCGGAGGAGGAGCCAATGTGAAAGTCATTGCCACCATCCTGCTACCCTTTCCTCGGCTTTTCCTTCGCCTTTGCCTTTGGTTTTTCTCATCAAGAGTAAGTTGGAGTTTCTTTTAGTCAGTCCTGACGTATAGTCCCTGTGCGGTTATGACTCATCCCCAACACTTTCAAGCTGAACTGCAGCAAAATCAATACATCAATGTAATTAAATCACGATCATAAAGACTATTGCTCAACAGCATAAGAACTGTAACTACTTGCCCTAATGTGAGTTTCTTTCCGTTTCCTATCCTGGGAGCAGATATAACTCTCAAGTGAACAGTTTCAGAAAAATACCTTGATAGAATCTCAAGATGTATTTGAGCAAATGGTACACAGTAATGATGACTCTGACTTAAGGCTCTCTGGGGGCCAATCATGGGGCCATAAAAAATGCTTAAATCCAAGAAAGAAAACACAGAAGGAAACAAAAAGGGGGCTGATGAGGAGTGTGTAAATACTAATGGGAAGGATGCACCCAGTTTTTCTCAATTTAATAAAATCAATACGCATTTAGCTTAGGCAGGTTAAAATAGAGCTACCCTGTTTTGACTCATGAGAACAACAGAAGGACATTTGAAGTTCTTCTACCTTTTTCCCAACTTCCAGACATTAACACTTGAAATACTTAGCTTTTAGTTAATACAGTACAATCTGCATATGTCTGATACGTTGAATTGTCTTCACCAGACAATATGGAATTCAATTTTGTCTTCCATAGCACACCACTTAGAGTTTCCATAGCTATACCCATGTTTCCATTGTTTCAGGACCTCAAATCAGAAAATGCATTGGACAACTATATAATACAGATTCCAAACTTTTATAAAACTACCTCAAGTGCCATTGTCAGATAGTTTCTATTATACTTTAAAACTCAGTTGTTACAGTTTAAAATTGTATAAGGGCAGGAAGATAATTCTATATACTATGGAAAGCACTAAATGGATAATGATAATAGCTTTTTAGACCAGGAAACTGTACAATAGATCATTCCTTTTTATACATTACTGAAAGTAGATTGAAAATAAAGCCTACATGGTCTTTTTTTTCTTTCTTTCTTTCTTTTTCTTTTTTTTTTTCTTTCTTTCTTTTTTTTTTTTCTTTTTTTTTCTGGTTCCTAAGCCTCATTTAACTTGATGAATTGACACAAGCCTCAGATAGCTTCTGAGAGGAAAAAGACTGTCAAAGCGTGTCCACAGGTAGAAAAGCATGACCCTAAATCAAAGTGTGAATGGATCTGTGGGGGCACTGAGGCACAGGAGAGTCCTTTGCCATCATTGAGGAGCAATTTCCCCTTCAGGACTGAGCTACAGTCTATGTACTTACCAGCCTTAAAGGATTTCTAGGAGAAATAAAGTGTTAGTAATTGTATGGTCTCCTCCATATCGGAGTTGCTGACATTCCCAGTTCTGAGGGCTGTCATAACTGATAGCTTGGGAGAGAATGTGGCAGGTATGGGATGCAGAGTGACTAATGGAATGGTAGGACATGGCTGTGCTCTGGGTCTGGGCAGTTGCCTCTATAATGTATGAGGGGTGGACAGATCACCAGAAACCTGTAACTTAACATTGTTAAGTGTCTTCAGAAACAGGACATTGCAAAGGGGTAGTGTTGCCTATTTGTAGACAAGGACATCCTAAGTAAGAGGAGTTGGGAGGTGTCCCTTTACTGTTCCCTCATTGTGTAATGGAGCAAAAGAGTGTATATCTTGAGTTGTCCTGGAAACATGAAGATCTTAAGAGTAATAGAATAACTAAGATTACTCTGGCCATTTCTTCATCTTTCTGCTGGTTTTCTTCAGAACTGTTATTGAGGATCTACTTTCTGTCTTAGGAAGCTTCTTTTTTCCATTCATGAAATCAATAAATTTATCTTCATGGGGGGAATTTTTACATGGGAACCCCCAATTCTTATTTCCTGGGAACCTCTTTGTCCTTGAGAAAGAACTGTCCCTCTGTAATTATATATATATATATATATATATATATATATATATATATATATATATATATATATATCAATATGTCTATATATATATAGACATATTGATATATATATAAAATTGATTTTTTTACAGAGAGGAAGGAAGAGGGATAGAGAGTTAGAAACATCAATGAGAGAGAAACATTGACCAGCTGCCTCTTGCCCATCCCCTACTGGAGATGTGCCCACAACCAAGGTACATGTCCTTGACTGGAATTGAACCTGGGACCCTTCAGTTCACATGCCAACACTGTATCCACTGAGCCAAACCAGTCAGGGCTGTAATACTTTGTTTTAAGAGAAGCCACCACTGCCTATGCTACAGAGGAAAACAGTTTGAAACACTTAAACAATGATGAGAACAATAATTATGCCACAAAAACAAAATGTTCTTCCTAAGCCCAAGGGATAACAAAGAATATGTGTGCACATATTTAAGCTAACTAGTAAATGATATTCTAACAATGCTCTCTGAGGCTATAGGCCCCTTCCCCTCAAAGTATTACTTACTAGGTTGTGACAGGTGTCATCTGATCAGCCACTTCAGAGAAGCTTATACTCACCCTTCTTAGAATCTGCATTCAAGGAATGAGGTCCCAAGAGAGAAAACAGCTCTTCATCAGCCTGCTTTGGACTTTCTTTGTGAGTTCTGATTTTTTAAAAAATTTTTTTAATTTAAGGATCACACTTTCTCCTTGAATGATCAACAGGGGATCTGGAATGATTAGCATATTCAATGGTGAATCTGGAAGTCTGGGTCTGCAGTCCTAGGAATGTGATCAACTCATTCCTGGGACATATCCTTAAGCCATGTGTGCCTATGTGATAGGGGGCTCAATGGGTGGGGAGCAGGCAGGACTGCAGATCAAACACTCTTTTTGTCTAAGAGAATTTTTCATTAATACTTCTTTGGGATAAGAGGGTAGAATAGAATCAATGGTTGACCAACAAAAGCAAGGCATCATTGTTGAGCTCTTGCCTTCCTAACCCTCATAGCCACTTCTCTCCATGTACACTTACTACAAAGCCAACCACTCCAGACCCAGCAGATACCACATAAGGGATTCTAACATTAAAACAATGGGAGAGATGTTGGAGATTAAGAATTTTCTACACTGCTTCAAGTGCTTTTGTCCTGGCTCCTATACATCCTCTATCCTCTTGTACATGACCTCACTCCTCACTGATAACCCTCCCTCTTCTTCACAAGATTCATATTGCATAAACAAGGGCTAGTGCTCAGCTTAAATGAGTCCTTCCTATTCACAAAGCACCTGTGATACACTCTTTCTGAAACCAGCCTGTTAAACTTCCTTAAATCATTCTACCTTCCTGCCCCAAGTTATTATAGAATGTTTCTGTGGAGCCTTTTCAAGCCTGCTATTTTTAAATGAAAGTTTATGTTAATGAAGATTGATGGAATTCTTCCACACAATGTATAATACACATGCTTGGCATTTTACTCCATTAGAATCCTACCACTATACCTTTGCAAACCTTCAATGTCATTCTCTGTGTTCTTCAGAGGTGATATTGTGATTCCCCTTATTTTCAAATGTATATTTGGCCTCCTTTCCAATGTATATATCAGTTTGACTTTCAAATAGCCTTTTAAAGTCTATTTGCAGAGGACCTCAAAGCTACTCTGGAAAAGAGTAGAAGTTGGGGTCCTACTCATGCATGAAGATTGCCAGCAAATGCCAACAGCTATATTCCTAGTATGTAATCCTTTTCCTTCCTAACCACCACTGCTGACTTTGTTTCTGTTGAAACCATCATGAACTATAACATATTGCCCTATAAGTAGTATCCGTGCTTCCATACTAGCCCCTAAATATTGGGTCGGCAGCTAAGTAATTGCGGGTTTCACACATATATGGCTTCAGTTGAATTTTTAGGTTTGCAGACGTAGTACAAATGTAAAACACATTTTGTTATTTGATAGTTGGCTATTCAGCTGTTAATCAGTAAAAAAAGTTTTTTGATCTGTTTTGTAGTTTTCGTTTGGCGTTCGTTGAAAAATGGAAAATCAAAAGGAACATTTTCGTCATATTTTGCTTTTTTATTTCTGCAAAGGGAAAAACGCATCGCAACCTCATAAAAAGTTATGTGCTGTTTATGGTGACGAAGCCTTAAAAGAACGGCAGTGTCAAAATTGGTTTGCCAAATTTCGTTCTGGTGATTTTTCACTCAAAGATGAAAAACGCTCTGGTCGTCCAGTTGAAGTTGATGATGCCCTAATCAAAGCAATAATCAATTCGGACTGTCACAGTACAACACGTGAGATTGCAGAGAAGCTTCATGTATCACATACATGCATTGAAAATCACTTAAAACAACTTGGCTATGTTCAAAAACTCGATACATGGTTCCTCACGAACTGAAAGAATCACAGTTAACGCAACGCATTAGCAGCTGCGATTTGCTAAAGAAACGTAATGAAAATGATCCATTTTTAAAACGACTGATAACTGGCGATGAAAAATGGGTTGTTTACAACAATATCAAGCGGAAAAGATCGTGGAGCAGGCCAGGTGAACCAACTCAAACAACATCAAAAGCTGATATTCATCAAAAGAAGGTTTTGTTATCAGTTTGGTGGGATTACAAAGGAATTGTCTACTTTGAACTCTTACCACCCAACCGAACGATCAATTCTGATGTCTACATTGAACAACTAACGAAATTAAACAATGCAGTTGAAGAAAAGCGGCCCGAATTGACAAATCGAAAAGGTGTTGTATTCCATCATGACAATGCAAGGCCACACACATCTTTGGTCACTCGGCAAAAATTAATGGAGCTTGGTTGGGATGTTTTGCCACATCCACCATATAGTCCTGACCTTGCACCATCTGATTACTTTTTGTTTCGATCTTTACAAAACTCCTTGAATGGTAAAAATTTCAATAATGATGATGATGTCAAATCGTACCTGATTCAGTTTTTTGCTAATAAAAACCAGAAGTTTTTTGAACGTGGGATTATGATGCTGCCTGAAAGATGGCAAAAGGTCATTGATCAAAATGGGCAATACATTACAGAATAAAGTTATTTAGTTCCATGAAAAAATTGTCTTTGATTTTCTTTAAAAAATCCGCAATTACTTAGTTGCCGACCCAATATATATAATATATTCAATATATATATTTGAGAGAGGAAGGAGCAGGAGAGAGAAAAACATCAATGATGAGAGGGAATAATTGGTTGCCTTCTGCATGCCCCCTACTGGGGATGAAGGCTGTTACCCAGACCTGGGTCTTTGCCTGGAATTGAATCTGGGATCCCTCAGTCTATAGGCCGAAACTCTAACCACTGAGCCAAGCCAGCTAGGGCTCAGATCATTTTTTATAAGAGCAAATAACAGAGATGTGTCACTCCTCTGTTTAAATCTCCAAGGTTTCACCCCACAGTGCCCTTTGAGCTCCATGGAAACAAAGAGATAATTTTTTCTCTGCCCTTCATGTACCCTTTGGCATCCTTGCTCTCATGTTCTCCCAAGACTGGCTTCTTCCCTTCCTGTGATTCAGGTCTCTGCTTAAAAGAAATGTCCTCTGGAATACTGAATCTATCCTGTCTCTTTCTCCAGTCACTGTTTACTGCATTAACTTCTCCCATTTATTTAGATTACATTTTAGAGTATGTATCACTATTTTATTCATTTTTACTTCATAGCTGAGAATTTATGCTACCTAGGGCCAAAAACATGTTTGTCTTCTCTACAATGCCTATAATAGACCTGACATACATAGAGGTTATTTATTTAAATTTTTATAATGTTTCAAATTCATTTTTATATGTCTAATCTTTTCTTTTGCAATAAGAAGATATACAATTTCTCTTCTCGTGGAGTCCTTAAGTCTACAATTTCAGCTTTTTATGTTATTTATGTTATTTTCTTCCTGTTGATGGAATTTTCTCTGTGTGAATGTTTTTATAGGTAAACTTTTACTTTGGGGATAACTGGCATTCCCAGTTTATTTTTATTTGTGCACTGTCATTATTATCATTGGTGTTACCATTATTATTCACTACTTATATAGATCTTCTAACATGCAGGAATTATCCTAAGAACTTCACAAACAGTAGCTCATGTATTAACATCCTCCTGTGGTTGCATGGAGACTATTAGTATCCCTGTTTTACACACAGAGAATGGGAGGCACAGAGAAGATAAGTCATGCCTGTCATCACAGAGGTTGTGAATAGAAGAGCCAGAATTTAAATCCAGGTTCAGGTTGTCTGTCTCCCTGTCTCGAGAGTCTAAGCTCTTCAGTGAGTAAACAGATCAAAACCCACAGATGACAGATGTAAAACATTTTCTCATGTATGTTCATTTCTTTTCAATCATGCTCTTCTGAGAATTCATAATTCTTAAACAAAGATCATTCATTCCTCAGGGGAGAAAGAATATGACTTGGAATGAAAGAGTTACTGATCAGTTTTGAATCTCAAAACTAACATTTTGAGGAATTCCAGTTATTACAATATTTTTTTAACTCAGGCACTGCTGAGAAAATGATTTTTTTTTCTAACTTCTCAAAGCTCATTTTCATGAAGATAAGATAGCAAAGAGATGTTCAGAAGCAAAGGGTAAAGATGGTTGTGGATTATTACCAAAGAACATTCTCTTCCACAGGTAAAGCTTCGAGAAAAAAATTTCATTGGGAGCTGAGAAGGAAGATATGAGAATCCTAACCTTAGGATCAAGGGCCATTGCCCTCAGCAAAGTCCTATAGTCTACCTGGCATTCTGAAGTGTGGAGACATAAGGGCTATATAAGGTGTCTAGGTCATTGGGCTGGATAGCAGCCCCTCAGAGTCTGCAGGTACCTCTGCGATGGCAATCTGATGCAGAAAAATAACCCGAGATAGCCCAGAATTTGGGAAGTCATGAATACTTGATTCAATTAGAAAGTTTTGTGATCATAATAGAGGGGCTGCCAAAATAGACATCTCAGCAGAGGTCTCTGGTTTGTGGCAATAAGCTGCCCACAAGAAACAGGCAAAACCAAAAAACGTTCAGTGGACACTGGACTTCAGACTCGAAGAGAAGAGGCCAGGACAGACCTAAACCCTGGGAATTTTGGTAGAGGCTTGGCAGTTGGACTGAATGTCTCTAGCCAAATACATTCACACAAACTTCCTCTTATAACCACATTCAAGGAGGACAAAGGTAAATTTTATAAGAAGAATACCCCAGTAGGATTTTAAATGTTAATTGTTTTCATCCTTTAATGACCTTTGGTTAGGAAGAGTTTGAGTTAATTTGAGAAACCTTAGGAGAAAATGAAGAAAAATTTAATAAATAAAGAGAAATTTACAAAAAATAAAGAGAAATAATTGGTTTTGTGCCCACAAGATGTAGTATACGTACATATGTGTTCAGTCTTCTAAGAGAACTAAGACTAAATATTCACAGAGATGTGAGTAAAAAGAGGAAGTGAACATGCAGGCTCCCTTGTGTATTATATTAATGGAAACAGTGAGTGCCTTTAGACACAGTGCAAAATATTACAGCAATTTAAAAAGATCAATATGAAGATAGCAGTCATGCATGTAAAATCTGCTGAGCTATATTGCTATATGATCAAATTCCATTCCCATGTGAAGGAATATATTTGGAAAGCAATAAAAGTCTATAAATAGAAATACGTAGGCATTTCTGTCCATTGGAGGACCAACGAAAAAAATGATTCCAAGGTTTGAGACAGAATTTATCTGCAAAAGTCTATTTCTTGTCTAATAAAATGGTAACATGATTGTCTTGATAAATTGTACATTTTGCTGGCATATTAGTGGATGTTTTTACAATGAAATATCACTACTCAGGTCTCTTGTAAGGGGACATAATAAAGTAAGTTATTTACAGGGATCTCGCAATGGGTCAGTGAAAAAGGTAAGCTGCGTGTCTTGTTCTTTAGAGAGAGTTATAAGAATTCCATGAATAGAAATGGACACTTTTCCTAATAACTCACTAGTAATCAGCTGCCTATTGCAACTCCATAACCTAGATCAACTTACAAATGACACAGCAGAGGTTAAGCGATTCTGTCCTATTTCCAAGATAGATTGCATATAGCTTCATTGTTCCTGCGATTAATTGAGTCATTCACTGAAAATACACACTTCTACAGTGCCCCAGATATATTATCTAAGGCATTACTCTTCACAGCACCAAATTGAAAAATGGAAGGAAAATGTAAACCACAACAATTGAACTATTGTAGAATCCCATTGTTAAGACAACCACTTATTATATCTGGCCAAAGGCATTGAGAAAGGAGACAATGAAAAAGAGATAAATGAAAACCTTGAATGTGGTATGTGCTCAATTAAATTAATGTCATCCCTAATGCCTCTCTTTACATATAAGTCAAAATGACTAAAGGAAAAGCTACATGAATTGGTGGTACACAGATTTTTATTTTATTTCCACATTCTAAGTAAGAGCTGGTAGGTAAAACCTCTTGCCTTGGTTTACTTTATAATAAGATCTAATATGCATTTTTTTTCTTAAACTCAGTCATCCCAAAAAGAAAAATCACAGAGATCTCATAGAACATATGGTTAAGTTTTTCCACTTATTCAAAATAATGCAGCTATACTCAAAAGCTGGCATAACTGTGGGTAGTTTGACTTAGTCATGGATGTGATATTGGTTAAGCCTTCTGAATGAGGTTGCTGCAGTTGTCATCAAATTATGTAGGGGATGAGAAGGTTAAATTGACTAAATGTTGGCAAAACAGTGTCTGACAGTTGTATACTTGAATAGCATCTGAGTAACAGACTAAACTCTTGTCTTTCTTATTAAGGTGTGTTTGCCAGACAGCACACATTTATATCAGCCGTCAAATCATTTACATGAACTCAGTCAATTTATTGCTTCTACTTGAGATCCACTGATTTCCAATATACCATTTTATGATTGTTTGTTTTCTAGGCCTAAAGTCATGACTAGACATAGGCAATGCCTTTCTGATAGCTTATTGTTTTCTCCTGGTGGAATCACTGTTTCTAACTGGGTTGGCACTTTCTGTCTAATACTTAACTGTGTTAGACAGAATGCCAAGTCTCGAGCCACATTAAAGCCAAAAATAAGAGAGAGAGAGAGAGAGAGAGAGAGAGAGAGAGAGAGAGAGAGAGAGAGAGAGAGAGAGAGAGAGATATATGAACTGCAGCTACACCAACTTGCTGACATCCTCCTATCTCATTTCATTCACAGAATGTAAGCCCTGGGGTCTTACAACCATTTGAAACTTAAAGTCAAATGCTAAGAACACACCCTCATGAGAATTAGCACCAAAGAAAAAGTTTATCAAAACTGCTTTGGCACTGAACCACTGAATGTTTTCAGCACAAGTAGAAAGCTGACACCATTCTTAGACAACTCATGGGCCAATGCAAAAGAAAAGCTGTCAGATCCAGTGAATTTCTTCCCTTGCAATTACTGTGATTTCAATATTTAAGTCTCAAAAAAATACTACTTTTCTCTGGACTATGTTTTATGGCATTATTTTTTTTTTTTTTTTTTTATCATGAGAGGTTGTATTCTCATATTTTCCTTACAACTTGGACATGCATTTTAGAAGCCTGCTAGTGTACCAAATGTGATTCACTATGACTCATCTCTTTTAAATGTACTAATTGTATAAACTATATCCTTCAAGCACCCTACAGATACATTAAATATTAATAAACATTTAAAAGCCCCATGAGATACGATTCCTTTATGTTCACTGATAAGAGAGTAACTGATTCTCTACTTGTCTACAATTGAAAATAAAGCTAGGAGCCTTGTAAACTTTGAATTTTCACATTAAATGAGATCATACTAGCTCTAACATTCAGTAGCCACACCTTGGATATCCATGGCAATCAGCTCCAATGTAACATTTGTTGTTTTCTATAATTCCCCCTTTGTTGCTTCAAATAAATAAAATTGAAAGTGTTATTGTATTTTGTGCAATTTTTTATGAATAAATTAATTTTTTAAATATATTTTATTGATTTTTACAGAGAGGAAGGGAGAGAGATAGAGAGCTAGAAACGTCAATGAGAGAGAAACATAGACCAGCTGCCTCTTGCACACCCCCTACTGGGGATGTGCCTGCAACCAATGTACATGCCCCTGACCGGAATCAAACCCAGGACCTTTCATTCCGCAGACCAACACTCTAACACTGAGCCAAACCGTTTTCAGCTAAATTAATTATTTTTAACATGCGTTCGCTTCTATCACATAATAATTTGGAAAAATAATGGTCATTATCCACACCATCTGAAGAAAAACACTTTCACTCACTATCATATTACTTTTATTTTGCTCAGGATACTCTTCAAACTCTCTAATCATCCCTTTGGCTCATTTATCATCTGACTCCCCTCATTAAACTCTGAAGTCCTTCAAGGCCAGGCCCTTTGTAACATGTTCAAAGTGGTGCTGAGGAAGTAAGTCTTCAGAGAATATTTGTTGACTTATTAAATAAACAAACGAACCCACTGTTCAGAGTGCTGTTATTCACCTAAAGTCTACCCAGAGGTAATTTTCTAAATTGAGATTGATTATGTTTTGCGGCCATGTAAGAGAATCTTATTTCACCATTCTCATCACATTAAAAGAGAATTAATCAGTTGTACATTAAATATCAAGTTGAAGGTTTTCTCTAATACGACTCATCCATATAGGGAACTGAAAATATTAAAATTAATAAATTAGAGTTTTCTATAACAGCATCAGAAGTGCTATGAATCATCTAGAATAGCAATAATGTGAACATGATTTGACCCAAAGATGTAATTTAAAATATCCTTGTGGTCACGTTAAAAAAGTAAAAAGAAACATGTTATGGAATGATTGTGTCCCCCAAAACTCACATGTTGAAACCTTAACTCCCAGTAGACGGTACAGGGTGGTGAAGTCTTTGGGAGAAAGGTAATTAAGGTTAAATGAGGTCATTTGAGTGGAGCTACCACGTGGGATTAGTGTCCTTATAACAAAAGGAACAGTCTGGAGATCTTTGTCCTTCAAATGAAGATACAGCAAAAAAGAGGCCAGTGCACAAACCAGAAAGAGGCCTTCACCAGACACTGAATCTGCCAACACCTTGAATTTGCTCTCCAGAGAAGTAAATGTTCGTTGTGTAAGTCATTCCATCTCTGATATTTTGTTATCGCAGCCAAAATTGACTAAGACAATATGATGAAATTAATTTTAATATATTTTATCTATTGCAATATTTTCCAAATATACTTCCAACACAAAGTCACAAAAATATTATCATGAGGTCCCTTGCATTCCTTTTTACATACTACATCTTTAAAGTATTTGTATTTTATATTCAAAACACATTTCAATTTAGAGTAGTTTACAATTATGCGCTCAATAACCCATGTGTTAGTGACTGTCACATGGGACAGAATAGAGCTAGAACAGGGAATTTATTATTGGGGTTAGACACTACAGAATTATAAAGAATGAGGGAGACTTCCATGAAAGGTTTAATTTCTAGGTTTAATGTTAAGTCTGCTGTCTCTAAAGGTCATCCCAATTGACAACTAGAGAAGATTCCTTTTGTGTGTGTGTGGACAAGAATGAAAAAAGAGTGAACACAGGGAGACAAAGTGCAGCACAGGTACGTCTCTCACCACCTCCAACCGCGACCCAATAGTGATTCGCAGGATAGGCTTTGGCCATTCACCATTGATCCACCTGCCCCCTCCTGTGATTCAAAACCCAAAGTTGTTCTTGGAAGAGAACTGATGGGAAGTGGGGTGGTTACAGGTTTAGATGCTTTTTCACACCTGCAAGGTGAGATAGCAAATCACTGACAACCTGTGCCAGCCACCACAGTGTTTGAAGGCCTACCTCAAAAAAATATATAGCAATTGCTTTACTTTCTCCTTCCAAATCTTATGCAAAATATCTTTTGTGGTTAATGTAAACCCCAAAGCATGCAGGGAATGAATTCTGGGAACTGTAGTTCCAGCTAAATTACATTGCTGCAGTATAAACACACCACAGACAGGTAGGATAGCTTATGCTAGTGTGTCCAAGTCCTACCCAAATAGAAATTACTCTTTGGAAATTTCACTTTAATACTATTACAATGCAGGGTTTTGAAACAGATGTTCTAAGGTAGCCTTCTGGAATGCAGAAACAGTTTTTACACACACAAAAATGAATGCCTATGAAGTTTATAAGGGGGCATTTCTCCCTTCTCTTTTTTCTTCTTTTTAAATCCAAAACTATAAACACTAATACAAAATCATTTAACTACAGAGAACCTGAACCATATAAAGAATCTACTGGAGCCTGAAGGATTGATGAGTGCTGATTGAACTGGAAGTCAAAGTTCTAAAGTATTTTTTCAAGTAAAAGTATCATAGGCTTTTAGAACTAGAAATGATTTTGTTAATAGATTTAATTTCCAGATTTAAAAAAAAAAGAATAAAACTGAGACCCAGCCCTAGCCAGTTTTGCTCAATGGATAGAGTGTTGGCCCTTGGACTGATGGGCTTGGGTTTGATTCCAGTCAAGGGTACATAACTTCAGTTGTAGACTCCATTCCCCAGCTGTGGTCAGGGCATGTGTGGGAGATAACCAATTGATGTCTCTCTCTCTCTCTCTCTCTCTCTCTCTCTCTCTCTCTCACACACACACACACACACACACACACACATATATACATATATACATATATATATATATACATATACATATACATATATATATACATATATATATATATATATATATCTTTGTCTCTCCCTCTCCCTTCCACTCTCTCAAAAAATCAATGGAAAAATATCAAAATATACTAGAACTCAGGTGAGGATTAACAAAAACCCTACACACATCTGAGACTCAGAAATATGAACTGAGTAACTTCAAATCAGTTATTTAGGTAGCAATTCTGCAAAAGCTAGGGCTCTGTTTTTCAGAGAAGTAATATATTATAACTGAAATAAAATGAGAAAAGTAAATAAGATTATGCAGTCAAATAAGTATTATTTCTCTGGTTAAGTCTAACTCACCACAGGATACATAATACCTATGTAAAATAAAATCTCTACCCACAATGCTGTTACACTTACCTATATAATAGGTGCAGGGCATTTTCAGTAATGAGTGAGCTTAAGGTACATTCCACCAAGAAAAAGATAAATGTTCAAGAGGTATACTCTTAATAGCAACAGATTCAAATAGAAGATAGCCTGAATGATTAAGATTTGATAACCTCTCCCCATCTTCCATCCTTATTGTTTTATTTCCTTTAAAAACAAAATATTTTCCCCCTCTGTGGCTTTCCCACTGGGACAGACTTTCACACAAAAGGCTTCAATTTTCCTGACTTTAGGTTGAATCTCAAGGGGAAGAGGTGGGACTACTCAGAACACCTGAGATAGAAGCAGAGTGGGAGAAGGTATGTGCCTTTGATTCCAGTCTGTTTTTTTTTGTTTGTTTGCTTGCTTTTTCTGCTCCTCTGTTGGCTACATAGAGCAGATGTGATCTTGTCACATGCTTTGGCAAAGACAGAGCCTGAGGAGGCACCTGCCATTCTCTCTCAGTTCCCAGGCAGTACAGAGGGTCTTCCTGTTGATCAAGCTTGTCTGGGAGGTCACCGCTGTGAGGGAGAAGTGGCTTTGTAATGAACCCTGCAGGGCTAAGTAGGAGTCAAACAGAAGTCACAAACAAGCCTGGGAAGATCTGAAGCAATATTAAAAATTGAAATGACTAAGAATATCAATATCAATAGAGACCCTCTCTTCTGAAACAATTGCCTCCACAGCCTCTGCTGAGAGAACAGAATATGTGTTATAGTCCCTCTGGCTTCTTATCAGGTTAGTAATGGGGACAGAGGTCAATACAAACCCAAAGCCAAAAGCAATAGCAACCTTTCCAATAAATTGACACATTCTTTTGGACAGAAGAAGGGGCAGAGAAACTCTGCATACTGGGAGAAATAACTTGGGTTAGAAATTTAAATTTTGAAATGCTTAAATATTTACAGTAAGGTCATGTTTACTTTAAAGAGGCTATTTTAAGCTGGGAGTGGGAGCATCTGTCACTGCAGTTGTATGTGTGTTACTTAACCCCTCAATGCCTCAGTTTCTCAAGAACAAAATGAGGATCATCATACCCATTTTGAAAGGAGTTTAAAGGCAAGATTAGGTTTTGTAATAGAAATTAACTTTTTTTTTCTTTCCCCATTTGAGAATCAAAGGGAGTAAATTTTCAACCCTGTGCTGTGTGTACGCTGAATATGATCACGTTTGCATGATGAGGTGAACATGAACAGTTTTTTGTTTGTTCACCTACAGGTTATGGATTTGCAGGGCATGATGGAGACAAAGGATAGAGAGGTGTGTGTGTGAGCAAACAAGACCAAGAAGGCCAAATTGGGAAGAAAGTGACAACTAGGCAAAAGCTGATGCTCAAAGGACGGGCCAAGTGTGAGCACAAATGTGTTTTGAATTTAGAGCATATGAGCATAGGTGCTGATTATAAATGAAATCTTAATTTGTTATAAAAATATCTGCCCACTGAAACATTTCAAATTTATAGCATACACACAATTCCATCCTCTGATATGAACCTTTTCCTGTCATCTTATATCTAAGAAATTGTATGTAGTTAATTAACACTGTTTATATGATTGACTATCTCTTTCCTCAATAACATTAGAGAAGAAGCATTTTAGCCATTTTATGAAACATTTAGAACCATTACTTTTAATGACTATGCAGTAATGGCTGTGTAACATTCAATAACATAGCTGTACTGTAATTGACTTTTATTTCTTGCAAGGAACTATATTACTTAGAGACCATGAAGGTGTTTTGATGTGTCAACTTGGTTACATTACCATCTCCAGTTATTCACCATGTACTGATGCTGTATGAAGGTATTTTGTGGATGTGATTACATCCATAATCAGTTGACAGGCAAGAAACATATCTTGGATAACCATGTGTGGGTCTGATTTCATCTGTTTAAAGATCTTAAAAATGGAGCTCAGGCTTCCCCTCCCTGGACAACAGCTTTTCTGGTGTCCAGAGTTCCAGTCTGCCCTTCCTGACAGCCTGCCCTTCCTGACAGGATCGTAAAAGGTTCAGACTAAGAGGTTCAGACCTGCCATTGGATCATAGCTGTGTAAGTCAGCTCTTTGCAATATCTTGTGTTATATAGCTCCCACTAGTTGTCTTTTCTGATTGAACTGAACTGATGCAGGGAGGAAATTTTGCTTTTTAGAAAGAATATTGCCACAAAATGTACATTGACGTAGGGGCTAAGTGACCAAGAGAAGCTCATCAGCCTAGTGCAGTGGTTGGCAAACTCATTAGTCAACAGAGCCAAATGTCAACAGTACAACGATTGAAATTTCTTTTGAGAGCCAAATTTTTTGAACTTAAATTTCTTCTAACGCCAATTCTTCAAAATAGACTCACCCAGGCCATAGTATTCTGTGGAAGAGCCACACTCAAGGAGCCAAAGAGCCGCATGTGGCTCGAGAGCTGCAGTTTGCTGACCACAGGCCTAGTGGATGCAGGAAATACCTAGGAAAACAACTACAACAAACCGGGAATTTGAAATCTCTCAGAAATATCTATAAGTACTAGATATATAATGCAGAGAAACTGAATTGCCAAGGTGATTGCACATGTGCTAACGTAGCCCTGTTTTGTAGATGGTGAGGGAAGAGTGAGGGAGAAGAGGAAACGGAAACAAGTTCTAATTGATGAATACACTTCATCTAATTGATGAATACGTTCTTCAAATGTAGAGCATCAGAGCAACCAAGATCTGAGTTCCTCCTCTGGGCACCACGAAGCCTGCAAAGTATTGCAGCTATGCTGATGCAGTAAATCAGCCGGAAATTACCTCCACATCCATTGTAGCTGTGCCGCATGAACCGCCTCTCTCCTCTCACGCAAGGTTCCTATTTCTGATGAAAGGCAGAACATTTTGCCCCTGAAAATGCAAATATACTTACCCCCACAGAGGCGGCCACTCACAGATGATAAATGGAGGCCTTGAAGTATTTCCTCTCATGGCTTACCTATTAGAATTACACTTTCTATTTCTGGGAACTTCACATTCTCACCTATTGCCTTGTTCACCGTGTGCTGCTTCTGGCTGCAGAAACTGATTAGAAAGCAAGGCCAATTGGAGATTTGAAATGATACTATATTGACTTTTTTTTTTTTTTTTTTTTTTTTTTTTTTTTTTTTTAAGAAGGGAGACATAGCCAGCAGAGAAATATGTAGTAGTGCTTTCTTTTTGATTCTAGTTAGGGTCATATCTTGTTTTCTCTCTCCCATAGTGCAAGCCACTGAGTCTCAATGACACTCAGCTAAAATATATTGGGTGTTACTCATTTTAAAGGCCTGAGGGAAGAGAATCTACAATAGGCTGTAGGCACTTTGCCCTTTGTTTGATATCCCCTAAAGGCCATAAAAAAGAATTCTTGGGGACCTGTATCATTCCAGGTGAGGGCACTGCAGCTGCAGAGTTTAAGTTTCATAGCCACGGCAGAAGTGGGATTTTAACTAAGGCCTGATCTCTTTTTGCTCTGCCATGCTGCCACATTAAGTAATACATGTGTTCTCTGAAACTCACATTTTAATGAACTCCTATTTTAGTAAATATATTCACGAAATATCTACTAAAGAGAATTACCTACTAGAAACTCATTTTTTGTAGAACAAATACTATTCTTATTGGCCTTATCCATCCCCCTTTCCATTTATTTTATTTTTTAATTTGGAGTACCTATGATTTTTTTTTCTTTTTAGCATCCTCTCCATTAGCTATATATCCTAGGATCTGATAAATCTGGTTAAAATATCATTTGCTACAGCTTAGAGAAAGTGACGCCTGACTCTCCCATGTACTTGCGTTCTATCTATATAGAAGATTTTTCCACCAGTAAGGACAGTGACTGGACATTTGACACAGTTGTGGAGTACTTATACCAAAAACACTGTTTCTGAAAATAAATGTTCTCTTCCTGCACTTCTCCCCACAGCCAGAGTAATCATAAGAATATCTAAAAATAAAAATGCATGGTAGGCATAAAAGACAATTTTAGGAATGACTATCTGAATAGTCTTAATTTCAGTATCCATTTCATTTAGCTTTGTATAAGTTTGCAGAAATGGTAATCCCATCCACGTATATTTAGCATGTTTGTATGATAATCAAGAATATTTATCTCAAAATATCCTTATGTAAAAAAAAAAAGTATAAGCTCAGTAGAGATAAGATGTCAACAAATAACCGTAATGGAATGTTTAGAGGTAAATATATTTTGTATATAATTAATGCAAATTTAAATCTCTGGTTCATCTATATGTATGATTAAATCAATATGTTTTGACTTATTTATAGATATGATATACACATTGTTCATTGTAAGAAACAAATTGAAAGGAATACTTTCATCTTGATGTTTATGAAATCCAGTTTCCATTTCAAATATTCAATTTCTCTTATGTGATAAAATATAGCTCCCCTAAAGAAAAATGCGTTCATTTTCTTTATTCAAACACACATTCTGCTTAGCCATGAAGTTCTGAGCTCTCAATGGCTTTCATTTTTGTTTTTGCTCCTTTTCTGACAGTGAGCAGATGAAAAGAGAACTGGAGGAGTGTACGGCCCTCTTTGGTACCTGAATGATTCCTAGGGATTCTTTATGTGTTGATGTCTGAGACTATCTCATTTACATTCTTTCGCAGAACAAACTATGTAGCTGCCATATTATACCTGTGTCTGGCTAACTCTTTGTGCAGTACTGTTGTGTATGGATTTACCCAGGAGGGCTGTTGACTCAGACTTCTTACAGCATTCCTCTGAGCAGAAGGCAGAAGTTAGCCTCTTCCCTGCTTTCCCCTAACAACAACATCCAGACCAATTTCTAGAATCATTAGATTTTGATTTTGAAAGATGTACAGTTTTTCTTACCTTAAGTTACATTTTGAATTGCTAATAGTTTAGAAGAAGTTAGGGTAAAGGTCTACCTCAGAAAGCTCTTAACTAAAGAAAAAAACTACAATTGTTAGAACAAGATTTAAAGCCCTTTAAAAGATTTAAGTTCCCTAATGCAGTGTGAAAAGTATAATTTGCATATAAACAATTTGGATGACAATTAGAATTATTTTCCTTTCATGAAGGCAAATTAGAGACTTCTAAGGGGTAGAGCTGTTTTAGTTTAATTTTAACATTTATTTATGTTTGAATGTGGTAAAGCATAATTTCTTTAAAATTTTTTTTGTTAAAAAATATGTACACAGATAATTTCTTTAAATATTTTAATTAGCATCCCCATTCAGTCTCTAAGGAAAAAAAAGGAAAACCTTGTCACAGAAATGTAGTGAATTTGCAACTCCATTCTCCAATCTCACACCTTGGAGCGCCCCAATCTGCTGTTCATTTCACAGTGCTATGTGGAAGAGTTTTTGAATGAAATATGGAAATTCAATTTTTAAACTTGTTATACACAGTCAGAATATAGCTCCTCCAACAAATAGATCTTATTGAGTTTTACAAAATTGGATTTATTCAAGAACCTACTACTGGACACTAAGCTTGTCCCATTTTACAAGTAAAGAAGACATGGTGTATTGACCCGATTATTGATAACCCTTGTGATCATTATGTCCCTGAAGGCCTTAAGGTTAGATATGCGACATTTTAGGCAGCAATGTGCAGTGTTTAAGAGTATTGTTCTAGTCAGAATAATAAAGTTCAAATGGCAAATTTATCACATTCTATGGGACCTTGAGAAGTACAAAAACCTTTCTTAAGCCTCAGTTACAATACCAATGATGCCATGAATCTCATTGAAGAAATGATTGTGAAGGAAGAATAAGAAAATATGTTTAAGTCTTTAACACAATGCCTGGCATACAGTAATTACTTACAAGGATTAACATATATTCATACTGCTGGGTTATAAAAATTAAATCGGTTGCAGATAAAGCCAGTTTCTTGTTTCTAACACATGCAAGTCAATTTTAAGAGAGACAAACTTGGTTACAATTACATATTATTACATTAATGGTACTCATTATGCAACAATAGATAACTGACCAGACAATTTTATTAGAAGTAGGGGTCTAATGTAACAGACATTTGAAAGACATAGTTAGCTCTGGCTGTGATACTCCATAGTGAGTAGGCAAAGCTTAGAAATGTGAAAAGAAGGCTGTTGGGGAAAGTTGGGAGACTGGCAGACAAAATGTTAGTGGAAAGTGGAAAGGAAGTAAACAAATTGTTATTAGAGTCTGAAAAAAAGTGGTCTTATATGATGATTTTTTTTTTTTGTAGCAAAACAATCGACAATGCTATATTCTGTGGTTAACTACAAAACATAAAATGTTCTTAATGAGCTTTTGAATTCATGATTCCAGGAGAATACTGTGGATTTGTTTTTATTAGCTGTATACATTAAGGTACAGGAAGAAATGCTGAAATAATGTAGGAAATTTCAGTTTGAAGTGGTATTAATAGAAAATATAGAGGGCACAAGACTCAATTTAAAGAAAATACGGTATTCTGTCCAACTAGTAAAAGATTCTCAAAAGAAATGGCCTTAAGAGTAAGGATTAAGTTTAGTGTAGCTTTAGGATCCTTTGTTAATATTTTAGAAACAGTTATGGGGGCATAAAGTAGAACACAAAATGGTTCCTACAAATTTTTAAAGGCTTTATCTTTTCAACACTTTACAAAAAATATAGAGAATTCTATTTCAGAAATAATCGTAGGTACATGTTTTGAATCATGGTATAAATAACTGTTACATGCATGGGAAATTCACAATATTTTTAAGGGTGTATTATTAAATTGTATTAAAAGTGCTGCCCATCTATTATGGCTCAGTGGTTGAGCATTATCCCCTGCACCAATAAATCACTGGTTCTATTCTCACTCAGGGCATGTGCCCAGGTAGCAGGCTCAATCTCCAGTAGGAGGTGTGCTGTGGGAAGGTCTGCTTATCCCCAACTGTTGCCAAGGGATGTGGGCTTCTTGTGATGTTATGAGAAAAATAATTTTCGGAGTCTTGCAAGGGAGGATCAGATACAGTAGAAAGCTTTATTTCTTTATTTATTCATACCCCTGAGTTTCCATGTTCCCATTTCTCTTTATCCTCCCAAGGAAGAAGTCCAGCTGTGCTTTTAGCAGACTAGAGTGAGGGCCATCGCTCAGTTTTCCCACATGTTTGTGCACAGTCTAATCCAGCATCAGGCTAGCTTAGTTTGTGCTGCTAGTTGTAGTCCTTCAGCCCATGGCATGGGGGGTCCACAAGGCCATGGGAATCGTGAGGACATTCACCAGCTATTTTCAGAATTGTTATGGACCAGATACTCCTCCCATTTTTAAATGTTTTATATATATATATTTTACTGATTTTTTTTACAGAGAGGAAGGGATGGATAGAGAGTTAGAAACATCAATGAGATGCCTCCTGAACTTCCCCAACTGGGGTTGTGCCTGCAACCAAGATAGATGCCCTTGACCGGAATTGAACCAGGGACCCTTCAGTCCATAGGCCGATGTTCTATCCACTGAGCCAAACCGGTTTAGGCCATTTTTTAACTTTTTGAGTTGAAGTGCCAATTACAATTATCCTATACTGGTCTCATCATTGTGTGCTTCTAGTGTAAACGTATAATTTGTCTTTAGTTTTATGAATCTCTAGAACAATAGGAACATAATAAAGGGACTGCATGTAAGGAGCATTATTGATATTCAGAACTGATGCAGGTAACAGTCATAAACTTCAAAACTAATGCTCTGGTTGGATAAGATATTGCAGTATAGGAAGGGTGAGTGTATTTTACAGGCAGGGTTGGATCTTAATCAATGGACTTAGAGAGCATACCAGGATAAAGGGCCCCCTATCACTGCATCAGTCATCCATGATTGAATATAATGCCTTCCCACTTTGACTGTGGGCTTGTCCAGCTGTAATACTTTGGCCAAAGGAACATCAACACACATGACAAAAGCAAAGAAATGATAGTCGATTGCATTTCTAAACTCTCCAGCTGTCACTTTTATACTATGTGTGAAAGATCATTCAGAGATCCCTAGTTATCTCAGTCTTCCCAATTAAATCCGTTCTTCAACCAAACATGCCAACTGAATGTAGCTGCATGAGCGACATAAATTGAAATTAGCAGGAGAAACTCTCTTCCAATCCACAAAATAATGAAAAAAAAAATGTATTTTTAGTTTACTCTCTAAATGTTGTGGGGAGTTTTGCAGTATAGATAACCAGGGCAATTACTAATGTAATAAATTATTAAAACCAGTGGCCTACCTCACAAATGCATGTCATTAGTTGCAGAAACACTAGAATAGAAAGAATAAAGTAGTCCAAGCCATTCTTTAAAAAAGGAAATAATTAAAAGAAAATGGGAAATTCATATTTATTTGCTACTTTTTAGTCATGTAGTTTCTTCTCATTTTGTTTTTAGATAATTTATTTCACATGTAGAGAATCATAGAACTTGTTTTACTCATCTAATATTTTTCCCATTTGAGGATTAAATGAAAGAAGATATGCGAACCACTCTGGAAAATATAAAATACCCAGACTCAAGAAGTGTGTAAAGTAGACAATAGGAATTGCATGCTTGGAATTAAAGCACTAAGTCTATCACATTGTTCTCTAAGGCTCTTTGGAAAGCCACTTAGGATTATTTCTTGTTTGAAATTCAACGGCCTTCTTTACTGATAATGCAAGAATATAATAGTTCTTAAATTTTCACCTATGTCATCAATTGGAGAAATTACACCTTTGTGTTTGAAATATAGTGAGACTCCTGATGCATATTTTTGAAATTCTAATATTTTAGCAACTCAAAGACTGTGCATTTTTATATTTTGAATTATGATAAGGGAATCAGTCCCTCCATAATTATTGGAATTTTGTGTCAGATTCTAAAAATTAAATGTATCAACTAACAAAGAAATCTGTAATGCCTTATTACCCTGGCTAAACACGTTACCTCTTTCCCAGATCATAACTATGTTCTTAGAAAGACATTATGAGTTCTTTAAATAATAATAATCCCTTCAAATAATATTTTGAATAAGGCTGGTTTATAACCACAAGATCCACTTCTTTTCTTCTGTTGTTTATTACAATATCTAATCTTTCCTACTTGAATATCACTATGTCCTTCCATCCCTAATCAACAGAAAGCATCTTGGGAAAGGTCCTGGGCAAAAATGACATATCTTGTCCCCAATCTTTAATGGATGAGCATTCTCTTTATTTTATTTCTGCAATGCAGTTCTCAGAAATGGCAACTATTGGTTCATAATTCTTCCTTCCTTGATTCCTTATTTTAATGCCACTTCATCAACAACCATTTCAGCATATACTTGATAGCAGACTCTAGTTAGGTCAGTATTACAAAGATTGAAGCCAATTACTACTTCTTACAAACATCAATAAATTATCTTGCTAAGTAAACAAATTATGACTACATATCCCTCCTACTTAAGTCATATTATAGCATGTGCAGTGTATAAACAACAAATATACATCCCTAAATTTATCTCATGCATTATAAACTGTGTGAAAGAATATTTTATTTATCTTGGGTTGAAATGACACTGGACCATACTCTGTGGAATGCTTTTCAATAATTAGTACAAGAAAAATCTTTTGATTTATTACAATAATTGCTAACATTTATGTTCTAGAGGCTGTTTGAAGCATTTTACCTGCATCATCCGATTATATTTTCCTGATTTTATATATAAGGGAAACGGTGCAGAGACATTAAAAAACTTAGTGCAACTTGAAAGGTGAAACTGAAAAATAATTATCTGTATGCTAGATTCTAAATGCTTGTTATTTGTTTATTAATTATTATTATCATTATTTTTATAAAGAGAGGATAGGAGATGGGAGGAGAGAGAGAAAGAGGCATCAATGTGAGAGGGAAATATTGATTGGCTGCCTCCTGCAGGGATCAAGGCCACAACCTGGGCATGTGTGCTGACCAGCAATCAAGGGGCAATCCCTTTGGGGCATGGGATGATGCCCAACCAACTGCACCAAACCAGCCAGGGTTAAAGCTTTGTTTTTAACAAAATCAAAGATTATGGGAGTAGTTTCTCTCCAACATATGCATTTTCAAAGTATTTAAATGATTATATAATTAATAGTGTTAACACTTTATAAATTAAACCAAAGTAATACTAAGTAACCAACCTAATATTTGAAAAAATATATTTTAGGAAGGCTCTATTTAAATTCTTATATCAATATATGTAAAGCTACAAAATCTGAGAACCAGCTTATTGTCTTATAAACATTAACATTTTGAATGAAGAATGATTTACTTGCATTCTTATTTGTCTATTGTATACTGTACGTACACTAACCTGAATAGTGCTCTAAGAATTTATATGAACTACAATTCTATTTTTTTAAGAAACTCATAATATAATATTGATTTGTATGGATATAAGGTATTCAAAAGAAGATTTTAATAGCTAAAAATACAATGCAAATTAGTATTAGATCCAGCTGTGAATATTTAGTAAAAGGTTATTTGTAGAAAAAATATCTATGGTAATAAAAGTGTAATATGCACATCGACCAAACTGCCGAACAGTGGAACAAACATCCTGATGACCTTCCAGACAAAGCCCGGGCTGGGATGGTGGCTGGGGCTGCAAAGCCTACTCTTGCACAAATTACATGCATCCAGCCTCTAGTATACTATAACAATAAAAGATAAGCAAAGGAAAAGTATCTCCTATTAGTTATAATTCTGGGACAAAATTTGAGTTGTCCCATTCCCCTTGTGATCTTCTAATATCTGTCATATTTCTAAGACCCACTGAAATTACAGTAATCCCTAAAGTGCCCATATCACACAACTATGCCATTCCTTCCTTGCCTTCCCCCTGTGTTATTTATGGACTATAGCTATCAGCAGATATGTAGCTCCTTTTTTGACACATAATCTAAGGTCATTATTCCTATGTCTCTTCATTTTATTATTATTTTTAAGTATGTTTTTATTTATTTCAGAGAGGGAGGGAGAGGCAGAGAGAAACATCAATGATGAGAGAGAATCATTGATTGGCTGCCTCCTGCACCCCTCTAGTGGGGAATGAGTCTGCAACCATGGGCATGTGCCCTTGACTGGAATCAAACCCAGAACCCTTCAGTCCACAAGCTGACCCTCTCTCCACCAAGCCAAACCAGCTAGTGCAAAGCCTCATCATTGTACAAAAAAGTACGATGTCAGAGCAACTTTCAATTTTTAATGGGGAAACAGAAACTTTAATCAGAAGAATTTTTAAGGTTATAAAATTGGAGAAGATGAATTAAATATCAAAAGGAAATACATTCTTTTAAAGCTAGCTTATGTAATAGACTGAGTAATCACAGCATGCTAAAATTAATTTTAGCAGCATATGCATGCACCAGTGGTTTAGAGGTTTTAGGAGCAATGAAGTGCTCCTAATCTCAATAGTCAGGTGGCAAGGGCAGAATAGGTGATAGCCACTCAGGAAGCTCATAATAAAAGCTATTTACCAACCAGTATGGAAGCAGTTTAATGTTTTAACAAATGGCATGTGTATACCAATCCTACTAGTGGAATACCAGCTCTGATTGCATAATGTGCATTTTGAGTCATTGGGAGTCTTCTAAATGATTAGAAGTGACTTGTCAAAGATTCACTTCATTTAGAGTTTAATCTTTTATTGACTGTCTTAAAATAATATGTAAGGGAAATATAAATATCAGGACATTTTAATGGCAATGTGCATCACATTAACTTTAGCATGGTTGTCTGGTTCATACCATGTGGATTTTAACACATTCTATTTGCAATATCCAAAGGCTAAGTTCACTAAACTTCTATTTGATAAGCAGCAATACTGCTCAAAAGCAGAATAAAAATTATCAGTAGAATTAACAGTAAATAATTTTTAACTGCTTCCTGTAACTTTTTAAAAATATATTTTATTGATTTTTTACAGAGAGGAAGAGAGAGATAGTTAGAAACATCCATGAGAATCATAGATCAGCTGACCCTTGCACACCCCCTACTGGGGATGTGCCTGCAACCAAGGTACATGTCCTTGACCTGAATCCAACCTGGGACCCTTCAGTCCACAGGCCAACACTCTATCCACTGAGCCAAACCGGTTTTAGCAGGCTTCCTGTAACTTTTTCTTCTTCTTCTTCTTTTTTTTTTTTTTGTAACTCTAAATTTAAAATATATATATATAATGAACTCATTATAGGTACTGTGAAAAAAAAATGAACTCATGAATTTTCACTTCATACCTACATCAGTTTTTATAAGTTTTTACTCAAAATAATAGTTATTTATGGTGCTCCCTCTATTAAGCTCTGCAAGGATCAGGAGAGGTTAGCACAAAGAACTGAGCGTTCAGCTAGGAAAAAAAGGCAAACATATGTTGGGGCCCATGGCAGGCCACCCCAAAAAATCCCACCATGACATATTGACTATTTAGAATTAGAATCACTTGACAAGCAGCAGGAGTGAGTGAAGTTTTCTGACCTTCCTGTCTCTCCAAATGCAGGAAATTAATCTCCATGCAAAAGGTGCTTGCCCTGCTGTAAAAGAGCAATAATCACGCTAAAGAAGAGAGAGAGTCTTATCGCCAGAGATAGGGAATCCATAACTGAGGATTCTATGTAAATAAACCCTTATTAATTTTATTAATTTACGGCCCTAAGCATCTATTTTACTGGAAATCAGAGGATTTCCAGGAAAAATGTTGATTTGAGATCAATTTTTGAACCTTCCCCCACTCCCATCACAAGACCTCTGGGAAAACCAAGGAAAGGTAAAATGAAAAGAAATTATCCACATGACTAAATCTTCAAAAATTTGGCTTCAATATTAGAGCCTATGAGACAATATTTAAAAAAAAGATATGAGGAACCACTCTCAAGTCATCCTCTTTATAATTAAAAGAAAACAGACAACAATAACCTCCAAAAAGAATAAATCCTTTAACATGAAATAATATGATATTATGAATATAAAATTAGATGAGTCAAATGCCACAATTAAGAAAACACACCTTGTATTTTTGGAGTAAAATATCCCAAAATGTTTTCTAGGCCAAAGATTGTTGGATTTAAACAATCTTTGGCCTAGAAAATAATTAAATAAAGATATAAAACCATGGGGCAAGTCTGAGAAATTTAAAATTTTGATCAATGATGCTAAATTATCTGTCAAAAACTTATACCAACATACAACATACATTTTTCTTAGCAGTATTTTAAAGCAACTTTTATTTTCATCCTGTCTACACTCAAACCCTATTCAGTTTCTAGTAGTATGTTTCTTAAATTGCCACGTGTTAAGAAATCTTAATATAAATGTTTTGAGAGATTTATTGAAATATATTTTTTATTTACTTTAGAGAGGAAGGAAGAGATAGAGATAAATGGAAAGAGAGAGAGAGAGAGAGAGAGAGAGAGAGAGAGAGAGAGAGAGAGAGAGAAACATCAATCTGTTTCCCACAACCCTCTATGTGCCCTGAACCAGAATGGAACCTGCCAACATTTTGTACACAGGATGATGCTACAACCAACTTAGCCACATTGGCCAGGGCTACCCATATTTTTATTGGTGTATTTTTCCCTCTAGATTTATGTAAATTTCATAATATGTTATGTAGAATGTATATACATATTATTATTTTTCTCTTATTTATATTGCAAAGGATATATTTATGTATTTACCATTTACTTTGCATTTTATACTATTCATTGATATGCCATTTTTTTTCAGTGTTTATGTACTTGAATTAATTTCCCCTTTCCTCCATTGGAATAGATTTTCAAATGTTTTTACCACTTTAAGATCAAATAAATATTTTCTCAGACTTGCCTCATGATGTTATATCTTTATTTAATTATTCATTCCACACAAAATTAATTTTTTGGGATTAAACTTCTTCAAGTAGATCACAAATATTCTAGGGCCATTAGTTAGTTATACTTTAATTTTCCCACATAACTAAAAGTAGACATTGTTCAAGTGAAAAGCATTGGAAAAATTACACATGATTATAATCATGGATTACTCAGGGAGCAGAATATATTGCAGAGCTCCAAGGTTTAGTCCCATGCCTCTTTTTAATGCATATTTGTGTTAGTGATCACATGAAGCTTAATGGGTTTAAATATCATATATGAATGATGACCCCTAAATGAATGTCTCCAGACAGGAGTAGACACCATTTCATTTCTGACTCTCTCACTGTCCCTTCCTATACAGCATATTTGTGTGTTGTGTGAATCCTACATAATAAAGAGCTAATATGCTAATTAGACCAAACAGCAGAAGAGACTGTGCTGATCATATTCTGGAGGAGGTGGCGGCTGTGAGGGCCAGCCAAGGCTGTGAAGGGCTGAGAGGGCTGGCCACAGACTCGAGGACCAAGCCCCTTGCATGATTTTATGCATTGGGCATCTAGTAATATATAAAATAAATGTAGATATGTTTTTATCTGCCTATTGACATTTCTATTGGAACAACTGTCTCCCTTCTTTTTTTATCCATGTCAGAATAGCATCTCTAGACTTCCAATGGCTTAGATGCCAAACCTTAGCATGATCATCAACTCCCCTTCTTCTCTCCCCGACAGCTCAGACCTCAGCAAATCAAAGTACTTTTTAAACATGCCAAGGTTTTTATCTCTTTTTACTGCCTTTACAGCAACTGCCCTGGTGCAAATGCCATCATCGTGGGCCTGCATCATTGCATTTGGATCCTCACTAGACTCTCTATTTCCTTCTACCCTTGTACTTTCTCCCCAACTCTGCATTGTTTTTCTTCATAGAAGCAAATCTGCAATTTTTTTAAAATATAAGTCAGTTCAAGATCATATCTTCTCTTCCAAAATGTCTGCCAGTTTCCCATGTGAGTTAGTGAAATCCAACTTCCATAGCATGTCCTACCATGCTCCATGTGATCCGTCCCTCCTTAGCCTCACCAGCCAGTATACAGCTGTTCTTGACTTTCTCACTATCCAAGTGCTGCAGGGCCTTAATTACAATTTCCTTTTCTGAAGCTTCTCCCTCCTTCATTTACATAAAGTCCTTGCTCAAGTTTCACCACATCAGAGATACTGGCCTAATCATCCTTCACAAAATAGCAGCCCCCTACCCTGTCCCATTTTTCCTTAATTATATAGTCAGGTTCCTTCAAGCATTTACCTTTTAAGGGGTAATTACCTATCCATTTCATTATTCATTTCTTCCTCTTTGCATTATGTTATAAAGCCTATGACCACACAACTCAGATAAGTTCATGTCTCCATATTTGCAGAATGAATGAGTAAATGATTGAATAAATGAAAGAAATACTGAATCATTAAGTTTTGATTGATTCTGTTATCTTCCATCTTTTTTCTAAGAGGTGTATAGTTTGGGAGTACATTGATTATTAATGTATTTTTTATAGTCATATAATTAAGTGTCATTCCTTATTATGTGCTAAGGCTGTATCTGAACTTTAAGTAATGCCTGTTTAATTATTTTTTACATTGCCTTAATTTAGGAATAGTATTGGTTTATTGTAATTATGTTTCACTAATGATAGGTTTGGAATTACTTATTCATTTTACCACCAGTTTTGTCATATTTCTTTGGTGGGAATTTATACAACACGATGTTTTTTGTGTGTTTTTTTTCCTGCTGAGACCTAATTGCCTCTTATGCCACAGAATGTGTTTCTACTAATAGTACAAGGAGTGATCTACTTATAACACATTTTATACTTAATAATATGTCCAACTCGCAATAGAACAGCGCGCAGATGTAAACGAAGAAAGAACTTCTGAGACAATCACAATTTATGGTTACCTGCTATTTTTTAAGTTGAAAAGTAACTGAAAAGCTGCAACAAAAATTATGTCTCTTGGGGCTTTAAATTTCTGTTACAATGGAAGAAGAAGAATTCAAAGGAACCAACATAGGTTGCTATGTATTCAATATTTAAAACTCATGTTTTCCAAACAAAATCATTGTTAAATGCATTTATTATTTTAAATGGGCTCTCTCAGGAAAGCATTGAATTTATATTTATGAAGACATTTATTGCACACTAAATGCCAACTAAAGATTATAAAAAATATCTTTATTGAAGTCTAACAGCCAGAAAAGACATTTTCCATTAGTAGTATAATTAGTTCATAAGTATGTAAGCAATAAATGCATAATTAGCTTTTTTTTATTCTTAATATATTAATATGGTATACAATATTGGCTATAGAGCTGTAAATAATATTGACAAATTAAATCACCATTTCCCTGTGTACTGAATATCAATGTAGTTGAAGGAACAAATACAGTTGGGCAAAAGTAGGTTTACAGTTTTTTATATGGATAATAACACAGTGCTTAATAAATAATAATACAAGGATATATACTGCTTCATGTACTCACAACTGTAAACGTACTTTTGTCCCACCATGTATTTCATTTATTTATTTATTTTTTAATATATTTTATTGAGTTTTTACAGAGAGGATGAGAGAGGGATAGAAAGCTAGAAACATCGAAGAAAGAGAATCATCGATCAGCTGCCTCTTGCACACCCTCTACAGGGGATATGCCCGCAACCAAGGTACATGCCCTTGACCGGAATCGAACCCGGGACCTTTCGGGTCCGGAGGCCAATGCTCTAACCACTGAGCGAAACCGGTTTCGGCGTCCCACCGTGTATTTCAAACACATAGAAGAGCTGAAGAAATTCTCCACAGTAAATCTACATAGAACCCTTCCTCTTGTGGATTTATGAATAAAGTATACTTTCCTATATTTGAGCAGGTGGGGAGAGGTGAGGATAATAAGCTACACTGCAAAAGTCAACATTAAAGTTAGAATTTATCAATTTCATTTGCTCCTCAGGTCATTTCTAATATTAACAAGGGGCTTTTGTTTTATACAAAAAAGCAGGCTTGTTTTACTCAAAATGTAATAATTTCTAAGTAGATTAATTCCCTCCTGACTCCCCCAAAAAACAACCTATAAGGCATTAGAAGGATTGCTTACATGTTAAATAAAGACATAGATTGAAAATGCTCAGGTCGTGACAGCTTTATATTTTTCTTACATTGGTGGCAATAAGCAAAGGACCAGCATGCATGATGCTAAAACTGTAACACAGTCAATACTTCAAGATTTTTTTATAAAACAAAAAGCATGCTTACTGTACCTTTAATAATTATAGTACCTTTAATTAGTGATAATTAAAAACTAACTAACTAAACAAAAAGAACACAATTGTCCTATTATAGCAAAAGATTAATATGGAAAGTGTCCCCTCATGAGTTCAGCTGAGAGACTAGGAGTTAGATTGCTTGCTATGAGGTGTGCTGACCACCAAGGGGCACCGCGGAACGAAGGAAGGCGCGGACTGGCAGCTGGCAGCCAGAAAAGGGAGGCACCGGCTGGTAGCTGGAAGGAAGGCCTCAGCCAGCAGCTAGAAGGCCCCTATTGGCCCTGATCGCTGGCCAGGCCTAGAGACCTTACCCATGCATGGATTTCATGCACAAGGCCTCTAGCTGTTATATAAATATTGTAGTTCCTACAATGATATATTATAAAAATGATTTCATATAAGGATTTCAAAGCATTTTTAGAATTTGAAAAAAGTTTGATAAAAAAAAAATCCTTTCTTAAAGCTTTAATTAAAACATATAATAGAAAATATATGCAGAGCTTACCGAAATAGTTTAAAGTGAGCATCCCTGTAACCATAACCCAAGTCAAGGAACAGAACTTCGCCTGCCCCCTGAAAGTCTTTTCCAATAGTCCTAATTCAATTACAACTTCCCTTCCCTGCAAATGAAGGACTCGCCTGATAGTCAGAGGAATCGTGTTCTCATGAACTCTTCTAGTTTTAATATCAGATTATGCTTCCTTAGAACTACAATTTAATCTTGTTCAGTTTTTAAATGTGTTTTAATTGGCTGCAAATTCTCACACCAGCTCTTATAGTTCCCTAACTGTTTATAAAACAAAACAAAAACAAAATCCCACAAACTGGATTTTTCTGATTTCATAATCATGGTATAGCTCAACATCCCTCGTCTCTTCTAATTCCTGGAAAAAGGCAGCAGACCCCTGAGGCTTCATTAGACTCAGTTTTGTCTGTAGATGATGTTTTCTTTATGCAGGAAGAATATTGCCTCTGCTTGCTTGTGAAAGTAAACTATTATTTTGGAATGCATGGAATCATTTATTTGTAGGATTGTAAAATTATAATATTCTAATTCCAACTTTGATTTGAGAGAAGCTGTCACTTATCTACTAATGTAGTCACCATTTTAGTTAATATACAAAAGGCAGGATAAACGCAAGGCTTTCCCCCCTACTATTTTCTGTTTTTTAAGAAAATGAAGACTCAGTTCTCGGTAGTTCATCAAAGGTCACAAACTAGGCTCTTTCTTCCTTCCTTCCTTTCTCTCCCCACCCCACTCTCTCTCCCTTCTTCCTCCTCTTTCTATCTTCCTTTCTTCCTTTTTTAATAAAATTTTTATTTTGAGATAATTTTATATTCACATGCAGTTTTAAGAAATAATACAAACAATTCCCAAGAAACTTTCACCCTGTTTTCTCTAATGAGAACATCTTACAAAACTATCATGCAACATTACAAGCAAACTATTGATATCCACAGGGTCAAGACACAGTACATCCCCATCACCACAAAGGCCCTTCTTGTTTTCCTTTTAAAGCCATCACCACTCTGTCATGCTCCCAGCCTCTCCATCAATTCTGACAATGAATAATCTGTTCACAATTTTTATCATTGTGTCATCTCTAGAATTTATAAAAATGGAATTATACAAGAAGTAACTATTTTGAATTTACTTTTCCCATTCAGTCCAATTACCTGGATAGCTAGGTTATTATGTGTATCAATAGTCTATTTTTTTAAATTTCATAATCATGTTATGAATATACTAGAGTTTAATAATTCATCTCTTTAAGAATGAATTCCAGTTATTAGCTATGACAAAGCTGTTATTAAAAAAAAAGTGATCCCCAATTCCTAAATGTGTTAGTTTGTAATACCAAACTAAATTTTTATTAATTCCTATAGCATTTTAGAATTATCAAATAATATTAGGTTTTTAAATAATTATTTATAGCATAGACATGGAAACAACTGAAATGTCCTTCCATAGATGATTTGATAAGGAAGATATGATACATATATACAGTGAAATACTCCTCAGCCATAAAAAAAGATGAAATACTGCCATTTGCAACAACATGGATGGATGTTGAGAATATCATACTAAACAAAACAAATCAGAAAAATAAAGTTAAGAACCATATGATTTTCCCCTTATGTGAGATATAAAACTGAAAGCAACAAATGAACAGACAAGACAGACTTACAAACAAGCAACTCTTAGACCACAGCATGGTGGTTATCAGAGGGAAAGGTGAGTAGAGGGGAGGTTGAATTATGATGACTTTTGTCAGGTTTCCTTGGGTTTCTATCCTGTTTGTGCCTCTTCTTGAATTTATAGGTTTATGGCCAGATTTGGGAAATCATCAGCCTTTATTTGGGTATTTTTTCAACCGTGCTCTTTCCTGTCTTTTCTTCCAGGACTCTGATCACATAAGCATTTAAACATTTGTAATAGGCCTAAAGATCTCAGAGTCTTTTTTCATTTTATTTTTTAGTTTATTTTATCTATAATGTCAGATTGAGTAATTTATATCATTCCATTCTCTGGTTCACTGATTTTCCCCCCCTCTGCCATCTACATTTGGCTATAGAACCCACACACTGAGCTTTTTTTATTTTTATTAGTTTTATTGTTTAATTCTAAAATTTTTATTTTTATGTCTTCCATTTCTTTGTGAAGCTCATATATATTTCCATTTGTTTTAACTCAGTACATACCAGTAATTACTCATTGAAGCATTTTTTATTGGGGCTTTACCAAAATCTTTATTCAATAACTTTAACATCTTAAGTCATCTCAATGTAGCATCTATTGATTGTGTGTGTATGTGTGTGTGTGTGTGTGTGTGTGTGTTTCTGTTTTTCTTTCAGTTTGAAATCTCTCTGGTGTTTGATAGAATAAGTGATTTTCAATTGACACATGGCATTTTTGTATTATGTTCCATTTTAATTGTCTTATTCTAATATCATTTCAGAAAAGGAACACAGAAAATGATACCATCTCTGTATTCAGAAGTTGCACAAATCTATGTTTTTTTTCATTGGTTTTCATTGGCTCCTAAGGGGCTGTGGCTACTCATTACTGCTAGGGGTAGAATAGAGTTCCAGATACACATGTGGTCTCTACTGACACCAAGTTAGTACCACTGGGTGTTGGTAAAAGTCCCAACTCCTCATTTGTTCCTTCTGATACCATCTCAGCAGGAAAGGAGAAGGAGATCAAATTATTGTTAGGTATGCATGTAAGTCCATATTGCCCACCTGATCTCAATAGTCATTGTGTTGTAGTGGGTCTTGTTACCAGCTGACAGTAAAGCCCAGATTCCAGATTCTACTTCCTTTGACATCCCGCTGATGGTGTTGAGGTACCTTATTCCATCTTCATGAGAATAAAAGTTGAAAATCCTACTTCACTGTTGCAGTAGGTAGGGATTGGGCTATCTGTTTCTCTGTTTAGATGTTATAGACTATAATGCATTTATCTTATAAAAAATTGTTTTGCTAAATTGTCCCTTTCCTGGTTTTTTGGCTCAAAAGAGCTGACATTGCTGAGTCTTGGTTTATCTGTGAATATTGGCATTTCTAGGTTACTAGCTTCTTCACCTTAAAATCTTGGGAATAAGAAGCAAAAAGAAAAGCTGAGGAACTCATCACTACATTGTTCTTTGAGTCTAAATTTGCAAATTAGTGTGACTTCTCTCCATATTTTAAAATGTTCTTACATTGCCCTGGCCTTTATGCTCAGTTGGTTGAGCATTGGACCCTGCACCAAGATTCCACTGGTTCAATTCTCAATCAGGCCATATGCCAGGTAGTAGACTTGGTCCTTTGTGGGTGGCATGTAGGAGGCAGCTGATTGATGCCTCTCTCTCATATCAGTGTTTCTTTCTCTCTCTCTCTTCCCTCTCCTTTTAAAATTAATTAACAGTATTTTTAATGTTGATACATTTGTTCTATATATAATATCCATGGCTTTTGGCTGTAATTGTTGGAAAGAATAGGGCAAAATACATCTGTTTCAGTTTTCTTGGAAGAAATATCTTTTTAAATAACATGATAATTGTTTGAATCATATTTGATGGATTTCAAATCAATTGCAAATTGTTATCATTAATGAAGTTTAAATAGTTCCAATTCCAATTATTAGGAGACTTGTCAAGTTGTATTCTGACTTATTTTTATATCACCCCAGAAGTCTTGTGTAGACTTAGAGTCCTTAACTATAATTATAATCTCTCCTTCTTTTAGTTTTAAATCTATAAGAAACTACCAGTTCATGCCATTTTTTTTCTGTAGTAATTTGGTCATCTTATTCTCTAATAGATTTTTTAGTGAGTTCTCTTGGGGAAATATATTCTGAGACTTGCATATTGGAACAATTTGACTATGACTTTACACTTGAACAATTTGACTATGACTTTACACTTGAACAACTTGACTTGACACTTGAACATCAAGATGGGTATATATAAGATGGGGCAAAATTAGAGTTATAGTTGTGAGTATGTGAAACAATTTATTCTTATATTATTATTTATTAATTATTGTATTATTTTTCATACAATCAACTGTAAACCTACTTTTGTCCCACCCTGTATAAAACTCTTAGCTAATATTTTTTCCCCTCTTTATTATCTTACATATGTATAGCTGTTCTCAAGGGAAAAACAAAACAAAACTATTGCTTTTGAAAATGTTGACAATAATTATTTCTTAAGATCACTTTGTTGTTTTGCCTACATTCACAAATAGATTTATTCTTTACTAGAAGCCCAGTGCACAAAATTCGTGCACTGGGGAGTGGGGTTAGGGTGGGGTGGGTGTCCCTCAGCCCAGCCTGCACCCTTTTCAATCTTGGCAGTCATCTCTCTCCCAATCCAGGACTGCTGTCTCCCAACTGCTTGCCTGCCTGCCTGCCTGATTGCCCCTAACTGTTTCTGCCTGCCAACCTGATCATCCCTTCTAGGGGTGTCGAACTCAATCAGAGAAGGGGCCAAAATCTAAAATCCAGCCTAAATCGCGGGCTGAATGGTTTACTGAACAGTCATAAACTGACAATGTCATAAACTGACAGCGGAGTGCAGTGATGACAGCGTGGTGCGGGCCACATTGCAAGGCCTGGCGTGCTGGATTTGGCCCGCGGGCCTTGTGTTTGACATATGTGCCGGCTTAAACACTCCCTTGCCAGCCTGATTGATGTCTGACTGCTCCCCTGCCAGCCCAATTGCCCCTTGAATTATATTTCACTACAAGAAATTTTTCCTCAGTAAAAGAAACAAAAAGCAAAATAAATAAAAAATTCCAGAAGGAGTCCAAGTTGGTTTGTGTTGAGCATTCACAAATAGTATATCCCTGAAAAGTCTGTAGATCTGAGCCCAGGCAACTTGCACTCACTTTGGGGTAAGTGAAATGATTTTCAGTTTTACCCTGAATTCTCAAATTGCCTCCTTTATGTTTTTTAGTAAATATATGTTGGATATTTTGGGGTTTTCCTATTATTGATCCATGAGATGCCTTAATTGCTTTTTTTTTTTTTTCTTCTGTGCTAAGGCCAATAGGTCTTGTGTTTCTAACTACTGAATTTAAGGGTTTATGGGGATTAACTTGTCACCTATTTTGTAGTAAATATTATACATGGATTTTTTTATTTACCCATCATTTATCTGTCCATTCTTAATTCTTACATAGGTTTTTGGGAGTTTCAAGCACTGTTCACATATAAAACTGCATTTCCTCACAATAACCAAGATAACTTTTACATTTTTTAAAAAGTGTTAATAAATTACCCTTCAGAATCCCAAGAGGGGTACACCATTCTCCATTTTTAGTCCTCTCTCAGGCACCTATAATTTTACCAAGGAGACAATAAAGAAAATAAGACTGGAATCATCCCCATTTTGGCAGGTCTTTTCCTGAGAGACGACTCACCTGTCAGATAAAGGCAAATGAGGAGTAAGGTTTTAGTAGGTATAGATTTGCTTTTTTGTTGAAATTATTGGATTGACAGGCCCCATCAAAAATGTCAAGTTCACTATGTATTAATTTTATCCAAGTATGACAATGACTGACATGTTAATTTTGTGAAAATAGGCATATGCCTTGTGGGGATACTAGTAAGATTATGTAGTGTCACAGCTGGTTCAATAATTATTACAAAATGGAGTTGATTAATAACTTCCCATCACTCTAGAGGGAGGTGTTAGGTATCTATTAAAGATTTCAAGGAAATTATGAAAGCTAAGTTTAACAGATTTTTAGATGGCAGAAGGTAAACTAACAGGATAGTTCACAAAATTAACATTTAATAAATGCTATCATGCTAATGTGCTCTTCCATAAACAAAATAATAAAAACTCATAATATAAACATTAATGCTCGGTATGGCACAAATAGGGAATAAAAGGGATCTAATAGCTAACACAGGTTTTAGTCGAGCAGAATTTCTGAACACCATGTGATGTAAGAAGAGATTGACAGGAGTAGCTTGTGCTATTTAACATATCTATATAGACTAGCTATATTGGTCTAGAATAGAGTTTGGCAAACACACCCATGCATTCAGTCGAACTATATATTACCATGAAGAACCACAGATATTTTACGGTTCTGTTAACTGTCACTTGTATTTTTAATTGTTAGATTTGCAGTTAAGTGGTTCTGACAAATTTTAAAATTACCTTAGAGTTCCTGAATAATTATATTTGAGAGTTTAAGAATACCCAGGTTCTCTGATTTGGTAAAATAAAACATGAGACACTTGCCATATATGCTATATTAACTGTTGATGTTTTCTAATCAATGAGATATTAATGAAGTACTAGAGAATAAGAAACCAAGGACCTACACATATCTCAGGAATTTCTACAAAGATTTCTACATACATATATACTTGCAGGTAAATGATTTGTGTGTGTGTGTGTGTGTGTGTGTGTGTGTGTGTGTGTATTTTACCATTAAAGAGGGGAAAAGGAAGTGGGATTTCTATTCACTTATCAAAGCTGTAAATCCTCCAGTCATTATTTTTTCACATCCAAATGTAAGTACAAGGGTGCTTCTCAGAATTAATTTTGGAACTTTTTACTTAAAATTTTTACATGTTGCTTTCTTTTATTACAATAGATAACTGAGAGTTAATATTTATTATTTGTGCCTTTGTGTCTTTCTGTATTGTGTGGGTGCACATATATACATATAATGAAGAAATGAGTATAACCTATAATCACATTTTGGGAAAACATGGTTTTATTGGTATTTTATCTCAATGACTTTTCTTTAAATGTAATTGTTGTAGGTTTAACTATTTTGAAATAGGTTTTTGTTAAAGTAAAACAACTCTATTTGAAGAAAAGTAAATAGTGTCAAAACAGCAGTTAATAAAAATAGACCAGATGGGAGTGTTGGGGAGGAAGGGAAATAGATCAACCAAAGGACTTGTATGCATGCATATAAGCACACCAGTGGACATAAGATACTTGGTGGGTGGGATGAGGGCATATGACAGGGAGTGGGGGAGCTGGGGAGAGGTCAATGGGGCCAAAAAAGGAGATATATGTACTAATACATTTAATACTTTAAAAATATATATTTAGAAAATAAATAGGAAAAAAAATAGACCAGGTGTCTTTGGAGGCTTTTTATAGGACATTAGGTTAACTGTTATCTTGTTCACCTTCTGACTTGTTGGCAAACACTAACCAGTTTATGTTTGCACTTGCACTGCACCATGTTTGGTGCAGTGCAAACATAAGATTCACTCCCTCATGAATACCCTTTGAATGTATCTACATTGTATGTCACATGCAGGTCAAAATCTGAACTCTACTTCAATATTTTATTTCCCAAATCATGCCCTATACCTGATACATAATAGGCTTTTGATAAATATGTATTTAATTAAATAATAACATATTGCTAGCCATTCAGAGATTAAGCATGTAATAAAGGCATGAATGATATGCTAATAAATCACCCGATATTTCAAAACTGGATTGAATAAGAAATTTTAGGTAAGAAAGAGAAAAGCAGGACCAAATAATTAGAACTCCTCTTTCTTCTTACAAAATTAGAGGTAGATTAAGAACAGAAGCGACAGCAAGAGAAGCTGAGGATTGATTTCCAAGGCAGAAGAGGAAATCCCAGGAAATTGTGGTGATCTGAATTGAACAAGAAAAGTAGGCTTCAAGGAGAGCAATGTCAGCTCTATTGAAGGTTACCAAGAAGTAGGGTAAAATCAGAACTGACAAGTATCAACTGAATTCAGCCACATAAAGATTATTGATGACCTTAGCAAGAGCACATTCTGGGAAGTGGGAAGGGATTATTTTAAATCTATTTATTAGTGGTAAAGGTCACTTTGATCTTAGATATGGTGGTCACATATTTTTGGAAAACATATTTGGAATAGGTTAAAGAGTGAGAGGTTGGGAATCTATTTTTTTAAATAAAATAACTTGCTCATTTCCAACTTCATAGTTTTCACATTTCCTCACACACTCATACCAATATAATCCATAAGAGACATTGTTGAATTGAATGTCCAGATAAAATTTTTTATCTCACAAGAGTGACAACTATCATACAGTGTGGCACAAAAGGAACTAAATCCTCTGTATTCTCATTTATGGCCTAGTGCTGTTTTCACAACAAAATACAATGCAGTACTCTCTGAAATATACCTGTACTATAAGATAACATACACATTTAATACTTTACAAGAATCTGGAGTACTTGTTAGCAGTTAAATCTAATCAACAATAGTTATTATCAGGGGCTTTCTCAAAAATCTTTCCCTCTATAATTTGATTGGCTTATGCTCTAGGGAACAACCTAATAGTTTTGAGATTCCAGGCTTCAACCATACTTCCCCAGGGTGTTAAAGTGTCTGACTCTCAAAGAATTAGTTTGGACCTTTATTAATTAAGACATATTATTCCCATAGTGATGTAAATGTTGCTATATGAAAGCTAAAGAATACAAATTGATATTTTATTCACATGTAAAAATGAATCACATGCTTCAAAAAAAAATAATGAAGACCATAATAGAAATGTAAATCAGAGGAAAGCATTATGCTGGCATGAAAAACCAAAGTGAGGAAAAATGTTGAAGAGAAAATTGTGGGCATGGAGAAGATAGAAAAATAAAATGATTGCAAAATAAATCTTATTTATTGGACATAGCATTTCTGGCTCTACCCATAATTTAATAAACAGATTACATAATTTCATGGACTAACATGTTATTAGCCTATCTAATAAAGATGGAATATGCAAATTGACCATCACATAAAAAGGTGGCTGTGCCCACAGCAGAGGTTGAGTTCTCATAAGGAGCCTTAATGAGCAATTAGCAGGGACCTCAGGCTTCCTGGCTCAGGGCTGGGGCAGGGGACCTGAGGCTGTGTCCCCAGCCTGATAGGGTTGGACAGGGGACCTTAGGCTATGCCCCCTGCCTTAATGCCTGGCCAGGGGACCTCATGCTGTGTACCCTGCCCAGCGGAGCTTGACAGGGGACCTCAGGCCACATCCCCTGCCAAGCGGATGGAGATCTTAAGGCAAGCCCCCTGCCTCAGATCAGGCCAGGGGGACACAGGCTGGGCCCCTCTCCCTGGCACTGGGCTGGGGTCCCTAAGGCCATGTCCCCCACCTGAAGGAGCTGACAGGGGACCTTATGATGTGCCCCCTGTCCTGGTGCGGGCCAGGTGATCTGAGTCTGTGCTCCTCACCTGGTGGGGCTTAACGGGGGAGGGGCCGGTCAGGTCTGGATCTAGCCCAATGCGGGTGGGGCCGGCTGGATCTGGGTTTCGTGCAATTTCCAGGCACACATGGGTGGGCGGGGACTTGATTGTGGTTCCCATGGTGTGCCCTGGACTCAGAAAGGAGGAAGATTTTCATATACATTTTACCAATTTTTCTTTCATCTCTGACACTTCTATTATAGAGAAAGGGCAAATAGCAATATTAAAATATATCATCTAATTAATTCCCTTCTAATGTGCACAAATTTTGTGTACTGGGTCCCTAGTCCCAATATAAATTCCTTTGTTTGGGCTAACTTTTAATGCTTAAAACATTATTAGTTTTCCCAGCAAACAAAGATTTGTCTTCTAAAACTCATTGTTTAAGATTCTTGCTCAGATAGCTCATTTTCATTAGCCAGGCTTGACTGGCAAAGCTCATGAGGGTCTCTCTACCAAGGCATATGCTCCTGCAATCCTTACCATCTATTGATTACTTGGCACTCTGTAAATTTTGCATTCTTTTTCACACATACTTATCTCTTAAAATATTATGTATACTGTGGAGTATCTACACTATTTTTTTTAAATAAATTTCTATGCACTCAGTATAGAGACTTTCAAATACTGAATGTACTAGAGTGATACGTTTGGTTTTAAGCTATTAAGCATAGATAATACTGAATCTCTAGAAGAAGAATCTTTCCCAGGTGACCCAATAAAAATGATTAAAAAAAAAAAAAAGATGGTGAGAGATGTTTTATCTATCACCCTTCCACTTCAATTTAGAAAATTTAAAAATAAATATTCAATTAATTCATGTGAAGCATAGGGATTTTTTATTAACTAAGATTGTGAGGGAGTGTGATCTAAATATTTGTAGAAGTGGTTGAACCTTATTTAAATCTGCAGAAACTGGTGGTTATTCACATGCTTAGAATTCTTGGTGACCCCTTGCCTACTGCTACCTCCACCAATTCCTTGGCATTTCCCTTAGGTAGTCTCCAATTAGATGGATCTGTGAGAATTAATTTTACCATTTCTCTCTCCTCAAAATGAGGCTCCCAAGACAATGGAATGGAGTTCCACAGATAGTTTAAAGTCATCAAGGAGGCCAGGAGTATAAACTGACTAATATATTCTTCACTATAGAAAGATGTGGATTTCAAGGATCCTGGCTTCCCAGTAAGGTCTTCATCCAATTCAGTGAGTGTTAAAGTAATGTATACAAACTACTAGAGGCCCAGTGCATGAATTCATGCACAGGTGGGATGCAGCTTGCCCAGCCCCATTTGGGGTGGATCAAAGCCAGACCTATCAGGCCCAATCAGAGCCAGCCTGGCTGGGGGGAGAGGCTGAGGGCGATTGGCCAGTGAGTCCTATTCCCAATTGGAGTGGGGAGTTGATTGGTGGTGGAGCTAGCTGGGGGAGGGTCTGTGGGCGGTTGGTTGGCCCCACCCCCAAATGGGGTAGGGGAGCCAATCAGGGGCCAGTGGCCTGGGGAGGGGACGTCCATGGATAGTTGGCCAGCTGTCCCTACCCCTGTTTTGAATGGAGGGAACAATGGGGGGTAAGCAGACTGAATGGAGGGTCCATGGGCCAATTGGGGTGATGGGGGACCATTGGGGGTGAGGCCAGCTGGGGAAAGGGGCCACAGGCAGTTGGCCAGATGGCCCTGTACCCTATTGAGGTAGGGGGGACAATCAGGGGTGTGTCCAACTGGGGGGGCTGTGTGAGGTTGTTCCTGCCAGCCACACCCCTTGATTGGGCAATTCACTGGCCACAGTGGGCAACATGACTGTTTTGGTCAATGACTTTATATATATATACATTAGAGATGAAATTAATATTGTGAGCAAACAATATGGTCTCTTGTATTTTTGAGAGTCTTTAATTTATTATTAATTCAATCACTTAATATCTGTGTGTCATAATATTTCCCTGTTTAACTGTTGTTTATTTCTGCCTTGCTTACAATTTCAAGCATTACATATAAACTCAGTGCTCTGTAAGTCTCTCAATGCTTGAGGCATTACTTACAAATATAACCTTGCCAGTGACTGCTTTCATAGTTGTTTTCCTTATTCCTAGACTAATCAAAGAAAGCCTCATACTCATTTAACACACCCTGTCTCCTGCAGACAGGAAAGACAACACACCATTTAAAAGAAATGTAAAGACTCTAACACAGGAAGAAAGACTTTAATTGTATCTTAAGCCTACAATTTAGATATAACTGTATAGTCCACAATGGATAAATTTTGTTTATTTGTTTATTTTTAGTTTGGAGTGTTTACAACTAGTTTACTTTTGCCCACAATAAAATTATTATAGATTTGAAGTGATCTCTCAATTTAAATATAAATATATGTGTTTACTGATTGCTAAAAGGGAGAGGAAGAGAGAGAGAGAGAGAAACATCAATAATGGCCATTGATCAGCTGCCTTCTGCAGGCCCCCTACTGGGGATTGCACCACAACCCAAGCACCTGCCCTGACAGGGAATCGAACTGTGACCTCCTAGTATAGGGATCTACTCTCAATCCCTGAGCTACACCAGTTGGACAATGGTCTCCCCATTTTAAATTCATAATTGAAATCAGCTTCATATTATTTGGTGGGGTGTACTCATTTGTCTGGCCACTATCCCAAAGGTTTTAGAAATGCCTGGAGGAAGCCAGAGGCCATTAAAACTATCAGCATCCACAGGCTCACATTCTTTGCTGAGTCCAACTGAGCCTATTGGTCTTCAAAGTATTCATATAATTAGAGTAAGAGATTTTCTCCCAATGAGGTATCTATCTGTTTGATTTTCAGAGCACTTACATTTCTTCTTGAATATGTATTCATGAATATACACTATATTTCCAAGAAAAAATATCTATAGGCTTTTAAGTATTAAAATGTGATGACTAATTCAATATTGTTACTAAGCTTTTCAATAATTTTTTGCAAATCCTTTAAAAAGAGGCAAATTAGGACTGTGGTTTAATCACCATATTTCATTAAAAATTCATCATTTTAAATTTCCTAATAGACTGTTCTTTGCCATGCACAGTCAGGCACAGTTTTGCTATTAGAATTCACTTGACCTTAGGCATGTTAACAGCAATCCTAAAATAGCATCTATTTTGTTTGGTTTTCATAAGCTACTCCTTATATACTGATGGCTAAGCTTTAATTTTAGAAAAAATATAATATGTTTCAACATTATATAGTAAGTCTCATGTCAAATGCTGAAGTTATGCAAAATTCTGGGCTCCTTATAATTTTATTTCTACGCTTGTGCTCAAAGCACCTGCATGACATTCATAAGATTTATGCTACTGACAGAACTGAGCTGTTAGCAAAGCCATATCTTCCTCACTGGTTTTACTCTCTTCCTGTCTTTTGCATAGACCATCCTTGAAAACTCATTCTGAAAATACAATGAATGAAGGGTTTTCTTCCTGCTTCAAATCATCATGCAGTACAATATTAACAGGGGAGTTCCTTGAAGAGTTTTTTTCTCCATTAACTTACCCATTTCATGCTGTATTTTATTTCTTTGTACAATTGTCTCCCATATGAGACTAAACAATAACTGAGTATAGGCATTATATTGCATGGGGCATCGCTCCTGTTATACAATGAGCACTTTAAAAACATATAAACAAAAAGAAAGAAAGATAGCATTTGCAATGCTAGAAGTCTGGGGAAGGTCAATAGATTTTTAAAATCCCTTTCAGTTCATAAGGAATTTCATTTAGGCTATAAATATTTTCAGTATACCAATGGATGCAACTAATTTATAAAATGAATAAAATCATTTCCTTTGCTCCAGTATAACAAGTAATCAATATATAAGATGGTTTACCAAACAAAACAAAGATATTACCTATATATAATTTAACAGATCTGTCATCTTAGAACAAGGGCATCATGAAATAATTTCGGTGGTTGAAGAGACTAACAGCAACTAAGTTTTCATATTTGATAGAGGCTTTAAGACCAAGCCAGGGACATATGGTAAGATGACACTAAAAAATCTTCTAACCAATGTTTTTAAAATTATAAGATTAGCCCTAGCCAGTTTTGCTCAGTGGATAGAGCCTCATCTTGCAGATTGAAGGGTCAGGTTCAATTCTGGTCAAGGGCATATACCTTGGTTGCAGGCATATCCCCAGTAAGGGGTGTGCAAGAGGGAGCTGATGGATGTTTCTCTCTCATCAGTGTTTCTAACTCTCTATTCCTCTCCCTTCCTCTCTGTAAAAATCAATAAAATGCATTTTAAAAAATAAGTAAATAAAATTATAATATTATTTTTATGAAGCAAAGACACAGAATAATGTTTGTGAAGGGTCAGGTGTATTTGTCTTACTCAAGTTCTGTTTGTTTTTTAAGCATTAATGTCAGTTCCTTCAGTGTCACTAATATTCAATTTGAGAAGATGCATTAGGACTAGCAGTCAGAGGCAATTTTGAAGTTTTATATTTGGATATCTATAAAACAAGATCCCCCCACACATATATATACACATATAAACCTTTCTTCAATTTTTATGAAATTATACTATTTTAAAATACATAAGAAAACCTGGTTTTTATGCCATATCATTACTAATTAATATTTTCTTAGTAATGTCATTATTAATTTAATGTCCTTTGTGTTTACTGGCACAGATTAGATTCTTGCTTTAGGATCATCTGTCTTTTTTTTTTTTCATGTTATTCATTTTCAAGAAACATTGTTTGATTGCTTTTACATTTGCTTAGTTTATACAAAGACAAAAACTCTTGGACAATATACTAGAATAACACTGAGCTCACAAAAGGGAAGACCATATTTATATTATTATAGCAGAATAGTTTTTGCAGAAGGAACAAAACTCAACATAGTGATTTTATCATTAGATAATATTAATAACTTATTTTTAAGAAGTATTTTCTTAGCTTTTAATTAATTAAAATTATTTTAAACTCTCTTTATAAGCAAGATTATTTGGATTTTGGTTGGGCCTTTTGGCTAAATTACCTTTAAGGTGTAACTTGGTATACTATCTGGTGGGCAGGGCAACAGAAAACAAAATCAGTGTGCTCTGATTTACATAATCTTAGCTTTCATTGTGGTCTGAATCCTTTAAGTTTTTTAAAATGTAGAGATTGTTCCATGCTCTTTTAAATTTGGAATTATGCTAATTAAAATATAATTGCTCTTCCTTTGAACAAGATGTATAGCTTGAATCTTCTTTATGTTGTATGTGTTATATATAATCATTAGGTATCCAAATTACAGCACTTCATTTGCTAAAATGCTTGCAGAGATTTTGACAAATGATACACATGTAATAACTAAAAATAAACAGGTCTTGTTTAATCTACTGAAACTCTAAATGAAGCTTGAATAAGGACATATCACATGAAGCCAAAAGAGATTGTCAAATTGATAAATTTTAGCTAAGCCTCAATAAGTTCAATAAAACATTAAAAAAAATCATCAAGCTCATGATTTGGTGGTTCTACTTAGAAGAACTATTAAATGGGCTTCTCAGTAGATCAAACTACTCTGGAATCTTGGCATGTGGAGATTGCAGACATGAAACACTCACATATAAAAACATATGCATTTCCAGTACATAGGTAGGAGAGAGAGGTGGCATGATATAAAGAATGGGATTAAGAAAGCAAAGGAATAGATATTTGGATACCAACCCAGTAATTAATTATTTTTTGTAGACCTAGATAAGACAAACTGTGTAAGTTCACTTCCTTTATTTGTATAATGAGACTGGGGGAATGTTCCAAGTTGAAATGAGACCAAAGAGATGAAACAACTGAATGTAATGTGTGACACATATTTTTTTTTTTCAGTGAGACATTATTAGAATTATTGGAAAATCTTGTAGAAAGTCTGTGGTTTAGATATCAGAAATCTGTCACTCTTAATTTCTTGATCTTGACAGTTATACTATACATGTATAAGGTAATGTCTTTGTTTTATAAGAAACATACACTGGAGTATTTAGAGTCAAATAATCATTATTTTTCTATTTATTCTCAAATAGTTTTTTAAAAAAAAAGAGAGAAAGAAGGAAAATGATAAACTGATATGAAAAAATGTCAACACTTTTGAGAAGAAAAAATTTTGTTCAACATTTCTATAAATCTCAAATTATGTCAAAATAAAGTTAAAATTTTAAAAAGTTATGAATGAGAACAGCTCTTCCTTTCATGAAATTTTGTTTTATATATGAGACGTGGTTTTTATTTAATGTCTGTGTTTGGTTTTTTTTTAATGTTTTTATGGATTTCAGAGAGGAAGGGAGAGGGAGAGATAGAAACATCAATGGTGAGAGAGAATCATTGATTGGTTACATCCTGCACGCCCCCTACTGGGGATCAAGCCAGCAACCCAGGCATGTATCCTTGACTGGAATCAAACCTGGTACCCTCAGGCCAACGCTCTATCCACTGAGCCAAACCAGTTAGGGCCTTATTGTCTGTTATTATGGCTACTTAGCAAAATCAGAATTATAGCAAGACTGTAATTTATGTGTGTAATAGAGTATAAAATAAAATATGGGGGTCTTTCTATTACATGGGACATATTTTTAAAATAAAATTAATTTTATATAATCCTTATAATCATGTGTAAAATATTTATGTGAATATTACCAATGCAAGGTTAATAAACATACACATAAAAAGCTCTTCTAATAATGAACCTTAAAGATGTCATATCAGCAGTTGTAGCCTCAGAGACAGTAGGCTACTCCTTCTTATCCACCTCCCCTTCCTCGGACCCTTCCAGCTCCCCTTTAGTAAAGTCTTTGGATGGGCCATGTGGGTGAAGGATAGCACTTTATCTGAGTTAAGCAATGGGATTGAAGCTACAGCTGATGTTTTGGTCAGGGGGAGTCTTTGTTGGACTCTGTCTCTCTTCTATCAAGATGCCCTGGCTCACCCTAGCTGGTTTGTTCCATGATTAGCGCACCAGACCTCATACTGAAGGGTCCCACGTTCAGTTCTGGTCAAGGGCTCATACCTTGGTTGCAGGCTTCATCTATGGCTCCTTCAATGTGGTGTGCATGTGGGAGGCAACCAATGTCTGTGTCTCTCTCACATGGATGTTTCTCTCTGTCTCTCCCCCTCCATTCCATCCTCTGTAAAAATCAATAGGAAAAAAAAAAGTATCCTCAGTAGAGGATTAACAAAAAACAACAAGAAGGTACTCAGGCCTAAGAAAGCGTGTGTGTGGTTTTGTTAGGCCAGCTCTGCTCTTGGTTTAAAAACTACAACCCTTGATTTTCTACTCCTGATGCCTAGCTTCCTGCTTTACTCACCTTTCATTGATGCTTATGCATGAGTGGTTTTGGGAGGAAAATAGGGCACTTTATTTTAGTTGTAGGTCAGATGCTGTCTGTATTCTAGGCTTTCAGATTTGGGTTAATGTTCCAACTGACAACTGACCTTCTATATGCTTACATTTTCTCAGTATCTGTCAGAAGTTTTGTCAGTAGGAGGACACAAAACAAGGATTCAGGCATCCTAGCTTCTCAACACGCATTACCCTTCAATTCTAACCTAACATATAACCTTGCAACAAGAAAAGCTTCTGAGTGATTTCTAATTCCCTGAAGGGTCTTCCTGGAATACTTGCACAAGAGTTTTTAAGATGTTTAAAAGTATGCTACTTTGTTCAATTTACATAGTCTTTTGAATATAGCATGAGAGAAGAGAAAGAAAGAGTTAAAGTGCTGTGTTCTTCAAAAGGTATAATATGGGAACACTTAATCATAACTGGAATATTATCATATAAATGTGCAGATTACAGCCAAGCTTATGAAAGATGATGAATCAGGACCAGTCTAATGATCCTATAATCTGGCAGAATTCCTCTTGCAAACATCCTTCATCTTAAAGTGATGAAGGATTTCTGCTGGAATAATAACTAATGGGTGTTAATCTCTGTATGTCAGCTAAAAAATAAATCAATTATAATTTATTTGCAATTAAAATAGCAAAACAGTAAATTCTGCGGCCCACAAACAGGCAAGGACAATTTTCAGTCCACATCCTCGGCAGGAGATTAGTAAGCATCCCAACTAAGGAGATGCCTGCACATCTCCTTACTGTAGGATGTGTGATGCTTCAATAAAGAGATTTCCTCATTTCCTCCTTCATTACTGTTTGCTTTCTTCTACCTCATCTTTCCGGATAATAAAATTGTAAATGCATTAAATTTTCTAGGGAATTTCCAGTAGGTATTTTAATGACTGCTGTAGGAGTTAGAATATCTTGCTCATAAATGGGAACACATACCTAAAGGACATGCTGTCCTTTACACTTGAGTACCTTGAACCCATTTGAATATATAATATGCATGAAATTTGTAAAGGTAATATTATTTTATTGGAATTACACATACACTACTTAAATAAAAAGTAGTTCAACTGAAGATTATCTGTACAATATGGTGCTTAGAATATTTATTAGAAACTCTGCCAATTACATCAAACAGTCGAAATGTTACTTTGTATGAAAAGGCTGAAAATGTTAGCCTTGATCCTGTTCTCTTTGAAAAGGGGATTTTTTTTAAAAGAGGGATTTCATACAGATATTCAAGTTGACATTAAAAATCTCATGATAATGTATTTTTCTAAAAAATACAAATATTAGTTAAATGGTATGTGTGCACATGCACGTGTGTGTGTGTGTGTGTGTGTGTGAGAGAGAGAGAGAGAGAGAGAGAGAGAGAGAGAGAGAGAAAGAGAGAGAGAGAGAGATTTATAAGTGAACACAGGTTTACTTGATGTCATTTCATGAATAATCTTTTTTTTGCCTTAACATATACACACACAATATTACAGTATTAAAAATAGTGTGAATATAATAATCACTTACCAACTGTACCTATACCCATTAAATATGTTAAACATTGTTTTTACATGAAAAGTTAACATGGTGTTTTTTAACAGAATGGGAAATTAGGTTATAAAAATTAGTAAATAAGTGAACCCAGCAGAAAGCTAGTAAATCTGGAGGGAAATGTAAAATTTTAATACAGAATTATGGGATTCTAAAGCTGGTATTCTTATATTTTGTATGTTTGCTCCACAAATTTTCAAACCTCACAAAATAGTAGAGAAAATATCACAAATGAACGTCCATATGCCCATCACTCTGTTTCATCAGCAACTATCAATATGTTTACCTCATTTATTTTACTACCATTTATTTTTACGGTTTTTAATGAAGTATTATAAAGCTAATCCTAGGCATCATATCATTTCAACTGAAAATTACATCTTTATTCATATTTTTAAAAAATATACACTGACTTACCTAAGAATAAGTCCATCATTTCACCTAAAATAAAATTGACAATATGTTTGCTTCATCAAAAATCTAGTTCATGATCAAATTTCTCTGACAGCTCCAGAAATAGTTTTGTTTTGAATCAAGATCCAATTCATAAGTTGCATTTGGTCTCCATGTCTCTCAAGTTTATTTAGTACTGAACAGCCTCCTCCCTTTTTCTTTCATACACTGACTTGTTAGAATTAGTTGTCCTACTGAATGTCCTATAGTCTTGGTTCTCTGTGTTTAATTTGTTTTAGCATTATTAAATTGGTCCTTTACTCTCTCATATAACCTATAAATATATCCAAGTCTAGCTTCTTAATTTGGTGGTAATTCAAATACTTAGGGGGGGTATTTCACATGTGGCCCTATGTACTATACATTGCATTAGAACAGACTCTATAATCTTAAAAGAAAGGGCATCAGATTCTAAAATGATGCTCTTTCCAATATGTCATATTACCTCCCTTCACATTAGTCTATGAAGTTTATCTTTGGGAACAATTGTTAACACAAAAGGCCAACAAATGGCCAAGATGTGCAATAGGCAGATATTTTCCCCTCTAAAAATAGTTATAAATTTGGGTAAATGGAAGCTTAGTATCAGCCTGTATGTTCTACTATACCACCACCTAGGACACTCAAACATAATCTGATATTCAATGGACACAGAGCCCTGGCAGACAATCTCAATCATGAAGTCTCTGTAGGAGCCTTTGGCAGAACGACTAGAGTAGATACTGCTCAGCAGGGAGACATCCATGTGTCGGATACATGAACTCTTAGGGTTGCAGAACTAAATTATCCATTTTCTCCATGGAAGCAGTTGCCTCATTCACACTGTGAAAAATGGTAGAAGGAATAAGATTTTTTAAATAAAAGCATAGGGACAAAGGATTTTTAAATAAAAGCAGAGGATCTCCGTAGTATAACACACACACACACACACACACACACACACACACACACACACACAGATTGTGTGATTCTGTCACCAAAAAATTACAGGATAACGCTGAGGTTTGAATTATTTACATCAGAATTATCGTTAAACCAAATGAGGTGAATTGAATCTGGCTGGATGGACGAAAGGGAAGCAGAAGCTTGATGTTTAGAAATGTGTTCACAAGGCAGAGAGAGATTTGTGGAAGGAGGAAAGGGCTTGAACTCCAGTTCAGTGTTTTGATTGCTACTTTGTCTGCATGATGTCCTTCTCTTGTTTCAGAACAAGCATCCCAGAAAGAAGACACATTCTGTCACCATTCAGAAGTTCAAATGTGGTTAGCGGTCCAGAAATACATTACATCTCAGCCTGGGAGAAATCTTCACAGGAAGAAATCCTGTTCTTGGCACCCTTGCTGTGTCTTGGCACATCTTTAGAAAAATACTTGTTGTCCCTGTTCTGGTTTTACAACTAGCATTGGCTTCAGTTAGGTGAGCGCATCGCTACATGAAGTGAGCCTCAGGCAGTTCTTACAGGTGCAGCATATTGTTGTTATTATTATTTATTTTTCACAGCTGTTCCAAAGCAGAATCTTTAAGTAAAGAGCATAGTAACAGAGGTGTTAACTGCACGAGGTATTAGTTTTCTAGACTTGCCATAACAAAGTACTGCAAAGTGAGTGGCTTCAACAACATTATACAGGGTGTCCCCAAAAACGTATACACAGCCAAAACCGGTTTGGCTCAGCGGTAGAGCGTCCGTCTGCAGACTGAAAGGTCCCGGGTTCGATTCCGGTCAAGGGCATGTACTTTGGTTGTGGGCACATCCCCAGTAGGGGGTGTGCAAGAGGCAGCTGGTCGATGTTTCTCTCTCATCGGCGTTTCTAGCTCTCTATCCCTCTCCCTTCCTCTCTGTAAAAAATCAATAAAAAATATAAAATAAAAAAAAAACGTATACACAATTTAACAGCTGATGGATCAATTTTGAAAGAGAAATGTATCTTAGTAAACACTGCCTTTATAATTATGCAAAGTGTGTGCATACATTTTTTGGGGGGACACCCTATGCTTATTGTCCCAGAGTTCCAAAGGCAGTCAATCTGAGGCCAAGGTATCAGCAAGATTGTTTCCTTCTGAAGTTGGTGAGGAAGAATCATTCCGTGATGGCCCCCTAGCTTCCTGTGATGTGCTGGCAATCTTTGGTATTCTTTGGGTCAGTGGTCGGCAAACTCATCAGTCAACAGAGCCAAATATCAACAGTACAACGATTGAATTTTTTTTTTGAGAGCCAAATTTTTAAAACTTAAACTTCCTCTAACACCACTTCTTCAAAATAACCTTGCCCAAGCTGTGGTATTTTATGGAAGAGCCACATTCAAGGGGCCAAAGAGCCACATGTTGCCAACCACGGCTTTGGGTAGCAGAATCATCACTTTCATTATGCTTTCATCTTCACGTGATGTGTGTGTGTGTGTGTGTGTGTGTGTGTGTGTGTGTGTGTGTATCTAAACCCCTGTTTTTGAATGACACCAGTCATTGGCACAGGGGCCCCACCCTATTCCAGTGTCACTTCACCATAACTAATTACATCTGCAGTGACTTATTTCCAAAGATCCACATTCTGAGGTACTGGGGATTAGGACTTAAATATATGTATTTTTGAAGGATACATTTTAACCCATAACACCCAATAGACTAGTTGTGCTTAGATGATAAACTATTTAGGTTTCTCAATGTTGGCCTATTGACATTTTGGATCTGCTGGCTCTTTGTTGAGGTGGGGGTATGGGCTATCCTGTGCATTATTGGTTGTTTTTAGCAGTATCCCCGACTTGTATCTATTAGAGCCAATAGGAACTCCACCCCCAGTCATGACAATCACACGTGTCTTTTTTGGGTAATAAACATACAATACAATATGCAGGTGATGTATTATAGAATTGTATACCTGAAACCTAGGTAATTTTTTAAACAATGCCATCCCAATAAATTCAATACACATTTTTAAAAATGTCTTCAGATATTACCAAATGTCTCATGGAGAGCAAAATAGCCCCAGTTCAGAACCACTGGACATTTAAATAGTTTTCAAGTTATTTCTGTAAATCCATCAAAACTTGAAAATTATCATAAAAATAGAAACAGTTGACCCTTGTTATTACTCTCAGCAATAAAAATAAAATTAAATATTTTTTAACATTTGTGTTTTATTTTAAAAATTAAACAGATTTCTCTGTCTGATCCTGTATCTCTGCATTTTTATTTTCATCTCATAGAAATGATTTGAAAATGAAGTCAGGTGCAGGCAATGGAAGATTCTATATTAAAAGGGAACAATAAAGCAGCATATACTTCTGTGTATGTATAGAACAATCATGATTTAAACTAGATAAATGTGTGTTTGTGTGTATAATGTGTATGTGTGTGTGTTATTCAGATGTGCCTTACTAAGCATTGGCAAGAAAATATATTTTTATGGTCAAGTGAGTCAAAAGAAGTGGAAATATACAAATATTTGGGTGATATAAACCTGTTTTGGCATAAATTATTTTAGTAAATAAAAGCACTTGCCATCTGAAGTCCATTTTTAGAAATAGACAGCAAAGTTGGTTTGTGTTTAGAGCTTCTTAATATAGCCATCTGAAAACAAAAAGTTCAACAGCAGAATTTCTATATGCACATGAATAAAACTATACTTCCAAAGTCAGGTCTAAATAAATTCTATTCATTTGAACAAAAAGTTCCCTGGTTTTGTGCATTTTTTTGAAACAATGTTTTAGAGTTTCTCTTATTAATTTTTTTATAATATGAGCATAATATCCCTTGCTTGCTTGAAAAAGGTGCAAATAAGAAATGTAGACACTTTTTTTTTTTTGCAAGTAGTCTCAATATCTCTTACTCAATGATTCTCTGAAAAAGGAATATAACAAATTTAGGTTATTTGAGTAAATCTGTAAAATGGTCATAAAATCCTTTAAGGTGGCAAAATCATTCATGAGAATTTAATGAGATAGTTTCAAAAGTGTTTGTTAGACTTGTATTTCTTCTAGAAGTGAGGAAAAAAAGCAAAATTACAAAACATTTAGTAATAAATAGTTGTTACAGAAACATTCCCATGTCTTTGTAGAAAGGAATGAACCTTGTGCTCTGCTGTAACTTACGGACTTATTTAAAGGTCAAAAATAGTACCCAGTGGACTGCATTTGTCTACAGCTGTGTTTTGTTTGGTCAAACACTTCCTTTGTATTCTATTCTATTCTATTCTATTCTATTCTATTCTATTCTATTCTATTCTATTCTATTCTATTTTAATTCACTATAAATAAAAGCATAAGAACATTTTATTTAAAAATCGGAGATGTCTGCTTTTGTTGAGAAATTTGCAACTTTTGGATCGATCCCTGACCCCTTATTCTTGTGTTGAAAACATCAGTTGAAGTTCAAAAGCTGTAGCCCTTCTGACTATAATCAGTCCCCTTTCAGTGGGCCCCACCATTGCCAGTTTTCTTCACTGAGGCCTGATGCTAGGTGCCATTCATTCTTGTTGGTCTGTTTTAACTTATCCCAATTCCACTAATCTTACTGCTCTGTAGAAAGCGCATGGGTTTACCATCTCAACTTTAACTGATGGAAACCAAGTTCAACAAAACCAAAAAGAACAACATTAGGTGTCAGAACACTTATACGGAACAGGGCAAAAAATATAAGGCATCATAATGAAGGCCAAGAACCTAGACCCACAGAGGTTTCTTCATTCATGCATTCAACCAAAGATATTGTCACTAACTACTTTGCATTGTTAGAAACAAATAGGTCTCAGATTTAAACATATCCAGAATATCCCAAACTGTATCTCTTACTTATTTTTTGCTAACTATGCAATGTTGGCATTATTTAACCTGTCCAAACCTCATTTTCCACTTACAGAAAATGGAAAAAGTAATTGTATTTATTTCATGTGCTTAAATGAGTATTTAAAACGTTAACACACTTTAACTGCCTAAAATTATGTTTGCCAGAATAAGGACTGTTATCTACTATTATTTTTACTACAATTATTTTGATTACACAAATACCCATTCTCTAGTCTTCAATGTCTCAAATGACTCAAATGGATAATTAACTTTATTTGTGTGATTCTAGGTCAAGTAGACTCCAAACAAAGGCAATAATCAGCATTACGTATTAGAGCAATGGTTCTCAGCCTGGGATGATTTTGCCTCACTGCCCCTTCCTTCACAATGGGACATTATTAATATCTGCAAACATTTTTTTTCCTCTCTCTCTCTCTCTCTCTCTCTCTCTCTCTCTCTCTCTCTCAATGGGTGTGTATGATATTGTCATCTAGTTGGTAGAAGACAAGGATGCTTCTAAATATACTTCAGTGCCAGGAAACCCCTCACCACAAAGAAATATCTCGCCTAAACAAAACAGTAGTAGTGTGCAAATCGAGGAACTCAACATTAGAGATCTTTTCTAACACAAACCAAATAATGACTGTTATGACAAAGGGGAAAAAAAGATCATCAGAAATAGAGGATGTGTCTAGAGAAAAGCCAAGTGACAATTAAGAAACTGTTCCCGTTCCCACCAGAAATTACTCAGAGAAGTTTGCATTGTCAAATGAGTTAAGGACTTTTCTCTGGACTACTGAAGTCTGACTTTCAAAAGAAAGCTTTTAGGATCAGGATAGATCTATCATCTTAATGCCCAGGACTAAGCTCTTGAAACAAAAATAAATGAAATCCCCCAGTGGATCATTAGCCATGTGTGTGAGTCTGCTCCTAAAATTAATACATGGAATGTCATGGCTGGCAACTACTTTCCATACTTTTCCTCCAGGATAGATAATATACCAACCTTTTAAAGGTCCCCAGACATCAATAAAGTCAGCATTTATGCAAGGCTGTCATCTGTTAGCATTAACTATTTACATAAAGACTAAATTGATTATCAAATTTGCCATCTGAGCACCTGCATAAAGACTATACTTTTCTCCCCCACGCTTTGTCTCACCTTGTCAAACAGGAAGCTAAAACCAGTGGGTGCTCACATGACACTAGAAGCATCGATGAAAACCAACCAACCATTTCCCTGCAGTATGCTACTGTTTTTAGAAAATGTAATTTGTTCTCGGATCCTAAATGCTTTCATTTCCATTTTTCTTCAAGGACCTGCAGTAAAGGCTAAAAAAATGTATTTTATTTGTAAATGAGAGGTAGGTTATAGTAGGAAACGTGCTTAACTGTTGATCAAAAGGAGATCAATAAAAGAGAAGCAACAGCCCTCACGTGACCTGGGAAAAGGCATACAAAGAAAATCAGGTTACAACTCCTTTTTCACAAAAGAGAGAATCATGATCTTAAAAGATCTACCTCCATATTACTCATTAAATAAGTTATAAAATTTCCTTTTGTTTTTTACTTTTTAAAAAAAACAAATTGGATAAAGTTATATGCTTCCAGGTTTTATAATGATATTGTGCTCAGAGTCTACACAATAAATTTTATTATAATATTTTATAAACATTGCATGTACTTCTCTATAATAAAACTTGTCTGTCTCTCTGTGTGTATCCTTGTGAAAGTTTCTATTAATTTTCTATTTTTTTTTCTTACAATACCAAGAATGCGACGCTGAAATTAAAAACAAAGTGAAAAATGTGCTTGATGTAAAGTTTAGCCTTATTGATTCTTTTCAGGGACATATACAGTAGAAAAGCTTTCCATTTGAATTCAGGAATATAATAAGGTTTCAGGCCTCATTCAGTAATTTTTGAAAAGGAGCTAGGAATCTTAGGATAGAAGAAAAAAAAAGACAAAAAAGTAAGATGAAGATAAAGGGATATTTATGAACATAGTTTAGAAGAAACAGAAACTGTGTTAAAAATGAGATACAGATGAGAGTCCTTAGTGATACCTACAACCTCATTGATTCACCATAACAAGAAAACAAAATGCAAACGTATCATCCAGACAGAATTCAGATACTGCACGAATGCTATGTTTATAATTAATTTTATTTTAATTTTTGGAAGCATGGCAACTCTGCCTCCTATATTTCTATGATCACTGTGAATGCTTAAGTTCAAATAATGTATTCATACTTAACAAATAAAGTAAGTGAACAAAATTACTATTATAGTTCAGTAAAACAGCACAGCAAGGATAGTCAATGAGAAAAACAGAAGAACTGAGGGTCAGTATAATATGAGTAATATTAGGGGGTCAGAATAATATTAGGGGATCAAATTATTTATAAATCAATATATACGTCACCATGAACCAATGACAACAAATGTGTGAAACTGGATAACAGAAAGACAACCATAGGCATATGACTCTCAATTTTAAAAGAATACACTTAAAAGTTGTTTTTTATTTTCTGCAGATTTATCCCAGGCCTAAAAAATGATTGCTTACAGCTGACAGCTTGCTAGTCTCCTAGTGATTTCAATAATTATCTCTATTGAGTTAGGGTATTGATCTGTAGCTGCCAGCGATCTCAAAATTCCCCTTTTATCCTGCTAGGAGTAATAGAATTAATGAGTCCCTTTGCCAAACACAGCAGGAACATGAGGTACACAATTAGGTCACAATATGAGACTGAAAAAAAACAAACATAAAGAAACATTAAATAAAATGTTTGACATAAAAGAAATTTATATAAGGTAATTTTTAATTTACTTTGTTATATATAGGTATGCTACAAAAACAATGGCAAAGAAAATTAGATAAATTTTCAGTTCATCTTCAAATCATCTCATGCTAATAAGAGTGGTGGAAGAGTTAGTTAAAATATAAGTGATTTTGAGTTAAAAATGTACTCAATGACTTCTACAAAACATTTTCCTGTGGTAGTGTACAGTAAGTTTCTGAGTTCTGACTTTGAGTCAGGATGCCTTTAAATGAATTCTGTGTTTGCCTACTTTCTAGCTGTGAGACTTTGTCTAGGTTTCCTTGTCTCTATAATGGGATTGGATAGTACCTACTTGTGGGGGTTCTTTGGAGGAGTCAGTAAGAAAGCAGGCTACAGGAGGGTAGCTACATACATCCTACAAGTTCCCATCCAAATGGACAAGTGGTTAGAAACCACAAGGAATGGTTCCAAGTAAATGTTAAAAAAATATATGTATTGGTTGACAAAATATGTTGCACATTGTTCAAAATTAGAAATTAATAGGATGTAAATTGCCCATTAATTTAAAAATTAATCTTTTTAAATTATTTTTCCAGAGGTGTCCATTTTCACTTTGCAAATAATTAAGCAAATCAGGGGATTCAGAGTACCTGATAGATTGATCAATGAGAAGGGTATTAGATACATTTTTTTACACTCAGACAAAAATTCATATTCATTTGCTTCACTGGGAATTTTAGTTTTCTTATAAGACATACATTTTTTTTAAAATTATTGACACTATAACAGATGTCCCCCATTCCTGCCCCACTTTCCCACATTCTCCCAGCCTGACCCCCTCACCTGGCCATCACCACACAATTGTCTGTGTCCATGGGCTATGCATATATGTTCTTAGGCTAACATTTACACCTTCTTTTCCCCTGTCTCCCCTACCACCTTCTTCTCTGACATTTTCTGTCTCTTCCGTGTATCCATGCCTATGGTTCTATTTTATTCCTGTTTATCTTGTTCATTAGTTTATACATGAGATCATATGGTATTTATCTTTCTCTCACTGGTTTATTTTGCTTAGCATAATAATCTCCAGGCCCATCCATGCTGTTGAAAAGGATTAACAGTTCTTTCTTTTTTATAGCTGTGTAGTATTCTATTGTGTAAATGTACCAATCTTTTTTATACACTCATTTGCTTATAGGCACATGGGCTGTTTTCAGAGCTTAGCTATTGTAAATGATGTTGATATCACCTTTTTGACCCAGTGATTCTACTTCTGGGAATATATCCCAAGAATCATGAAACACCAACTAGAAAGAATGTATGTTCATAGGAGACATTTATTTTTTTTAAATGAAGCTATATATTAATAAAAGAACAAAAACTATGAATGATAAAAAAAAGAGTATACATAGCTAAACAGTTAAAATAGGTATTATTAAGGAGGAAATTTTCATTCTCATTAATTTGTCATCTTACCTAATAATAGACAAACATGTAAATTGACCATACCTCTGCTACACCCACAGCCAACCAGAGTGTGTATGCATGGATGCTCACTCTAATTGAAGGCCAAAATGGCAGCCACCCACCCACTCCAGGCATAAAGGGGCCAGGCAGGGCACGACACCTGCTATGAGAGGGAGGGCAGGGGCAAAGGGATCTAAAGGAGTGGAGTGCCACAGTGAAGACAAGACTGCAGACTCCGGAGTCTGCAGTGAAGACGAAGATGGAAGACTCCAGCTGGAGTCTGCAGCAAAGACAAAGAAGACAGACTCTGGCTGGAGCAAAGGCCTGGGTCCTGGGTGTCTGAGGAAAACCAGTGATGGAAGCCAAGGGAAGAAAGGCCTATTGCTTGAACCTCTTCATGCAATAGGATTCTAGTTCCTAATAATTATAGATATTATTAGAACCTTGGCCTTAAGTGTACCCATTTACAATTAGAAAAGGTTATATCTTTAGATTAAATAATCATGGCTTGTAAACAGAAAGGTAACTACCATTGGTTGGCCACTGTTTTTAAAAGTAGAAACAATCAGGCTACTTCTTTAGTTTGAGTAATTGCTGTTTTTAAAAGTAAAGCAGGCATCAGTGACTGGACAAATTGCAAAATCAGTGACTGGAAAAATTCATTTTTGACCAATTTATCATTTCAACAAGTTTGTTTTCAACCTACTCATTTGCAACATTTCACCCCCAAACAATTTATTTGCAACCAGATCGCCTGCTTTCAACACAGTAGAAATTGAGAAGCTGAATTTATCCTTGCCCCGGTGGCAAGGCTGGGCCCTGAGATAGCTGGCTCCCAATGAAGGGGCAGTGCTGGCAGAGAAGGAGGACATGGACTCCCCTAGCTTAGAGTTTCCATAGCCAATTCAGGAAAGGAACTGTTAGGCACAGAGGTGAGCAGCATGCCATACCTGCCTCCTGCTCTGCTTTTCCCATTCTTTCTGCCTGGGCAGCTAGATACCTGCAAAAGCTAACATCTAAATTGTTCCTTTTCTCTGAGATTCAGCCAGATATCTCAACGACGAACACACCCAGCTGCTGATAGAAACCAGCTGTGCTCTTTTATCTGCACATGGATCTGATTTGTGAAACCACCTTGAGAATGATCATGTGGTATCCAGAAAGATAAGGCATTCTATAGGAAGGAAAACCAGCCAAAGTATTTGAGATGTTCTGTGAATCAACTTACTTAAAAAAAATGAGAAGTTTATTTAAAGAAGTCTCAGATTTATATTTTACTCTAGATTCAAGAGTATCACACCTTGAGCCGGGACTGGTTTGACTCAATGGATAGAGCGTCAGCTTGGGGACTGAAGGGTCCCGGGTTTGATTCGGTCAAGGGCATGTACCTTGGTTGCAGGCAGATCCCCAGTAGGGGGTGTGCAAGAGGCAGCTGATCAATGACTCTCTCTCATTGATGTTTCTAACTCTCTATCCCTCTCCCTTCCTCTCTGTACAAAATCAATAAAATATATATTTTTTAAAAAATAGAGTATCACACCTTGTATAATATCTTAAGAGCTAGTAACAATGAAGTCATCAAAATTTGAGAGCAAAGATGTGGGACTATAGGTCCTCATTCGCTGGGTAGTAGACTGAGAAGTCAAAGCCATATAGGAGAAACTTTATTACAGACCAAGTAGCCACTGCTAATAAGGAGTCATCAGACAAAACAGTTCTTCAAAGTAGCCCTACAAAGGGGCTGCACAAAGCAGCCTTACAAAGCAGTCACACACAGGCCAGTTCAGTAACACATCTTTTTACAAAAGAAGCTTCTCGCCAAATAATGACATTACCATTTGGGTTATAGAAAGGTATGCCTGCACAGTGCATACAATAAAACTACTGTGTAATGACCTTTGCACATGCATATAGTAAATTGGCCTTGAACATCTGGTGTACTTTGGACAGGGCCACCACAAAAGACAACTACAGAAATAAGACTAACGTAAATTTAACATATAAAGTGGGCAACAGAGAGCAGATTTGCTGTAAAATAAATATGTAAGATTTTTATATTTACTAAATAAATCACTAAATAAATATGTAAGATTTTTATATTAATGTGTACCAGGCAAAGTTGTAAATATCTTGATATATAATTGGCTAAGTTTTGAATCCTAATGATGGAAGAAAAAAGTCAGATTCTCCTCCAATCAAAAATGGTTGTCTATTTTGGGTGAAAATCATTTTGGTTATCTAATTTCCCTGCACAAGCTAAATATCTCAAGACAGGTTCATCATATCTAAAGTTTTAAAAGATAATGATTGTAGCACAAGAGTTGTTTACACAGACAAACTATAGTTTGCACAATGCAGGGTTTGGTGAACAACAACCCATGTTCTATCAACCTGTTTTACTACATAATGTTTTATGTTAATACTGGAGGCCTGGTGCATGAAATTTGTACATGGGGAGTCTCCCTCAGCCCAGCCTGCACCCTCTCCAATCTAGGACCCTAGAGGGATGTCCCACAAGGATCAGGCCTAAATAGGCAGTCGGCCATCCCTCTCATAATCCAGGACTGCTGGCTCCCAACCACTTGCCTGTCTGCCTGATTGCCCCTAACCGCTTCTGCCCGCCAGCCTGATCACCCCTAACCATTTCCCTGCCATCCTGATCAAAGCCTAACTGCTCCCTTGATGGCCTGATTGCCCCTAACTGCCCTCCCATGCTGGCCTTGCTTGCCCCTACCTGCCCTCTCCAGGCTATCTTGCAGCAGCCATCTTGTGTCCACATGGGAGTGGCCATCTTTGACCCCATGGGGGTGGCCATTTTGTGTGTTGGAGTGATGGCCAATTTGCATATTAGCTCTTTATTATATAGGATAGTCATACCCATTCATTTGCATGGGATATGTGGTTGCTTATAACATATTATATAGAATTAATTTGGGGAAGAATCCTGTAAAATGTGGGGTAGAGCCCAGCCAGTGTTGCTCAGTGGTTGAGCATCAACCCAAAAACCAAAAGGTCACCAATTCATTTCCAGGTCAGGGCCTATACCCAGATTCCAGGCTCAATCCCCAGTATGGTTGCCAGCAGGAAGCAGCCAATTAATATTTATCTCTCATTGATGTTTCTCTTTCTCTCTCTAAAAATCAATAAAAACATGTTTTTTGAAAAAAGTGGGGTAGAGCGTAGATAACTGTGATGTTATTATGAAGTCTCTGTATATGTAAAAAAAATATTGTGGAACAGAGCAGGCCAACGGTGCACTTAACATTGAAAGCAATTGGGATTATGTATGTGAAAATACTCTGAAACTCAAAACAAGCAAAACAACTTAATGGGATTATCATTAGCTATAATATAAGAAGGCCATTAATTAGAAGAGTAACTAGCTCACAGTATAGTAGCATGCAACTTAGTGGTTAAATTCTAGTGCAGGAGTGGCTAATTTTACCTTTCTGTACTTTTTGCAACATAAATTTCAGTCTAGCTCTTTTCATTTCAAGACATTAAGCACCAACCAAGCTAGTCCACTGGTTCTCCATCTGGCTGCACATTAGACTCACCTGGGAATATTCAAACAAAATACCAGTACCCTTCCCACATCCTAAACCCATTAAATCAAACCTATTGGTAATTTTTCAAAGCTCTCCAAATGTTTCTAATGTACAGCCAGGTTCAACAAGCAGGAGCTATCTTCATTCTAATTAATTAATAAAATGAACCTGCATTTAGGATGCTTATTGACTTGGCAGACAAAGTTCATGGAAAACTAAGAATAAGATTTGCCCAGCCAGTGTGGCTCAGTTGTTGAGCATCAATTTATAAAGCAGGAGGTCACAGTTTGATTCCCTGTCAGGGCACATGTCCAGGTTGCTGACTCCATCCCCAGTGGGAGAGGGTGTGCAGGAGGCAGCCAATCAATGATTCTCTCTCATCATTGATGTTTCTGTCCCTCTCTACCTCATATATTAGAGGCCTGATGCATGAAATTCATGCAAGGAGCTCGGCCCTAGCAGTCTAAGCTTCCTCCAGAAGGTCATTCAGCTGTCCAGTCTAATTAGCATATTACACTTTCATTATTATAGATAGATTTCTTGTATAAACTCAATACTATAGGTAATAGTGGACTGTTAGTTCCTTTAAATATTAAGATATCAAGTCCTGTTCTTTACTAGTTGTTTTTTTTTCTTTGAATATTTATAAATACAATATATTTAGAAACAAGAATTTTCAGATTCAATGAATATTGGAATAAGCATTTCTAAGCAACTTTTACAAATTTCTTCTTTACTTAAATCAGTCAAAAAGTCATTTTAAAAACAAAGTATTTTTCTTCTCCCTCTAAACATTGTCAGATAGTCTTTTTTTTAATGCTGTTAAATTTGGCAATGGTTTTCAGAATCTGAAACTGAATTTAATATTTTATATATAATGTAGTGATACAGAATACTTCAATCAAAAGAATTAGACTATCATCCTAAAACAATGTACTTCAAATTATATTCCATTCAATTTTTATTTTCTGACAAATGACTTGAGATTCGAAAGACTATTTGTCTTTCAATAATAAACTATTATCTTGTCAGAGTAGATAATTCCTGCAGAAGAGTTGTCTAAATATTCCCAAGCTTTTTTTCTTTTTCTTTTTCTTTACTATTTTTCCTCCACTTGATAGCATCATTTAGGTAGTATTGAAATAGCAAGAAACAAAATGTAATGGCTTATGTTTAGAACTTGAATCAACACAAGCTCTGTCAGGGAAGTGCCAGCTCTTCTCAATCATTTGGAACACAACCCATGTGTCTGACCAGCATCATTTGTTTAGAATCAAGTCAAAGGCAGGAGACCCAATAATTTTGTGTGTGTTTTTCAATTGAGTTGCATTGGCTTTCTTAAACCTGAACGACATGCTACTTTTATGGGCAGGTTCTACACCAAGTGATTGATTAACTCACACACAGTGGCCCTTCAGTAGGCAACCATAAAGGCCAATAATTTTGTTCAATGAACTATACTTGTTCCTTTTCAGGAGAAGTGAAATGTAAAGCAAAAGGCATTTTGCTCACACCTTAATGTCACTTTTTTAATATTAAACTAGTACTCCAGTGCACAGATTCATGCACATTGAAGGAAATTAATTAGAAGGTGGCCAGCAGGGTGGGAATGGGGGCGACAGGCCTGACATGCCCTGGAGCCAACCTCCCACTGTCCCTCACCAGCTGGCCACACCTGGGACAGTGCCTAGGTTCAAAGGGCATCTGCAGAGTGAGTGGGGTTCCTGGCCTACAGGGATCAGGCTGAAACCGGCTTTCCTATATCCCCCAAGGGGTCTTGGATTGCTAAAGGGTGGTTCTTGGGTGACATAACCTTGAAGCAGGCTCCCTTCTCTCTGGTTCTGGGGTTCATCACCTAAGATTTGCCACTGCCAAGTCACCTCAGCTCAGCAGCTCCTGCATTGAGCATCTGCTCCTGATGGTCAGTGCATGTCATACATACTGGATGGTCGGACAGTCACTTAGCCTTTTATTGATATATAGATAGATGTATTTTTTTCTGCCTCATGTCATTATATTATACTCCAAATTATATTTCCAATTCTTCTCAAGAACCCCAGAATTGATATTTCCAATTGGCTTGACAAATAGGCATCTCAAGGAATAACATAGTCAAAACAAACTCTTTGTTCTCTTTGTCTTGTGTTTTGTTTTTGAAAGGCAGAGTAGAATAGCAGTCAAGAGCACAGGCCAGCAAACTATGGTCCATAGGCTCAATAGGGTCGTTGAGCTATAAGTGCTTTCTACAGATAAACATTTGCAATCTATTTGATGATATGGAAGGTTGAGTCATTTTTTTTCTGAACTGCATCTTGGTTTGACTATATGACCTTAATCCAGTTATGCAATCTCTCTATGCTTTAACTTTCTCATAGCAGGTATGCTGAGAGAAAAAAAATGTCAAGGCTTATGACTAAATGTTAATAATAGTGGTTGGTGAAAAAATTACTCGGGATTTTTTCTATTTTCCATGTAATTTGGGGGGAAGAAAGGCATTTTTAAAAGTTTCTATGGTAAACAAGCAATTATTATTATTTTTTAAATTATTAAGCAGTACATGGAAAAAGTTCAGATTAAATATTCTTTGAGAAAATGGGTTAGCATATTTGGGAAATGGATTTTGGAATTTTAAAATATTACTTTAAGGAAACATAAGTATATATTTTATTTGTATCAAAATTGATTCAAATCTTTCGGGGAAATCAAGCTTGAACACAGGATTATACTATATAATTTAACAATTATTATTTAATTCAAGGTAAAATAAAGTGCAATATTAAGAAAAGGAAATATCTTTATATGAAATATACACTATTATAAATGCTAAACAGCTTTAGATCAGGAGTTTGTTTCAACTGGCTTCTGCCATTTAATAGCTCTTAACTTGGATAAGTGCAATTTAAGATTCTGTTTATTTATTTTTTCCAAAATGCAAGAAAATGTAATATTTCCTTAATAAGGATGTTTTGAGGGAGAAGTAGGGTAATTGTTGGAAAGATTTTAGCACAATGCCTGGCACATAAATGTTTAATTATCACTCAGCACAATTTATATAAATTTATTATCTGTATGTGCTTTTCTTTTGCAACATAAGTACTAAATAGAAACAACAGCAAATCATAAAATTGTATAATTAAGAAGCAAACCATAGTTTACTAGAAAGTTAAATGAAGGGTGTCACTTAGAGTAAAAAACAAAACTCAACTCAGGTTTTATTTTTATCACTTCATTGATTTATAACTTAGAAAGCATCATTAGATTTCTTTTCATCTCAATTTCTTTAAATTTATAAAATGTGTTCATATTCGTTGTCCTCCTATCATAGTGTCATAGTGAGAAGCAAATTAGCTAATGCAATATCCTTCAGATTATAAATAGTAGCAGCAATTTTAATTAGCGTGATTATACTTGACAACTTTTAAAAGTAAGTTCACATTGCTAATGTCAATAATTCAAATGTTAAGGACAAGGTTTTATATAAAGCTGCCCTCATAATTCCTTAATTTACTCTTTTCTAGCAAAATGTGAAAAAAACAAGTGTTCTTGAAAATCAAAATAATGAACAATTAACCTGCTGAAAATCGGAAAGCCAACACTTTAATTGTTTCTTCACTTAATATGATGCAGAAGCTCTCAAAGGGAGCCCTGTACTGCTTTGGCCTGGCCTACTGCATCTGTCTGAGGGTTTCTGACAAACAGTCTAATTCCTCCAAAAAGAGAGTTACGCATGGGGACAGTTGGTATAATTTACCCTGCTTCATCCATAGCATTGCTAATTCTCAAATGAGTATGAAATATCATACTTTTATATATGTGAAACCAACCTCCGAATATGATTATCCATTGTCCACCATTCTGAATGATCTACCACTAAATTCCTGAAACAATGAGTCAATAGAGTACACTCATGAGTTAATTGAACTATCTTTCCCTCGGTTTATACATATCCCAATGATTCACTGTGTTATTCTCATTGCCTGTTGAATACATTGAACCCAAGTTGACTTTCAAAGTCATCTACACAGTATTTAATAGTTGATAGCTGCTAATGAGACAATTAAACAAAATGTGTTATGCAGGCTCCTTGAGAATGCATAAAGCATAAGTGACCTTATCAAGCATGATACAATGAAAATAGTGTTCTGGAAATGTTTGAAGGGAAGAGAGAGGCGACAGGGGTCCAACACATTGTATCATTGGTTAACTTTGGTTTGAATTACTGTTGGAAAATACCTGCTTTTTTTTCCTGAATAATATTGCGCATATATACATTGTGGGACATATCTCTAATCTGATAATTTCTGGGTGTATTAGACAATAACTTCAAGATTTAAACAAAATGGAATCATCAGTGTTTGCAGGATTTTTTGTTAATTTTTTATTTGTTTCTGGGTTTTTTTCATTTGTTTTTTTGTTTGATTTTGGTTTTTTTGTTTATTTGTTTTTTAGCTTCTAAGCTAGGTAAATCAAGAAGCACATGGCAGAAATAAAAGCAGATAAGAATTTCTCCATTTAAGATACTAGAGTCATACATAACAATAGCATTTCAGTCTCTGAAGAAAAATGATAAAACTCAAGATTAGAGAAGAGGAACTAGTACTTGTAATCTGATGAAATAAATTTAAAACTAATAATAATTTCATCAGTGATTAATCTGATGAGTAACTTAATCTAGTAATTATGGCAAGTTTCCCTACTTGACAAAGCCCAGTCTGTAAAATGACCTGGTTCTTCTGCCTACTCACTATGTCAAGGGATTATGCTGATTCTTTGAACCCAGGAGTGGAAGCATGATGGTAAAGGAGGTATTCTCTCTCTCTCTCTCTCTCTCTCTCTCTCTCTCTCTCTCTCTCTCTCTCTCTCTCTCTCTCTTTCTCTCTCTCTCTCCTTCTATCTCTCCCTCTCTCCCAAACACAATATACTCTTGGATCATTCATTGTGTCTTATTCTTGCCTCCAATAAAGTCAATAAAGTGAAGCTGGGGCAGGTGGCTTATGGATCTCCAGAGTAATCACTCTTCAGCATTCTGTGATGTTGGCACATGCTATAGCGTTCTCAGCACAGATGCAGGAAGGCAGAGGTGGGCCTTAATTGTTGTCGGTGTGAATTTTAAGGCTCAGGCACTCTTCTGATATATTTGCTGTATTTAGTTCCACCTTGTCCTTTTGCTGGTAACATAATCTGCTGGTCATTGTTGTGTCCACATTTTAAGTCACACTAAGTTTTCCAAAGACTTGTTTTACATCTGTTGAGTTCATTCTATTTAGAATAATATAATGTTTTCTTAGTCTTGTGTATTTGTTAGCTATGAGGCCATTACTATATGATATGTCTCTGTATTTCCACCAAATTATATGTACAATTACTTTCTTGGGAAGAAAAATATATAAAACAGGAAAGTATGGTCTTCTTTTATTGATGACAATTTTTCTATAAACAGAAGATCTGTGTGTAGTCTCATCCAAATTATTTGTTTCTTTCCCAGAAGTCTTTAAAAAATGTGATTGAACATAAAGGGCAAAGGTCATTCAAGTTCAAAACCAAACCAACCCACTTTATAACATTCCAAACTTCAATAACATCAACAATTGTTCATTATTTTTAATTTAACAAAATTAAATTGAGTAGAGTTTAAAGCAATCATTTTCATATGCTGCCCTGAGGGGTCAATGTCTTCTATAATAAAAATTATGAATGTGTTGTATATTTAATATTTTTTTCTATACCATTCAATAATTACATGAAGTCTAGTACTAAAATAAAGATTATTAATGGCCAGGAATTTTTTTTCTGAAGAAGATTAAAGTTATTTGTAAAAACAAGTTCTATATTAAAAGTAAAAGTGTGAGTATGAAGAAACATTAAATGTGTGTGTGTGTGTGTGTGTGTGTGTGTGTGTGTCATACTTTATGATTTCTAATGAACTCATGAAAGGTGGAAACATAATTTAGAAGAAATACATGGAAACAAAACCTCAATATTTTTATCTTAAAACACACTTCAGCTTTAAAAAAAAATAAGTTTGGGGAACTCTAATTTTATCCAGTAAGTACTCCTACCCTAAATAATATTGCATAAGATTAAGAAAGTAATAGGTAACTAGAACACGATGTGTTACAACAGTATGATTATCTGTTATCTAAAATAGGCCTTCAGTGGGCAACTTGATAATTGTCCCACTTGCTGGAGTATATATAGTAGAGATAAAGCATGGAGGGCTACAAGGAAGCAGAAAAGGGTATCTTAATAACTTACTTTAAAAGTAGATTTCAAAGTTGACATTTTCTCCCTATTGAGTGTTTTAGGAAAATCGTGATAGAAGACACAGATATAGATCCTTTGAAAATAGCCTGCCAAAAATAATTTCACAGAGCAACTCTCAGACACGTTTTTCAGATCAGTGAAGTATGTGCCTATCTCAGTGGGGTCCATTTTATCTTCAAGCAAGAGAGTGTTTCGTCATTCAGTCCAGAGTGTATCCCTCAACACATTTCTCCCACATGATGAATGACTTTTTAGATATGCTTGATGCCTTTTCTTCATATTCTCTACGGAATATAGATCCATAACATTATCCAGCATCTTGTGAAAGTTTTTGTCAGACATAAAATACCTGGTTTCATTTCTCTCACTATTCAGCTCCTTCTGATCACTGAAATATATTTTTATTGATTTCAGAGAGGAAGGGAAAGGGAGAGAGAGAGAAACATCAATGAGAGAGAATCATTGATCGGCTGCCTCCTGCATGCCCCCTACTGGGGATCGAACCCACAACCTGGGCATGTGTACTTGACCGGAATTGAACCCAGGACCTTTCAGTCTGCAGGCCAATGCTCTGTCCACTGAGCCAAACCAGCTAGGGCCCTTCTGATCATTCAATACTTGATATTTACCACCTCCCCTGTGAAGCCTGTTCCCAGTTTGGGGTAGTGTTAGGAACCCCAGGACCTTGTGAATACCTTGTACGGACATTTCTAGTAATTTGTGGTCTTCATTTCCCTATTTCTAGTTAGGAATGGTAATTATACTAAGTGCAGAGGGTTGTTAGAAGGATTAAAAAAGGTTGAATGGCTAATTTTAAAATATATATTTTTTATTCATTTCATAGAGGAAGGGAGTGGGAGAGAAAGATAGAAACATAAATAGTGAGAGAGAATCATTGTCAGCTGCCTCCTGCATGTCACCAACTGGGGATGGAGCCTACAACCTGGGCATATGCCCTGACTGAAATCGAACCATAACCTCCTGGTTCATGGGTCAACGCTCACTGAGCCACACCAGCGAGGCAAGAATTTTTTGAATATTCTCTTTGGGCTATGCTTTTTTGGTACCTTCCTCTTCCTAGCTTTTCTGACTGACAAACTTAACACACTTTTGGAAAACCTCTCTAAGTATCACCTACATTCTGAAGGCTGTCCATTCAAGCACTAATCCCTCAATATTCTAAGATCTGATAAAACTATAAGGTTGATTAATGTTATAACACCAATTGCAGTCTGCTCTGGTTCATTCTACACATATTAATTTAACACCTGTAATAATAATTAATATTATTAATGTTTTATTGGAAAAACTATCATGTGTGAAGTGTTATATTATTTCATTTAATTATCCTCAAAATCTTTTCAAGTATTTCTCTTCTCATTCAACAGGAAAGTTTATTACTTGCTGAATTTAACTGAGTGGCAGAAATGCTTTTCCACATATATCTGCTGGACATGGAGCCATATACTTTTTCTCAATTTTTATTACCGTGCAATGATGGGCCCAGCAATTACAGAGATAAAGGCACAGTCCTTGCCCTCAGAGAAGCCACATGATAATAATAGAGATTAGTTATGAAAAATATATTTAAAATACAATGTAAAATCAATGCATGTCTGGCTCTTTATTGACCCATTTTTGTTGGGTCTCATTATTTTCCTCATCTCACCTTTCCTAGAGAGGATGCTAAATACTTTATTGAGTGAGTGAATAAGTACTACTATATGCTACTAAATCACATTTTGTCACAACAGAGTCTGACAGAATAACATTCTGGGTTACATGAAATGAAACTGCACATGATGCTGAGAAAAGCCTGGGGCCTGAGTCAGGAGACACAAACTCAATATCAAGAAAGAGGTGTTACAAGGAACAAAACATTTGGCTGGAGCTCCATAAATTCCGAGTTCAAAGTCAGGAGCTTCTTTTAAACTTATCATTTGATTATTTTCCATTTAATAACAGAATGGAGTTTATTCCCAATTCGCATATCAACCATTTGCATGGTTGACATCAACTCTGATCCTCCATTTTTATATTGGTCACCTTTATGTATTTTATATTAATAAAATCACATGCATGAGATATTAGAATTCTAGGCACATAGCTAATGCTTAATAAATGTTTGTTTATGTGTAATGGAATCTAATAGATCTTTACTTAGCCTAACAATCTTTACAAAGTACATCCAAGATGGTAAAAGAAGCTACAGATTTTCAAAGAAGAACAATGTTGTACTATAGCCTTTTATTTTGGATTCAGCAGCTTACATTAGTGAAAACAGATTAGCATACTAGTCAGGAGCTGGGATGCTGAATTCTAGTGTGTGTGTGTGTGTGTGTGTGTGTGTGTTTACCTCCAAATCCCAGCTCTTCAATTACTATTTCATGAACATCAATATACTACTGAAGTGTTTATATATCTCATTCCCTCCACCTATAAAATGGGGTTAATAGTTATATTGAATCTGCCTGGTCTGTTTATTAAATGAATGAAACAGGAATGTGGCTTAAACACTACTGACATATAGTCAGCACTTTAAAAACAAGACTAATGGGCATTGTCTTAGTGGAGGAGGAAGTCACATGTCTTAGATTCATGCTGCGAAGTTCAAATTCTCTTACTTGACTCATTTTAAAGTTCAACCTGTGGCTAAAAAATCACTAAGGCACAAAGGGACTATAGTAATAGAAGGGATTTCAAGAACTTAATGTGAAAGTTCAGCAGGTTCATTTTATTTGAACATCTATAGTGATGGAATGCCACCATGAAAAAAAAAAAAAAGACTCTTGCCATAGACAGCAACAAAGATGGGACTTTTTTTAAAAAATGGGATTGAAGAAGATATAAAATTTGGGTTGAGACTTGAAGACATACTGGAAATTTACTCAACCAAAGATGCCTGGTGATTTTGTGTGTCTTATGTCCAGCACAAATATTTGACAGACAGGTGGTGGGGGTCCAATTCCAGCTCATAACTGATCTGATCACAAACCTAAAAGGCTTGCCTGAACTCTCCTGGGGAGAGAACCAAATTCCAAGTTCCCTCAAAGCCAATGGATCGGCCTGGAGTGTGGGGGGATTCTGATACCCCATTTAGATCTGGAAATAGTCCTTTTCTGGGTTCTTTATACTTCCTTTTGCAACAGAATGCTGGAAAATAAGCGAAGTGATTGTCAGGGGACAACTTAAATTTAACATCACTTTTTCTTAATTCCTATTGAAATGACTGAAGGAAGAAAATAATAGAAAACATAAAAATCACTTATAAAGCTTAAGAAAAAAATCCTGAAAACTAGAGACATTTGCAAAAGATAAAAAGCAGGTGAAACAGGATGGTGGAAAGAGCTGAATACCTGTTTATGGCAAGTTAGAGAAAAGCACTTCTATGTAACAAAATCCAGGACTAAGATAAACCAACAATAATTTATGATTAGGATCAGTAGTCTAATCAAAAGGAAAGCCACAAAGTAGGTGATGGGGAAGTGGGGTGAAGAGGTATTTCTTGAAGTAACTAACTAAAGTTATAAAGTACCTCTTAAAGATCAGATGGGATTCTGTAGAAATAGGGCAATAAATTAGAAGATAAGACCATGCATTTTCTAAGAACTCAGGGGAAAAATAAAGAGATAAATGTATGGGAAAGCCATAAAGAGAAGAGCTAGAAATGTTGACTTTCAAAGCAGAGAAATATAAAACAGGATTTCAAAAGAATGAAAAAAGAAAACCATAATCTGGGGAAGCTATAATCTATACATAACAACAGAGATTATCTCTGAGCCAAAAGATAACCTCAGAATTAATGGAAAAAGATAGAATAATAAGTATATACTAATCTCATGTGTCAAAATTAGAAGGAACTAATGCTAAAAATTATATTTTAATGTGTCATAAAATAAATTTAAGATAAAATGAAAACTTGGAGTACATAACATCAATGTGTAGGAAAGATAACATAATAAATTTATAATGAGTACTTATAAATAAATAAATTTTATTAATAACATAAATAATATATACTTTTATTTATATATATACCTATTAGAAGTAAAATATGGATAATAAATACATAGAGACCTTTTGTTTGTTTGTTTGTTTTAAAAATGTAAATACTGGTTTATTTGTGTATAATCTGTTGTGGAAATAGCACAATTTTTTCTAAAGAATTTTGCCTATCCTATATAATAAAAAAGAAACATGCAAATTGACCTTACCTCCGCTAGGCCCACAGCCAATTAGGAGCAAGTATACAAATTAACCCAACAAATATGGTAGCAGCCATAGAGCTGGAGCAAGCAGGAAGCTTGGGTTGCCCCTAGCGATGGAGGAAGACAAGATTCCCGCTTGCCCTGGCCGGCCCTAGCCTCCACTCAAAGCCACAAAGTTCCAGTTATAGAAAATAAATAAATCCCAAATACCAGGGCCTACTCTTGGGTTTCCAGGGGGCATAGCCAGCCTACAAACCACCACAGGCCCCTCACCCAGGTCACCCCACACTCCAAGGGACCCCCATCCTGATCCGGGACACACTTCAGCGCAAACCAGCCAGCCCCCACTCATGCACTAAGCCTCTATCCAAGCTAATAAAAGAGTCATATGCAAATTAACCATCACTCCAACACATAAGATGGCTGCCCCCATGTGACACAAGATGGATACAAGATGACCAGCAGGGGAGAGCAGTTGAGGGGGACCAGGCCTGTAGGGGAAGGCAGTTGGAAGGGAACATGCCATCAGGGGAGGGCATTTGGAGGGGGGGGGGCATACTAGGCCTGCAAGGGAGGGCAGTAAGGAGTGATCAAGCCTGCAGGGAGGGCAATTAGGGGTGACCAGTCTGGCAGAGGAGGGAAGTCGGGGGTGACTGGGCCTGCAGGGTTTAGCAGTTGTGGGGGACCAGGCCATCAGGGGAGAACAGTTGGGGGGTGACTAGGCTGACAGGGGAGCAGTTAGGGGGTGGGATCGGGCCTAAACAGGCCATCAGACACCCCTCAAGGGGATATTGATTTCTTTTCTTTTATATATAATTTATCATTTCCTGCCTGGATATTTGTATATACTGTATTTTTATTTTAATAATAAATTAAAAATTAGCATGGCTAAATATGAACCTTTGCAAAGGTTCCCCCCACCCCAGGAATTTGGTAAATGTTTCATTTATATATTTCAATCTTTTTTTCATCTGAGGGCCTTTTATTAAATATGTATAATTTTACCATTTATGTTTTTGAGAAATACATTCTTAATTAGCTCTACATTATTTTTCTTATCATTATGTACATTTGTACTTTTCTTCTGCATAAACCTTTACAAATTTGCCCTTCAATAGTGTACTGTGTCTTTTTATGTTTCATTGTCTTCGATGCAATTTTAAATGTCTTAATAGATATTTTAATTGTGCCTAATTAATCTTATCAATTTATACTTTAGTTTTATTCTGATTTCTGATTATCTCAACCTTTATACTGTCCTCCAGCATACAATTATACTTATAATCACCCTTCGCTAACCTGTGGGAAGTTGGATTGTGTATGTCTGTACAGCCTGTGTCCTTGAGCCTGGTTGATACTTCCCACTGTTGACGTTGACTTTGTCATGTGTGAATTATCAGTAATAAAAAGTCATGGTCTTTTCTGCCCCCATTGCTTGGAATTATGAAAATCCAGGCCTAAATATTAAGCATTCCTAGATTCATTGTTCCTGTTTTTAAGCCTACTGCACTCTATATTTGGTGACTGAATTTCCAAGATTGCATTTTCCTGAATCTGTCCTAGCCACCTGATATGCCATCTCTCATGTTGGATGGAAGGATGATATGGTTGTGGAGTATGGTCAACAACTGAAAGTGGAAAGAGAAGTTTTGATGGGGAACAGAGGAAAGGAGGGCTGTTTTAGAAATTAGCTGTTTTAGCAATTTAGAACATAGCTGCTCAAGGTTATAATGATAGGAGATAATTTTTTACAAACCTGCCCTTTCTAAACAGAGGTGGGAAAACGAAGAATAGATTTTCCTACAGTTCCTGGTTGGTATTACAAAAGTATGCCAGCATTTTGAGTTAATTTTTTAAAAAATCCATCAAGTATGGTTTAAAGGAAAAGTAGATACACCAGCAGAAATGTGACTTTAAGCTTGATTTCTTTTGGAACTTTATAAGATTCTGCTGTTATCTATGTTTTAGTGAGTATTTCAGTAGAAAGGTGGATGACAAAATTTCAGACTACTAGCTAATTGTGAATTTAAACCAGAAACTATCTCTGGATCATGGAAACTAGAACATTTTTACATCAAAATTAAAGATTCATATACTTTTTTTTAAACTATTAGTCACTTTTTCCTACAGAGTAGACAGTAGGTGGGATGTCTCTTCTAATATATGATAAATCTAGAGTTGAAACAAACCAGCATAAGGAGTAGATAAGATATCCTTCTGAAATGTATCCAGAGATTGAGTTAGTAGTGTTTATAAAAAAAGGTGAATCATTTGATTATATTTTTTTCTACTTGTAAAAATTAGGCTGAATCACAAATAGGCTGGATGTTTTGTCAGTTTATTTATTAGTCTTAGTAAGTAAATCTACAGTTAAATTGTTTCAATTTCTTCAGATTCAATAGAGCCATGGGTTTATATGTATTGTTTATTTCACAAAAATGTGTGATATGCTTCAGAGGGATCATGAGAATCTAGCTATAGTGGCAATAATACTAAATACTACTTAAGATCTGTCTATAAATTTGTCATAAAAAATAAGCTATATGCTGTTCTTCATACATGCAAAGAGGACTCAAATGTGATCATAAGAATCACAATTTAAAAGTGATTCTCAACTTTGTTTTAAATGGCGTGGGATGAGTCATTAAGCTGGGTCCTCTCTAGGGTCATTTGAAACTGGATGTAGATTCCTTTCTAAGAACTATTTTCATTTATTGCAGAATTTTTAGGGCTGTGTTGATCAGTGAGGCTCCTGACATTTACATGAAGCAAAAAGGCATTTTCATTCTCTCAGAGCCATTCTTCGAAGAGAAAACTGCAGCAGCTAGGGGAAACATTAATTATAAGCACATCTACCAGAAATGGCTTGTCACTGAGTTACAATACTTAGCAGAACTCACACTGTCCTTGAAAGACAGAAAAATGCCTTCAGTGCTTGGCTTTCGCTTGAGGTGTTAACTGCTCTAATTTGTAGCAGTACATATTATGCGCAGGCTGCAATATATTTGCATATTTTAAATACTTTAAAGAATATTTCACCAAGTAAATCCCCGATGGAATATAATTTAATTCACAAGTTGAAAAATGGGATAACAGTTTCAGCCTCCGTCACTCTCCTAATGTTTGAAGTATAGCTGGCGAATAAAACAAGCAGTGCATAAAAAAACAGATATTATAGTAACTACTATCCATGATAATGAGAAGGAAACATGGCAGTGTTTTTGCTTACTTATAACAAATGAGCATGGATATCTTCTTGTGTTTCTTTGGGGAACAGTATTAATTCTTTTTGCTAGATTGAAATGAAGCATGGGTAATGCCATTGAAAGTGTGTCTAACTGACTCTGAAATGTTACATTAGTAGAAATGAAAGGATAAAAGTCAATGCAAATAAATGTAATGTTTATGTTGTCCATATTCTCTAGTTTTAAGTTATGTGATTTTGAGATTACTCTTTCATTGTCCAAATTCATTATCCATGAATGGCCATTTTATTTATAAAAGTAGCCTTGGAGAAAACAGAGACTGTGCACCAGATTTGAATGTACCAAAATTTGCATCAGTTTATCCCTTTATCAAAAAAGTATTTTTTTCTGCCAAAACCAGTTTGGCTCAGTGGATAGAGTGTCAGCCTGCGAACTGAAGGGTCCCAGGTTCCATTCCAGTCAAGGGCATGTACCTTGGTTGCAGGCACATCCCCAGTAGGGAGTGTGCAGGAGGCAGCTGGTTGATATTTCTCTCTCATCCATGTTTCTAGCTCTCTATCCCTCTCCCTTCCTCTCTGTTAAAAAAAAAACAATAAAATATATTTTTTAAAAGAAAGTATTTTTTCTCTTCTCTCTATTTACTCCAACAACAATAACTTGAACAACACCAATAAAAATGAAGCAATGCTAACACAGGTATGGCAAATACTGCAATCCGTTCTCTTCTACATAGATTACTTAGCTAGTTTTATCTAAATCCTCTAGAAAGCATACTGAGTTTTCCAGTGCCTTAGTATGTTTATAGAATACATCAAAGTATGAAAAATTATATAGAAAAATAAGAGGCTATAAGTCTATATTGACTTATGGGCCTAATACAAGGATTTCTTTTAAACTAGGTAGCAACTTGCCTTATTGCTTAGAATCAATAAATTGTGCCACAGGTTTCACTAAGTTACCTAAATCCGATACACTTATTGCATAACTATAATTAACCTGACAACGTGAGATGAGGAAACTTGGCCAGTATTAGCTTATTCCCAGGCTAGGGACATTATTAGGGTTCCTATATCCTAAGAGATACTTCAGATGGGATGCGTCATAGATATTTTCTAGTTCTTCCAGGAATCATTGGGATTAAGTCAGAAAATTTAGAAAATTCTAATATGATATTAGAGATAGACATCAGGCATTTCTAAACTGCTTGTGGACCAGAGTAGAAAATTCAACTGTCCATGCTGTTCCCGTGGGTTCTGCAATCACAGCCTATGATCCTGGAAGTTACACAGACCCTCCAGTGCACAAGATCCGCAAGGGCCACTAGCATCTTACCCTGGCTCCTGTAAGATTTTAGAGACTGGCGTGACCAGCCTAGTCAAAATTCTGGGTATGGTTTTTGAGGAATAAAAACAAAAGTTTCTTTGTCTGTCTTTGTATTTGTATAATGTACTCCGTATCCTCTAAAAACAGTACATTGACCAAGATGGAAGGAGCTTGCATTTTGATTAATGAGAAAGTTACATGGAGCACATTCATAGTAGTTAGTATATGTCAACTAATTAATCTTCACAGCTCCCCATAGCAGGGAGCACTGCATTTCTAAGTGAAGACAAAGAGACACAAGGAAGTAAAATGATGTGCTTGCTTCTGCTTTCAAGGGGTTTTCTAATCCCATTTTCCCAGGATCTACAATCCATGAACTCCAGGTTTCAGTTCCTTTGTGGAGTAGTTGAGGTATCCTTTCAAGTCTCATAAAGCAAGCGTTCCTTAGCGATTTTATGTGTTTGCTTTTTTGCTATACGGCGATAAGCAACATCGAGATTAATTTTTTTGTTGTTGTTATATACCCCCATGAATCATCTGAGATTTCTTTAAGAATCCTGTCCTCTGACATCTCTATATCTACCACAAAGCAATCCAACAGGGACAGCAAAGTGGAACTGGTTCTGAGTGTTAGCTTCTTTTGTTACTATTTTCATTTCATATCCAGTTCCTTCTAAAACATCAACAAAAACAGAAAAGACACCATTCTTATTGAAGAATATATATATATATATATATATATATATATATATATATATATATATGGAATATATGTACATATATTATCATGTAGTGCACTGCAGTCCCACAGATGGTAAAAGACAGAGGAACTTTCAATGAAGCAGAATAATATAACAATATTGCATGAGCTGCCCTTGTGCTTTATTTATTATAAAGTATATTTTTTCTAATCAATATTTTATTAACTTAGCAAGTCATAAAGTCTTCTGTATGGATGAGCTGTCATAATATATAGTAGAACAATTGTCATTATTTTAGAAAGCTACTTATCTTTAGGGACTTTGGCAAAAATCAGATTATCTGATCCACATAGAGACAGTGCAAACCTTATACAGCAACTAAAGGCTTTGGGAAAATGTTTCAATTTCTGTTAAAATTGCCTCTAATTAGATTAAAAATAAAATAGTTAATGTTTTGCTCTAAAATTAACTGTTTTATTTTTAATCATATTTAAGTATGACTGACATACAAAAAAGTGTAGATATTTAATGTACACAATTTGCGGTTTGTAGATAAGTATACGCCTGTGAAACCATCATCACTATTAGTGCCAGCAATTTAACCACTATTTACAAAAGTTCTCTTCCCACCACTCCCAACTTAATATAACATTTACACACAGCAAATCTTTAACTATGTAATGTAGTGTTAATCATAGGCCCTTTGTTATTTTTTATAATTTTAAAATTGATTTTTTACAGAGAGGAAGGAGGAGAGATAGAGAGTTAGAAACATCGATGAGAAAGAAATATTAATCAGCTGCTTCCTGCAACCCCCGCTGGGGATGTGCCCGCAACCAAGGTATGTGCCCTTGACTGAAATTGAACCCAGAACCTTTCAGTCAGCAGGCTGACACTCTATCCACTGAGCCAAACCAGTTTCAGCAAAAGGCCCTTTGTTGTACAGTAGATTTCCAGAACACACTTATTTTGCATAACTGACGCTCTGTACCCTTTGATCAGAACCTCCCCCATTTCTCCCTCACCCAAGTGCCTGGAAACCACCATTCTCTTCTGCGTTTGACTATTTTAGATTCCACATATAAATGAGATCACCCAGGATTGTATTTGTCTTTCTGTGTTGGGCTTATTTCACATAACATAATATCCTCCAGATCCATCCATGTTGTCACAAATGGCAGATTTTCCTTCTTTTTAAAAGCTGAATAATGTTACAGTATGGATACACCAAATTTTCTTTATCCATTCATCTGTTGCTAAACTTGGGTATTGTCAATAATGCTGCAACGGATATGGAAGTGCAAATATCTCTTTGAGATTCTGATTTCAAATATTTTGGATAAGTACCCAAATTTAGATTGCTGGTTCAAATGGTAATTTTCTTTTTAATTTTTTGAAGAACCTCCTTACAGTGTTCCATAATGACTGCCCTAATTTATATCTGACCCATAATGTACAAGAATTCCGTTTTCTCAGCCCTTGTCCAAGAAATGCTTTAAAGTACATTACAGAGAAACATTGATCGGAATATCAAACCTCAGAGGGAAGGTAGGGGAAGGTAGGACTAAGGGGGAGATATCAGCCAAAGGACTTGCATGCATACATAAAAGCCTAACCCAGTGGTCAGCAAACCATGGCTTGCAAGCCACATGTGGTTCTTTGGCCCCTTGAGTGTGGTTCTTCCATAAAATACCATGGCCTGAGCAAGTCTATTTTGAAGAAGTGGCATTAGAAGAAGTTTAAGTTTAAAAAATTTGGCTCTCAAAAGAAATTTCAATCGTTGTACTGTTGATATTTGGCTCTGTTGACTAATAAGTTTGCCGACCACTGGCCTAACCAATGGACACAGACAACATGGGGGTGAGGGCATCAGTGGGAGGGATGGGGGTAATGGGAGAATAAGGACATATATGTTACACCTTAATCAATAAAGAAATTTTAAAAAATAAAAGGTGAAAAAAAAGTACATTATAGACATTATAGATAAAGAGAAACACATTAACAAAAGAAAAACTACCTTCTCTGTGAGGAATGGATTAGGACTTTCCAAATATCAAACATTCAACTTTTTTTTTTTTAATCCTTATTAGATGATATTTTTTTCCATTGATTGTTTTAGAGAGAGTTGCGAGGAGGGAGGAGGAAGGGGGAGAGAGAGAGAGAGAGAGAGAGAGAGAGAGAGAGAGAGAGAGAGAGAGAGAGAGAGAGAGAGAGAGAGAGAAAACATAGACACCTGACAGAGACACATCAATTGATTGTCTCCCACTAGCACCCTGACTAGGGCCCGGGATCCAGCCTGCAACCAAGATACGTGCCATTGACTAGGAATGTAAACCCGCCACCCTTTGGTCTGAGGGCCAATGCTCTAACCACTGAGCAAACTGGCCAGGGCCATTTCCACATTTTATGGAGTTTAAGTTAGAGGATAGAGTCTTAAATGCCGTGAAAGTCTTTTACTGGGACCGGCAAACGGTGGCAGGCAGGCTAGACGGGCTCAGTGCCTGTTCTTATAAATATAGGTGTTTGGGTTTTTTTTGGAACACAGCTCTGCTCATTACTTACATATTGTTTGTTGTTGCTTTCAAAATACAACTTCAGAATTGAGTGTTTAATGTGGTAACTGCCTGACATACAAGTTTAAAATACTATGATCTCTATTACAAAACTAAAATTTATAATTCTTTGTCTTGCTGTCCGATGAAGCACAGTAATTATTGATTAAAAGTTAGGACAGTACTGTTTATTGAGTGATAGAATAATGGCAGTTTTATTTCCATTATTTTACTTTCTTCTTTCCAGTTATCTGAATGTTCCAATTTTTTTGGAAAGTTTAAATGTAATTTCTATAATGAAAACTCATTTCATTTTAATTAGGCATTTACATATGTAAATGTGTAAGTGAATACATATATATATATATATATATATATATATATATATATATATATATATATATTTACATGTGTTGACATGACTGTCTTCACAACAAATGAATTTAGGCTTTCATTATTTATAAGCATTATAGTGTAGAGAATTGGCTTTCTTCCCAATAAATACCAGGTATATTTTGTAGCTTGGGATTTTATATGTTTTTCTCAAATCTTACATGTAAGTAGCAATTTATCAGTTTGAGAGTACACTATGGATAGGTTTTTAAAATGTTCTAGACCTAATTTTCCGATAATATTGCACCATAAAAAACTGTTCAACTTTCTTTCCATAGGCGATTACTGAGTCAATAAATATCCTCCTAGACCAATCAGATATATTCACCCCTAAAAGCAATATTCCAATGGAGACAGCCACAAGATCCATTAGGAGATTTACAAAGACATATTTAGTCAGCTTTTTGTATTGTTTTGTTTTGTTTTTTAAAAATAATCAAATAAAAAAAACTGTCCTCCAGGTTTCATCCTATTTGGATTAGTTGTATAATCCATACATATTATCTGATTTAAGTTTAGCAACCTTAGTTTATTCCTATGCTTGACTTTGTTATCTATTTTTATTTTGTTGTTTATTTATTTTTTGCCATCTTTCAGGGAGATCATTAGAACCAGAAGAGTAACTATTTTCTTGCTGGCCTTTTCACATTGACTTTTCTGTAGTAATTTTCACTTATCTTTGTGCTTTATATAAAATTCCAGCAATATTGGTGTGTCCATTTGGATTTTGATCCTAAAGTCATTCATGTTTTTCCTAGTTACTTTGTGTCGATTCCCTTGTTTTGGGATTGTTTTTGTGTGTTTTTTTGTTTTGTTTTGTTTTGTTTTGTTTTTGTTTTTGTTTTTTTTTTACCAATTTTGGAATACATGCTTAGAGGAACTGAGATCCCAAAAGTTACTATCTTGTTTTATTTCCTTCTTTTAACAAATTTTATCATAGAAACAGCTGTTAATTTCAATTTCAAATACATTTGCAAGCTAATGTTTACTGTGAAATTTTACAGCTTCCACTGCTAAGGACAACTTTACAGCTTTACTTAAAGATTACTTTACTTCCATATGATCCAGCAATTCCACTTCTAGGCATATTCTGGGAAACTAAAATATTAATTCAAAAGATATCTGCACCACCATGTTCATAGTAGCACCACTTACAATATCCAAGATATCGAGACACCTAAGTGTTCAAGGATGGATGAATAAATAAAGAAGTTTCACACACACACACACACACACACACACACACACACACACACACAGGCATATTATTTACATATATAAAAGCCTAAGTGCCTGTTATGACAAAACAACAAGAATGACCGGTCGCTATGACACACACTGTCCCCTGGTGGTCAGTGCGCTCCCACAGCCAACCTCCCCCAGCTGGCTAACCTCTTGCAGTCCCTTCTCTCAGCAGGCCAGGCCCTGGGCTGGGACAGGGAACTGGGGGTGGGTGGCGGTGGACACAACCCCTTTCCCAGGGGTGCTGAAGGCCAGTTCCCTCCTCAGGGCCTGTGGCCTCCGTCCCTCCCCCCAGTCAGGCCCTGACTGGCCCACCACCTGCCCACCGCTATTGCAGTGCAGCAGTGAGGGGAAAAAGCGGGGGAGGTGTGAAGGTGGGGAACCGCATGGTGGCAGGGCACCAAGAATGGCAGCATTGGCACCCAGCGTCCATTCCTTCTGCACCCAATTATAAGACAAATCAGGGATGTAATGTATAGCATAATGACTAGAGATAACACTGCTGTATCATATAAAGAAATGTTATTGAAAGTAAATGCTAGGAGCTCTCCTCACAAGGAAACATTATTTTTCTTTCTTTTTATTGTATCTATATAAGCAGTTAGATATTAGCCAAACCTATGATAGTTCACAATACATATATATATATAAACCATCATGTCACATACCATAAATGTAAACAGTGATGTTTATCAATTATTTGTCAATGTAACAGGAAATAATAATTAAATCCATTCAAAAGGGCACCATTCATATATCAAAAAGGTGTATATAACTTTATATTTTTCCTCTTTATATTTATTTTTAAAATAAGGTGAAAAGTACAAATATGTGCATGTATATGTGTTCACACCTAATTTATCTTTGCCAATTCTCAGTTTAACAGGTGTGAACACATATACAATCTCATATTTGTATTTCTCACCTTATTTTTAAACATCCATATAAAGTGGAGAATAATAAAATTATATCTCTTTGATTCTGACATACTATGAGAGAAAAGATATACTTCTATTTTGAACATATTTGTCCCTTTTTTACAAGAACTTCATTACTTTTTATGCTATGTTGCACATTTGCTCCTAAAGAAACAGAAATGTCCTATTGCAAATGCTATACATGATGTAGTATAAGTGATATTTCATCATTTTCATTTATTTGTTTTGTATCCTATTGTTTTAAGAGACCAGCTTGCTTAATATATGAAATAATTCCAAGCCAATATCCTCAAAGACAAAAAAACATAACTATTATGTGATGATATTTTGAGGGTTATTATTTTATTTAGAACTTAAAAAAAAAAAAAAAGCATGCCAGTACTCTCATTTCATTGATATAAAAAATGCTACATTTCTATATATGTGTTTTTGGTACATATATTAATTATTTTCTCTATGAACAGACTGGCAAACCCCAAGCTCTTTCATTGTCCATAAAACAAGAGTCGAACAACAGTGAGAATTGTGTGGTGCACTAAAGGACACAAAGTATAGTTGGGATGCGGTTCAGCTTCCCAGGTCCCCAATTAGCCATCCTATAGGGCAAAGGAGCTCATCAAGCAGAGTCTGTGAGGTGGGCTACATGTGACGGTTCTGCAGGAGTTTTTATGCTTTCTTGAGATCCTAAATCCAAAGAGACTCTGAATGATTTGTCCACACAGGAACCAAAATAACTTGAGATGTACCATGAGTCAAAAGTTGTGGCCAGTAGACAATCTAGCACACTTTTCATGAATCCATTATTTCAACACTGAAAGCCAGTAAGACAGCTAAACATGTGATGTAATTATCCGTGTTTATGGAAAGCTAGATTAAACCAAGGCTCAGCTGGTTTAATAATAAATAATTATGAGAATTGTACCTACTACATAATATTATCATGAGAAATAATTTTACTACTGCATATAAGGGGTTAGTTTAGCTGAAAAAAACATATGAAGTATTTAAAATTTATATTATAGACTAGAGGCCCAGTGCACAGAATTTGTGCATGGGAGTGGTATCCCTCAGCCCAACCTGCACCCTTTCCAATTCAAACCCTTTGGGGGATGTCCAACTACCACTGGGATCGAACCTAAACTGGCAGTTGGATATCCCTCTCGCAATCCCGGACTGCTGGCTCCTAACCACTTGCCTGCCTGCCTGCTTGATCACAACTAACTGCTCCCTGGCTGGCCTGATCGCCCCTAACTGCCCTCCCCTGTTGGCCTGATTGCCCCTAACTGCTCCTCCCTGTCAGCCTGATTGCGACCTAACTGCTCCACCCTGCTGGCCAGATTGTCCCTAACTGCCTCTGCCCTGGCCCCTACCACTGTGGTTTTTGTCCGGAAGGATGTCCAGAAGATGTTTGATCTAATTAGCATATTACCCTTTTATTAGTATAGATATATACACATGTAAAATAACAGCTATATATATTTGGAGTTATGAGCTATAGGACAAGTTAATGGAAAATTAATGTATGCTAGAATTTAATACTTAATAATGGCAGTGATAAGTTTATATACACAAACACATCCACAATAAATTTTAAATTCACAAATATCTATTGTAAAATTTAAGGTTGTCATCTTTTCTAAAATATTTTATAATACTTCAAATGTAACAATAAATGCTTATACATCAACTAAAATTGACCTGGTTTGTGAGTGTAATTTCAAAAGCAAACCTTTCACTTTATTGCTCAGAAGAAATATTTTTATGAATTAGATGAGCTAGATTTAAGAATTTTAGCTATACCTAAGCTTCTAAGATCTATTTCATAGGATTTTTTCCTTTAAAATATATTTATTACTTAAATATATACATATAGTTAATAGATCACATAAACATTTTTCAGTAATAGATGAAAATATTTTCATAGTCAGTTTTTTTTTTATTTTCAGACTTTTTTTTAACCTACAAGTATAATATAGTAACCATAGCTTAAAAACCACTATTTGAAGAATTGAAAGAAAAAATAGACCCTCCCTCACACACACACACACACACACACACACACACACACACACACACTTTTTTTCTGTTTTAATTTTTGGAGGTTTTTAAGAATGACCTGCTTTTCCCAGTAAAAGATAGATTAACTTAAAAATTACTAGAGATTTGTCTACTTTCCTATTCTCTTTGATACACAGAATTATGTATTAAACAGATATAGTAGTCTGGCTTTGTATTCTTGGGAAAAACTAATAGGCCATTTGTCTATTTTCAGCCAATACTCTATGAAAGATAATTTTCTGCCTGAACACAATTCCTTCATTTTTTATCAAGAAAAAAATGTGATCAACTAAAGAGAACATTCAAATTATTTTGTTTCAAATTGATATCCTATTCTTCTTGTCTCTTTTCAGCATTTTGTACATCAGATAATGGTTTTCTGCTTGTTTAAATATAGCTTCTTATCATAAACTGATTAGCCAATGTAAAATATATGAATCTAAAATGGTTTCTAAATGTTCTCAGTTCCCACTCTTAAATCTCTCCCATTTGCCTGCATATGCTTATCCTCAGAAAATTTATGTGGATAAGGGCCATGGGGAGCAAACTCTTTTATTCTATTGTTACTGCACAGTAATGAAAGCCAATTTTTAAAAGGGGAAAATGCATGTGAGTTTAATTTAGGTTAAAAAATCCTGTAAAATGCTGTCTTGACCATATTAATTAAGTAATTCAGAACTGCCCTGAAGGTGGACCCTATAAAGCAGAGGTGGGGAATGTCTAGCCCACAGGCCACATAAGGACCATGAAACCATTTGATCTGGCCCTGCCAAGGCATTAGGGGTGTGTTAATTGGATATGTGACTAAATGAGATGTTTGACTAAAATATAGCAGGCTAATGTTTAAGTTGATAGTTTTGTATGGCCCTCAAATGATGTCATAAATATCCAAATGGCCCTTGGCAGAAAAAAGGTTCCCCACCCCCGGTAATAAAGCAACAATAATAATAGGAAGTATTCATTTTAAAGTACCGGGCACTTCTTCTAAACTAACTCATTTAATCATCACAGCCATCTGAAGAAGTAAAGGCTGTTATTAGCGCTCCTATTTTGAAGATAAGAGAAGTGAGTCACAGACAATGGCAACTGGCCCAAGGTCTAATGATACAGAAGCCATAGAGCCTCAAGTCAAGTGCTGGCCTTGTGCCTCCCGTTTATGTTTTTTACCAACATATTCTGTTGCCTCTTCAATGTTGCATTTTTTTTCAAGATTTTAAAGCATGCTTTCATGTGTTTTTTTGTTTAGCACTTAAGATGAGAAGCCATTCATGATAATTTAAAAAAAAAAATACTTGGTGCAAGTCTGTTAAGCCATAGCACAGTGAATTAGTACCATAACTCAATGTCAAAAAACAGACTTCTGTTTCTAGCAGCAAAGTTATCTAAATAACCCTAACAAACTAACAAAACAGACCTAAGCAGTTTGGAGAAAACATAAAATTACAACTTTGTAAATGTTGTAGCTGAATTCACAAGATCCTATCTGATGAAGAAGGGATATGCTAATTGACCATCACACCCTCACAAAGATGGCGGCACCCACAGCCACAAGATGACAGCACCCAGTCCCCGCAGCCCCGCCAGGATAGCAGGCATGTGGCATGGTCAAGTCCACCCCCAGGTGGGTCCAACTGATCCTCGTGTCTGCCTCTGGAGTCCCCCAGTTCCCTCAGCCCCCCAGCCTCCCAGGGCCAGCCCGAGATGCAGGCAAACCTCATATGGTGGCTGCCCAGCCACTCAGGCCTGCCTGAGGCTCAGGTAACCAGGGCTGGCTGAGGCTTTTGCTGCTGGCAGTGGCAGCAACAGAGGTGTGATGGGGGGCATCACCTTCCCCTGTGGGCTCCCAGACTGTAGGAGGGGGCAAGCTGGGTTGAGGGACACCCCCCTCTAGTTCATGAATTTTCATGTATCAGGCCTCTAGTAGTATTGTAAACATCACAGTCTCTTAAAAAGAGGGAATTAAACATGAACTGGTAAAAAGGTGAAGGGATTAGGCAAAAATATATATACATAGGTAGACAGTAGTGTTGCCAAAACCAGTTTGGTTCAGTGGATAGAGCGTCAATCTGCAGACTGAAGGGTCCCAGGTTCGATTCCGGTCAAGGACATGTGCGTTGGTTGCGAGCACATCCCCAGTGGGGGGTGTGCAGGAGGCAGCTGGTCCATGTTTCTCTCTCATTGATGTGTGAAAAAAGTCAGAAACAACATAATATATATATATATATATATATATATATATATATATATATATATATATATATATATATACGATATATACACACATATTAGAGGCCTGGTGGATGAAATTCATATACTAAGGTGAGGGGGATCCCTCAGCCTGGCCTGCATCCTCTTACAGTTCAGGACCCTTATATGGATGTCCAACTGTTGGCATAGTCTCAGAGAGGAAGAGAGAGAATGAGAGAAATGGGAGAGAGAAACATGCATCAGCTCCCTCCTGCAGGCACCCAGACTAGAGATTGAGTCCACAACCTGGGTATATGCTCTGAGCTGAAATTGTACAAGCAACTTTTTGGTGCCTGGGTTAATGCCCAACCATCTGAACCACATGAACCAGGGCAAGATTTCATCATTTTTTTATGTTATGCTAAGTGAACTAAGTCATACAGAGAAATACAAATACCATATAATTTCACTTTAAACAAACAAAACAGAAACAAATTTATAGATACAGAGAACAAACGGAAAACACTTGCCAGATGAGAGGTTTTGGGGCTGGTTGGAAAAGGTGAAGGGATTAAGAAGTACATGTCAGTAGTTACAAAATAGTCACAGAGATGTAAAGTACAGTACAATATAGTCAATAATAATATAACTATGTATGGTGCCAGGTGAGTACTTGACTTATGCAGGGGGATCACTTTGTATATTACATAAATGTTCAACCACTATGCTGTACACCTGAAATTAATATAACATTGAATGCAAATTGTAATTGAAAAATAAAAAATAATTGAGAAATTGAGTATAAGTGTGCTGTTTGGAAAGATAGGACTCCGGCACTGTGGAAAAATTTACTATCTATTTGCACAGTTCCCACTGTGAAGTCCAAAGCTTCCACACTGCACACAGAACTTTTATTATTATCAAAAACTAGAGTTTATTTCACAACTTAAATTACTATTTTCCATGTTCATTGAATTTAGCAATCCGTATTTTAATTAAGAGTAAATTCGTTGCCTTCAGAAAATGTTTCTCCTCATCACAGGGATCTCATTAATAGATACAAAGCTAGCCCTTTTATCAAATACTGTCACTGCTAGAAATTGGTAGATTTCATAAAGACACTGCCATTGAGAGTGAGGCTCATTTAATGTCACAGTGGTTATGAAAAAAATGGATAAAATATCCTTAAGAATAAAGTGATATTCTTACTTCCAAACACTATAAATTATAACTTAACTTAGCAGTATGCAGTACTAATATGGATGCAATACCTAGAAAAAACTACAACCACAAACTCAGAAACACATCTTCTTTCTTCATGAAAAAAACTTATTATATATACTTACAAGGGGCTCAGTGCATGAATTTGTGCACCTTGAAAGGAATTGTGGCCTGCAAGGCTGTGGTGGGCACAGGAGCAGGTCTCAGCCCACCTTCCATGCCCTCACCAGGTCCCTCTCACCACGACCTCGGGGCCCCTGTCTGCCAGCAGCCCTGCTCCCACCACCACCACTCCCATGCACTGCTGGCGTAGGCCCCACTCAAATACGCTGACAACACAGGGATTCAGGCCAGCACCAGAAGCAGGTGCTAATGGGGCCAGCACCAGCAGTGGGTGCAAGCGCTGGGCAGGTCCTCAGTGTGTGGGAACAAAACATTTTCAGTAACCACCAAAGGCTCACTCTGATGACAGCCACTGGTGCCCTGCCTTGGTCTGACACTCTGCTCACCTGCTCCACCATCCTGCCACGCTGACACTCACCATGTTCTGTGTTGTGTCCCCTGGTGGTCAGCGCATGTTATAGCAACTGGTTGTTCGGTTGTTCTGTTATTCAGTCTACTTGCATATTAGCCTTTTATTTTATAGGATTAGTGGTAACATGAGTATAGCTGACAAGTCACAGCCTAACTTCATTTTCATTGTTTGCTATGGTTTTTTAATTGGCAAGGGCACAAAGGAGTTTCTTTACATTCTACTTGCTTATTTCTTTCCATCCTACTTGCTCAATGATGGATAGGTCATAACACATTGCTGAGGCATCGTTACACATATTTATTGCTGATAACTTCAGCTTTTGATAAAGTATAATTTTTGAAATCTGGTAGAACTGTATCAATCAAGGTGAATGTTTGTGACTGAATGCAAAGACATATTCCTGGAAAGCTGAAGGTGATAAAGTTTAGTGGTCAAGAACATGCATTAATTGAGGCATAGCTCCTGACTTGTTATTTATTAATTATTTGAGAGCAAAGGATAAATAAGTTGGTTTTATCACCTCTCAAATGGGGATAATGATGACATAGAAATTATTTGAGGATCAAATGAGAAAATCCTAAGGAGCTAGGTAGATCAAATAAGTATTCATTCTAATCAAAACACTTTGAGAAAGAGAACTATCAATAATTATTCTGGGATAACACACAAAAAATAATACTTCCTGATCAAGGAGGGCATATGATTATTCCATGTTAAAAGCACACTTAGCACTTTATTTGATACCTAGTAAGTGTTAATTAGCATAAGCAAAATTTAATGTTAGTTTAATTTTTATCTATTTGCTTGATATTTAAAGATCAAATCTTCTTTTAAAATATCTTGATCTAAGGACAACTAATCAATATTCAACCTACCCATTACCCTAGGGTCTTTACTTACAGGTATAGTTATCAAGTTACCATTCATTCATGTAAGCCATGTTTAACTTTGCCTATTCCAAATACTAGAGCAGATACTATAGATAGAGCAATGATGAGGTAGTCCTTTTCCCTTGGAACTTACTTCCAAAATATAAAATCAAAATACAACAAAAGTGCTTCAGTAATCTTAAAAAAAGAGGTGGCCAATTATTATTTTTTTTTTTTTAGCAGAATTTCCAAATGAAGCTTGGCTTAGATCTCTAGCATTTTAAATACCATTGTTCTAAGTAACCTTTTTCTCTCTTCCATGCTTCTTTTCTACTCTTTACATCAAGACTGGAACTGAAGTTGGAGGATATTCCAGGATAGCTGATTGAGGACATCCTGTGCCTGAAGATCTAGGATTCATATATTAGTAAGGATAATCTGAATTCATGCAAACCTAAGAGCTCAATGCCTTAACGAATATATATTTACTCTTTACTCATGGAAATTTTGCTACTGCCTAATTTTTAGAACAGGTTCCAAAGGGTGACTGAGTGATCAATCTCTACTTTGGCCTTCACGGTTATTGCCAAAAAGAAAGAGAAGTGCTAGAAGGTTGAAAATTAGCTTTGTTCCAGATTTGTTTTGCATTACTCCTTGCACCCCATTGGCACTGAATGATTGCAAGAGGGCTGGAATATGTGGAGGGGGGCATATATTGATTAAACCAGCAGCACATGTATTGGCCACATGAATTTATTAGTTTCTCAAGTGATTTTGAAAACTACTTAAGAAATTATCATGCGGAGTGGACACTAACAGTCTAGGAATAGATCAGAAATTTAGGTGAAGGGTGATGGTGAGAATTTCAAAAGATATGCTTTATTAAAATAATGAAGACATGTTTTCATAATGTATCACTACTATTTGAAGCAGAGATCTTCCCTCAATATTAGTTCAATAATATAAAGTGGAGTATAAAAATGGGCCTTTGTAAAAGATTCAGAAAATTGAGGTGCATAAGGTTTTCAAAGACTTCACTAATTTCCTCGGTCAATAATGTAATTTCATGCTTCTGATGCTTCATTTTCAAAATTAGATTGCAGCATCTCTCTTTTGTAAGTTTGCTTTCTTAGATTCAGGTCCATTTAGAAATGCCTCAACAGTGCAGGGAAATATAGCTTTTATTTTCTTTGTAGAAAGGACAATATTTATCTTGGTAGAATAACAAAATTTGCACATGTAAATAATACCTTTGGCATCTCCGATTGAGCCAAACATTGCCCTCACTTCACTGATGCATGGGATTGTGCCAATGGAGGAAAACTTTCTCTCTATCAACATTTCTCGTTCTCTGACAATATGCGAACATATAATTTAATTTGTCTTTCTAGCAGCAGCTCTAAGTGCAGAACCTCTAGTTTTCAGAATGATTTTGAAACCAATCTCGAAAAAAATAACAACAACACAGGAGATGTATGTGTCTGTGGGTGGGTTGTGTGTGTGAGAGTACTGTTTGAAAGATAATGACAAGAGAGATAAACAAGCCAAGAGACAGAGTTTTAGTGTCAAGCCATCAAGTACAGGTAAAATAATTAGTATTTTTTGAAATGGGATGGGAAAGAATGTGAAAAAGCAAATCAGAAACTCACCATTTCATTTCATACTTCCAACAGCTGTGTGCTATATGCCTGTGCAGTTTGAGTTGGCTTCAACTCCTGGCTACTCTGAATGAGTGATATCTCCAGGGTCCTGTCCTCAACAGCTCTGTCAGTTCCTGTAGACTCATGCCTATTGCTTCTTACAGAATCAATTGCTCTCACATTTGGTCTTTCTCTTTTCCTGCTGCCTTGCATTTCTCCCAAAAGTATTGTCTTATCCAAGAACTCTGCCTTCTCATGTTGTGTCTGAAGTCAGACAGCTTCAATTTTGTCATTTTTATCACTGAATTTTGTTTACATGAGAGAAAATGTGTGAATTTTAAAGACTAAGCAATTTTTTTATTATTTTATTATTAGCTTAACTTAAGAACAATATGAACATCCTTTCTTTTCTCTTATATCTGTTAATCCTTACTCAAGGATATTTTCCCAATGACATTTTTTTTTAATAAAGAGAGTGGAAAGGAGGAGAGAGAGAGAGAGAGAGAGAGAGAGAGAGAGAGAGAGAGAGAGAGAGAGAGAGAGAAACATTGATGTGAGAGAGACACATCGATTGGTTGCTTCTCAAACATGCCCCAACTGGGGCTGGGGATCAAGCCTGCAATCCAGATATGTGCCCTTAACTAAAATCAAACCCAGAAACCTTCAGTCTCCAGGCTGACATTCTATCCACTGAGCCAAACCTGCTAGGGCAATATGAACATCTTTTCAATAAAACTGATCTACACTTAAATAAGAAGATAGCACAATAAATTATCCCTCCAAGATGGAGGATAAATGGTGTTTTCTCCTCAATTTAAGAAAAAAAAAAGTGTTAAGAATATTTACTTTGATGCTTCACATTAAAAAAAAAATACTTCTAAAACCTTAAACCAAGATGCTTGCTTTGGAAAAAATTGTAATATTTGAATTTACAAGGAGACAAAATTTTTCTCTATATATAAAAGGATAATATGCAAATCAACCGTTCAGCTATGTCTCAAACTGACCACCAGGGGGCAGACACTCGACACAGGAGCTGCTCCCAGCCCACAGGCCCTGATTATCTTATTGGAGGGCCTGTCGGCCAACCTCTCAGTCACTTGCCTTCCGCCCACCCCAAGGGCAGCTCCGATCGCCTGATGGGGAACTGGGGGCCAGGGGTGGGGTGTTAGTGGACATGGGCAGCTCCAGGCCCTGGTCACCCTGCTGGTTGCTCCCACACAGAGGGAGACCTGCAGTGGTGGTGGCAGTGGTGGGGCTGGTGGCAGGGCCGGCTGCACACACAGAGAGTGACCGGCGGCGATGGCCGGGGAGGGGGAGTGGGGGTTGTGGTGGTGGCAGTGATTGGGTCAGCTGCCAGCAGCCAGGAAAGATTGGCCCTGATCACAGACAGGCCTAGGGACCCTACCCATGCACACATTTTTTGTGCTGGAACTCTTGTTTAACAATAAAGATTGTTATGCTACAGAAATTTTTAAACAGATAAAATCATTTAAAGAAGATGATAGAAGGCTCTGGTGCAAACGTGTGTCCACAGGAGAACAGCTGTGGTGTTATTGTACAACCAGGGATTCATATTGACTACAGATGGTCCCTGGCATTTCTACTTAATATTTTTCGACTTTACAATGGTGTGAAAGTAACGTGAGTCAATAGAAATCATAATTGGGATTTTGTATTTTGATCTTTTTCCGGCTATTAATATGTGGCATGATAATCTTTGGTGGTGATGAGCAGTAACAGCTCCTAGTGAGCCACAGGATCGTGAGTATGAACAACACACTCTCTACAGTGTACTCTGTCACCAGCATTGTTTGGATAATGTGTTTTGTGGGTTTGCATCTCATTACATTCAAAAAATGCCCTCTGTGTGCCAGTGAGCTTTCAGTTGTGTACATTAATGGTGAATGCCTATTCAGACAGTCAGTTTTTTATGCTCAGAACAGTATTCTATAAATTACACAAGGTATTCAGCCTGGGCAAGTCTATTTTGAAGTGGTGTTAGAAGAAGTTTAAGTTTAAAAAAATTTGGCTCTCAAAAGAAATTTCAATCGTTGTACTATTGATATTTGACCCTGTTGACTAATGAGTTTGCCGACCACTGGGCTAGGCCAAGCCATGATGCTCAATAGTTTAAAAGTATTACATATATATTTTTGGCTTATGATATTTTCAACTAAACAGGGTGTTTATTAAGATATATCCCCATTGTAAGTAAAGGAACATCTGTATGCAGATTTTTTCTTCAATTTGGTGACACTATTATTATTCTAGAAAGTATAGGCAGGTACACTATTTATGTTTATACATAAATTTCATATAGTATATTATTTTATAAACACTTAAATATCAAATATGTTTTAACAGGTTTATATTCAAAGCTAGAAAAGCTAGAAATCTTAAAGAACTTTTCATAAAAGGCACCTGCACAAACACTTCCTGAGTGAAATGTTTCAGCTCAATAGGAATGATTCACATCCAATATTATACGTGAATCAAATTATGTACCTTAGTGCAATGTCAAGTACATTAAAATATTTGTATAGTTTAAAAATAAATGTAATGAGTTCTCATAATAATATTTGTGTTTGGATTTCTTTTCAAATAGCCGACTTCACAAAAAGCCCACATGCTATAGGATTCAGTATATATAATATATATCTTAAATGACATATTTTGAGTAGGCATACAACATTCTAGCAATTTGCATAATTGTAGCTCAGAAGATTTGATATTGGACAATTGGATATTAATATTCTAGTCAATAGCTCTGCCATCTACCATCCATAAATGTACACTTTTCCCCATGGGAGTCTGCTCACCGACTTAATTGAATAAATGATCAAAAATCATTTAAGTAACAAGCTTCTCTCAAATAATAAGGAACAATAAGTTCAAGGAGAGGTGAAACTCCAAAAATCCAGCAATCGTAACTACTGAGAAATTATTAGTTTTGAAAATATTATTCGTGTGATTCTATCACTCCAAGTGACTCAGCAGTCCCTTGGATTTCCTCCAGGCTTTTATTTATTGAGGACATGTCAAGTTTTATATGTATCCAATCTAACAGTCAGAATATTGATCAGAGCCTTGGATAAAAACGACTCCAATCCCACATAGAGAGAAAAGAGGGGAAGGAGGGAGGAAGAAATGTAATTCATAATTCATTCTTTTTACTTGTATTTTGGCTCACTTTTCATATTCTCACACTAAAGTAAATTAACTTTCCTGTTGAACTCCATTTAATTAAATATTTTCTTTCTGTGCTCTGGCTTACAGCCTCAAGTGAAAAAAAAAAAAGAAGAAGGAAACCCCAACTGAACTGTGTAAAATCCTAAATGGCAATGCTGCCTCATTTCTCCCATGCTCATTAATTTCTATGCATTTTGTGTGGGATGAGGCCTTTGCAAAGAACAGTGGAATTAATAAACACACATGGGCAGGAAGCATCCCAATGGCATAAGATCATGAATCCAACATCTAAGCTTATTATCATATTACATATTAATATAAATGAAGAAAAAAAAACATTTCCTGCATTAAAATTTAGGTGAGAAGTTATGTGCATTTTTTTCTATTTTAGAAAATCCTGACTCATCTCATATTTCTTTGCCTATCAGAGGAAAATGATGGAAACTATTGCCTAGTTAATGCAAAATCTAGGGTTTGGTGGTTTTTTTTTTTTGGTTTTTTTTTTAAATCTATTTTAACATCAGGAGTCAATATTTGCTATATTGGTGTATATTGGTTGTCACCACAGTGATTTATATGGCATGCATACCAGTATTTCAGTTAAAATACCCATATGAGACTTCACCTGTTACTCATTCTGCCTCAACTGTAAGAGTAACCTAAATGCATCTTCCTGGGTTTGGGGAGGGAAGGAGAAAATAACACACTTTATGTGGTTTTGCATGCTGTTATACAGTTGAAATAAGGGAGATCTAGAAATTGAAGAAGCAATTAACCCCACTATAGCTATATACATAAAAGCCTAAGTGACTATTAGGACTGGATGACCAAATGACTGACCGATAGCTATGATGTGCACTGACCACCAGGGGGCAGATGTTCAATGCAGGAGCTGCCCCCTGGTGGTCAGTGCACTCCCACAGCCAACCTCCTGAGGCCTGCCAACTTCTTGCAGTCCTTCTCCGCAGCCAGTCAATCCCGGTAGGCCCCAATCACCAGCCAGGCAGAGAGACCCCACCTGTGCAAGAATTTGTGCACTGGGCCTCTAGTGTTAATATAAAGGATTAGAAGCCAAAGATAAAGAATGCTTACTGGCAGGTAAAGAACTGAATTATTAATTTATCTATATATAGCCTCATGGATGTTGGACATCAAAGAAAATGAAGCCACAGGAGTTAGAGTTCAGGGGCAGAATCTTGGCCATAAGAGAAGCATGAAAGTTCAAATAAGAGCCCTGTATCTGGAGGAAGTAATATGAAATAATGAAAGAACCAAAACATGAGAACAAGAAGAAAGGGGCAAAGAATGGTGGAATGTGGAAAGGGTCTGGGGCTTGTGCAGAGCAACAAGAGCAGAGGTCACATTAAAGACATTCAGGACAATGTCAAAGTGGACAGAATCAGAATGATATGGTTTTCTATATGCGGTGACATTCAAGACATGGAAAGAGTCATTTTTTTAAATCCTCCTACTTTAGGACAAAAAAATAGGTCATAAATTTTGACACAAATAAACACTAATTTGAAAGAATAAAACAAAAATTGATTAAGAAAACACCTCATGAAACAATATGGTGATTACCAGTGGAAAGAGGATAAGGGAAGTTAGAAGAGGATAAAAGGATATAAAAGATGATAAAAGGAGACTTGCCTTTGAGTGGTAATACACAATACAATATGCAGATGATGTGTGTTGAATTGCATGCCTGAAATCTATAAACCAACTGGTCCTGGTGCATGAAATTCATGCATGGGGGCAGGGGTCCCCACAGCCCAGCCTGCACCCTCTCCAATCTGGGACATCCCTCTCACAATCCTGGACCGCTGGCCTGCTGGCTCCTAATCACTCACCTGCCTGCCTGCCTGATCACCCCTAACTGCCCCCTCCCACTGGCCTGATCAACCCTAACTGCCTTTGCCTGCCTGCCGGTCTAATCACCCCTAATTGCCCTCCCTTTCAGCCAGGTCAGCCCCAACTGAACCCTCCCTGCCAACCTGGTTTCTCCTAACTGACCCCCACCCCCACTAGCCTGGTCATCCCTTATTACCCCCCCCCACCCTGGCCTAGTTGCCCCACTCTGCGCCCCCTCCCTACTGGCCTGGTCACCCCAGGCAGCCTGTCATTCAGTCATTTGGTCATCCCTCACTAACTCCTCTGCCGGCCTGGTCTTAGGCAGCCATCTTGTGAGGGTGCAACAGTCAGTTAGCATATTACCTCTTTATTTTATAGAATGTCACACCAATAAATTAAATAATTTTTAATTGAGTATCAAGAGCCAATTTTTGTATTAGAAGAAAGATTTAAACAAGGTAGGGTAGATATCTTTTTGCTATCCAAGTCACAGACATCACCAGATAGATGATCAAGGTTACCTCTGTAACTCCTGGTCAATGATTGATTTAAGTAGCAACACTGAAGTTACTCTCCATGTTTAAAGTTTCCTGAATGGTATGCTAATACTTCTGATTCAATATTATACTTAGCACAGATTATTGGAGTAGGTGTTTCAGACAATGGAATATGGCGACAAAGTATTCTCTTGACAATACTCCTTTTTACTCTGATGTAGTTCATGACACCCACCTTCTTCAAGTCAATACATAACACTGTGCTGACTTTTCAAAAACATTTCTATTGTCTAGCATGTCTTGCAGATGCATCTTCAGGGAGTAGGTATCAGCAGACAGAAATCTGTAGCTTTTGCAGCATTCTGGGTCTGGTTGAGTATAACATGTTGGGTGGTACCATGAATAATTTCCATTGAAGGATATTAAATAAGTAGCAAAAGTGTGTCAGTTACTCCACTATCAATTTTCCTAATTGAAGGTCCTCAAAATCCATAACAACAAATTACTATAGTATTTATTGCCTACATACAAGTAAAATATATGCATTCTGGCATATCCCATGTGTGTGTTTATGATTTAAGAAAGATATAAAGACATAAACACTATAGACCTCTACATTCAAAAAAGATGAGAGCCTCATTCCTTTTAAATCATTTATATGATTTAAAAAACCATTCTGCATAATAGAAATTTCATTTGAAGCCAGTAACATTTCTGATGCCAGTGATTTAAACAAGTAAGGGATTTCTCACACACATATTTGGCTGTGTGTAAATAGATAAAAACATGTGTATAGTTATGTATGTGCACACACACACGGGATCATATATGTGTATATATATCTGGATAATCTATATACAGGTATATGTGTATATACTGCTTAAAATAAAACTAATCTTCAATAGGTAACTTACATAACTAAGTTATCTTCTCTATAGATACAAGTCAATTGCATTCATAGAGTTCTAGTTATTAACCCACATTCAATTTCTTTCCGCCCCCTGAAATACTCTATGCCTTTATGTTGTAATGCTAAATTGTCTTCATTTTTGTTTATTTCAAAGTGACATAGCCTAATAAAGAAATACATTAATAAATAGTGTTTTTAGAGATAATTGAAAGTTAGAGAGATAAAGATTACAATTAAGCATTATTAACAATGACATGATAATAAAGGAAGAAATATAAGAATTTCATATTGGTCCTATTGGTATAGTACAATGAAGAGAAGCAGAGGGGGGAAAAACAAAACAAAACAAAAAAAAGCTTGGGGAAGTGGAGATTATTGTCTCATCTGTATATATAAAAGGTTAATATGCTAAGTGTCCAACTTTCGGACCCATCGCTATGATGAACACTGACCACCAGGGGGCAGACACTCGATGTAGGATCTGCCGAGCTGCAATGACATGACAGTGGCAGTTCTCTGTTGATGCACCCTGAAACCAGAGAGGAAGGAGCCTAATTCCTTGCGAGGCCATGTGATTCCACCTTCAGCCGTGGGTTATGGTGTTGCTGGGGTAATGTCAGCCCCAAATCTGGTTTACCATATTCTTGCATTTGCATTCCACACCCTATATGACAGCAACTTAGCAGAGTGCCCTCTCGCACTCTGGGACCCCTCAGGAGATGTCGGAGAGCTGGTTTCAGCCCAATCCCTGCAAGCCAGGTTGAGAGACTCCACCTGCCAGAGGGACACTGCTCATGCCACAGATGTTGGGGAGGACCACGGAAGTTGGCTCCAGGGCTTGTTCAGGCCATCTCTTTCAGTCTCACCCTGCAGGCCACCTTCTAATTAATTTCCTTTCAATATGCACAAATTTGTGCACTTGGTCACTAGTTTATTATATCTTCTCCTTGCTGTTAGTGTGGTAAGTTTCCTTGTGTAATGAAAGCAAAAGGTTCTGCTTTCAGCATCCCAGAGGTAAGTAAAATGGTGATTCCATTAGAAGTAAGAAAGATAGATTTTCTTCATGAGAAATCAATTTTCTAAACTCACTTTTTATGGATTTTTCTCATCCTACAAGTGAAATGTGGGATGTAGAGAGAAATGTGAAATGACAAAGGAGGTCTTGTCAGGTCATTCCTGGAAAGATTTGGAGCTATTAATAGGGTACTCTGGGAGTTGATTTAGTATTACCTAAAAGTATAAGAGCAAAGTAGTTGAAGATTATCAGGATGATAAATGGAAAATCAGCATTAAATCCTTGCAAGGTGTTTGCATCACTGTTTTTGTTTTGTTTTGTTTTTGTTTGTTTTTCCTGGAGAGGCCTGTATTCTTTTGAGTTCAAGGATATTTAGCCACCTTTTCATCTTGTAATGAAAGAATTATGCAAAGCCAAGAATTATAATTGTGAGTGGTTCTGGGATTTATTTTTGGTTCTGCCACTGGTTTTCTGAAGAATTCTATAGTTTCTTTATGCACAAATCCATCTTTCTCCCCTTCCTACACTTAATCTTTTATTGTCTTCTAAATATAATGAAAAACTTACAAGATATGCATGGTTTCTTACCTTCCCAATATTGTTATTTGACTCTTCTCCTCAGTTTATATGTTATGCACACAGATGTTTGTCTTCTGTGGTTGGCCACCCAAGCCATCTCTAACCTTCCTCACTTCCTTTTCCATCTCCTGCTATATGACTGTCATTTAAGTTCCTATAGCCCATGTTATGTATCGATATTTAACAAACATACATTGGATAAACTAATTAAATTATCCACTTTAATTAATAAGAACATCATAAGAATCCATAAACTAATAAATTGTATTGCAGCTAATATCCAAGATGGCCCACAATGATCCTCATTGTCTTTTTCTCTTCACCTGCGTAGATATCCATTCCACATTATACTAGAACTACAAGCCTAGTACCCAAAATTTGTGCAATTGGGGGAGAAGGGATCCCTCAACCTGGCCTGTGCCCTCTCACAGTTTGGGAGTCCTCAGGGGATGTCCAACACACATGGAGCAGGCCTAAGCTGGCATCCTTAGTGCAGCTGTGGAGGCAGGAAAGGCTCCCACCACCACCACTGCACTCACCAGCCATAAGACCGGCTCAGGACTTTTGGCTGAGTGGTGCTCCCCCCTGTGGGAGAGCACTGACCACCAGGGGGCAGCTCCTGCATTGAGTATCTGCCCACTGGTGGTCAGTATGTCTCATAGCTACCAGCTATTCCACTGTTTAGTTGATTTGCATATTAGCCTTTTATTATATAGGTTTGGTCTGTGTGACCAATAGCATATTACAAAAATGATGGTAGATTGTGTTTGAGATTAAGTTAAAGGAAAACTGCAGCTTCCATCCTTATTGCTTTTGTCTTCTCTCATCATTTGTTCTGGGGGAAGTAACATTATAGATAACCTTACAGAAAGATACATGTGTCAAAAACCGATGTCTCCTGTAAAAATGCACATGTGTGGTCTTGAAGCCCATCCTCAAACTCCCATTAAACCTTAAAGACCACAGTAGCCCTGACAGAGAGGTTGACTATAATCTCAGGAAAGACAATGAGCCAGAACCACAGACCATAACAGCCTTAAGATTTCTAAGCCTCAGAAATTATGAGAAATAATAAATGCTTGTTGCTTAAGACACTGAATTTTGGGCTAATACAAATGTATTGCTGTGAAGAAAAAAACTCAGAAATAAAAAAATACAATATTTCATATATATTAAATGTCATTTCTAAGCAATTGGTAAAATTTAGATTTTTTTTTTTTCACCAGAAGTTTGACATCTGGGTTTAGAGTTATAAGACAACCATGACAGAGCATGAAATATGAAATTCTGCAAGTTACAAACACATGCTAAGAAGTGTGTCTTCAGAGATAAGATAAAGTATTTTCCTACTCATGTCCTTGGGCCTTTGTATTTGTGACAATTACATCCACTCACAATGGAATCTCAGTAGATTAAATGCGCCAAGAAATCCTGCTAGTAACACCATAGAAAACCTTTCCAAACCTATGCTTCTCTCTTGTAGTTAAAAGAGTTCCCATTGTGCATTATAATGAGGAAGGAGAGTTGTGCTAACATTATTATACTTGAAAATTGTTCTGATATTTTTCATATCTGTCTTCATGCCATGTTTGATTTTCCTTGCAAATAGGTGTTTCTAATCAAAAAACATATTTGTGTCTCTAAATCTCCTTTGTTTTTCTTTTCTTTTCTTTCTTTCTTTTTTTTTTTCTTTTTATTTTCACAGTATGTTGTCAGGGAGCCAGCTCTAAGCCATGGCCTACTAGTAAGAACATTGATTTAGTCCTGGCTGGTGTGGCTCAATTCATTGGGCATCACCCCAGTATCAAAAGGTTGCCTGTTCACCCTAGCCAGTTTGGCTCAGTGGATAGAGCATTGCCCTGTGGACTGAAGGGTTCCTGTTTCCATTTCGGATAAAGGGCATATGCCTGGGTTGCAGGCTGGATCCCCAGTGGGGGGCATGCAGAAGGCAGCCAATCAATAATTCTCCCTCATCATCAATGTTTCTATTTCTTTTTTCCTTTCCCTTTCTCTCTGAAATCAATAAAAATGTATTAAAAAAAAAAAGTTGCTGGTTCAATTCTTAGTGCACATGCCTGGGTTTAGGGTTACATTTCCCAATGGAAGAGGCAGCACTCTCACATTGATTTTTGTTTCTTTTCCTCTTTCTTCTCTCTCTAAAAAACATCAATTTAAACACAAATAGCATTGATTTAATCTAGAGAACAAAAGAATAATAATAACAACAAAAGAAGAGTCCACATTCCATGCCTCTTCACAGCCCACAGGACTGACTGAACTCTTGACTCTCCAGTGGCCTCGCAAAATGACTCAGCAAGACATCCACTGAAAGCAGACATGAAGCACTCCTATGGTTAAAGGTGAGGAAAGGACAGTACGTTCAGATCCACCATACAAATAAATGCTTGTAATGCAGGGGTGGGTGTCTTAACTGTCTAGACAACTCCTGCCAGGAAGACAAAACCAATCAATTAGGTCTGGGACAGTGCAAACTCAGAACTATGTAGAGTACAAACACAAAAGGCTCCTCTGAAGGAATGGCAGACAAGCCTTCCTAGCTTTACTTAGCATAAATTTTCTTCATAATTCAAGCTGGTTCTCTCAGACTTTTTCTATGTTTGATAAAAGTTGTCTGACCCAACACCCCCATGGCCTACCTTGGATTGCTGGCTTTACTGATGAAGGGCTACATTTGTTCCTTTTGGGTAAGGACGGACTTACCCAACCTTGATCATAAAGGGGGAGGGGGAGAATAAATTTTCCTCCACTGATAGCATAATGCTAGTTACACAAAGCTTCCAAAAAATCTCTATGTAAACCTGATTGCCAAAACTATGGCCTTTTTTATATATCAAGTAAGTGACTGCCAGCATGGTATGACCCTGAGGGCTTTTACAGGATTGTATGTACTCTTTCATAAGTGAAAATTTGTGACTTCTCCTTTAAGGTAATATAGGTATTGTGAAAGAAAGCAACCCAGAATGGTCATCAATGATCTCAAATATCATGAAATATCATGGTTAAAATTCAAATTGCAGCAACATAAGTAATCATAGACATATACCTGTCATATAGTCATCTTCCAAAAAAGTTCTAATACCACATTTTGGTGGTTCCTATTCATTAAAGTATTTAATTGTTCAGTAAGTTTTGGAATCTACTAATCATTTTGCCTCCAGAAAAGGCAGTTAGTTATCAGAATCTCTATAATATGCCTCATTTTATCCTTTTCAGTTGTTTTGAGTATCACAATTATACACTGAGTGATCAGGTTATTATGATCTCTGAACGCATAATAATCTGGCCACTCAGTGTATATCCTATATAATAAAAGGCTAATATGCAAATTGTCTCTTTGACCAGGAGTTCGACCAGCTGGGCGGCTGGCCAACCTCCTATGTTCCTTCCCCCTGGCCAAGCTGGTCGGACCCACCCATGCACGAATTCATACACACATACTAAATGGCCAGATTATTATGTGTTCAGAGATCAAGAGATCATAATAATCAGGCCACTCAGTGTATTTAAGACTATGCACAATATTTTCTACTGTGATTAAAATACTTGCTTCTAGTTTACATATGAGAATAAAAGTGAGAAACAAGGCTCACAATTTTTTTAATCTAGAAATCTTAACTTTGTGTATGTTCTGGAAACAAGTTCAGGGGCCTTTTTACTTCCCATATGTTTTAGATCCACAGGGTGTGTTAACAGTTAAATTCTCCCTCAAAGTGCTCTCTGATTTCCCAATATATGTCACTTCGTTGTTCTTTAATGCGTCTCTCTACCATGAAAGGTATAATTTTAACAGCAGAGCAAATAAGTGGATGCTAGAAAGAGTGAGAAAGAGGGATTTTTGTTTCATATTCTAAAAGGTGTGTGTGTGTGTGTGTGTGTGTGTGTGTGTATGTGTGTGTGTGTGTGTGTGTGAGAGAGAGAGAGAGAGAGAGAGAGAGAGAGAGAGAGAGAGAGAGAGGCCTAAAACTATCAATGAAAACAAATTTTCCTTTCTTTTGAGTAATGTTAATTTTATGCCTGAAAATATTGCTAAGGGAAGCTTTCAGTTTGTTATATACTAGACAATCCATGTTTACTATCCAAAGACTATGAAAAAGAACACAAAAGTTTGGATTATGGCTTAGGGCCAAGAACATGAGTAATTTGTCATAGCTGTTTTTAATGTGTATCACTTCTTTCTAATGGATTTATTACTAGGGAAATTAGTTAGAGGGGATGACTTATTGAATTTCACAAAACATGAGTATAATTTAATGTATTATTCACTAACTTTATTAAGAAGTGCACATTATTCAATTGTTCAGATTTTCCAAAGGTCAATATACTCCTCTCAAGGCTGGTAAAAGTTATTAGTCTTTCATTTCATTATTTGGATTATTTAAGGCAGTGGACCTAAATTGACATTTCTCCTAAAACCACATACATGTTGCCAACAGATATATAAAAAGATGCTCAACATCACTGCTCATTAGGGAAATTCAAATTAAAACCACAAATTAAAACCATACCAGTTAATGACTTTCATTAAAAAAATCCACCTTTAAAAAATCAACAAATAATTTCAGGAGAGAATGTAAAGAAAAGAGAAACATCATATGCTATACGTAGGATTGCAAATTTATACAACTACTCCAAAAAACAGTATAGAGATTTCTCAAAATAAATAAATAAACAACCAAACAAATAAAGTTGTCATGCCCTGGCCTGTGTGACTCAGTTGGTTGGAACATTGTCCCATGCACCAGAGGGTCAAGGTTTCAATTCATACTGGGACACATGCCCAGGTTTTGGGATAGATCACTGGTCAGGGTGCATGTAGGAGGCAGCCAATCGATGTTTCACTCTCACATTGACGCTTCTCTCTCTAAAAATCTATTTAAAATCTAAAATAAAAAAATAAAAAATAAAGCTGACATTTGGATAGTTATCTGAGAAAATAATACAATATTAATTTGAAAAGACACATGTATCCTTATGTTCATTGCAGCATTATGTCTAATAGCCAAGATACGGAATCAGTTTAGGTTGCCTTTGAGAGATGAACAGAAAAAGATGTGGTGCATATATACAATAGTATATTACTTGGCAATTAAAAAATAATGCAATCTTACCTTTGTGAAAACATGGATGGGCCTAAAAGGCATTATTTTAAGTGAAATAAGTCAGACAGAAAGACAAATACCTTATGATTTTACTTATATGTAGAATCTAAAAACAAACAAATTAATAAGACAAAACATAAACAGACCTCTATATAGAGAGAATAAGCTGATTGTTTAAAAAAAGGGGGTGAAGGGAGGGTGGGAATGGGTGAAATTAAAAAAAAAATATATATATATATATATATATATATTCTGTCTTCTAAGTTATTATTTAAGGCTGAGAAGGCTGAGATCGCCTGAGAGTTTTATTGTTGTTTTAGCACTATTTTTAAAATGTAGAAAGTGTTAAAGAGATTTCCAAAGTAAAAATAATAGCAGTTATTATTTTGGTGTCAGGCACTATGCTATACTAGATAATTATTTATGTTTCATTTTCAAATATTTTACTTTCCTATGCATTGAATATGCACTAAAAAAGCTCCAAGTGAATGTTTTATAGACATTTAATTATCACATGTGGTAGTATCAGTCTTATTTCCATTTTACTGACAAAAACATTGAGACTCAGGAAAGTTAAAATAAACAAGGTCACTTTCCTTGTTAGTGTCAAAACTGGAATGAAATGCCAGCTCTTTTGAAATTCCAACTGTCCTTAGCATCAGTGTTTCCATCACTGACTAATTGGCCGTGATACTCTGGTCTATTAGATACATAAAACTGCACTAATGAAGTTAGCTTGCCTTTTGTTCAGTAACATAAATACCTGGATTTAGGATCATAACTAAACAGAAATTATTGTTTATAATATGGCATATGTCATGAGAACATAACTTACTTAAAAACTGATATTTGGTATAGAAAGGGAGTCAAAGGCGAAACACAAATTTCTCTATAATTTAATTTTGCCTAAGACCAGACTAATATGTGATGTATACTTCGTAAGAAATGTCAATGGTGCGGACACTGGGGAGGAATTTGAATAATGTTTTCAAAGATAGAACCTAAAAGCTCCTTCCTCCCCCTTATCAATAAACTTTCTGTGAATATACCTGACTGATAAATACTTAGGAAGAAACATCCCTGAAGCATTTCAAAGCAGAATTTTAAGAAAAGGATAAGGAGAAAAGGAAGGGAAAGGAAACAAAGAAAGGAGGTGGAGGAAGTGAAGTAGAAAGCAAAGGAAGAGGAATATAGATAGAAAGCCACTGCCACCTGATATTTATTTGCCAAAAGTGAATCTAACAGTTTCACAGAGAATCTTCTTCAAGTTATTGACCATAGCCAGGGGCCATAATAAGCATGTTGAGTATAAATTATGTCTTCATTGGGTTTTACTTATTTAGTAATGAAACTGGGCTCGTGTTGGCAGCTTTGCAAATATCTAAGACAGAGACAAGCCAGCTCAGCAGTACCTGGGATAAATATCAAGAACACTAAGTATGACATGACACAATTTATGCATCTCTCCCTTCATTGTTTTTCTCAGTCTGCTCTATTTTCTTTGTTTTCTTGAAAAAAGCATTTAATGTCTTTGCTGCCTGTGACTAAGCCTGTTAGGAACATCCACAGATCATAGTTTATACTTGCTAAAGCTCTACAGCTCTACAAGACAAAGATGTGTCCGATCATATTAAGAAAATATTCAATAGAAAAAAAAAACAAACAGGAAAAAAAAACAAAAACAAAAAACAACTACTGTCAGGGTCAGTTCCATATCAATGTAAATTAACTTTTATTCTGAGATAATTGGGGGAGTTGCCATCCAGACTTCATCAGCTAGTAGGCTAATGATCCAAGTTTTTTGTTGTTGTTTTTTGTTTTGTTTTGTTTTGTGTGTGTTTTGTTTGTTTGTTTTTAATGTCACAGGCTTCTGTTCTGCCATATAGTTAAGGCATTTTAATTTAAATTTAGATGTTGGGTGACATAAACAATTTCTCCACATGAATGTGTATGCAACCTGGTCCTGTGGGTACCATGAAAAGAATAGCACAATGACAACTGTCTCCTCACTATGACATTAAATGTCACCCTGACTCATGAGGCATGCCTGGATTACCAAGAGCCATTTGGGATAAAAGTATGTGGCTACTTGTTCCATTTTATTTCCCACGTATAGATGTGGGGAATTTTAAAGTACTCATTATTTGAAAATAGATTTCTTAAAAATGGGGTAAATCTGCCAAATTCCAAATTCGCTGTTGATATACTCAACCTTTCTATTTAACATTAAAAATAGTAAAGATTAAAAGGCAGTAGAAAAAAAATATTGAATAGAATATGAAATAATTCATATCTTACTAAATATCTATAATACACAGGAGGGGGCAAAAATAGGTTTATAGTTGCTCAAATGGAAGAAGGCATGTAGGTTATGATTATTCCAATAGCTTTATTAACTCAAAAGAATGTCACTTATAACTGTAAAACTACTTTTTCCCACTTCTATATACACTCAGAAGATATATCCATGTCCCCTCCTCCTGGCCAGGCTGGCTGGACCCCATCCATGCACAAATTCATGCACCAGGCCATATATATATATATATATATATATATATATATATAGCCAGATTATTTATACGTTCAGATATCATAATATTCTGGCCACTCAGTGTATATTATATAACATACCATATATATTATAGTTGTTGTTGTTTTAGTAAAAATGCATATATGTTGAGAATCAAGAGAAAAATGAAGAGAAAAATGAACACATTTTTACTTTAAAGTAAGTTGCCACACTTCAAAATTGACCAAATTAAATGTACATCAAATTTAGATCTTATAATGTCATGGCTTATTTAGGATAAAGCCATGCAAAAGATGTCCTAGCAGGTAGCTTACACACTGAGGCACCTTGCTCAGCTTGAGGTAACTGATTTCACATTGATGACTTAGTCCAATATTTTCATATACAGTTTTTTCCATCAGACAAATAATTTTCATTAGTTTGTGTTACCCCCAAGAATTTCAAGGTTTGCTGGTAGGAGACATTTATTATTTTTAAATATATTAAATATACTTGAACTACTTATGGACTTTTTTTTTTCTAATTAGGGACATAAAATGGACTTAATGATCCAATATGCACATGACTAAAGGTATCTAGTATTTGGAACTCACAATTATAGTGATTTTTTTCATTTTTAACTTTTAATCACAATTTTAGTTATTAATTTCCTATCATATTTTAATCACAATTTTAGTTATTCATTTCCTATCATATATATATTTACTGATTATTTAGGGAAAGAGGAAGGAAAAGGAGAGAGAGAAAGAAGCATCCATGTGAGAAGGAATATGGATCTGTTGCTTCTTGCATGTGCCCCTACCCAGATCAAACCCACAACATGTGCCCCAACTTGGAATTGAACTGATGACATTTCAGTGTCCTGGCTGGTGTGGCTCAATCAACTGACTGACTGAGCCATACTAGGCAGGTCCCCATCATTGTAGACTTGAATATATCATTACTAAGGGGGGAAAAAGTAATAAAATCTTTACAGTAATAGAGTCCTGATGACATATTGAACGTTTCAGGTATTTCAGGTAAAGAAACCTCATGAGCATATGTTTTTCATCATGTCAGTAATCATTCCCACAATGAATTAAATGGACATAAATAAATCCTTAATTTACCATATCCATGTTAAGGTTATAGTGTAATGGGGGAATAATGCCCATTTGAAAACAAGACCAGCTAACAGTAAATGGCAAGTTTAGTTTTACAGAAAGTGAGTGAGATCCTTAAGGGCATCCAAAACGTTCAGCGGTGTCAGTAACACTTATTTGAAAGGCACTACAAATCTAAGTCCTGAAATTACTTTGACTGAAAATTATAGGTGAAACAATAACAATGGATAAAAATGAATTGATAAAACATTCCATCTGAAACTTGAAACACTGGATTAACAGTCTCCCACTTCCTACAGAATCAGTGTCCCGGCAGGAACTGGCCAACATGTGGAGCTGATATCATTAGCCATATACTTACTGGTGTTAAAGGACTCTAGATGTCTCTCTGCATATGGCAGGCCATGAGTCTCTCTTCAGAGAGATAGAGCATTCCTTCTTTGAGGCACATCCATGTCAAATGGCACATGCCTTCTCACCTCTGTCCTCACCACAGCCAGGTCATCAATGAGGAGTTCTCCATCTTAGTGAGAGAACAAACTCTGAATAGTTACTTAAAATATTCTGGGATTAAAAAACCCCAACCATGCATGAACTAAATAGGCATCAATATAGTCAGTGACAGTATGATATATGTACAATGAAATGGCTTATGGGAGAATTTTTAGAAACGTGTTTTTATTGATTTCAGAGAGAAGAAGAGAGAGGAAAAGAGAGATCGAAACATCAATGATGAAAGAGAATCATCTATCAGCTGCCTCCTGCACAACCCCTACTGGGGATTGAAACTACAACCCGGGCATGTGCCCTGACATAGAATAGAACCATGACCTCCTGATCTATGGGTCAATACTTAATCACTGAACCACACCAGCTGGGAAGTTATGGGAGAATTTAATATGAAAAATAAATGCTACATTTGCTTTTCCCATTTTGATTATTCCACATCATTTTATTTCACAAACATGAAATAAAACTGCTATGAAAAAATATCCTATATAATAAAAGCCTAACTGCAAATCGATTGAACAGTGGAATGACCGGTCACTATGATGCACACTGACCACCAGGGGGCAGATGCTCAACTCAGGAACTGTCCGCAGCCTGCAGGCCCCAGGCCAGCCGAGGCAGGTATCAGCAGGGGTCGCTTTATTGCCCCACTGGTAGACCTGCAGAGAAAGGCGACCAGCAGCAGTGGTGAGTGAGGCTTGGTGAACGGAGGCTGGTGAGCACCAGACTGGCCAAGGCAGGTGCCAATGGGGCCCCTAATCGCCCTGTCGGTCATCCCCCAGATTGGTACTGTTCACCAGCCAGGTCTAGGGACCTTACCCGTGAATGAATTTTGTGCACTGGGCCTCTAGTTGGTAATATAAATGGAAATTGCTAAGGTAGAGTCACCTAAGTCAGGGAATCTAAAATTGAACTGGGGGGCCATACAGGAGTTTATCCTACACATGTTCCACCCAGCACCTTTATCCATTGACTTTTGGACTCCTCAGCCATGGTTCCTAATATTATTATTATAAATGTTTTACTATTATATACCTAGTCTACTGGATTATATTGTGGCAGAATAGTACTAAGGATAGCAGGATCACCAATCAGCACTTGAAAAAAACTGAAACTCAGAAATTTCATTTTAAGAAGGTAATGGGAAGAAGGTACAAACCCAGGGAGAAGATACAAAGCCTCTCAACTTTCTCAACTATACTGTTGTTTTACTTTCTACATTCATCTCTAGAATTCATGTGTGCTGGAGCCAGTGCTGGACTGGACTGAAAATCTACAGTCACCAACTCTGTAAGTACAGCTGCCCCCCCTTATCCACTGACTCATTTTTTATCTTTTTCAGTTCCGTGCAATCGAATGCAATCCAAACATAATAAGTGTAAAATTCCAAAAATTAAAAATTTACAAAAATTAACTCTTTTGCCATTTAAACTCATGTGATAAAGTCTCAAAGTCTCCTGATCCATCTCTCCAAGGGTCTTCATGCATTATAGACTCCCTGCCCATCAGTCACTTAGTAACCACCGTGTTATCAGATCAACTGGTGGGTGTAGTAGTGCTTATGGTGCAGTAACTCTCATTTTACTTAATAATGACTCACTCACTTCACTTCACCTCATCACGCAGGCATCTTATCATGTCACATTATTGCTAATTTAAAAATTAACTTTATCATAGGTATGCAGGTATAGAAAAAAACAGTGTATATCAAGTTTGATACTACCCACAGTTTTGAACATCCACTGAGGATCTTGGAACATATCCCTGTATAGATAGCACAAGTAATAAGTGTACCTTACATGAAATATGATAGGTTTTATAGTTTAGCCACAGGTTTCATGGTTCTAGAAAATTATTTTCTACAAGTCTTCTTCAGTGATCTGAAAATTAGAATTAATACCCTTGAAAATGCCTGAGGACATTTACAACAACAAATTGTTTTGTACCTTTTTCACCACACATTTTAAAGATTGTTTTTAGCAGGATAAAAATTTTCTACTACATACCCTTTGGCTGAGTTCTTATGTCCATGGTTTCTGGGATGTTGGTCCCTAGACCAGACTAGATAAATTAACAAACAAACAAACAACTAATGAGGCATTCTCTTTTTTGTTGCTACTTGTCACCCTCATGTCTCTCTCTCTTTCTCTCTCTCTCTCTCTCTCTCTTTCTCTCTCTCTCTCTCTCTCTCTTTCTCTCAAGCTTCACTAACTAAATAAAAAAATAGTTGTATTAAAAATATATAAGGTAATATTCATAATATTCACTTTTAATTTAATACCCTAAGTGTATTAATAATTAATTCTTGAATTAAAAGGCTAGGCATTCTTACATTCTAGATATTTGTCTCTGATAAATAACCCAGGTGAATCAGTTTTAGTATAATAACAAAACCAGTCTTGATCCCTGGGCCCCAAGTTCTACAAATGTTAGGAAAGGATATTACTAAAGCTGGATTCAAGAAGAGAATAATAATGACGATGCCTTCTATGTTTATAAGACTAAAATAATTTTCAGTTTTTTACATATAGCTTCTAATCTGATTCTCCTATTACCAGATGTGGAACCAGTTTGTAAGACACCAGTTTTGTTGTGCTTTGTTTTGTTTCTGCACTTGTAGATGAGAACACTGGGTGACAGTGATGTTAAATATTTTTCAAGGCTTCACTCCACTTGTGACAAAGCTATAATATGAACCCAAGTGTTCAGTTCAGAGAATGATGTTACACCAAATAATTACATCTTCTTTATATTTGAGCTATCTACTATACTCCCACTCAAACAAAATTAACAGCAACACCAAAACCACCAATATTGAGGCTAATATATGAAAGAGCCAGGATTAAAATCCAGATTAGATAGTTTATGCTCCTAATTCCTAACTGTAACTCTCTGAGTACAGCAACCTCACTTAGAAAAAAATGTGGCATTTCTTTTCTTATCTATATGATCTTTGTAATCAAAGTAGTTTTAAGATGACTATAACTTAATTTCACCTTCAAATATAATTCGTTTGTATAGAAAAATGCTGTAATATTTGTTCATGTTTTTAAAATAAATTTCAGTGCTCTGTTCTTTTTTCCCTCTATTGTGATGCAAGATATATTAACTTTGATATAAATAATATGTCAGGGACATTTCCTTCCAGATAGTCTTCTGAGCTCATGCTTACAGATTTTTCTTTCTCTCTAAAGTTTGGTGTAAACAATCAATGGTATAAAAATAAAAATAAAAAAATAAAAAAAAAACACAGAGAAAGCAAGCAATAGGTGAGAATTGAGGACAACTGTATCATCCTCAAACCAGAAGCTTTTAAGAATATCTTCAAAGTATAAAAGAAGGGAGACTGGGTTGAGGGAAGGGCCAATCAATTCATTGTTTACAAAATGCAAAAAAAAAAAAAAAAAAAAAAAAAGCCCAGAGAAAAAATAAAGGGGCAAAACCACTGGAGGATCTTTCAATGCCAACTGATAGCTTAGGGGCAAGGGGTGAGATCTAAATATATCAAGTGCTTTCTGTAAATTCACTGTTAATGAGTTCACACACAGCTAAACTACCCAGAGGTCATTCCATAACTTAATGTTCCATGGTAAATTCCCCTGGAATCGATTCAGGGACAGAGTTTAATGTTTAGGATATTTATCAGGGAATGTCCTTCAGGACAACTATGAAAAGGAGGGGAAGGATAGCGCATTAAGCAAAGGGAGAAGTTGAGATGCAATAGGGTCTGATTATAGGTTCAACTAACCCAGAAGAAACTGTGGAACTAGAATGGCATGTCTGAGTTTCCCCAAGGTGAGCCAAGATGGCCAGACCTTTATAACTCCAATCCAATCAGGTACTGAAAATAGATCTTCATTGGTAGGGCTGTGGCCTTCACAGTAGGCTGTAGATCCTTTCTTGAAGGTGGTAGTGGGAGGGGACCAGGGCAACACATTACTAGTAAGGTGTTCACCGCACTTACTCCAGGCATGACCAGATTACTGTATTAAGTGGGAACTTAACACCATCTCCTTATGACAATAGTCATGCTGGGTAGAGAAGGGAACATAAAGCCAGTTACAAATAACATGAAAGAGAAACTCATAAGTCCACAAATAAGGCCTTTTTCCACGATGTTTACAACTATAGGTAGACTCAACTCTGCTGAAAGAAGCAATAGGACTACAACTCTAGACAAAGAAAATAGCAGAAAAGCTAAGAGTTTTCTTCTTTTTTCATGTGACTATGGAACTAGATGAGAGGGTCACAAATATGGTACAATTACTCTGAGCTCCCAGACTATGTGATTGGCTATAAACTATAATTTGGAAAAATGATCAAGGGGAAATAAAAGGCATGAGCCATAGAAAGATACTCAGTAATTCTAAAGGAGAGAATATGTCTGTGGAGTAAAGGCAAATACATTTGTGACACAATGGTTGCTGGAAGGGCCACTAGAAGATTCTTACACTCAAAGAGCTTTGAAACAAGCAAAACAGATGCACCCATAGAGAGCAGGCAGACAGCTCTGGTGTGGGGATGAGGGGTGGAGGGATCGATGGGTTGAGCAAAAAAGAAAAAAAGAGAGAAAGAACTCTTGGACAGGACAACAGTGTGGTGATTGCTGGAGGGAGAGAAGTGGAATAAAGGGATACTGGTAAATGGTGATGGAAAAATAAAATAAAGAGCTTTGAAAGGACTGAATTTTTGAACTGGTGAAAGACTAAGATGAGAAATGTATGTGCTGATATGAAAAAAAAGTTGGAAACATATTTAAAAATGAAATAATGCAAATAACATGCAACAAATAAACTGTGTAGGAAACAAATTTATGGACTTTGAAAGAAAGTCCAAAAATACTCATTTCAGCATAGCAAAGGGCAACATGGATAGGAAGAGAGAAACATAAAAGAGATAGAGTAAAAAGCAAGGGAAGATACCAGAGTCACCGAAGGGTTACCCCTAAAGTAAAAAGCAGAGCAACTGTCAGAGAAATAGTCATTAAATAATTAGTTTTAAAAGTCAGAAGACCTTGTCTTCTTTTGTGTCCCTAATCTATATTTAATAATAGTGATACTGCACATATGTGTTAATTTCATGACCAAATCAGTGAATGATTTGAAGAAGAATATTTCAAGTAATTGGAAAATTAATAGATCAGAGTTTTTCTCACGTCATTTGCATGTATGCTTGGGTAAGAGAAGGGGATAGTCTAAGAACATTGCTTACATATTCTTTTTTTAAATTATTTTATTGATTTTTTTACAGAGAGGAAGAGAGAGGGACAGAGAGTCAGAAACATCGATCAGCTGCCTCCTGAACACCCTCTACTGGGGTTGTGCCTGCAACCAAGGTACTTGCCCTTGACCAGAATCAAACCTGGGACCTTTCAGTCCACAGGCCGACGCTCTATCCACTGAGCCAAACCGGTTCCGGCTGCTTATATATTCTTGAAATATGTTTCAAAGATTATCAAAGTTTTCTAAATTCAGTCACTACTACCACCCATTCAATGTCACTTTTAATCTACAGTCTTCCATCTGTTGTAAACTCAATATTAAAAACGTGGCCTTTTAAATTTTTTATTCAGTACTTTCCAGTTGATAATATAAATTTAACCTCTTATTTCAATATATGCATTTTTTCCCTCTTAAACTCTTCCTTTAGAATTAGCCTTCAACCACAATACGTTTATGTTTGTCCTTAGAGAAATAATATCCTGTTCTGCATATTATTCTGTAATGATTGTGACTCTACGGACTGAGAACAGAATTACAATAGCGAAGGGTCCATGCCTAATTTTAAGGAGGATGTTTACAAGAACTGTTCTAATACTTTCCCCCCGACAATTTTCACTTACACCCAAGCATGTGAACTTTTTCAAAATCACTTTCTTTGCTTATCTTTGATTACATGTGGAACATAGCACAGCTGCTAGGTCCATCCTGATCTGTTAGAACTGAGCAGCCAAACTACACTGAGACACTGACTTAAGAGGAATTTATGAAACACAGGGCCCTGTTTCAACTGAGTGTCTCTGAGAATTAGCAAGGAATGGAAGGCTCTGAGGTGTGGGGCTAAAGATAGCTAGAAGTAAAACTTCCCTTTTTCCATTGCTGCCACATTCCCCTTTAGATCTTCGAAAAGCTGCAGATTTCCATGAGGCAGAATCCAAAGATTCCAGAAAATCAAACATGTTTCACTAATCTATTATTTCACCCTAATGGATGCATTCTATTATAATATCAGGACCAGTTTCAATCTCCAAACAGTTAAGTCAATCTTAAATATTTTCCTTTACCCAGTTAAGCAGGTTATTTAGACATTGTACAGAATTAAGGATCTTTCAGCTTTCCCTCATTCTCCTTCTTATCAAAAATAACTGGAGCATTCCAATAAACATAATTGAAACCATAAAAATATTACTGTAGCAATACCTGTTTCCATACAGAACAAAATAATTTAGAGGGAGCCAGTTTACCTGAGAAACCAATTCAAATTAATGTATTAATAAAAGTAGTAAAAATTAGCTGGCATTATCTGATTTCATACAAATTAATAAGATGTTGAATTTTAAAAACTATACAAACTTTCCAAAGAAATATAAGGACACTGCCTAAGTGGATTTAAGCTAATCTTTTTTCTACACATATATTCCTTTTCCACTAAACCTATAAGCCCACTGAGTTCAAAGCAATGGTTTCAACATTGTTTGTTCTTATATGTGTGCCTGCTGTTCATTGTCAATACAATAAGGTACTCAGGCTCTCTCTGTGCTGGGAAGTCCTTGATACAGATATAAGCCTCCAGGAGGGATTTTCCATCCCAGATGACAGGACTCAGAAGTATATCAGATCTAACCACACAGCTCAGACAATAAAACATATGTTCCAGGAGCACATTTAATTAGGACAGGGACTGTTAGTGTGCAGGAGAGCAGAGCCAAATTAATGGCATGGAATTTCCCTGTGGGCTCCCGGGGGTTGGTTTTCATGTGCTTACAAAAGACCTGCCGCATACACTGCACCATCATCTTTCTATCCTGTTACTAGGGCTCCCTTAATTTGCGTTTGCATTCTTACTCAGGCAAGTGTTTCTCCCTGACTTCAGTACTTTCCCACCTACCACTGAAGTTTTTTGGGTTTTTTTCCACTTTGCTCTTCTGCTGCAAACAGTACTTTTTAAAAAGTTATTTGGAAGCCAGGACAGACTCAGTGAAAGCTCTCTCCTGCACCCCATTGAGAAAATCGCAAATTATAAGTATAAATCAAAGAGCATTGATATGAAGGGAGTGATTTGTAAAGATGGATACACTGGAAATTGTGCCAAAGATATAAGTTCAATGAAAAGATGCATTTACTTAGAGACAGAGTAGGGTTTTGATCTTTATCATTTTAAAAAATAAAAATGGCTTTTAAATATTCTATTCTAGTAGACCTTATATTATGTAGCATTTGGTGCTATGAAAAATATCTAACATTTATTATAAATAATGAAAGAAAAGTTACAATTATGGTTCTGACGGAAGATTTCCCCAATTTATATAATATGAGTACCCTTTGCACTCAATATAAGTGACTTTTCTTAGCCACTTTCACAATAACATGCCTTGGCACCCAAATCTGTGGCTCCATCTCCAACCACTGACTTTATATCAGCTGCATCCCTTTCTAACGGGTACCTCATGGACATTGTAATTAGTCATTCCTTTGGTTACTCTTGATTTCAGCCTGGCAAATAAATGGTGAGAATGGCTTCAGTAACTTGCAAAATAAAAATTACTTGGCACACCTTGGCATTTGAGAAAAAATAAACTGGGAGATATAATAGATATGAGAACTTGGGTGAAACTCAATTGAGCTGGGACTTTACTTAAACTGTTTGATAATTGATAAACCCTCCACATCTCATCATCTGTCTTCTCCTCCTTCCTTCTCCTTCTCCTTCTCCTTCTCCTTCTCCTTCCCCTTCCCCTTCCCTTTCTCCTTCCCTTTCCCCTTCCCCTTCCCCTTCCCCTTCCCCTTCCCCTTCCCCTTCCCCTTCTCCTTCTCCTTCTCTTTCTCCTTCTTTTTAAAAACTAGATATATAAGTATTGGCTTTGCCCAAGATACAACTCCTCATCTTAGTCAATTTACTTTTGTAGATGGTCATTATGTTGCATTTGAATAATGGAAATGATGGGGAAAATCAACTAGTTGGGCCTGTGGTAGCATAGAAATCAAGTGAACATAGAAAAAAGAAACAAGACAGGAGAAGAGGGCTTGGGTTAGGCAGGGGGTGAATAGAAAGCTCTGCCAGTGATGGTTCAGGAAGGAGTTCTGTTTGGGCAGTCACAGCAATTCACATGCTGTCAATGAACTCCTGTGGAGGGTTTTCTACATTCAGAATCCAATGAGGAAATGAAAGGTGGGAAGTAAAAGACTTCATCCTTATAGCAGAGATTCCTAATGCTGTTGTCTGCCTTTAATTTTTATATGATTGGAAACAATTTTATCCTAAGCCACATTTAAGAAATTTCTGCAATTTCTTCCAGGTACACGTACTTTTTAAGGAATATTTAACTATGTAAACAAAAAAAAAATCTTTCTTTAGGGTCTCATAACCACCTGACATTTCATGCAAAAATTTTATTTGTATATATTCACACTATTTTTTTTAACCTGGAATCAAGAGCATGTTTAGTAAATATTAGACACACATAGCTAGTGAGCATTTAAAATATGAGCAGTTTCCGCAGCTGGTGTGGCTCAGTGGTTGAGCATCAACCTGTGAACCAGGCTGTCATGGTTCAATTTCAAGTCAGGGCAGGATCAATCTCTAGAGTGGGGCCTGCAGAAGGCAGCGGATCAATGATTATCTCTCATAATTGATGTTTGTATCTCTCTTACCTTCTCCCTTCCTCTCTGAAATCAATAAAAATATATTTAAAAATAAAATATGAGCTGTCTAAACTGAAATGTATAGTGAGTGAAAAAAATACAAGCTGGAGTTAAAAAACATAATATGAAAATAACATAAAACATATTAATAATCCTTTTACTGATTAAATACTGAAGTAAAATAATTTTAGGAAGAGTGTATTAAGTAAAATACATTTTGTCTATTTTTATTTGTTCAATGTGGCCATTAGAAACTGTAAAATTCCATAGAGACTCCAATGTATGTCTCCCATTATAATTCTATTGAACAACATTCACCTAGGTCTCTTACTAATTTCACAGATCCCTTGGGCTATTAAAGGAGAACCAGAGGCTCTCTGGTCTCCTCTGGTAAATAAAGCATTTGTCATTGTGAATGCAGAATAAATACTTGCTAATTACATTTTATCTGTGGAAAATGTGGAAATCATTTTGTCAAGGGGCATACAAATCCTGTTTGAGTTTCCATTAAGGAGATTTGGTTTCTGACATGTCAGGATTTTCTGAGAGACTTTAAGCTGCTGAAGAAAAATTATATGCACACAGAAAGAATCATGTGAGAGTCTCTGGATGTAACAGTGCAGATGCACACACACACACACACACACACACACACACACACACACATATATATATATATATATATATATATATATATATATATATATATTATATATTATTGATTTCAGAGAGGAAAGGAGAGAGAGAGAGAGAGAGAGAGAGAGAGAGAGAGAGAGAGAGAGAGAGAGAGAGAGAATGAGGAGAATTATTGATCAGCTGCCTCCTGCATGCCCCCTATTAGGGATTAAGTTGGGCATGTGTCCTGGATCAGAGTCAAACCCAGGACCCTTCAGTCTGCAGGCCAACACTCTATCCATTGAACCAAACCAGCAGATGCACATTCTTTGGGAACCTCACACCTTATTGGTGGGCACTGCTTCACCGAACTTGGACTCCCAGGCCACCACCCCAATAACTTTCTGCCTCACTCCCCATCCTGACTTCAAGGAGCCCTGCCCTTGGGTTTTCCAGAGAAGCAATATAGCCTCATCTATATACATTATTGACTTGAAGACAATTCACTTGGTCCTTTAGGCTAATTTTTTTTTAATCTAAGCAAGTAAAAATGTGTTTTTATTCCTAATTAATGTATACATTGATACTTTTCCTAACTGCTTCTTGGATGCCATCTATTTATGGTAGAGAGAAAAAGAGCAACTACTTTGCCCTAGAATTTGTACTTTAAATAGTGGAGTTGAGCTCAGTTGTTAGATAAGCCTGTGCAAAACTGGAAAGAGAATACTCCTGACAAGAGGTGATTTAGACCAGTAGTCGGCAAACTCATTAGTCAACAGAGCCAAATATCAACAGTACAACGATTGAAATTTCTTTTGAGAGCTGAATTTTTTAAACTTAAACTTCTTCTAACACCACTTCTTCAAAATACAATAGATTCACACAGGCCATGGTATTTTGTGGAAGAGCCACACTCAAGGGGCCAAAGAGCTACATGTGGCTCACGAGCTGCAGTTTGCCGACCATTGATTTAGGCTATTAGGTAGTAGGCATAATAGGCTACCTGAAATACAATAATAGGACCTGAATTCTCTTTTATTTTTTGCCTCTTTCTCTTTCCTTCCAAATAGAGTACAAAAGACCCACCCTACCAAAATGTCACCAGGCCAACTTGGCTATAGCTCCACTATTTTATTCTTTCTCTACTTTAAAAAAAAAATGTTACATAACAAAATTAAAAATTCAACATCCTTCTAATAAGACACTGCCTTTGCAAATCTGTAAGCCTGCTACCTAGTGACAGCCACAAAAAGACAGCCGAATTGATTGACTATCGGCATTTACAAGAATGATCCAGAGCTCACCGCTTATTTTAAATTCTCATTTTTTCTGAACTATGCTTGTTTTCAAGTGGTATCACACTTTTCGTTTACATAATCACACATACAGACATTGCATACAAATAATATACACGTGCACATCTTATTTTATGTAATATATATGTATATATAACATATATGTGTATTGATATATATATATCTATACACACATCACTTTATGTGCAGTTTTTCCTATACAATTGAAGAAGCCTATGCAAGAAACTAATATAATAATTGTCTGTTAAAATTATAGACTGAGTGGCTTAGAAACGGAGGTTGCTGACTATCATTTTTACTTTCTTAATTCTGTATTTCTGTGCTATACACGCATATTATCCAAAATACATTCAAATGATATTTTAAGGCACATCTCTGTGTCAGACTTTCCCCACTACAACCACTCCTCCATTGACAAGTCCTCTTCCATTGCCCTAACCCTTTTTTATTAGAGGTTTTCTCCATCAGTGTCTAAAATTATTTTCCTCCTTGCCTCACCTTCCATTTATTTAACAAGTTAAATGTATTTACACACTTATAAAAACATCACACAAGGAAAAACGTTTGAATTCACTTAGGCATAGTATGTAAGTTTAACAATGGAAATATTTTATTTTCTTATTGGATTATAACCCAGATTAAACCATTTCTATAAAGGCTTTCTATCCCACTCACTGCTTTCTTATATTTATATTCATCAGCACACACATGTTAATTTTTTAAACATGAAGAAATTTACCCAATTTTACCCAATAATGAAGCTTGCATGGATAAGCATGTAGACAAGATGCATGGCATTTAACAAACATTTAGCAAAAGCAAAGCAGAAAATTAAAAATAAGATTTATCTAAGGGTTCTGTGCTTAAATTTCTCAACCAATATCTGAATCACGAATGGTATGCTTCAGCTTCATGCTACACAGAATAACAAACTCCTTCTGGGAATACCTAAAGGAATTCACACTGGCTGTCTAATGGGGGTTTATAAAGAAGCCTAACCAATATCCTTAGGGACATCATGTGGGGCTGGCTTTTGATTCTGCCACAAGGTAGAAAGCATGGTGTTAACAGCACTTATTCTGGAGTCTCAATGCCAAGGGTCACCGCACACTTGACAGGGAACCTTTGACATGTCTATACTTCCTTTATCTTAGTTTATTTGTTCATAAAATAAAGATAGTAATTATGTACAGTAATACATATGTATAGATAGTAATAGTAATTATGCTTCATGGATGGCTCTATGAAGTAAATGAGATAATCCATGAAAAGTACCTAAATAATGACTAATCAATCACTCGTTAGTTATCAATTATTCCTTATTTTTCCACTATTTAACATTCAGCCTACTTTTTTGATATTTTGTGTTAGACTTCCCCTGTCTACGTATCTGAGCCCAGATGACTCCTTATTTCCCTTACTTCTCACAGATGACCTCCCCATTGGAACCAATACTGAGCCTCCTGGAGAAAGATGCTGAGGTGTCTCAGATCAGCACTGTGCTCTTTACATCACAGTGATGCATCTGTGCTGTCTGGAGATGTGGGGAGAATGCTGCATGCCTGCCTTTCCTGTATCTTTTGTCAGATTCTTAAAGGTAGGGCTGCCTTGTTTCCTAAAGACATAGCCTTCACTGAAGTTAGCCCTCCGAGTGTGTTGTACAGACTCCAAGTTTAAGAATCTAAGAAATACTAATTCATTTAAATTTAATGCAAAAAATAGTGATTCAGTTTTCTCTCTCTTTGAAAGCCAAGGTAGAGATAGTTCTTACTATGAATATGCATGCAGATTTTCTTTATTATTTTATGTCTTGAATTAAAGAGCCAGACACCTTCTTTGAAAGCTGAATTTTCATTTCATGGTCAGACATATTTTTATATTATTCTTCCAGATAGAATATTCCTTTGAGCAAAAAGGGCATTTTTTAGGGTTAATGGGCTCTGTTCTCATTAATACTAAAACTTATGAAACACATTTAGATTTCACCTCAGGGAAAACACCATAAATGCAAACTGTCAACTCATATATATGCATCCGAAACTCTCAACCACGCACAGTGAAGTCTAGTCAGGAAAAATAATTATCCTCTTGGTCCCTGGTGATGAATCATTTAATTATTAAAAGTTTATAGTAGTCCACAGTTGACATCTAATTCATTTCATCACACAAAATATGTTGTTAGATATATATTCAAACTTTCAGAACAATATTTTAGAATAAATTACTATTGTAGTCAATATTTTGCAGTGACAGTCTTTTAAATAACTAAAAGTTTGGGTACTGTTAATCAACACCAAGGGCAGATAGATTGTATGATAACAGAAAGTGTCCTGAATTGGTTTTTATGAAGACTTGAGTATTAATCCTAACACTCCTAAGAAAGATGTGATATCAACACAGTCATTTAGCATCTTATCTTTTACTTTCCATGTCTAACAACTCTAGACTTTGTCTATATTCCACACTTGAGGCAAGTTATTTAAGAGTGTTCTTTCCCTAGTCAAACTTCTGTGCTCTTGATCTCTCAAAAAAAAAAAAAAGAATAATTTCATAAATTGTAATTAAACAAAAGAATATATAGTTAAACTAACCAATTATCAAATAATTTTAAATAAAAATACATTTCATAATTTCTGGGTTTTGACAATGCAATTGATGATTGGTAAAGAAAAAAAAAGCTGACGATAACTCATATTGGCATGGACATAGAAAAACAGAGACATTCTTTTAAAAAAAATAATTTAATCCTCCATTGATTTTTAGAGAGTGTGGAAGAGAGAGGGAAAGACAGAGAGAAATATTGATGTGAGAGAAACACAGCTATTAGCTGCCTCCTGCATGTATCCTGACCGGGGTCCAGACAATTGAGGTAGGTGCCCTTGACTGGAATCAAACCTGGAATCCTTAGGTTTACAGGCAAAGACTATCCACTGAGAAAAATTTGCTAGGGCAACATTCTTAAACTGCAGTTTACATTGGAATATTAGTAAAAACTTTACAGATGAAAATTTGCCAAAATTCATTAAAAGCAATTTAAAAATTGCTATTTTATTCAACACTTCCACTTCCTAAGAATTTACACAGAGTCAATAGAAAAATGCGCAAAATAGGTTTACATTTATACATAAGAACACTTGGTATTTAATTTTTATCATAGCAAAAACAGACTATATGCAACAAAAACATAAATATTAAAGAATAGGGTATCAGTTATATGGATGTTGATGGGACTCTGAACAGGGCAATGATAGGAAATGGACTTAGGAGTCAGACTGCCTGTCTTATTCAGGACTCTGAAACTTCCTAGCAAGATATATTTTTATGAAATGTCTTAACCACTATAAAACTTGGTTTCTTATCCTTTAAAATGGGAATAATAATGTTATAATAATAATGATGGAATAATAATAATAATCAGTGGGTGGTTGATAGAATGAAATAAGATATCATTTGTATTGGGGCCTATCCTATTTAATGCCCAATCCTATATAATCCTACATAATAAAAGCCTAATATGCTAAATGTTCGGTCATCTTGTCAGCTGTTCAACCATTCAAAGTATAATATGCTGATGATATGCTAAAGCTACTCAACTGCTCACTATGATGTCCACTGACCACCAGTGTGCAGACGCTCTGACTGGCAGGTTAGCTTGCTTCTGGGGTCTGGCTGATTGAGACTAAGCAAGGTGGACTGGACATGCCCTGGGGCCCTTGTGCGGTTCCTCCACTGCTGGCCAACCTCACACGTCCCTTTCTGGCCCCAATCATGCACCGGTGGGGTCCTGCAGCCTGGCCTGTACCCTCTCACAATCCGGGACCCCTCAGGGGATGTCAGAGAACCTGTTTCGGTGGAACGACCAGTTGCTATGACATGCACAGTGGCGGTGGTGGGAACCTTTTCCTCCTCCAAGGCAGCACAAAGGATATCTTACTGACAGCTCAGGCCTGCTCCTTGCTAAGCCATCAGTCAGACATCCCCGGAGGGATCCTGGACTGTGAAAGGGCACAGGCTGGGCTGAGTGACACCCCAAGTACACTAACTTTGTGCACCTGGACTCTATTTTTAATATAAGTCTATATGATGGGTGCTCTTAGAATATGATGGGACTCCATGAGCAATGATGATGCAAAGCAATGTTAACTGACATGGGAGTTAATGCTTATCTACTTGCGGAATTTAAAATGATAAACAGCCCTGACCAGTTTGGTTCAGTGGATGGAGTATTGGCCTGCAAACGGAAGGATCTCCAGGTTCTATTCTGGTCAAGGGTATGTACCCTTGTTGTAGGCACATCCTCAGTGGAGGGTGTGCAGGAGGCAGCTGATTGGTGTTTCTCTCTCATTGATGTATCTGGCACTCTATCCCTATCCCTTCCTCTCTGTAAAAAAATCAATAAGATATATTTTTAAAATAAATAAATAAATAAATAAACAAACAAACAGTGCCTGGCTGGTGTGGCTCTGTGCTTGAGAGCCAACCTATAAACCAGAGGTCATGGTTTGATTCCCAGTCAGGGTATGTGCCCGGTTGTCAGCTTAATACCCAGTAGGGGACATGCAGGAGGCAGCTGATCAGTGATTCTCTCTCATCATTGATGTTTCTATCTCTCTCTCCCTCTCCCTTCCTCTCTGAAGTCAATAAAAATATTTTTTAACAAGTAAATAGTTTCAAAGAAGCAGAATATTATGAAAGTAAAATCCCAATTTAAGTTTAAATAAGAAAAGAGAATGAAAAAGCCTGCACATAAATTCCTTATTTATATTCTAGTTCTTTCATATTATTCACATATTATTGTTTAAATTTTATAAAAGAAGATTACTTTGTTATCTATAAGCCAAATTTTGAGTCAAACCCTAATATTAATTGGGCTTTATAAATAATTAAAATATTAATTATATTCAATTACACTGAAATAACTAAAAGATAAAGTACACATTTCCTAATCTGAACTGCATTTACATAATTTGAGAAGTCACCAGGGATAGAATCAAACAAATGGTAAAATACGTTTTCAAAATTTTAAACAACATGAATATTATAATAGATCAAAGTGATTTCGAAGATGTCTATAAACACATTACAATTTTAAATAAGATTAATTATATATTTAATAACACCGCTGATGAAGGTGGGGAGGTGGCAGAAATGAAAAAGGAACACAAAAGGAGTCCAAATTTGGGATCAGAAACCAAGATGTTATATTTACATATGGGCCTTCTGGGCTCTGGTTGATGACTTCCACATGGAAGGTGTCTCACGTCTGCCAGCTGATGGAGCTGAAATTGAGCCCTTGTGTAAACACAACTTTCTGAAGGTCTGATCTATTTTTGAATAAAGGATTGTAAAAAACTCTTTCAATTAACTGTAGATAACTTCTGAAAAAACAGATCCCTGACTCACTCTCTAATGCACAGAGGACTTCCAAAAGAGTGTGTGTGTGTGTGTGTGTGTGTGTGTGTGTGTGTGTGATTCAGCTAAAAAGAATTATAATTTATTAGCAACATGAAAAAAAGGAGAGCAGGTTTAGCAAATAGAAAATACAACTAGGATGTAGTAGAAAATGTCTATAAGATACACATTTTTTAATAAGTTAAGAAATAGATAAGGATAATAACTATAAAATCCGAAAAGGAGCACTGGTCAATATTGTTCAGTGGTTAGAGTGTCAGTCCATGCATGGCATGGAGGGGGTTGAGGATTCGATTCCTAGTCAAAGGGTGAATATGAGAGGCAACCAAACGATGTGTCTTTCTCACATGGGTGTTTCTTTTTTTAAAACAATATTATTTTGTTGATTTTTCACAGAGAGAAAGGGAGAGGGATAGAGAGCTAGAAACATTGATGAGAGAGAAACATCGACCAAATGCCTCCCGCACATCCTCCACTGGGGATGTGCCCACAACCAAGGTACATGCCTCAGACCGGAATTGAACCCAGGACCCTTCAATCTGCAGGCCGACACTCTATCCACTGAGCCAAACCGATCCTGGCGACATGGGTGATTCTTATTCTCTCTCTCTCTCTCTCTCTCTCTCTCTCTCTCTCTCTCTCTCTCTCTCTCTCTCCCTCCCTCCCTCCCTCCCTCCCTCCCTCCCTCCCTCCCACTCTCTTTAAAAAGCAATAGAAAAAATATCCTTAGGTGCAGATTAACAACAAAACACGAAACAAAATAGGAAAGGAAATGCTAAAAAAAAAAAAAAAAAGGAATTTATTTAAAAAAAAAAAAAAGATTTTCTAAAAATAAAATAAAATGAAAGTTTTTTAAATCAATGTCCACAGGAAAATGATAAAATAAATTATAGTACATTTAAACTGCATGGTTCAACTTTATATGTGGATTTTTTTTTCCCCAATAAATGAACAGTTGACCCTTTGTACCCCCAGGTTTTACATCTTCTGTTTGGGTATGGGAGGCTGATTGCATGCATTGTTCTACACCGTCTATATATATATGGCTAAGTGACCAACTGACTGTCTGACTGATATGCACTAGCTACCAGAGGCCAGACACTCAATGCAGGAGCTGCCTAGCTACAGGAAACTTCCCTCTCTCAATCTGGGACCCTTCAGGGGATGCCAGAGAGCTGGTTTTGGCTCAATCCCTGCAGGCCAGGCTGAGGGACCCCCTGCTGGAGGGACCTAGCTCACTCAGCAGTTGTCCTTCAAGCCATGGGAGGGATAGTGGGAGATTGGCTCTAGGCCTGTCTCAACCAGTCCCACCCTGCCTATCACCTTCTAATTAATTTCCTCTCAATGTGCATGAATCTGTGCACCAGGCCTCTAGTTTTATATAAAGGACTTGAGCATTCACGCATTTTGGTATCCCCAGAGGTCATGGAACCAATCTCTTGCAGATACCAAAAGACCACTCAATTTTTTGGGAAGTCTAAAAAGTTATAGTATGAAGGTTTTCAACTTGTCAGGCTTTGGCGCCCCTAATCACCCCCCACTTCTGTGTTGTCCAAGGATCAATTATATATTTAAATAATGGAAATTTATACAGAAACTAGAGGCATGAATTTGTGCATGGGTGGGGTCCACCTGGCCGGCCCCAGTAGGGGCCTATCAGGGCCGGGTAGGCCGGGGTAAAGGACAGTGGGAGGTTGGCTGGCTGGCCCTGCCCCTGATGGGGCCAGTTGGTGGACCATAGTGGGTGTCATAGCGACTGGTCATTCTGGTTGTTCAAGTTGTTCCTGTGTTCTGGTCCCTGGCAATATATATATATATATATATATATATATATATATATATATATATATATATGAATCAATTCAAATTTTTTGTATTAAAAGGAACATTTGGTTTAAAAACGATGCAGAGAATATATACATACAGTATGTTGCCAATAATATAAAATTAAAAACATTCAAAACAATGTCATATATTATTTAGAAATACATGTGTAGTAGCAGTGCTAACAAATACATTTAAATACTATGCTCTGGGTGACATAGGAAGATGGAATTATAAAGGGACACAGTGGGGCCTTCAGCTTCTTTTTTTTTCTTAAGATCATTAGTGGGCATATTTTTTTTTTAAATATATTTTATTGATTTTGTATAGAGAGGAAGGGAGAGAGATAGAGAGTTAGAAACATCGATGAGAGAGAGTCATCAATCAGTTGCCTCTTGCACACCCCCTACTGGGGATATGCCCGCAACCAAGGTACATGCCCTTGACCGGAATCGAACCTGGGTCCCTTTAGTCCCCAAGCCGACGCTCTATCCATTGAGCTAAACCGGTTTTGGCAAGTGGGCATATTTTTACTATTTTTTAACATCTTGCATTTCTGAAATATTTTACAATAATATTTACTAAGTTACTGTACAGGATTTAAGAACAAATAAATATATAAAAAGGTAATTCATGAATTAATAGATATATCCAGGAGGGGTTCCTTAACATTAAGAAATCTAAATATTATATTGCTCACTGCTATATAACAAGGTTTGAAACTGTATAATTGTGGAAGGGAGAAGGAAAAGGAAAAGGTAATGTTGGGGCAAGACTGCCAATAAACTTACATCAAGCACTTTGTAAAGGGTTATATTAATTAGTATCAACTCAATAGAATATGGATATCATCATGTGACTTAGAAGATAAAGTTTTAAAACTAAAAACATGAGCGCTTAAGTTTGATGTTGTAGAAATCATGATGAGTTTATTTCTCTTGTTCTTGAATTTAAAATTAAGGTTTCTATTTCATCATTGCATATGACACTTGATGCATTTTTAAAAGTTAACCTTTTCCCAAATGCATGAGTATAGTTATCTTTTTTATATTGATATTTAACTTGATATATTTGTGATCAGACAGTGGAGCAGGATTCTACATCTAACCAGAGATAAACCGTGATGTGAAATTTTTGTCATCTTATTGAATTTTTCTGTTTTCTTGATCTATTACTGAAAATCTGATGTTTGAATCTTCCACCTGGACACTATGAATAAGGTTTTGGTTGATATTGCTAAGCACACAAAAGAAACTCTCCTTTGTGGTTTTCACTGTAGTAAAAATACTCCAAAAGAAATTTTATTAATTATAATTGACTACAAATATTCTCATGAGTCTTGGAGACAGCTGACTGGAAGAAAATAAAATGAAGGTCCCAGGAAAGGATAGAGAAAAGAATCAGAGTGTCATTGGAATCAGCTGTGCCCATGTGTGAGCAGGGGGATGGATATATTCATGGGGTTTCAGCTACAGCTTAACTGGAAAGAATCAAGACCTAAGGAAATAGTTCAGTACCAGCATCAGTCGGGGCTTCTTGTGACAGTTTGGACATGTGGGCCTTAATCAGGCAAGTTGTTTAGACAGTGGTAGAGGGGGGCAAAGGGGCAATTCATGGCATCTGTAATACTCTCAACAATAAAACAAAATTTTAAAAATTATATTTTAGCCTTTGTGATTTATATTTTTTAAATTATTTTCATAATTTCATGATGAAGATGGGATATGGATAATTAAGGAACAGAAGTACTATGGCAATCTTATGAATGAATGGCCCAGTCAGAAAATAGTAAAGAAGCAAAACCTAGGGCTTTAAATACCAAACCTACAATTCTTTCCTATAGAAGCAGGATTTATGTCAGGAAGCAAATTTCCTGAAATATAGTGGTAGCAGCTAGGATCATTCACTCTATTTTAGAAAATCTAATTGGCATTGTACTTTACATCACTCAAAGATGTCAATGAACAAGGTCGGAATAAACGTACTTACAGGTGTCCTGAGTCAGTGGTCTTTGAAATACTTAACTCCCCCCCATCTGTGGATTATTTGGGGTTTTGCTGAATAATGTGATGTGAAATTTAATAATTGTTCATTCAGTTGACTGACAAGCATTGCATTGAGTAAGTAATTACTTGTCATTCAGCAGTATTTCAAGAAGACTGTGTGGTTAAGTCTAGAGTAAGTCACTGAAGGTTTAGGGGTTTGATGTTTGATTTTCCATTGATTTATGTCAGTTTTTACTCTATTAAAAAAAAAAATAGACCATAAAACTGTCCTAATAAGGATGATTTGGTCTTCAGCTGGAGGGGGAAAAAATGAGAATAAGAGCCAACTCATTTTATTACTAAGACAAGACTGATTGCTTATCAACATAATCAGCTTACAACCAGGATGCAGGTCTCAATGTAGTCAAAATTGAACTGTCTTGGCTATAGACATAAATAAAGAATTCTTTTAAATGGTACTTTCTCTGATTTTTAGAAAAACAAATGCAAAAAATGTACCAACAAACAAAATTATTGATCAGAAGTACCTACATTTGGATTATGAAACGTTATAATAAAATTGTCTTTTTTTTTTTTTTTAAGGAATGAAAGCTATGTTCATGAACGGAAAGAAAATAAATAGTCAAAACCAAGAAAATTAATTAGAATTGCTTAAGAGATTAGCTGTAGTCTTGGATATCAAAGTATAAGAAGTTAGCATCTGAAAAACCTATCAGAAGTAGTTTAAGAATACAAGAGTGTCTGCTGAGATCTTACAGGATTCTTTTAGTCTCACACAACAGAAATTACAACTTGAACATCAGACAGAAATTACAACACCCTGATTCTGCCTGATTCTGAGCCTCGGTGTACATTTCTCTGGTAAGCTAGTCTATCTTTCAACAAATGTAGAATACAATTTGAGACTCCAAAGTATGCATGCTGGCCCACCTAATTCTCTTTCTTTCCCCCTTCTCTCTCTATTTATATTTTGTATATACAAAAGCAATTATCATAGTATTAATAACTTTAGACTCTTATGCAGCTATGGAGTCTAATGGTGTAGGTTTACATCCTAGATCCTCCGCTAAGCAGCTGTGGGGCTGATAGCATTGTAATTAGCCTAGTTATTAATAACAGGGAAGCCATTGGTCTGTTCCTCATCCATGCCCAGCAGATCACTGGGAAAACCGACTGATCAGGGGATACAGACACATGCCCAGTAAAGCTGGAGGTGGGGGGAGAGCGGGGAGGGGGAAGCTAGTGAATGTGCTTGCTGCCAGTCATGCCTGGGAACAGATCATTGCCCAGAATAGGTTTGGCTATGGCAAGGACACAAACTTTGGGATATTTAATCCCCTGAAGAAAGAAATTTACTCTCTTAGTTCTCTTGGGGCTCTTATTGCAGGGGTGCCCTCTCTTGCCTCCCCCTTCTTTGCTCACACACAATGGGCTAATGGGCTGCAGCTACCCTGATGCTGAACTGGACTCAGCTGCAACATGGAATGGATGCTCTGAACACTGGCTTTTAGCTCATCTGAAACTTCATTTATACTTCTTCTGGAACTTGATTAAGGGAAATGAGACATTGGAAACTCAGGGATTTACTTCCATGCAAATAAAAATCACTCATTCTCCCATTCAAGTCTCATGAAAAGAAAATTCTTTTTCTCCAGATATCATAAAACTCCACACCCCGAATTCAGTAGGAAAAGGGATATCTCCACTTCCCCAATAACAGGACCTGTATTAGTAGTTTTAAGCTCTCTTGGTCAATTTCACCCAAGAGCAAATGGAGATTTACTTTTTCCAATCTTGTAGCCTTGTAGAGAAATCTATGTAATACTCTCAATCTAATAAAATAGAACTTTCATAATTTTTCCAGGAAGTTTATGAAAATTATGATAGTTATTTTTTTAAATATTCTGATGTTGAATATATGCCGATTTTACTTTCATTTTGATTCGGAAGAGAATTCTGATTGCCTCATTTATGCCACATTTATGCCACTGTACTATACATTGATGATATCCATTTGTCATAAAAGCTATGTCAAAGGATATCACACACACAACAACAACAACAACAACAACACAAAAATCAGTTGGAAAAATAATGAATCCAGAAAGTTATGCAATACTTCTAATCTGTACAGATAGAGTGTGTATATTCTCAGAATCAGGCATGGACAGTAAACATTAAATTATGTGAAGTTTCAGTATACTTACATTTACTCTAGCAATTCCAATCCTCTATAGCTTTATGTTTAACTCTGACACAGATCTCTAATCTTTTCTCTTTAAAAGATTTAAAGGAACAAACAAACATGAGAAATGGAGACTACAGTTTGAGCCCCTGGATTAATCTGTCCATTCTTAATCCCAAATGATTTTACCAAAGAAATATAATAATGAGTAGAAATTGATTCCAGCACAGGATGGCTTAAATCAGAAAGATGTTTTGAGAAACACTGCAGGTTAGGCTGAGCTGAGGGCAGAAACTGGGATTTACTGCTTGAAGGAAAATCCTGCCTGGTTATATTAATGGCAAGGTGTTCAAAAGACCCATGGACAAACCTAACTTGGACCAGCCATTTGATATCTAATGTGGAGAAGGTGGGAAAAGGAAGATGGAGGAAAGTTGAATGAATCACTAAAGAGTTAAGAGAAGTGGCCCAGATACCAGAGGCAGCACATAGCATTCTTATCCCAGTGCCAAGGACTGCATTTGACTGAATGGCTAGAGAGGAGAAAAAACAAACAAAGGCTTAAAATGGACTCAAAGAAAGGCAGTGGTGCCAGTCAGGAAAGAATTAACTACCATTCTGTTGACACCCAAAAAAAGGAATGCAAAACTTTAAGTATAAAAATAAAACTTTCTATAAAAATAGCAAACAATAACAACAAGCATGATGAATTACCCAGGCATACATTTTTCAAAATGTATGCTAGAACATGAGCTAGAATATGAATAGTAGTTTAAATATATCCAAAGGACACAGAATAAGAACAGATGGACAGTCAGCTAACACTGTTATATAAGGTATTAATTTTTCACATGTTAACTAATCAATGTAATGAGATGCCAATTAAAAAAAAAAGAAGCATAAGTTTTTTGGGGGGAGGTGAGAATGATAATTTCACAAAATTATTTTAATGTACACATTAAAATAATCAAAGGATAACTGCTGGTTCTGATCAAATAGTTGAGTCAGCGCCCCTGCCCCTGGCAACTGACCTTTAGGCCATGTCACAGCCAACCTTCCCTTTCCTTTAGACCACATTCCACTTCTAAGACCATTATCCTTCCCCGTGGGGCCTTCCCAGGATCCTATTCCCTATCCCTGGGCACTGGCACCATTTGGGGGCTTATCTCATCCGGTTTTCCAGATGACCTAATAAATTCACAATTGTTTACCCCTTTCTGCCTCATGTATTCCTCCTTTGGTAACCCTAACATTTGGTACCAAAAACAGGGATAGGAAGTTAGAGATTTTTTAAAGGACTCTAGGCACTTTTCTTGGCTGGAGAATTCTCTAGGTGGGATCTGAGGAGAAAGATAATGGTCTTAGCAAATGGAATGTGGCCTTAATGAAGGGGAATGTAGCCTTACTGTGAAGTGGTCTAAAGGTCCGTTCCCAGGGGAGGAAGGTGTTGATTCAATTACTTGATCAGACCTAATAGTAATGAGTAGATATTAGCTGTTATTTTCATTACTTTGTAAACAAAGACCTGACATCCAGAGGAAAATAGATAATGCATTTTATACCACAAGGCTACAAAGTGGCAGAATGGAGACAATACTCATTGTTTTTAATATTTTTCAACATCCCATCTACCTCTACTTTTATGAACTTCAGTCAAACTAGTTCCCAGTAACTTAAGTGAAGATTGTGTACCTTGCTTCATTTACATATTATTTTCTTTGTGCTCCAGATATCTACATCTAATCTTCCTGTTCTGCAGTTCATTATTTATCAGTTCTAATATTTAAGATATTACCTCCTCCAAGAAACTCTCAAAGACTGTAAGGGGTGTTTGCTCTTTTATTAGCAAACTAGAGATCTGATGCACAAAATTTGTGCCCAGACAAAGGGGGCCCCTCAGCCTAGCCTATATCCTGCTCACAATCTGGGACCGCTGGCACCTAACTGCTCATCTGCCTACCTGCCTGATCACCTCTAACTCCACCGCCCCACCCCCCAGCCTGATCGCCGCTAACCATTTCTGCCTGTCAGACTGATAGCCCCTAACTACCCTCCCACTGGCCTGGTCGCCCCCAACTGCCCCCCCCCATGCTTGATCATCTCCAACTGCCCCTGCCCCCTGCTGTCTGGTTACCCCCTAACTGCTCCCCCTCACCCCCGCTGGCCTGGTTGCCCCACACAGCCTGCTGTTTGGTTGTTACTGTGAGAGTGTCCTGACCAATTTTCATATTGCCTTTTTATTAGTATAGATATAGCCTATGCCCCTCATTTGGCACTACTCAAAGATGTTCTTGGGTTGAAATGAATTATGAATAGTCTTAGTTATCTTGCTGGATTTTATATTCCTGAGTAGCAGGATTTGTTTATTTCCTGGTTTAGTGTACTATCTTATCTAGAGTAGGCACTCAATATGTATTTGGCAAATTAAAAATAAATTAGAGAACCTGCCAATATTCACTTAGAAAGTACTGTATATCTCAAAAATATTGAAGTAATAAAATTGTAAACACAATAACAAAGTTAAATCCAATTAAAAAGCCCTAGGTCTCATATAAGAAAAATAATTCTCTGCAATGAAAAATTAATTGGCAGAAAGTACATCACACTCAAATGGTGCATCTATTACATTTGGATATCAATTATATGATCACTACAAATGTTTTATAGACAGATTTATATAGACATGTGCTGCTTAACAACTTGTATATATTGTAATATATGTGTTATTAGGTGATTTCATTGTACAAACACCACAGAATGCATTTATACAAACCTAGGTGGTCTAGTCTACTATGTGTTATTGCTTACAGTTTGTTTCTGTGCAAAACAACATGAGATGAAATAAAGCACAAGAGAAAATAAATCATGAGATATATGGAGCTGCTGCCAAAATATAATGTTTTATAGCAAAGTATTTTTTTATAAGTAGAAATAGTACACTCTAAACCAGGGGTCTTCAAACTTTTTAAAGTGGGGGCCAGATCACGGTCCCTCAGAGAGCTGGAGGGCCGGACTATATGAACTACTAATCCCTACTGTAACACCTCGGCTGCACTCACTGCCCAAAAAACCTGGCGGGCAGGATCAGACTCCCCTGGGGGCTGCATGTGGCCTGCGGGCCGTAGTTTGAAGACCCCTGCTCTAAACTAACAATAAAAGTATAGTATTGTAAATATATGGAAATGACTAATAGTTGTTTATTATCACTATTAAGATTATGGACTGTACATATTGTATCTGTTATACTTTTATAAGACTGGCCATGCAGTAGGTTTGTTTACACCAGCATCTTGACAAACACGTGAGGAATGCATTATACTATCACATATTGACAGCTATGACATCATCAGATGATAGGAATATTTCATCTCCATTAATATCTTATGAGATCCCTTCATAGTTGTGGTTTGTCGTTGACCAATATATCATCATAGGGCACATGATTGTGCTGGGAATTAATATCTGATGTCCAACTATCAGTCAAGAAAAACTTTGTTTTCCTACACTATTGCTAATCCAACAACAAAATCCCAAGGCCTACTAATAAATATTGGAGCCATCTAAATTAACAACTAAAATAGGATATTACACTGTGATGAAGACAGAAAATAAAATAATACATAGACCTATTAGCAACAGGTTGGTAGATTTGCCTTTTAAGAGCTATTAAATTCTTGATTCCCTATGCCACTTGCTAAGCAATATAATATCAGTGCTGACACTTGTTTAACTTTTAGTTTAAGTCTATTTTTGATCCAAATTATGGTTATAATTTTATACACAAGTTTAATTCACATTGAGAATTACATCATTATAAATGATAAGATGGTTAATTCATTAAATGAATGAATGAAACACAGTGTCATCTTTGCTACATTAAGCTTTAGAATGTTTAGAGAAGAAACCTGCTTAACACTTATTTGCAAGGACTTCTGTAATCTCAGGATTTTGTTGACATTTTCAGTTTTTAAGCATTTTTTTTTTCACTAAGATCTAAATTTTGTGCTATCTTTATGCAGGGAGGATGGCGAATTATTAATAGTTGTTTTCATGGAGGATATATTTTGTTCTTCTGAGGAGAGGTAGGACTAGTGCAAGATGAATGAAGCATTCATCTCAGATATAAAATATCAGGGCTGATGAAAACCTGGTCATCAAGATAAATATTATATTAATGCAATGTTTTATCAAATCGGTAAACTATGGGCCACAAATTAGCTGCCTATTTCATTAGTAAAGTTTTATTAGAAGTAGCAAAACTGTAAGTGCATATTTAATGTCACTTGGATTTAGGCAAAGAATTTTCCTGACACTGATTAAATCATGTCATAATAGAAGCCAGTACTTAATACAATATGTTAATTTGCTCAAGTGGTATCTGATGAATACTGAATGAATAAACCATTTTAAAAAATTATAGAAAGACAGTAGTATTATAGACATTATAGCCTTTGAACTCTTTTTATTAAACAAACAAAATATGTTAACCACTATACTCTCACTTGGAAATGTTTTTTTCTGATTTTATTTAGACTACTTTAACTGCATTTCATTATATGGACCTCGATAGATCCATCTTCAGTTATTGAGTCCAAGGAGAAGACAAGAGTTATAATATTTCTAATTTGATTTTTTTTTAAAACAAACTAAAAATGGTCTTGGCAACATACATATACTATACTGACAGCTTAAAATGGCATTTCATCTGAACACACAGAGAAAAGGGTTATATAAGAAGGTAACATATATATTATTTATTTCAATAACTAATCATTTGTTGACAATGATCCTACCAAAAAACTTCATGAGATAAAGCCACAGCATTTGATTTAGGAATTATCATTCACTTTTTATAGATTAAAAAATTTGAGACCTAAAGTAAGCTACTTGCTTAAGTAAGCTACGATTTGAACAGTTTTTGCTTTGTGTTTTTTTTCTCCAAAATTTCATAATCTTTCTACCAAAACATATTGCTGAAATTCAACTTAGAAGTTTCTCAACCCAACTCCCCTTTTCACTATGAAGAAAATGAAAGGAAAAATCAGCGGGAGAGCTAGATACTAATTCTTACGTCTCAGGACATGACTTTCTCCGTTTCCTATTGCAGTAGAAGTGCAGTTGCTTCACCCAGCTCCCATTTGCTGCAGGTGCACCCATCCATGAGGAGTCATCGCACTGTGCCATGCTGAGGGAAGAAGGAGACAGGTAGCCATGCACTGAGTGAGATGGAGATGCTAAGTATAGTCCCAGCGCTTCTGGATGGGACACCTGTGGTTCCACTGGTGCACCAGAGATCATGTTGAACCTCAACTTCAGCTGTACCATACCTTTGCTTGGTTTCCTTCCTTGTCTTACCCTGTGCCCTCTCTGTATCACAGTCTCTCTTTTGTGATCACTCCTTCAGCTAAGCACTTCTACATGAAACTGCCTTCTCAGAGACTACCTAAGATATCTGTGTTGTCTATTTCTTTTCGATGTTTTATTTATGTATTTATTTTAAATAACAATCCTTGAATAAGCAAAAGCTGTGATTATTTTTAGTCGCATCACTGAACTGGGGGGAAAAAAAACAAAAATAAAAAGTATGTCCTTCATACAAACATGCAAATTAAAAGCTTTAGGAGAAAATGGACTGACAAAAAATGGTAAATCAGTTTAAAACATTTTCTTCTGGTTAAATACTAATCCATGCCTCTCTTGAAAATGTATAACAACATATAATTAAATTTTAAAAGTAACCATTGCAAATACTGTATTTTCTAAACATTGTTCAAGGAAGGTATCTATATCAAATTTATGTGATCTTACCAAGATATTTCATCGTGAGGCAGATTTAGAAAGTATCATGTATATATGAAATTATTCCATAGAATATCATTGCTATTAACTCAGTAACACAATCTAGACTACAGATGGAATAAAGAAAGTTTCTAATTTTTAATCAAAATTCTAATCTGTGCATTTCCCTTCTTGTTCTCAAAATTTTAATTTATTTAAATAAAGTTCAAATTTTAATTTAATATTGTGTAAATAAATGAAATGTTAAATAATTTTTATAAAATAAATTATTCTTATATTTAAGACTACATTTAGTTGCCAGTGTACAAACTGGTATCATTAGTTACTCATATTTTTTTTTAAAGAACTACATATATATACACACATTTGAGAGAAGTCCATATTCTGAATATCACAGAATATTTTTCAGTCATCATGTGCAACTATGTACACTGGGAGGGCAAACTAGCCTGCATGTATATAAGGAATATATCCTGACACAAGAAAATGCAAACTTTTCCTTTCTAGAAAATGACTATGCCAGAATTTATGGGACTCATGCTGTCTAAGAGAAAGGATTTAGCAAGTTAATTTGTTTTCTTTCATCTATGTGGCTTAAAATTTCTTTATTCTGAAATGAACAGACAAAACTCACACACTTACCAAGCACTCAGCTTTACTTACTTTTTTTAAGGATTAAGATGAAAAACACAGAAAAAATGTCTTGCTGATGCTAGTGATGGTTATGGGGCCCTCTTCAACAGATCTTGGATGTTTATTGAGAAAAGAAGCTAACCCAAGGCCAATATCTTGACAATGGCATTGTAAGACACTTGATCGTTGGTGATGTTATTTATCCCCTGAGATAATCACCCTTAAAACACATCTACCTCTAGAATTCTTATATGACAAAATAAAAGTCAATTTCTTTAGGTCATTTTTAGTTGGCATATTAGTCAGAACTTGAAGACCAAAGCAAAACTGTTCTATGTAATTCGGATTTAATATTGAATTATGAAAGCCTTTAAATATGTGGAGAAATGAAAGTCAAGTAAGCCACCATGAATATTTCAACCCTAAAAGCTGAAGCGTGAGGTTCTTGTCATTCACATGGAAGTTGACACAATGCTCAAGAATCTGTAGAAGTTTTCATCAATGCAGATAACATCATCAAGTCAGAATGCACTCAAGAGCTTACTAGTAAATTACTTTATCTCCTGTCAAAGTAATAGCATCAATTACTATCAATTCAGATTGCTGATTTTAGAGGCTATTAGACCTAAAATAATACCCATTTTACAACTTCTTACTCAAGCATATTAATACAATGTTATTATAATACTATATATCTCTTTAATACCATTATGTTAATCTTTAAACTATAAACTATAAATCACATACTGAAAATGTAAATAAATTGTGAGACAGTGATGGAAAGGGGCATCAGTGAGGTATACTTTATAATTTTGCAACAATTTTAGAGCCCTTCAAATATTAACTCATTTCAGCTGAACTTCAGTTATACAATCTGTACAGTATCTCTTATGTCATCCATGCTCATTCTGTCCATCCACATACTGAATATATCTTTATAATAGGGAATAACACTAGGTTGTTTTTTCTTTTATTTATTAAAAACTTAATGTTTTTCAAAGGCAAGGAGAAAGTTCTGAATTTTTTTCTTTGCATGCATTATATCAGTTAGGAGAAACACACTCTTGAAAGATAAAGAAATGTACACACATAAATATAATGTTATGTTGGCAGATAAGAGTATCAATTAGACTAGATTAGATCATGTTGCAGTACAGAAAAACTGTCCAAACCTCAACAGTTCACACAACAAACTTTTATTTCTTCTTCATGCAACCTGTGCATTGAGGGTTGCTTTGCTCATTGCACATACTCCAGGACCAAGGGCAACAGAGACTTCATCTTTTTAAATTTCTATTTTAAATATATTTTATTGACTTCAGAGAGGAAGAGAGAGGGAGAAATGGAAATGCCAATGAGGAGAGAGGATCACTAATTAGCTATTTCTTGCACCCTCCCCACACCCCAATGGGAATGGAGCCTGCATCCCTGGCACATGGCCTGACAGGGAATTGAAACCGTGACATTTTGGTTCCTAGGCAGCAGTTAACCTGTGAGCGACACCCAGCGAGGCAAGAAACTTCATCTTGACAGCTTCCTTTGCATTGGTTCATTGGAAAGGGACCTCAGGATTTTGCACAATTTGATGCTATGTTCTAGTAGAGACATGCCATTCTCTGCACCACTCGCTGGTCAGAATGGTGCCCCATCTCCCCACATGGTGCTCAGAGCTTCATGTTGTCAGTTTGTGATCATGAGAAGGCAAGAATATTAGGAAGCAGCTCTAAAAGCTCACATTAGGCAATGCCATTGGCTCAGAAAACATAAATATCTTTGCTTACATTAATTTTATATGACACACAGCCAAGATGATAGAGTAATCCTAGCACTTTAGTGATCATTAGAAAGATCAAATGAAAATAAAAATGTGTTATTTGGAAACAAGCAGGGGTGGAAGTTCAGAGAGCATTAAGAAAAGCACCGAGATATATCTGGCATAGAACTTATAAACCAGAGTTTCTAAAAGAATCATATAGCTATAAAAATCAGTGAATTTAGTTATTTGTTTTTAGTCATTGGCATTTCCCAAGCTACTGGGTGATCTTCATTCAGAGACACATTCATTCAACACAATTTCCCTCTCCCTGTAGAGCCTTCTGTACTAGATCTGACTTAGTTCTCTTTGGTTACTCAGTCAAACATAGACCTAGAATGATCTCTCTCTAAGCATCCTGCCTATCTTCATAGTGCTCTTCATGTTCCCTATGTACATTCCTCCCCCTCTTACTTGTGATCACCACTTTCCCTACACTGTAAATGCTAGGTAGTCAGGGACCCAACAGCACTGTTAGCCCATGATATTTAGAGCTACTGTACAGTGATGGCCCGCTCCAAGTTCCCAATTCATTTGTGTCTCTGGTGTCTAAAGCTCTGGTTTGACACATTGGAACTTTGATAAAAAACAAAAAAACAAAAACAAAACAAAAAACAATTCAGTGTTCTTCTGACAGTATTAAGTTCTAAATCATTAAATATTCCCTATAGAATCATTAAATATTTTTTTTCTGAAGACAGCTAAAAATCAGAGACTTGAGTCTTAATTATAATAGCCAATAATTATCCAGCACTTACTATGTACCACATCAAGTTTTCTATATTTTAGTTCAGTTGGCCCCAAACAACCACCTTGGAGGCAGATACTATTATTATCTTCATTTTGCATATGAAGAAATGAAAAACAACAGGATAAGCAATTGGTCTAAGCTAAAAGCACTAATAACTGGCAGAGCCAGGATTTTATCTTAAGACTCAGAGCTTGTGCTCTCACTCACTGAGCTATAATGTCCCATAATGGTAGATTCCACCTTCATTAAAGTTTCTAACTTTTGAGTAGTTATTTTTTCTGTTTTGCATTTTTTTTCACTTTCTGTTAAAAAAAAAAAAAAAGTTTCAGACCAAATGATCAAATAATCCTCAGTTCTACTTTCCACTTCCTGAATCTCTGAGTAAGGTGAAAGAAATGGTTTTAAATTGCAAATCTTTAGCTAGAGGAGTCTTCACAATTTCTCCCCAGATATGACAGAAGTGACACCAGTCTTGCTTGTAACATCTTATGCTGTCATGTTGTTATACTTCAAAGACAAGGAATAATTATAGCTGTTCAAATAAGGGAGGTTTACTCATTATAATTAATTAATAGCAAACATAAATCAGTTTCAAGAATGCCGTGCCCAAGATAAGTGGAAGTGTCATGTGTTATAACCAAGAGAACGCTAGGATTAAAGCCATTTGAAGAAACCAGTCATAAACACATTAAAAATTTCTCTGAAAAGTTTAAAATTGCTAACTTTTTATTAGCACTTCAATGTCTCTGAGAAGTAGTTAGATCTAGAATCTTAATTTCATAGACAAACGTGTGAAAAATGCAAAATTAAGCAAAGTTCTTAGAACTTTTCTATGATGATAAAATCATACACTTCTCTTAGAAGGTAAGACTAGTTTTTCTCAACTTGGTTAGCTATGGAACTTCTGTTTGTGTCATGAAGTATCCTGCTTGATTAATGAGCCCTGAAATATCCTTAAGAAACACTAATTTTGAAGTTAAATTTTTTTTTAAAAAAACAGTGAGTTTGTTTTTAATGCCATAGAACTTGAAACAAACAGAATTAGCTTTCTTAATGTCACTTTCTCATCAAAAATTTAATTTTTCTGTGGCCTAATGATATAGATGATATAGATATAGATTGACAAGAACTGTTAAATTTGTATATGTAGATCTCTCCATACATAAATATGTAACTATAACTATATAGAAATATATATAATAACTATATATAAATGCAAACCTCATCAATTGAGTTATGTATTATACAAAGCAATTAATTAGTTTTTCAAAAATGTTTATAAGCAATATGAATATCAGTGCTAGAAAACTCTCATTAATGGCTGTATCCATGTTCTGAAAAATTATTTTACAGGAGTGGGGACTGATAACAGTCACTTTAGGTAGGGTAAAAATGTTCAGTGACATATAATCTTCACTCATTTTCCCCCCAAGCTACAACTCACTGCTACAAAGGTCAGCAGTACGGTCCTCAACAGATTTTCTGAATGTAGAATAGGAAATTTGAAATTATTTGTTCTGTCATCTATTCCCAAAAAACCTGACATAATTTAATAGGAAGACTTTACCTCATGAAACTGGCAAAGAGGAGCTAGATAGAATCCTGTTATTTATGACTTATAAAATACGAATTTGGGATTTTAACCTCTTCTTGCTACAATTGCCTTCCTCTTCCCACCCACTAGCTAAAATTATCTGCATGCATATAATAGAAATCCTGGAGCAAAATCCCTTTTAAATCAGTCAAGGCAAATGCAAATAAGCATGTACAGTGTAAATATGAATGAACCACCATCTTTGGCTTTTAGCAAAACAATGAGAAGGCTTATCCTTTATACAGCCATTTCTTAGAATCATTGGGTTACAAAAGAAAGAAGAAGCATTCAAGTATGAAAAAAAATTTTTTAAAAGTATTATGCTAAACAAAATAAGCCAGTTTGAAACAGACAAGTATCCCCTGGTCTCACTCTTATGTGGAATATAATGAACAAAATAAACTGATGAATAAAATAGATCCAGAGACACGGAGGCATGGAAAAGACTATGAATGTCAGAGGGAAGGTGAGGATGGGTGGGTGGATGAGAAGAGATTAACCAAAGAATTTATAGGTGTACTAGAGGCCCAGTGCACAAAATCTGTGCATGGGGGGAGGGGAGTGTCACTCTCTCCAATCTGGGACCCCTCAAAGGATATCTGACTGCCCATTTAGGCCCAATCCCTTGCGGGCCTGGTCCCTCTCAAATGCCATCCATTGAAAACCTGGTGCCTCCCAACTGCCCTCCCCTGCTAGCTATCTTGTGGTGGACATCTTGTATCCACATGGGGGCCAGATCTTTGACCACATGGAGGCAGCTATCTTGATCTTGTGTATTGGAGTGATGGTCAATTTGCATGTTACACTTATTAGATAGGATAGAGGCCTGGTGTATGGGTGGGGGCCAGCTGGTCTGCCCTGAAGGGTGTCCTGGATCAGGGTGGGAGTTCCCTTGGGGTGTGGGATGGCCTGGGCAAGGGGCCTGTGGGGGTTTGCAGGCCAGCCACTCCTCTGGCGACCCAAGTGGAGCCCCTGGTATGTGGAATTTATTTATCTTCTGCAATTAAAACTTTGTATCCTGGAGAGAAGCCAAGCCTCCTACTTGCTCCTTGGCAACAGCCATTTCTGTTGGAATTTATGTATCTTCTATAATTGAAACTTTGTAGTCTGGATTGGAGGCCTAGGCCAGCTAGGATGCAGAAGCTTGGCTTCCTCTATTGCCAGGGGCAACCCTAGACTCTCTCCTGCTCTCTGGGGCCACAGACATTTTGGTTGGGGTCAGTTTGCATACTCATTCTGATTGGGTGGTGGGAGTGTGGTTGGTGGGTGTGGCTTGTAGGTATAGTGGAGTGATGGTTAATTTACATATTACTATTTTATTAGGTAGGATTTGCATAATCTGTGGACACAGACAATAGTGTGGTGGGGGAGGGCTAGAAGGGGTCAATGGGGAAAAAAGGGGGACATATATAATACTTTCAAAAATAAAGATCAATAATAATAATAATAATAATAATAATAATAATAATTTTTTAAAACATACTTCAAATAAGACTCCAATGTAGTGACTGATAGACTATGTGCTTAGAAATTAACTTCAGGGGTAGTAAGAGGTATCTGCCAAGTATAATTTAGAGTAGGGGTGTTGAACTCAATCAGAGAAGGGGCCAAAATCTAAAATCCAGCCTAAATCGCGGGCCGAATGGTTTACTGAACAGTCATAAACTGACAATGTCATAAACTGACAGCGGAGTGCAGTGATGACAGCGCAGTGCGGGCCACATTGCAAGGCCTGGCGGGCTGGATTTGGCCCGCGGGCCTTGTGTTTGACACATGTGATTTAGAGTCTCAGAAACAAAATGGGAGTCACCTATCATAAGAGTATCCAGAAAAAACACACTGTAACATTTCCTTGCTTTTGCCTAAAATTATTGTAAGCCCATCTGCTAAAGTAATGCTATATCTGTGCATTGGAAGTTATATATGTGTTTGTTTGAAGTTTTGAAAAAAATAAATAATTATCACTTAAAAATTATAGCTTGGTTGGCCAAAACTTTTTAGAAACTATGACAAATGGAGAGGCTTTAAGTACATTATTTGTATATTTAGGCTAGTATAATTCAACTCCAGAAACAGAATGCTGAGAGGGAAGAGGCAATTTTTTAAGCAGATAGGACTGTACTCAAAAAAAAAGGTTGGTGTCCTTCTCAGCTCCCTAGTGGAATAAATGACAAGGGCAGGAAAGCAAAATTCTAATATATACCAAGAAGAAGCAATATTTCATAGCATTTCTGATAAATCTTCTCATAAATTAAAAACACTGTTTTTTAGGCTTTTTTTTTTTTTTTTTGCAGATAAATGAAATAGTATATTAGAAGTTAGCCATGAACCTAACCTCCTTCAATTTATAAAGCACTTATCAAATTTCTAAATGTGATTTTTCATGATACTCCTTTTTCAGCGGTACTACTAGGGAAGGATCTCATGGGTGCTATTTCAGATCTGTCATATATAATCTTCTAATCTGCCAACGTTTTGTGACTAAAAGATGAGCTCATGTACAAAGTGACAAGAGGTGATGATGAGCCTAGGCTTTCTGGAAGGTTGTTAAAAGTTTAAGTCCCTCCCATTGTGCAGATGCTCTCTGAATTGGGTTGGCAATTTTTATAATGACAGCTGCTGTCAGGTGAGAAGGAAAATGAATCAGTTCAACTGGGAATATTGTCAGTAACAGTTCAAGGGTGCTAGAAATAGAAGTGGTCCCAGATTGTGGAACGAGTGACTTGTGTAAACTTATCAAATCTCTCTGGGAATTCTGAATGTTTCCCTCCAGTGTGCTTTAAAATCGTTGCTTCTGCTGACAAGTATACTTTCTTTACATGGAAAATGAAATGTAAAACTTAATCAGATTAGCCAAAATAAGGGGGAGGGAGGGAACCCAGACATGTCAATCTGGAAATTTTGGCCTTGACATCACCAAATCTGACAGCTCCTTATAAATTATATTACTATCATTTGCTACTATTAACAGAGATAGTACCAATACTAGTATAAGTGTAGTATACTTTAATGCTTTAATGTATGTATCCATAAATGCCTACAACTTTCAATGATCTCTTGGGTAGTGGTCAACCAAAAAAGTCTACCATTTTATATTGGAACTTGGGTAATTATTTTCTCTAGCCAAGATGGGGTCTAATACTTAAGGGAAATTACTCAAGATCTTAGAGCTGATTGGGATATCCTGAATGAATAAAACTGGAATTATGTCAGCCTTGGATCGGAGATGAGATCCTAGGGCATTTGTTGTGGTTATTATTTGGGTGTTTCATTTTATTTTTGTCTTCTCAGGGTTGATTTTTTAAATTTCTGAATTAAATTCCAATTTTTATAAAATTGGAGATTTCATATGAAAATACAAATTCTTATATATGGAATCACAAGAATCGCATTTAGGCCATGATAAGAGTGAACTTTTACTGAACAGCTGTGGCTCCTTTGAAATGCTTGCATGTCACCATAGTCCCCACCTGGCTGGTGTCACACACTTAGATGACTTACCTGGTCTCTGTGAGCATCTGAGACTGATAATTTTGCAACAGACAATGAAAAAAAATCCAATAGGTTCTTAAAGGTGAATAGAAAACAAAGCAAAGCAATAGGCAGTATCTGATACAACAAATTATTCAAATGTTACTTAAGATCTGAGAGGTCTAGAAATGGAGAGCCAGATTTTTAAGCAATGATTTTTACCCAGTTACCTTTGTGGTCCCTAGAAAGTGGCTGATAAATAAAAGGCATATCTCCATTAAGAGAAAAAAACAAAAATCAGGTTACTCAAAAGCAACAATGACAGGGCTCAGGCAAAGGTTGAATTATACAATGTGAGGGTCCTAGTGATGGACAATAAATGATAAACAATAAAAAAATGGATTTCAAAAACTAGGTCACACTGTCATTGTTGGAAAGCAGCAAATATAACTTAAAACAGAGTTCCAGAAGAGACAGCTTGTTTGCTGCTCCCTGCCTTAGGTCAAGGATGATGTGGGAAGCTGGCCATGGCCGTAGCTTACAGGTAGGGCTTTAGGAAGCCACTACTGCTATGAAGAGAATGGGTGCAGAGACTCAAGTTTGCGCCATAATTATTGTGTATTTCTGGAGCAGAGGTCTAGAATGTTGGCATAGAAAACACAACTAATGGTTTTGTAACGATGACAAAACTTTCTAAGCGGTAGGGATATAGGAGAGAGTCAAGGACAACGGTTTTATTCAGAGGCAGTGCATATTCTTCCCAGGAGCTGCACACTTTTGGTACAACAAGTACATGATAACTCCCTTCTGTCAAATGACTTTATTCTCAAAATGGTTTACTATAAGTTTAAGTTAAAGAAATATGCTATTCCAATATAGACCTTAGAATTCAGGGTAGCACTGATATTTAGTCTAGCAGCCTGAAGGCACTTTTCTTCTCTCTAGGTCATAGAGTAAACCACTGTAGTAACCCTAAACCTAAACTGAAGCTACATGATAACTGTCTAGTGTTGTTATCTGAAATATCCTTGAATTCACAAGGTCAGTGTCAGATGTTGATACCATTGTAATTAGTTAGTTATTAATAATAGGAAAAGAGCAAAGGGGGAAGGCCAGACATTATAGGTATACCATTTGGGCAGCTTTACCAGGAAACTGTGGATTTCATATTTCCCAGAGAACCACCAGAATCACCAGGGGGATGGGCTCCAACAAAGGAGAGAGAGACCCGGGTGCAGTGAAGTTGGAGTAACTAGAAAAGGTTCCTGTCAGTCATACCTAGGAACACAGATCATTGGCCAGAATGGGTGTGGCCACAGCAAACCCATGAACATTTGAGAATACGTAATCCCCTAAACAAAGGAGTTCACTCTCATTGCTCTTGGCTCTCTTGTGTGACTCTTGGCTCTCTTGCTTTCATCCATATGGTCCAGGGCCATGTGGACCTTACACAGAGTGGACAGATGGACTGCAGCAGGAAACATAAATTAAGCTAGCCTAATGCTAGACCGGACTCAACTTCAACATGGAAAGGAAATTCTGGATGCTGGCTCTTATTTTAGCTCTGCTGAAGGCCCAGCTATACCTCTATGACTGGCCTAAGGAAAATGGGATCTTGGAAACTCAGGGGTTTGATTCCACAAAAATAAAGCTTCCTATGATATTTCTTCCTAACTTGTGAGTCTCAGAAAATCTTTTCCTCCAGATTAGGGGTGTCGAACTCAATCAGAGAAGGGGCCAAAATCTAAAATCCAGCCTAAATCGCTGGCCGAATGGTTTACTGAACAGTCATAAACTGACAATGTCATAAACTGACAGTGGAGTGCAGTGATGACAGCGCAGTGCGGGCCACATTGCAAGGCCTGGCGGGCTGGATTTGGCCCGCGGGCCTTGTGTTTGACACATGTGCTCTAGATATTGCAGAAAACCCACTCCCAGGAGCAAGAGTGGGATTGAGGGCCTCTCCCCACTGGTAACAATACGAAGACCTGGTCATTAAGCTATGTCCTGTGTTTACATTGAATTTTACCAATGTTATCACTTAATAAGGAATCTCTTTAGTAACTGATTCAATGCAGCCATTAAAGGGAGCATCAGAGAACAGAACTACAGAATAATATCTGGATGCACTGGGATAAAACATTGGGAGCTTCACTTCCTCACATGTAAAATAAACATAATATTCACTATCTATTGCTATGGCTCTTGGGAAGATTACTTTGCATAATCCATATAAAGTGTTCAGATATAATTTTCACTAAATAAACATTGATAAAGATGATGATGATGATGATGATGGTGATGTTGATGGTGGCAATCAGGTGGAGCACATCAGGAAGAACACCAAATTTTACACTGCCTGGAATATAATGAAGCATCTTAAAGATTGGATTCCAGTGATTATTCTAGTTGCTAGATCAGACCAGGTGGATATATGGTTTCTCCTGACTAATTCTATTTATTCATCTAGTCTCCGGTTTGATGCCACTTCTGGGTAACATTCCCTAACACCTTAAATTGAATCAGTTCTCCAACTTTCTGTGCCCATGATATTCCATCATTCCCATAGCACTTTTTATGACTCATTATGAGGAGCTATTTAATTCTCTAATTCTGTATTAATAAACTATAAACTCTATGAAAGTTGGGACCATTATAATTTATGATATATATCAAGTACAGCACTCAGCAGATAAGAGGTGTTCAATAAATACTTGCCTAATATATGAATACAATAACTTATTCATTGGCATAGTATACCTACTCACTCAGCTCCAAACTCAGGTTCAGAGTTCCATAAGTAAAGGCATCAGATATAAACCAGTAGCATTCAGAACTGATGTGAAAATTTCCAACTTAAATCTATTCTGAAACTATTATAAAGTAAAGGTACAAGGCTATTGGTAATTATATAAAGCCAAAACTAATTTGAGAAACATGTTTAGAAACTTTCCATGTTTAGAAATAAAACAGATGATAACTTATGTATTGAAAGGCTAGAAACATTTTCCAGTCCTGGAATAAGGCAATGTTTACATGCAATACATTACAACACTTAATTATTCATTCACACAGCAACTATTAGAGTAGCTCTTTTCCTAGATTTGGAGGATGCAATAGGGAACAGGGAATGTGATAAATATGGTTCTTTGTTTCCATGGAGATTATATTTAGGAGGGGAAAGGAGAAAACAAAGAAACAAGAAACCAAGCAAAAGTCAGCTGCCTGTGTTTTACCCGAGGCCACCCACCATGAGCTACAAAGTGATGTACAGATGGCTGCTACTTGTGCTGGGTTTGGAGGTGCCTAGGCGAGGCCAAGCTGCAAACGAAGGCCAGCTGTTGCAAGTGCTGGGCCTGGGGCCACTTAGCAAGAGGTACAAGGCACACTGGGGCCAGATTCTGCTTGTTTGAAAGATTTCAGGAGAGTCTGAAGAGTGAGCCAAGAGGCCATTCATAAGGAAAAGCCACTAACACAGCTTAGCTATGCCCATAAATTGGTTGGGGCAGGGTCTCGAGAAATCTTCAGGTCTGAGCTTTAACAATAGCGTGGGTGGACTGAGAGGGTATTATACTAAGGGCAATGAGCCAGTCAGAGAAAACAAGTACCATATGATTTCCCTCACATGTGGAATCTAATGAAAGAAATAAACAAAATAGAAACAGATTCATAGATACAGAGAACAGACTGGCAGCTATCAGAGGGGAGTGGGGTTGAGGGTCTGGGTGAAAAAGGTGAAGGGATTAAACAAAATAAATCAACAACAACAAAAAAAAAAACACATGTCATAGACACAGACAACAGTAAGACAACAGTATAGTGATTACCAGAGGGAAAGTGAATGGGGAGAGGTAGAAAAGTGCATAGTGGGGATAAATGGTGATGGAAAGAGACTTGATTTGGGGTGGTAAACACAGTGTACAATATACAGATGGTGTATTATAGAATTGTACACATGAAATCTATATAATTATATTAACCAATGTCAACACCAATACATCCAATGTTTTGAAAATCAATAAAAAAGAGAGAGAAAAGTAAAAAGACCAAGCAAATGAAATGTCAGATACTGAAAGGAACCACAGAAGAATATACTAGTGGGTGATGGGATGCATAGGACTGGGAGGTAATGAATAGGTGTTACTTCTGATTAGATCGTGATGGCAGCCCCTCTGAGGAAATTTCTTCTTATTTCAGAGATGAACAATGAGAGGCTTCTAGCACTGAGAAGATCTGGGGGTCACCAACCAGACAAAAGAAACAACATGATAAAGGCTCTAAGAAGGGAGTCTTTGTGACATGAGCAAAGGACCAGGAGAGGAAAGGCATCTAGAGCAAGAGTCAGAAAAAGAGGAAAAGTGGATTGAGGTGATGTCAGAGGAAGAGGGTTTAGATCCTGTAGCTTTTGTGCAGCATAGCAATTAGAATGTTATTTTGATTCCAGTGGAAATCCACATTGTTTTTTTTTTTTCTAGTATCCTTTAGGTTATAAAAAAATAATAATAGTTATTTTAAGGAGAACATACCAATTCTGTTATGAATGCTGAATGAATGCACACATTATATACAAACTTCAGACATCATTAATAATGATGTTGCTAGAGATTTTGCCTTTTTTTCCCCAATGCTACATAACAACTTCAAAATCCTTCTGGCTGAATATTACAGTCCAATTGTTCTCTATTCTTCAACATCCCCAAAATGATTTTTGTTGATAGATCAATGAAAATAGCCTTAATTAAGGCAGTGGGGGGTCACATTTCACATCAAAGACAGCTAATTTATATCAGGACTAAAAATTACCAAACTACAGAAAAGTCTCCTGTAATAACTCTAGTTGATGTAGTCCCATCACACAAATCATCCCACAGAGGCAGCAAGGTCATTCACGGACAATTTCCTCAGAGCCTGAGCCCCTCCATGCAAAATGGGACCTGCCACTTTTACTTTTCCTTTTTGTTGGCTACTGATTGGAATTCAGATAGAAGAAACTTAAATTACGTTTTTTCTTGGTGTATTTTTTTTCCCTGAATTCATTTGTTTTCTCACCAGAATACTTTGGGGACGCACTTAGATGTTATCTTCTATTCTCCTTGTAACGTGTCGCCAGGGTGAGGCTATAATTGATGCTGACTCTCACGCTAGCTGTGACTTATTGTCCACTGCAGAGTTTAGCTCACAGCATTTGGCCATTTGTTATAAATCCATACACAGTTTCACAAGGAAGTATCCTTGGTGTCTCCTTATGCTATTACCTTTAAATGCCTATAACAAGCACTGACAATTTGGCTTATGTGGAGATTTTAGCCAGCTTCTTGGTTCTCCTTATTATTCTGAGCTCATGAATAAACAATGGATTGTATGTCCCATCAGTTATTTCACAATAAATCATGTTCTTTTTTTTCCCCCTCTCTGAATGGAAGTGTTTGTGTATACTCTGTTCCGGGCTAGGTACTGGTTGGTAAAAGTTGAATAAGGCATGGTTGCCTCTCATAAGACAAGAGTAGGGAATGTCTGGCCAATGGACCATATGAGGCCTGCAAAATCATCTGTTCTGGTCCTGCCAAGGCACTCAGGGTAAATTAATTGTTTGGCCAAATACAGCAGGCTAGTTTTTAAGTTGATAATTTTGTTTGGCCCACAAAAATGTTATAAATATCCAAATGGTCCTTGGCAGACAAGAGGTTCCCTACCTCTGTTTTAAGGGTAGTAAGAAAGACAAAAATTTAATCAACAATTACATGTTATATAAAGGAACTAGGTATTGTAAGGAACTTTGACCCCTTCCTCTGGCCTCCTTCCTCACACAGCAGTGGAATCTAAATGATCAGAAGCTCCAACAGAACTTTGAATAATAAATAAAATTAATTTTATGAAGAAGGAATGTCTTCTATACATAGGGAGGTAGACAGGATTGGAGACTGTGAAGACTGTAGGAGGAAGACTTGGTCTACTCACTGAGTCAGAAGGGAAGAAGGAAATGTTATAGGTAAAGAGATTGAATACTGGTCAATTGTTGGAGGAGTTGGGGTGCCCACAATTATCCCAGAAAGTATGAGGTTAGATTATGCATATCTATATCTATATCTATATCTATATCTATATCTATATCTATCTATCTATCTATCTATCTATCTATCTATATATATATATATATATAGAGAGAGAGAGAGAGAGAGAGAGAGTGGGATTAGGGAGTTTGTGAAGAAGAAAGAAGGTTTAATGGTTAGCGTGGGAACTAGGAGACCAGAAGTTTAGACTGGAAAATGCAAATTAATAGTATATCCAAAAATGCCAAAGTCAGGGCCCTGGAAGTTTTGATGGAAAAAGTCATTTTACTTACATTATATACTAAAATATTTATATTTGGGGATGAATTGACACAGTTGGTTATTTGTACCCCATGAATAAAATGGACTTAGTGAACAAAACAAACAAAAACAACACTTGCATGTGTTAGCGATGTCAGTGATTCTATGATTCATTGGTAACAATTTATACACAAAAAATTTCTCCACAAGAGATTTCACTCCAGATCTAACCCCCATTTCTGATTCATCCCTCCCCTCAGCCTTCCCACCCCTACCATTTCCAGAATGCCCAACCTATCTGATCACCAACTTTTAGTTCTAACATGGCTTCTTCAAAACCAATGCCATATAGTTTAGGCTTTAAATGGTTATGTATTTATCAAGATAATAAACTCATTATAGGAGAGAAATGTCTCAATTTATGTTTCCTTTTTTGTTTCTCCTTTAGGACAATTCTTAACTAAACTGTATATTAAAATACACTGTTGCCTTGTCTCCACTGCTAAACACTAAATCATAATACTCTAGAAGTGAAGGGCAGTGGTGATTTGAGAAAATTCTCCAGGTAATTTTAATGTGCAGCTATATCAACCCAATGTTAGTACCTCATTGGCACTCAGAGAAAGGTACTGTGTTGCAGAAGCCTTTGTACATAAGAATAAAACTAGCCAATTTAACACCAGTCAAACTACAAAAGCACAGACATTCCAATTTTTTGCTCTTCTTGCAGTGGAGGGTTAATGTCCTTAAAATCACAGATGATGTTTTAAAGCTAGATATTATCAACAATGGTGCACTTTCAATAAAGCTTAAAGCTTTTTTGCTGGGACAACCCAACAAATCTGACCATTGTCAATCTGACCATTACATGCATCTAATTAATGAACGAGATGAGAAAGGAAGGGTTCTAGTGAACTGTAATCTTCTCAGGCCATTTTCTAAAATGAATGAAAGGTAACAAAAGCAATTACATTGAAACAATGCTCTGACCTCAATAATCACAGGTTGAAAATACTTTTATCTGGCAAAACCATTAGGAGAACGTGTGAACTAGGTGAAAATCAGCTTCTCTACCTTTTGGATAACAGTAACTCAGCAGGACTGCAAAAGCGGAGCCCTAGTAAATCTCCCTCACATCCTACAATGCCTGCTTCTTCACAGAGTAACTCTTTGACTCCTGGTTTCAGAACTTTCTGTTTTCAACCCAGAATACAAGAGTATAACCATCTACCCAGCTTTTATGATCATTATACTTTTCGCTAGGATGTGTTAGACACTACATAAACCCATTAGAGATACACCCAGGTATGTTCCATTTATAGGATTATGAACTAATTTTGTTACTGATGATTTCTAACATGTCATGGGATGGACTGGGCATTTAAAGGAAAGACAAAGAGTAAAAATGGCTTTAGCTCATCATTTATTACCTCAGGGCTTCATTCTACCTTTTCCCTTTTCACTCCCTGTATTAATAGCATCCCTGCTACTTGTCTCACAATAACACAAAACTCATGCAGCCCTGTTATTTCTGGAAAGCTGTGCTTCTGAGAGTTCTCTTTATCATTTCTTTCCTTCTCTCTCTCTCTCAGCTAGCTAACATCAAGAACTGATAGGATCATTTAAAATAAGTTAAAATTTCAAAATAATGACAAGATCACATTACACATAATTTAGGAAACAAAGAGGAGCATTTTGTATAAATTCACCATGCTCATAAAGCATGCATCATCATTTGGGTGGTATTTCTTTCTGTCTTTGTATCATATTCATGAATAATTGAATGTATCATGTATCATATTCATGAATATACCTTTGCTACTGAGCCTCCTTCCCTAACAATCTTTACCTGTCCCCTCCCCATAACCCTAAGTCACACAGCTGGTTAATTATGGAAATAAAACTCTAATCAAGTTCAGTTTGACTCTTAATTTGCCATTTCCGACGCCCTCACCCTGCATTTTCAGCACTTGATGATGCCTTTTGAGCTACAACTGACATTGTAAGCTTGTTTAGAGGTTCAACCTGAGGTCAATCAGCAAATCGTTTCCCTGAAGAATGATCTTTTCTGTTAGGCAAGTTTGTCTTAATCCCAAATCTGTAGCTGCAAGAGGGACACATATGATCATGAAGAGAGTTGACTGCACCGTCTCTACTGTCTGATAAGTACAGGAAACTGCTGAGCAATGGCATAACAGATGTAGTGCCCATCCAGGGCTTGAGAGGTACAATGGATGTAACAGTGTAGTCATCTTACCAGTGGTCAGCAAACTCATTAGTCAACAGAGCCAAATATCAACAGTACGACGATTGAAATTTCTTTTGAGAGCCAAATTTTTTAAACTTAAAATTCTTCTGATGCCACTTCTTTAAAATAGATTCGCCAGACCATGGTATTTTGTGGAAGAGCCACACGCAAGGGGCCAAAAAGCTGCATGTGGCTCACTAGCCACAGTTTGCCAACCACGACCCTACACTAATGACTTTATCAGAGAAAAAGTTCTTCTGAATCCTATGGTACTCAAAGTCCATCCAGAAAAGAGAGCCCACGGTAATTCGATGGCTGAACCAGATATTGAAAAATCTGAAAACTGAGGAAGGTGAGTCTACCCAGAGAGAAACAAGTATAGAAAGTATACTCAGGCCTGGCTGGTGTTGCTCTGTGGTTGAGCATTGACCTATGAACCAGGAGGTCAACAATTTGATTCCCAGTGAGGGCACATGCCAGGATTGTGGGTTTGATTCCCAGTGGGTGGGGAGGATGTGGCTGATTGATGATTCTCTCTCATCATTGATGTTTTTATCTTTTCTCCCTTTCTCTTCCTCTCTGAAATCAATATATAGGTCTACAACTACAAAGATTTTTTTTTAAAAAAGGATATTGCTATCAGAAACTAAGTGCAAAGACCATAGTACAAGAGCTGAAAGATGGAGAGGGAGCACATAGTAGGCACTAGAATCATAAAGATAAACTATATACTAGCCAAATTAGTACCAAAGCAGGAGAGAAAATGAGTAATATGGAAGCTTCTCTCACTCTGGTGCTCTCAATCTCCTATCAGGGTCTATTAGTTGAAAGTAGCAAGAAATAAAACATTGGATGAGTGAACAGAAAGGAAAATAGGTTTGAGAGCAAATAGGCAAGTGATTGACCTAACTTCCAATACACTTGTGATATAATTCTGAAAATAAAGTGTTCAAAGAAAATCAAATACTTATTATCTTTATTTAATAACATCCAAAAGTATAAATTGCTTGTTCATTCCAATGATTATTACTATGGTCATTCTAACTCTATCATTAATTTTTTTTCAAAGTTGGCTAGTATAGAAATTCACTTTGACTAAACATGGTCAACTTAATGGCAGTAGACCATCAAAAGTTTCCATTACATAGCCCTGTCTCATCACTTTAAAAACTACTGAAGAAGATATCTATGTTAAATCTACCTTAAGTGCTCTCTAGATAATTCAACTCTTTCACCAAACTATATCTTATATTTAATGTACTATGAATAAAATTTAATTCTTATATTATGATATGTAATTGTATTCTCCAATGTGTCCATTCAATTAAAATTTTATGTGTGCTATTGTGTTCATTAATTCTTCATAAACATTTTCTTTCCATTCATAAGCTCTTTGTTTATAGAAAAAAATGAATATGTCCATTAGTACCAATAGCACCTAATCAAGTACTATGCACCAATTGATGAATTTTAAGGCTAATTATATACATCTTCCTTTTTTTCTATCACACATTACATTAAAATTATAGCTTGTATGGGAGGTGACCTAGTACAGAAAAAAAGACATCATAAAATATTATTTAATAATAAAATTATAATAGGAAAAATTATTATTATAGGTTGATTACTTAACAAAATACTAATAGTTGCTATAAACATAATAATTGCATTTTCTACAGAAGAGTTCTGTGAAAATGCAAGTCCACTATTGTTAATGAATGTTAAGTTGTTTTTATTATCTTTAAGTAATCCTGATAAATAACTTGTGTGATGACTACCTGCATTCCTATTTTACATATGTGCGAGAGGAAAGTATAGCAATTTACCTTAGATCAAATAACTAATAAATTGTAGCACCAGTTTAAGAACTTTAAATGTGACTTTATTTGAAAATATCTGCTCCTCACTTTATACCATGCTGTGACCAGTGCAAAAATTAAGTTGGTTAGTGTAAATATTATATCTGGTCTAGTTTACTTCAATAAAATTATTTATCCAATCTTTCCCTCGGATATAAAAAAGGTTTTTTTATCTAATCTGTACACTTAGTCTTTGAGAATAAAGACAAAATATATTAGATATGAGTGGTTTCCACACAAGTAATCATATTTCTTTGTACCCGCTCATCATATAATGAACTTCACTAGAAATACAGAATATATACTCTTTGAAGACTTTGATCTTCCAAAATCTTTGAATCTTGAGTTTTGTCTCAAGTTTGCAAATTGATTTAGTAATCAAATTTAAGTTAACCATTCTGAATCAGTAGCATAGCAATTCTCATCAGCACTAATTAACACTTGCAAATGATACTAGGAAATGAAAACACCGATAGGTCATTCTGTCAAAAATAAAATTCTTAAATATAATTTTTTAATTTTCTTCTAAATACTGTCAACATCAAGTTTATTTTTAGAAATAGGAGGAACATGTTATTTCCCTAACATCCAAGAAACACTGCCAATCTGATATCTAAGTGGACAGTGCAGACTACTTGTCAAAAGCAGCAGCTTCAGAGTTAGCTTCTTAAATCATCGTGTCACCTTGTCATGTCTTTTAATCTCTTGTGGCCTCAGCTTCCTCATCTACAAAACGGTTGTCATAAGGTTGTCATTAAGAACAAATTAAGTATGTATTAAGCACATAGAGGAGTGCGTGGGACATGGTACACATTCAACAATGTTAGCTGCCATTATTAAACTCGACAACAATTTGAAACCAGACCCTACATTATCTTCCAATAACAAAAGATAAGGAATATTTCATCATGAGCTGTCCTTTCTCAGTACATGCTGAGGTCTATAGCATCCAACCTCAGCACGCTAACAACCCCTGTGGGACTAATGGGATAGGCTGTTATCCTCTGCTCTTCCCTGCCAACTAGCTTCAGTTCAGATATGCTAGAGTTGTAAGGGTTGTTGGGAAGATGTAATCTATTCTTTGTTTGATGGAAATCTAGCAGAGATAAAAAAGGCTTTACTTCATCTATCCTAGTTGGAAAGATATAGAAGACACAGGGAATAACTGTGAAATCAAAATATAAATTGGCCATTCAGTCCCTGCAATAAAAGGCTGGGTCCTGAGCCCTAGAGGAAACAATGTAGGGGACTCAGTACCACGTAGTGTCTATAGTTACAACATGGTACTGTGCTCTCAGAAAAAAAAAAAAGGTTAAGAAGATAGATCTCCTCCTAACCGGTTTGGCTCAGTGGATACAGCATGGGCCTGTGGACTCAAGGGTCCAGGTTTGATTCCAGTCAAGGGCATGTACCTTGCTTGCAGGCACATCCCCAGTAGGGGGTGTGCAGGAAGCAGCTGACCCACTTTTCTCTCTCATGGATGTTTCTAACTCTCTCTCCCTCTTCTTTCCTCTCTGTAAAAAAAAAAGTAAAATATATTTTTAAAAAAAGGTGTATCTCATTTTAAGTGTTCACATTAGAAGGAAATACTTCCTTAAATTAAAGAGATGTAGGGTTTGGATTTCTAAAGGGACAGTCTCTCCTCTTCATTCCAGGGTAACAATTTTCTGTGAGATAGCCTCATAATGTGTTCTTTTATTAAATAATCTAGAGTCTGGGTTCTTTGAATTAAATCAAACCAAAGTCTCTATGTAATTCATTGGCTTATGTTATACCCAGTAACTTTCCAAATGTATTTTTTTCCATAATCTGATAAGGACTACCCGTGTATTCCAGATGTGAATTGATGTAGTCCATTTTGAATTGCTACTACTTTATCATTTAACATAAGCAAACTTTATGTTTTAACAATAAGAGTCCTTCACTGAATAACATGTTCCAAAAGACTCATTTTAAGAGGGGGAAAATACTCGGAAAGAGAAAAGAGAAAGAGGTGGTTGCAGAAGGTTTTGAAGGGAATGAAATCAGGAGAAAAGCAATCGCTCCTAAAACCTGTGGCCTGTCCAAGTAGAAAGGTGTATTAAATGATTCATTAATGAGAACAGTAGCTTGCTCCAAAGTACACTTCAAAGTTACGGGGTACAATTAGGCACTGCTATGCCTAGATGCATGACTTGCCTTTAAGAAAATGTCATGGACTAATTAGGAGGTAGTCTAACACTGTATCTTTAACAAGGTAGAATTATGACCTATTTTTTAACTATTCTTGGCATCTCATCATTAAAAACCAATTGGCTTATTCTATCGTACTTAAAGCAGAAATGAACTGAAGCCTTACTTTTGAGATAAAACTTGTGCTGAGCTCCTGTCAGTTTCATTTGAAACGTCTAGGAGGCCCTTTTTATTCATCACAGTGGGGAATGGCTTCAGAACTGGCTAAACATCCAGACTTCCTTTTTTTTGTCATTTAATTGAACTTGGATTGGTCTAGTTTCTTTGGGATGGCTGATTTTCATTGCCCCTGTTGAACAATGTCAATTATAGTAAAACCTCATGTTTTACTGCTCATGCAATCTTGATAAATGAAAGTTTGAAATAATGCTTAAATATCATTTGTATTTAGAATCCCTGTTGCTAATGGTACCATCAGTAAATTTTTAATCAGCTATAAGATCCCCTCAACACATACATTATCTGATCTCTGGTCCTATTCCTTGCCGGCTGTTGGAGCTGGCATAACATGAAGAGGAGAATTTTCTATTCTTGTAGAAAAGCTGAAGACTACGGTGTTAGGCAAAACATTTCCACTGCAATGGAGATAGGACTTAGATAAACTAGAAAACATGATTAGTAAAGCATTTCTGGGATTTCAAAAAGGTAATGGAAAACTTCCCGGAGCAAGAGTGAGGTGAAATATGCTTGACAGCATTGCCAAAATATAAGATGGAAAACTCGGGTGGATCTGGCTAAAAAAAATATAGATTTTTTAAAAATAAATGAGAGTCTATATATATATATATATATATATATATATATATATATATATCATATAAAAATCATATATATATATATATATCATATATGATTTTTTTCCCATAGAATGACTTGAAGGCACGACTAACAAAGTATTTCTTAGGAAAAATGATAATGAGCTTATTATGAGACATATGTGATGTATTTGTAAACAGTAGTATTTAGTGAAGCTGTCTCCCTTGAAGTTAGCTTTTTGCCTAAACCAGTAAAGCTGAGCCCCCTAGCCTTGCATTTTCTATTTGAAAGGGTTACCATGTGACGTGAACACAGAAATTAGCCCAGTTACTGCAGGCAAGTCACAGAGGATTTCACACTTACACATACATTGTGATCACTTAAAGAAATTTTTGAAAAAATGGATGGGCACATCATTAGGTCAATGAATCAGGATTTCCAAAAAACAGTTCAGTACTGGTACCCAGACACTAACTGCTTTCTTAAAATACACACACACACACACACACACACACACACACACACACACACACCCTTCAGGCCTCAAGTGTGGTTCAGTGGTTGAGTGTTGACCTATGAACCAGGAGGTCCTGGAGCAATTTCTGACATATATTCAGGTTGTAGGATTTTATTTCCATTTGGGAGCATTCAGGAGGCAGTCAATCAATGATTTTCTCTCATTATTGTTGTTTCTATCTCTCTTACTCCCCTCCTTTCTGAAATTAAAAAAAAAATCTTCAGGTGACTTTCATGCCCAAAGATTCTTGTCAACCATCTTATCCTTTGATTAAGAAGAATCTTGTTTACTTCATTTGCTTACTTTAGGTGCCATAATTTTTAAGTCAGCCTATTAGAAATATTAATATTTAATGATATCTACCTTGATTACATATAGTCACTCGGTTATATTAATTGAGATTAATTGAGAATGGCTTTGACAACATCACAGAATGAACTATATATATTTATTAACTCTTCAGTTTGAAGATAATATATAATATAAATTGTGATTCGAGAATTGAAGTCAAATTACTCCTCACTTAAGGAAGAGCTAGAAGTGTCAAGGCAAACAGGAGTTCCTGTTTTGGAGGTAACATTGTACCAATATTCACATCATGGCTGTGCTGGAAGGAGAAGAGAGATAAAGAAATTAACATACAATTCCAAGAAGCACAAAGAGTCAAAAATAAGATAACCCTAAAGAGGCCCACAACAAGACATATCAGAATTAAAATGCAAAAGGCTAGTTGAAACCGGTTTGGCTCAGTGGATAGAGTGTTGGCCTGTGGACTGAAAGGTCCTGGGTTCGATTCTGGTCAAGAGCATGTACCTTGGTTGCAGGCACATCCCCAGTGGGGGTGTGCAGGAGGCAGCTGATCAATGAATCTCTCTCATCGATGTTTTGTATTTAATATTAAACAAATAAAATTAATTTGTTGAGCTTAAGAAGTGGAACATTCTCAAGTATCCATTTTTCCTCTTGTGGAAAATATATATTCCATATGTTAAAGTATTTTGACATACTTTAAATACCTAAATAGGACTATGGTTGGGTAGACTATTATTCTTAAAATACAATTGTCTGCACAGGCACAAGGCAGAGTGTATTACTAATACTTGAGTGACTTTAAGAAGATGATGGATTTGCTGAAGCCGGTTTGGCTCAGTGGATAGAGCGTCGGCCTGTGGACTGAAAGTTCCCAGGTTCGATTCCAGTTAAGGGCATGTACCTTGGTTGTTGGCATATCCCCCATAGGAGGCGTGCAAGAGGCAGCTGATTGATGATTTTCTCTTATCGATGTTTCTAACTCTCTATCCCTCTCTCTTCCTCTCTGTAAAAAATTCAATAAAATATATATTTTTTAAAAGATGATGGATTTTAGACAGAGTATATACATAGTACCTCTAAGATCTGAACTAAATCCTCCACTCAATATCCAGTACTGCTTTTCCCCTGATCCATTTCATATTTGTAATGTGTTGCCTTATACTGTATTGGATGGAAAGTTAATGAAATGTTCTCTGCACTGAGAGTTACTCCCAACCATATCTGGAGACAAGCGGAGACTGGGTTAATAGCACTGCCATCTGATTTCCTACTTTCCAGGGCTAGTTGATGCTAACATCTGTCTTCCTAGAGTAATATCTACATCACTTTTCCTGCCCTCGACTTCGGTTTTATGAGTGTTAGCAGAAATCTGCTTTAAGCATTTGATGTACACCTCCAAGAAACAAAAGAAAATAAAATTTCACTTTTATGAATTTCCAAATCACTGTAGCTCACAGTCAATATTTATTTTATTTTAATATCACTGCCAATGTGTTTTGTCAGTGAAGTACATTTAGCACTAATGAGCATATTTTGAAAGTTTAAAATCACGATTTAATTAATGATTCAATGTAATCTCTACAAAAAAAAAAACAAACAACTTTAAGAGGCCATGGAGTCATTGAGCAGGAGGGAAACCATGAGAAGACAATAGAACAAAACATAAATAGGCAAAATAAATTATGATGTTTACATTAGCAATTAATAAAGGAATATTGTTTCTTTTCAACATCACAAAGACAAAGTTGTACAATGAAAAAATTAGGCCAAAATAATTATGAACATGCCCCAGACTAGTTACTTCATTAAATTAATTCAACAGTTGCCCTGGCACACAGTAGGGCTTATACATGTTCATTCCTTTCTAATCTCTGCTTCTCTCTTGTTTTACAGTGTTTTAAATAAATATCTGGTCTGGCAATTACTTTTAACAATTAGATTTATAAATAATGTTACCCAATAATTTGTTGTCTTTTAAAATATAATCATTATTTTTCAATAATAATTGTTTAAAGGAATATATTTTTTAGGCTTCAAAGTGTAGTTTTAGCCCTCACCAGTTTGGCTCAGTGTATAGAGCATCGGCCTGTGGACTGAAGGATCCCAGGTTTGATACTGGCCAAAAGCACATGCCCAGGTTGCAGTCTCGATCCCCATGTGGTGGGTGTGCAGGAGGCAGCTGATCAACGATTCTCTCTTATCATTCATGTTTCTATCTCTCTCTACCTCTTCCTTCCTCTCTGAAATCAATAAAGAAACATATTAAAAATTTAAAAAATAAAGTGCAATTATAATTTCCAGACTGTCTAATGTATATGCCTACATTATTAATTTTTTTCTTACAAATTGAAATATCGTAGGATTGTTTTGTTCCTCTTATTACTACTATTTAAATAGTAATTGATTTGTTAATCTCATATAGGACTTTTCAAGCAAGATAAAATATAATGGTCATAGAGATTATTATTCTTAAATCTAATATTAACCTTATTTTGAAATTGCACATGTTGTTTAATTCTTATAGTACAACGCAAGCCGGAGCAGAGAAAAACTCTGAGGAATCAAAATGAAAAAGATTCAATATTTTGCCCACTTTCCATAACAGATCTAAGATTTTTAAAATTAAATTTATTGGGGTTAATGATATTACATAGGTTTTAAGTATACATTTCTGTGATACATAATCTGTATAATTGCATTGTGTGCCCACCACCCAAAGTCAAATCATCTGTCACTATATATTTGCCACCCTTTAATGCTCCTCTACTCCCTTCCCTCAGGTAATAATAGCAGACATCACCCTAAACTATAACCCTCCTACTAAACTTTGTTTTTCCCATATGTTAATTTTTGTATTTCCATTGTGTAGGGAAATTTATACACTTCCCGACCTCGCTTTGCTCTTTAACCCATTTTAATGGTTTTGTCCCATCATGAGAGATAAGAATTTACCAATTCTGAATTATCTCCTGAAGACTGGTCACTCAGAAAAGGCATTCTGCAAAACTCTGCAACCTTGATAGAGCCAGTGAATAAGGCATTCAATACTGGACAACCCCAAAGCTGATATTCAGTTTACCTGATCATGATGGAGGAGAGTCTGATGCATATCCAACCATGCATCTATGGAAGGAATCTTGTTGCCAGCTTTTTATATTACACAGCTACAAGCTCAAGGCTTGGACTCTAGCCCACTGATCACTCCAGGGAAAAAGATGGTGTTACTCCGACCATGAAAGCTGAGCCAGCAGGATTAGTCTGTAGCCAAGGTTCTGCCAAAATATATTCCTGTTGTGTCCTGCCTTTGTTCACAACAAGAGAAGAGCTAGTGCTGCTTTAAAGCCAAGTCAGACTCCTTCTCTCAAATGTTGATGTCCTTTCCTGCTAGATACCCAGAGGTTACCTTTTAATAAACTGGAGGCCCAGTGCACAAATTTGTGCTCTGATGGGGTCCCTTGACCTGGCCTTGGCCCTCTCAGAATCTTTGACCCCCTTGGGGGTTGTCGGATAGCCAGTTCCACCGGATCCCTGCAGGCCTGATCTAGACAAGAGGGAGCCCGATCCTGTGCATTGAGCATCTGTCCCTTGGTGGTCAGTGTGCATCACAGCGACCAATTGTTCCACTGTTCGGTCAATATTCATATTAGCCTTTTATTACATAGGATGTGCATCAGAGATCCATAAATCTGCTACTGATCCTTCGCCATGAGAATCCCCTTTCTGAACCAGGGGGCCTCGTAGATATGCTCTTTGACTATTTAACCTCTCCCTTTTTTTAAAGGAAAATCTCCAATTACTAATTCAGGAGGCAGAATTTGGCAGCACTGATCATAACCCCTCCCTGGAATACCACACTCTCCCTTTTATTCCTTCCTTATTTGTGACTTCACCTTGTTCTCCTTTGCCAGATTATATTTGAATTAATAAATTATAAAATTAGGGTCAGGTAGAGTTTCAACCTTCTCTCTACTTCTCTGTCCTCATTCCCCAGATCACCTCATCCTGTTCCATGACTTTAAGTATGATCTGCAATCAATGAGTAACACTTTATATTTCCAGCCAAAAGCTCTTCTCTAAACCACAGATTCAGTTATACACAGACTTTTCAAGTATGTAAGAGAACCATAAGCAAATGAGTTCTAACCTTCTTTGATCGTAAGCAAGTTTTTATTCAGATTAATAATTAGTACTTCCGTTTTAATAAATCCAAATTTGCCCAACCCTAAACTTACTACTTCTTTATTATTTCCATCATCATTAAAAGGTAACCATAATTTTCTAGATAATTATACTAATTCACTTGGCATCCTTCTTGACCCCTCTCTTTTCTCTAATACCTTTTATCCAAGCCATCAGCAAATTGTTGATAATTCTGAACTATATCCTGAATTCATCTGCTGCTCCCCACCTCCACTGCCACTTCCACAGTCCAAGGAAACATCACCTTCTGCCTGGACTTAACAGTGGTTTCCTAGTTATTCTCTGTCCTTTCACTCTTGCCCTTCTATATTCTCAACAGCAGCAGAGCAAAGGTTTTCAGTACAGAATTGGTGCCACCTTGCTATCTAAGTGTCATTAGTCTCATGTGCTCTCTCAAGAGCAGGTCTGCTCAGGTCTTCTGCAGAAGACCTGAGCAGACCTGCTCTTGAGAGAGCACATGAGACTAATGACACTATGTTCTTTCTTCCTGGGATGCTATTTTCTTAAGCTGAATCCTACTTTCTTATTTTCTCTAAATCTATGCTCACATATCACCTTTTCCATTTTTTTACTTTTTATTTTATAAATATATTTTACTGATTTTTTACAGAGAGGAATATAAAGGGATAGACAGTTAGAAACATCGATAAGAGAAAAACATCAATCAGCTGCCTCCTGCACACCCCCTACTGGGGATTTGTCCACAACCAAGGTGTATGCTCTTGACCTAAATTGAAGCCCTCAGTCTGCAAGCTCTAGTCATTGAGCCAAACTGGTTAGGGTACCTATTCCATTTTTTAAAATTCTCATATAAAATATCAACACCCCCCCCCCAGAATAATTTTTATCTGTTAATCTTGTTTTATATTGCTTCACCACTGAAATATTATGTCATTGTTTTTTCTTCTTTTGAAAAATATATACTACAGAAGAGCAGGGCTTTCTTACTCTTGTCATTCTCCTAATTAGTCGGTGGCTATGTTCCTGTTTGGTAGCTTATAAAAGTCATTTCTTTTATAGCTTTCAGTATCTTGCTGCAAATTTAGTTTCAAAACAAAAAGAAATAATCTACACTAATAAAAGAGAAAGATGCAAATTGACTGTACCTCCACTAGCCTACCAGCCAATCAGGAGTGAGTATGCAAATTAACCTGACAAAGATGGCAACAGCCCAACCTCCCAGCCGCTCTGGCTCTGTGGGAGTCAGAGAAGTCAGGCAGTAGCACTTGAGGCTCGGTGCAGCCCAGGAGACAAAGAAGCTGCCTGACCCGTAATCCCAGGGCATAGCCAGCTCCAGAAGCCTCATGTCCACCCACTCCACATCCTGAGGAGATGGAGAAACTGGACCCCAGACCTTAGTCTGGCTGGCTGCAGCCCATGAGATGAAGAAGCCACCTGCTCTGTGATTCCAGGCTGTAGCCAGCTGCAGAAGCCTCATGTCTGCCTGTCCCATGTCCTGGGGGAGACTTAGAACTCAGATGCCAGCACTGAAAGCTGGCTACAGCCTGGTAGACAGCGAAACCACCCACCCTGCAGTCCCAGGCACCGGTACCTGAAGCTGGCTGTGACTTGAGAGACAAAAAAGTCACCCACCCCATGATCCCGGGCATAAGCTCTTGCAGCTGAAGCCCAGGTGAAGTCACCTGCCACCATCCCCTATGACTGCAGTCAGCCCAGGTGCCTATGGTTGACCGGAGGGAGGGAATTTGGGATCCCAGAGCCCTGGTGCCTGTCGTCAGCTGGAGGAAGGAATCCTGGGTCCCATACGTGGGGCCAAGGCATAGGTGGTTAGGGGCAATCAAGTTAGCAGGGGAGCAGTTAGGAGCCAGCAGCTCTGGATTGTGAGAGGGATGCCATTTATCCCCCGAGGGGTCCCAGATTGGAGAGGGTGCAGGCCCGACTGAGGGACACCCCTCCCCCACCTGCCATGCACAAATTTTGTGCACCGAGCCACTAGTAATAATATAACAGCATCACACACTTTTCATGCATTTAACATATACATTAGGCTGTGATATCATTAACTGTTAATATATAATTGTTAATTATTTAATGCTAATAACTTATTCACCAAATATACTTTTAAGTCTGTAGATGAGACTGTGCTAAATACTGTTGGGAATACAAATATATATATAAGATCATTGTTCTCCTTAAAAAGTACTCTATAAATAGGTCAGCATCATCAGAGACAAAAAACATATAAAGATAACAGTTTAGTAAAGTTCCAGAGAGAAAAAAAAAATGGTTCTTAGTTGGATAAACGACAGCGATATAATTTTTTGTTGCATAGTTGGCAATTGCATTGAATCTTGATATGATTTAAACATAAAAAGATGAAGAACATATAGCAATTTCATCAGTTGCTAATTATAAAAATTATGTTTTCTTAAACTTAATTAATATTTTAACTATCAGATACTTAGTTTCCTCATCTATATAATGGAGGATTTGTGCATATTAAGTAAGAAAAAATGTTTGTAGAGCACATAACTTCGTGCCTAGTACATAAGTACTCAAAATTATAAAAGTAAGAAAAATATAGACTAAATACATAGCATGGATGATACAGCTATAAAATGACAAGGCTTTTATTTTATATTTTGTTTAAAAAAAAGAAAATAAATTGCTATTACTTTAATAAGGAAAAAGTAACACAAGGTGTTATGAAAAAGTAGATAAAATAGGATAGGCTTTTTTTTGTAATGGCCATTTTTATATATGAACAACATACTTAGTGTTTCTCTGTTCTTCACAAGACTTCCAATTAATGCATAAAGTTGCATATTTACCAAATTAAAAAAAATAAAAAAATTTTTCAGTTAAATTTGAGTTTCAGATAAACAAAAAATGTTTTTAATATAAATAGGTCTCATTTATTACAATGTGCATACTTGCATTTTTAAGTGTTGTTACTGTTTTTCAACTGACTTTCAAATTTAACTGGCATGCCTGAATTTAATCTGGCAACCATAAATACAATCTCTGCTTTTTTTTTTTTTAACTTAGAGGTATTCTCATGAACAGGCTCATCAAATGTATACAAAACACACACACACTCACACACACACACACACACACATTCACACAGGCCTTATATACTTTGCCATTCAGCTGGTAAGGACCAGCTCTAGAAGTGATTTTAGTAAACAAATTAAGATCCATTTAATATAAACATCAGGAATCTGTAAACTATGGCCTGTGGGCTAAATCTCAAATCTCATCTATTACTTTTTGGGCAGGTCCCTCAAGCTAAGAATAGGTGTTGTTGTTGTCTTTTTATTTTATATTTTAATTTATAAACAAAAATATATATAAGGAGAATTTATGTAGCTCACAAAGCTTAAAAGTTTATTTTCTGCTCTTTAATAGAAAAAGTCAGTGGACTCATGAACAGAGGAAGAAACTCATTTGTCATTCATTCATTATTGAGAGCCCACTACGTTGCAGGAACCCTGCTTATAGATCTTACAGTGTATTATTAAAGAGAAAAAGAGAGAGATTAAATTAAATAAGCATTGAAATAAATCTATAAGCACTCAAGTAAATCGAGTACAAAAGTGTAGGGCATTATGCAAACAAATGATTCTAAAGTTAGGTATTTTGATTTCTTTACTCTGCAAGGTAACAATTTAGCCCTGACTAGAATGGAAACCTATTTTCTAATTTCAATAAGCTAACATTTCAGATACTTAATTGAAAATTGTACTTTTTGTATACCCTTTGCTTTTCTTCAGATTATTTCTTTGCTCAGGGTTTTTCAGAGATCCTAGCAAGGCAGTGTTATTACATGTGTACTGCCCATAGAATGATTCTCATTATCCTCAAGGTCAACTTCTTTTATCTAAAATGCAAGTTCCAGCAGGGCGCACATTGCATAGTAAAATGTGAATGGGAGAAAATAGGCAGGCAGAACCGTCAAATCCACTCTGCTTTTGAGTATGATAGTAAATATCATTGCCCAGCAGACATTAGATCTGAACTTCATCATTACTCAAATCTAACTCATTTTCCCAAGCCATCTCCTCCTTTGATATTCTCTTTAATGTTTAACATTAAAAGGTAAGGAGATGTCACTTATGTAACTTTAAGTCCTGCTGAAGAACAGAATGTGAGTGCTTAAATTCTACTTAATGCGTATTTTTCCATGTCATTCATGAAAGTTATGCCCTCCACAGAGAAAATCCAGACTCTTCAAAGACCGATTCAAAATATGCCCGGTGTGGCTGGACTGGCCTCTTAGGAGGCTCGTGGTTTGCTTTTTTGTCTTTAGAACAAAGTCTGAGTCCTCCTTCCCCAGGCGCCGAAGCTTCATTGTATAGCAACAAGAGGAATTTATATACCTGCTGCCTTCATCTGACCTCTCATCTACGCATTCAGATTGCACATAAGAAAGGAAATCTCTAAACTCTTCTCAGTATATTGCTGATGGCAGAATTGTGACATAACCTTAATGTTTTAAAAGCCAACATGAATGTACTGTCACGAACATTCAATAATTACATTTTAGGGTCTTTTCCACTGCTACATTGGAAATTCAATAGAAAAAAAATGAAATGTACTTCATATAAATGGTTTTTATAAGACATGGAATGCATTTACATTTAAAAATTATTTCTCTAAATTAGCCTGAGAAAGACAAATACCATATTGTGTGGAAGAATGGGACTTGGTTGGAATGTCCGTAAGGAGGATTCTCTGAAAGATCGGGGCCTCTGAGGGGACCTTGCCAAAGGCGGCAGCCCCAATCTTTTTCTTTTTTTTTTTTTTTAAGATTTATTTATTTTATTTGTTATTGATTTTTTATAGAGAGGAAGAGAGAGGGATAGAGACTTAGAAACATCAATGAGAGAGAATCATCGATCAGCTGCCTCCTGCACATCCCCAGCACATGCCCACAACCGAGGTACATGCCCTTGACCGGAATTGAACCCGGGACCTTTCAGTTCACTGAATCAAACCGGTTTGGCAGCAGCCCCTATCTTGACTTTTCCAAACAGGTCCAATAGCTTGGGATGTTTTGCTAGAATCTCTATGTTTAGTCTTTAAAGGCCTGACCTTGTAGAAGCATATACTTTCTCAAGATTACTTGCCCTGCTGATTGTATGTAAAGGTTAATTTGAGTTCAAGCTGTTGAAAAAGCCAAGGAGGCAGGCAAAGGGGACTGCTTTAACTACTAAAGTAAAAGAATCCCTTAGCCCTCTCTTTCACAGAAACCTGTGTCAGAGTAATCTGTTCATCTGAAGCTCAGGGTCAGCCCTGGCTTATGATTTCACTTTTATGTGGAATCTAAAGAAAAAAATAAAGAAACAAGCAAAACTGAAACAAACTTATGGACACAGAGTGGACTGGTGTTTTCCAGAAGGTAGAACTTTTGGGGGACTTGGAGAAAGAGTTTGTAAAAGGATTAAGAAGTACAAATTGGTAGTGAAAATTAGTCACAAGGATATAAATTGAAGCACGGGAAATATAATCAGGAATATTGCACTAACTATGTATGGTGCCAGTTGGATTCTGGTAATATCCAGGAGAGCACTATGCAAATGATATGTTGTCTAACCACTAAGCTGTACACCTAAAATCAATACAAAATAATATTGAAAATAAAAAGGTAAGGTCTATTAAAGATATATAATAGATCTCAGATAAAAATCGCCCCTCAGATGAATGATGTTTACCTGCTGAAGAAAAAGTGGGTGATCATAATTATAATCAAAATGCAAAGGCTGGTTCTGCAAAAAAAGGTTAAGTGAGTCACAGAGATCCAAAGAAACGTTAAACTAATTCCTAAAGTTAAACTATTTCTGTAGGAAATTGTTTCTAACAACTGTTGTTCAAAGGGCATAAAATCACTGAGTCCAAGTAATAGTCCATATTTCAAAATTATATAAGAAACAGTAATTGTTTTGGATGCTTTTTGTGCCATCCAGTAGTGTCCTGAACGATGGGAAAATGATTCAGATCCACAAAAAGCACTAAAAGTATACCAGTTGGGTGGTGGTAGAAAAGGTTACCAGCCAACAGACTGATGTTGGGATGAAAACATCTTTTTGGCTTCCCATACTACATTTTCAATTATTGTTAAGATTCTCCCTTTTCTTGATTTTTATGTCAATATTCTTTCTCTATGATCTCCTTACTCTGCTTCTCTTAAGCCTCACAACTTTATATCTATTAACCTTTCTCAGATATTTCCAGCAATATTTCACAGACATCTAAAACACAATGTAGCCAACTTAAACTGATCCTACTATTCTCACATTTTCCTTAAATATAATGTATTGACTTGTTGCATTAATAGAAGAATAGTGTCTTCACATACATATGTTGTTTCTCATTAATATATTTGCAGTTGAGAGAAAATGTTTCTTTAAATTCTGAGGTGAATTGTCAGATCGAAATGATCACTTTGGTTAATCTGTCTTTAGAAACAGTGATACAACTATAATAACAAAAAAGTCTGTAAAAAAAAATAAAAATGTACAAATATGATAGATGGATATGTATATATCTTAGATATATAGATAGGTAGATAAATAGTATAGATGAAAGATACATCTAGATAAAATATTATTAAATTTAAAAAAAATAGATAAAAATATTATATTGCTTTTTTGTTTGTTTTTCATTTTCTAAGGTAAACATAGATAGGGAGTTTATCTTTGGGGATCAAAAATCTTATGACAAATTAATACCTGAAACATTATTTTTTAGAAAAAATCATGTTTATGAAGCATTTGGAGGCTTGGGCCTTGCTAAACATGTTTTAAAAGGTTAAATCCTATAAATTTGTTTCCTTTCTGCCAAATCTTTAATCTGTCTAGGGAGACTGATTTTATAGTTACTTTTTTGAAACAACTCCTAACTGGATCTCAGGGAGCCTCCTCACTTCCATCTGTACTATAACAGAAAAGTTAAAATATTAAAGTTATCCCTATAAATTCAGAGGTGACATTTCTTTTCCTTTAATAGGATGAATTCTGGAGTATCTCAGAATCATAGCTATACCTATGACTCTTTATTATTTTGATGTTTCTGTTGGTATTTCTAATGTACTATTTTATCCTTTTATTTTCTACTAGAGGCCTGGTGCACAAAATTCATGCACAGGGGTGAGTGTCTCTCAGCCCAGCCTGCATCCTCTCCAATCTGGGATCTCTCCAAGGATGTCCAACTGCCCATTTAGGTCTGATCCAGGGAGGATTGGGGCTAAACGGGCAGTCAGACATCCCTCTCAGAATCCAGGCCTATGGCGCCCAACTGCTTGCCTGCCTACCTTCCTAATTGCCCCTAACAGTTTCTGCCTGCCAGCCTGATCACCCATAATCACTTCCCTGCCCACCTGTTTGCCCTTAACTACCCTCCCCTGCAGGCCTGGATGCCCCCAACTTCCCTCCTCTGCCGGCCTGTTACCCCTAACTGCCCTCCCCTACAGGCTTGATTGCCCCCAACTGCCCTGCCTTGCAGACCTGGTCCCTTCCCACTCCCCTCCCCTGCTGGTCTGATTGCCCACAACCACCTTCTCTTACAGGCCTGGTCCCTCCCAACTGCCCTCCTCTGCTGGCCATCTTGTGATGGCCATCTTGTGTACACATGGGGGCAGCCATATTTGACTACATGGGGGCAGCCATCTTGTGTGTTGTATTGACAGCCAATTTGCATATCATTCTTTTATTAGATAGGATTAGATAGGATAGAGGCCTAGTTCATGGGTGGCACCAGTTGGTTTGCCCTGAAGGGTGATCTAGATCAGGTTGGGGGTTCATTGGGGCATGGGGCGGCCTGGGTGAGGATCTTGTGGTGGTACACAGGCCGGGCACACACCCTAGTGACCCAAATGGAGGCTCTAGTATCTGGGATTTATTTATCTTCTATAATTGAAATTTTGTAGCCTTGAGTGGAGGCCTGGGCCCACCAGGGCAGGTGGAAAGCTTGGCTTCCTCCATTTCCAGGAGCAACCAAAGTCTTTTTGCTCTCTCTGTGGCTGCAGCCATCTTGGTTTGGTTAATTTTCATACTTGCTGCTGATTGGCTGGTAGGAGTAGCTTGTGAGTGTAGTGGCAGTACAGTTCATTTGCATATTACTCTTTTATTAGATAGGATGCATTTCACTTTTGTGTCATAAATTCTCTTTCATTTCACTGCATAATTTCAACATGCTCACTCATAAATTCATATTTAATTTGATGGTTTCATCATTAAGAATATTTTATTAAAAGTGTCTTTTTGTAAATCTAAACATCAGAGGATGGTTCCTATTAATGAAATTTGCCTGGTAACTGTTTGAATTATTTATGTTTGTATATAATACTATTTCCTGAGTAGCAAGTATATGCCAGCTGTACAGTATATAATGCATCTAACAACATATTAACCAAATCTACTGAATTGAGTCATAAGAAACCAGATCATATAAAGGAGATATATGTTCTTATTGTTTCAACTCCTCTCTCCCATATTTCTAATATTCTATGCATTTCAATTAAAAAAAAACAAAAACAAAAAACCTCCGTAAATGGCCTATCCAACCATGAAAATAGAAAAGCCCAAGGGAACTGAAGTAACAACTTGCTAAAGATACTTCTCTCCTTAGCTCACAGAATCAAGACACTGTAATAATTTAAATAATCTGTGACTATTGTTTGGATGTGGCCTAAGGCAGAATATGTGTCTACACATGTAAAACATGTGACCTTGGTTAGTTTCATAGTGGAGAGTAGAATTAAATAGCATCTTCAAATAAGTGAGTTATCATTATAGATGTAGATATTCATGGTTTATACACTATAACTTGTTATTTCATGCACTTGTAGGACCATTTGGAATTATAAGAACAGTGATCTTAACCTTGGTTGTACATTAGAACTACTTAGGTAGATTTTAATAAACACACAGACTAAATTAATTAGAAATCTCTAGTGATTGGAATTTGAGCATCAATATTTATTTTTTATTTATTTTTCAAAAAGTACCCTAGTGACTCTAATCAATACCCAGGGTTGAAAACTACGTCATTGGAGGACATGCATGTGCTCAGTTTTCTGGGATTCTCAACTGCAATGGTATATGATACATGCTAATAATATTTTGTTATTGTTTTTGTTTAGTGCTATTGCAGTTTTGCTTCCACCAAGGACTGACAAGTCTATAAAACTATTTAAAAAAAAAAAACAACAACAACTAACTCCCAACCTAACAAGAAAAATTGTACAAACTATAAAAATTACAACTTTATTTTAAAAAAACCAAATTGCTGAGGTCACAAGGCCGAAACATGGCCTGAAACCTAAGATGCTTCTCAATTCTGCCAAATGGAAATGGTTTGCAAGCCCTGACTAACTTATTGCAGAGCACTGGCAGAAGAAACACAAAATGCTTTACTAAAAAGTAAGAAGAATTTGCCCCCAAATTTTAATGAACTTCTGAATGCATGAACTTCTGTGAGCATCAGCCACAGTGAGAATACCGAATCACTGGAAGCTGGAGATGAGTTAACACCCACCCTGGCCCTCTTGCTCCATGAACCTCTACCCAGTTCTCATGGGGAAGATTAGAAACAATCTCATTCATATGCAATCTCTAGATTGTGTGGGAAGGGGCAGCAAATCCTGGTGTCCCAGGGCTCAGGTAAGAACCATCATGACTGAGTGTAGAGCAAAAGAAAGGTAAACTCTGAGCATGGGGTGTAGGTTTAGGGTCCAGAAAATATAACATTGTAAAAGGTGGTCTCCTATCGTTGGAGCAGAGCAGGAAAATCTCTTTCAAACTTGCCAACGAAACATGACAGCGTTTGTCTGCTAGAGGGAGGTGACATGACAAAGGAAAGCACCACTTCAATGACATAGGCACACAGTGCCTGCCAAGCATTAAATCTGGACCAGGTCAACAGAGATAATCCCCTATTCCCATATGACCCTCCACTCCAAAACCATGCTAACAAGCAAGCACCACATAACAAGCAATAGCATTCTACTGCTGGGAGAAGGTACAGGGTATGCAAAAAGATATAACCAGAATAAATACCAAGAACAAAAATAAAACACTACTAGGCTAAGGTGAGCCATTATAGTAGGCACATTATATTCAAATTGCTTAAAACCACAGAAAAAGAGTTAATATTGTAGGTAGTCATTTAAAAAAAAAAGAAGAAATATCATATACTGACTAAGAATCAGAGGCAAAACTAGAGCAAGCTTCTGCTCAGAAACCATGCAAACCAGAAAACAAACCAATAAACAAACAAAAAAACAAAAAAATATATCAATAAATGAACAAAACCAAGATAAATTTAAACCAAAATACTGCATCCAGAAAAAGTTATTTTATTTATTTACTTGATTGTTTTATATTTTTGCCAAGGGCAAAACGTTTTATTTTTGCTCAATCCTCAATCCTTTACACCTATCCCCCAGCTTCCTAATCCTCTCCTGACAGGTGTCGGCCTGCTCTCTATGAGTCCGTCTCTATTTTGCTTATTAGTTCATTTTTCTCATTAGATTCCACATATGAGTGAAATCATGATAAAAGGGTAAATAAGCTGTAGTACACTGACACAATAGAATACTACTCAGCTGTACAAAAGAAGGAAATCTTACTCTTTCCAACAGCATGGATGACCTGGAGAGCAATATGCTAAGAGAAATTAGCTAATAAGAGAATGACAAGTACCATATGATTTCACTCACATGTGGAATCTATTGAAAAATAATTTTTAAAAAATACATATTTTTAGGCAAATCAGTTCTAAAAATAATCAATTACCAGCATAACTACATTATAAGAATATTAAAAAAATTCCTCATACAGAAATATATAATATCAGAGAGAAATTTGAAATGAAGAAAGCACTCCAGAAAAAGTTTTAATAAAAATAAATAGGGAACATATTTTTATTCTTAATTTTAATTGCTTTAAATATAATTGACTGTCCAAATAAAATTAATAGCAATGCATTACAGATTCATTACATATGTAAAAGTAAAATATATGACAAAAGAGGAGAGGAGAAAATATAAGTATAATGTTCTCTATACTTCTTTATAGTGCATGAAGTTGTATGAAATTATTTGAATGTAGATTGTAATAAAGAAAGAAATAAGAAACTAATATTATAATTAAAATGGAACAACAAAATATATATCCAATCATTCCAAAAGCATGTAGTAAAAGAGATAAATCAGAATTTTAAAAAAATGAAACAAATTGAAAACTACTAGCAATCTCTGGATTTTAAAACAACCATTTAAACTCTTAAATGTTTATTATCTAATATAATAATTAAGAAATAAATTGTTAGTTTGGATTTTAAAAAAGCACAACCCAACCCTATGTTGTCCACATTTCACTGAGCCAACATATATACTGTCACCTAAATTATACGAGTAAAATAATGGGAACTGAAGTATTCCTCATAAATACTTATCTAAAAGAGAACTGTGGTTGGCTATATTAAGAATATCATCAGGGGTAATAAAATTCATCCTAGAATAATTGAGAATTTAATTTATCTAGAAGATATAATAATCCTAAACATTTTCCACCTACTAATAGAACTTTAGAATTCATTGAGCAAAAATAGATAGATCTAAATGCACATCATAAAAAGTCTACAAGTGAGCTTAGATACTTAATGCAGTACTTCTCTTTCAGTAATTGATAAAATAAGTAGACAGGAAATCAGTACAAATAGAGAAGACCTGGAGAGCGCTATTTGTTCTTCAACCTATCAAGTCAACCCATTTGTCCTAATTGACATTTATAGAACAATCTACTGACCAACAGCAGAATACATGTTCTTTTCCAGTGTATATGGATCCTTATTGCATGGAGTTGAGGGATAATGGGTAAGCCTTTTCATTTTTTAATATGCAGGATAACAAGACACAGATGTATTGTACCAGTATAGTACATTAGTGATCTCCCTCACTAATACAAGTGGGTATCATCTAACCAATTGAAGGCCTAGACAAAAAGGAAGAGAAAGGTAAATTGCTCTTCCTGTTTGAGCTGTGACATCATCTTTCTGCCCTCGGACACAGCACTGCTGGTTCACAAGATTTTATACTTAGATCAGTACTTATGCTATTGAATTTAACTGACCATACATCTAAGAGTCCATAATTCTGGGCTCTTTATTATATCCCATTGATCTACATGTCTATTTTTACTCCAGTACCACACTTTTGATTTTTGTAGCTTTATAAAAAGTTTGGAAATATGAACTGTGTGAGCTCCAAATTTGTTCTTTTTAAAGATTGTTTTGACTGTTTGGGATCCAGTGATATTCCATATAAATTTTAGGAGGAATCATCCTATTTCTGTGAAAAACTGATTAGGATTTTGGTAGAGATTGCCATTAAATCTACAGATGAGTTGTGATGTCCATTAACATATGAACAACACTAAATAAAAATGAGGTTGTTTTTTTTTTATTATTTGACACCAAAAGCACAGAAAATAAAAGCAAATATAAATAAACTGGGCTGTATAAAAATTATAGCCTACCTGATATTCATGAATTAATTTCATCCCCTCTCCTTGACTGCGGGTTGAACCTAGAGGCTCATAATTAATAGAATATTACTTAAGTGATAAGGATGGCATTTTTTAAAAATATATTTTATTGATTTTTCACAGAGAGGAAGAGAGAGGGATAGAGAGTTAGAAACATCAATGACAGAGAAACATCAGTCAGCTGCCTCTTGCACACCCCCTACTGGGGATGTGCCCGCAACCAAGGTACATGCCCTCAACCGGAATTGAACCCAGGACCTTTCAGTCCGCAGGCCAATGCTCTATCCACTGAGCCAAACCGGTCCCGGCAAGGATGGCATTTTTATGATTAGGTCACAATGCACTACAAATGCCCCCTTGTTCTCATTGTCTTGCCTAGTCTCTCAGAGCATTTTCTCTCTCTACTACTTCTCACTTGCTCACCCTGATGAAGCAAGTTGCAAAGTTTTTAATTGTTCTAGGAAAAGGCCCACTGGTAAAGAACTGAAGGAAATTTCCAGCTAGTAGCCATCAAATAAGTATGTCCCTCAGTCCAAGGCTCACAGATAAAAAAAAAATCCTAGTAATGTCCACAAGAGTAAGCATGGAAGTGGATCTCCGTAGATTGTTGGTATGAGTCTTGCCTTGGGCAATGCCTTAAGTTAACTTTAAGACCCAGAGAACACAGTAAAGCCAAGCTGAGATTCTGGATCCACCTAAATTGTGGTTTTTCAAGTTATAAAACTTTAATATGTTTTATTACACCAAAATAGATAATTATATTGACAAATGCCATTGAGTGAGACAGACAAAAATAGCTAAAAGATTATGAGAAAATTCAAAGAAGGCAATACTCACCAAGAGTTAGGGAATAGGAGGCATAATTTCCCAAAAGTGAAACTCCAAATGTTTCTAAAGTTAGAAATTATTGATGTTCAGAATTATATTTGGGGGTGGGGAGGGGACAACAACCAATGGCATTTATAATAAGCACATTTTCTTGGAAGCTTCTGATGTCACCATGAACCAGGCTACATTATTTCTTCCACAGACTAGCTCTCAATTGAGTTTGTGAGATTATATTTTTACTTCTACATATAAGGTGTATTTGAGATTTTGAAGCTGTGAAATGGGAAAGAATTGAAGTGATTCATGTAACTTTTTCAATCATTAGTAGGGATATTTTTTGTAGTTTCTGAATAAGCACTGGGGCTGTGAAATAATATTTGGACACCACAGATTTTCCTCTAGGATCTTACAAGAAAAAGCCCAGTCCTTGTTAATTTCCAGGAACCTACAGTGCTCAACTATATAACATGACCAGTTAATTCCATTAATCTTAAATGCCACTAAATTCTCTGTAAATCCTGAGTTGAATTATTTATCTTCTCTGGTTTTTTCCAATGCCTGATTTGATGAACCAACTTTAGTGATGAGTAGGCAAAGCTTTCTTTAGTTTGGAATGTGCTTTATTCTAGATATAAACATTTGCAAGTGACAAAATAAATTATTCCACTAGATTCAGCTTATATTCTACAATCTAATTGCTTAGCAATTAAAACACATCTCCATCTGAACATGCTTTCTATTCTCTGCTTCCCCATGAATTGGAAATTAGACAACTTTGCCAACTCCCTAATGTAGTCAGCATGATGGAAGGACTCAGAAGGCATAGGTCTGAATCTATTGCCATTTCTCACATATATTCACACCTCAAATATAAACAAGTGTTCAGTATATAAATGTACAACATGTATGCCTGTGCTTTTGAAATCGCCCCCTGTGACTATTAACATATATTACAATGTTTAATTAAATATTGTACTCTTCAATCACTAAGCATATTTAATGTACAAGTAGCCATATGAGTTCAATGGCTGTTAAAGTGAACAGCATGAGTATAGCACATTTCAATCATTACAGAGAGACCTATCATACAGAACATTTTTGAACAGAGCTTCTTTAAACTCTTTGAAATTTTCCCATCTTTAAAATAAAAAGAAAACACCTGACTACCTCACAAATACAAATAGGGTGATCAAATACATGATAATGGTTGTAAAAGCTCTTTACAGATATAATGGTATATTACTGTAATCGTTACTAGATGCCCAACGCATGAAATTTGTGCAAGAGTAGACCTTCCTTCCTCTGGCTGCCAGCACTGGCTTCCCTCTCGGACCCAGGGCCTGGGCTTCCCTCCCAGCCCCAGCTTCTTCTGGAAGGACGGAAGGACATCTGGAAGAGTGCCTGGTCTAATTAGCAAATTATGCTTTTGTTATCATAGATTATTTTCATTGTTTTAATTTAATTTATATAAAGATAATATGCAACCTCTTAATGAACTTACGGGACTATTCTCAGAGACAATGATGCCAGCTTATATAAAAGTATTTACAAAATGTGATGTTTTACTCTTAGATTCATAGGCTACTATTTTTAAATATTTTAAAAATAACATTTTCACCATTGCAATAAATGTAATCTGTATTTCATTTTTCTAAATGAACGTCCTTCTTCTCATAGGGTGAGATTTTTTAAGTTATATTGACTGGTGCATAAATAACATTTTGCTTAACAAAAGTGAAGAAATGTGTCATGCATTGTTTTTAATAAAATAATAATCACTTGAAAATGTATTTTAAATTAACAAATTACTTAAAATGAAAGACACATTAATGGTAACAGACATACAAATAAAATATAACTTTGAAAGGAATGGGAAATGTGCAATGTACAAAATTGAGTACCTGCAATTTCTATTAATTTAATCTTGCTTTAGGTGAATTGAATGATCACAAAATCACACTAGTACATGACTATTGAAAAATTTCTTCTATCTTCTTATTAGAGACATGAAAAACCTTCCTTTCATTTTCTAATTTCTAGCTATGGTGACTTTTAGGTAGGTATTTTAAGAATAATGGGCCTATTTGTTGTTCATATACAGCACTCAGAACAGAACTGCTGTGCAAAATCCATTGGTGTTGTGAAGATATTGTGCCTTGAAGTTATAAATCCCCTAATAACCATAAGTAGGTGCTTATTTTTCATAATAGTTGCTCACCATATCTCCCAGAGCTCTTGTTACTCTTCCAAGTTGGAGAGAAAAATCTGAGTAACACAAAAAGTCAGAATGAGGTATTCTCCAAATAATATATACATAGGTAACATTAAAGAAAAAATATTAGGCTTATATCTGCAATTAAGAATTCTGCACATAAAAAATGGGATGAATATTTTGAAATTATGCTCTTGCATTTAGTACTTCCTATAGAAGCACCTCGTGATTTTAAGATGATAATATTGATATTAATTATGTTATTGTAACTTATAATGAACATATATTAATATATTTAACATAATTGATATTAAAATAAGTTAATATTTTAATAAATACAAGTTATTTTATATAATATTAATTGCATTAATTAAATCAACTATTATTGCTATATTCTTTTAACTTTGGAGACTGTTTTTTTTGAATTTGATAATTCTAGGGCACCAGAAATAATTATCATCAGCTATTCAAACATAAATTTTGAAAATTGTTGAAACGAGATCACATTATCAAACATGTTTAGATCTTGCTGTATGTGGGGCACTGTTCTGATAAATTCACCTATATTTATTCCTCACAAAAATCTTTGAGAGCAAGTATTAGAATCTGCTTTTTACAGATGAAAAACTGAGGTAAGGAGAGGTTATGTAATAGGCAATGCCGCACAACTAATAGTAGAAAATGTACGTGACTCAGAACTCCACTTACCCACATACTCTTTCACTGCTAATAGCTGTGTAGAGTGCCAGGCTTCACCTACATGGTAGCCTGTTAGCAAATGCCTCACTGTCATGGCAGGAAATAAAGCCCCCAGGAGAGTTTGTCTCTTTCAGGGTGATGATATTTAAGGGTGTAATAATTGTTAGAATATGAATTTTCTGAGATTGAATTTTCTATCTGCCTGGTGAAATGGGGGCTCGGAGGCATAATTACGTTAATTAAAACAACATTTTAAAATGTCAACATTCCCACACACTTTCAGATAATAGTATGAAAGAAACCTTGAGGAACTTAGGCAAAATATAACGCGGAGAGAACTAGATCTGATGAAAAGTTAACAAACCCACCATTCACCAAATTCAAGACAACCATTGACCTAAAATATGTGGAAGAGATTCCAGTAGATCTGCATGCTTGTTTCAGAATTTCTGGTCTTAGAGGAAAGGGAACTGCTGGAGCAAATGGTTTGTATAAATCTTCATCTAACTATGTCCATAGGGAAGATCACAGATGCCTGAGGGACACAGAGGAGGGATCCAATATTGGCAGATATCACTCCCTGTTTATATGTGGCTAGTTGAACTTGCTAGGCAAATGGGTGTGTTGGGGGGGTTGTTTGTTTGTTTGTTTGTTTGTTTGTTTTGAAAGAACAAATAAGCCTGTGAGAGAATGGTTGTAAATGTCCTCAATACTTTATGGGACAGAAAGACTATACCATGCTTGCTGCTGACTCCTTGGTCCCTCCTAACTCTTCATAGTTGAGGGTCTCTGAACTGAAGAAGAAAGGTAAAACATTTTCTCTCCTACCACCCTTGGGTATAACTGATTCAAACCTAAACCACCCCAGTCTCTGAGATGACTCTTCTAAATTTTCCATGAAGTACAAACACACTTGGTTAGTAAAGAAAAAAGCCACTCCAACTAAAGTAGATATGGGCAGGCAATCCTAGTGAGGAGATAGAATTTCGAAAAGGAAAAAGAAAACATTATGTGCATCGTAGGAAATACCCCTGGGTTGCTGGGGGTGATTGTTTGTTTTCCTTGAAAAAAAAATGAAAGAGTGTTTTTTTAAAAAGTTGAGGTGTTTTTTTTTGTTTGTTTGTTTGTTTGTTTTTTTATAATTCTGGATACTAGAAATTAAAGATCAAGGTGTTGTCAGGGTTAATTCTGAGGCCTTTCTTCTAGAATTATAGTTGGTTGTTTCTCCCTATGTCTCTACATGGCCTTCTCACTCCCTTGTTCCATCTCTGGCTCTTAAATATTTGTAAAATTTCCTTTAATCCCTTTTTGCCTGATTACACTATCCTCGTGATCAATTTCATAGCTCTTGGAAGTCCAAGAAATTCCCAAGTATTTATGCTAATGTGAAGGAGTTAATTTTGCTTGCTTTCTATGTCTCCTTCATTTTTTACTGACCCTAACATATTAACCCTAACATAAAACACAACACTTAGACATTCCATTTTCAAATAATCAAAAAATTATTCAAATTGATTAACCAAGCATTCATATGCTGAAAATGTGCTGGAGCCCCACCAGGGACATCATGAGTATCTCAGGACTTTCCATTGCCTCCCTGATTCTGTCCCCTCTCCCCTCACACCTTATAATCCAGAAATCATTCTTTATTTCATAACATTTCCTCAGTTTCTCACCCATGAGCAAAATATATTTACAATAGATTTTCTTCCCTAAAAGGAATTTTTGTGTGAGCTGTTTAGAGTTAAAACTCAGTTTTAGAACATTTTAGTTATCAAACATCTCACATCTTGAACAGTTCACTTCCGAACATCATAACCCTTTCATGCTAATACCTGTATGATCAGTCACAGCTTTCTCTGGAGAAAAACAAAGGAGAAAATGCTCAAGTATGAGTCAGTTTACCACTAAAGTTTATGTTGTTAACATCTCCAGAAATTGTGCTGTGAATATTTTATTGTGTGTGTTTTTTTTGTGTGTGTGTGTGTGTTTTTTTTTTGTGTGTGTGTGTGTGTGCTTTTTTTCTTTTCTTTTTTTAATTTACTGTACATTTTATTTCATTTTTGAGAACAGTGGCTTTGTAATACAGCTTGAAATCTGGTATGGAGATTCCCACCTACTTTGTTCTTTCTCAGGATTGCTGCGGCTATTTGGGGTCTTTTTTAATTCCAGATGAATTTTTGGAAAGTTCTTTCTAGGTCTGTGAAATATGCCATTGGTAATTAAATGGGGAATACAATGAATCTATAGATTGCTTTGGATAGTATGAACATTTTAATGATGTTGATTCTACCAATCCATGAACATGGTATGTTCTTCCATCTCTTTATGTCTTCCTCTATCTCTTTTTTCAGTGTCCTATCGTTTTCTGCGTATAGATCTTTTACCTCCTTAGTTAAGTTTATTCCTAGGTATCTTGATTTTTTTGGTGTGATGATAAATGGGATTGGTTTTTTTTTTTTTTAGTCTCTCTCATCACATAAACAAATTGAGAGATAAAAATCACATAGTTTTATCAATTGATGCAGAAAAAGCATTTGACAAAATCCAACACCCTTTCTTGATAAAAACTCTCAACAAGATCTGAATAGAAGGATCATACCTCAACATAATGAAAGCCGTATATGATAAACCCACAGCCAACATCCTACTCGATGGGCAAAAATTAAAACCATTTCCCCTAAGAACAGGAAAAAGACATGGATGCCTACTCTCACCACTCCTGTTCAACATAGTTGTGGAAGCATTAGCCATTGCGATTAGACAAGAAGAAGAAATAAAAGGCATCCAAATTGGAAAAGAAGAAGTAAAACTGTCCTTATTTGCAGATGACATGATAATGTACATATTATAAAAAACCCTAAAATCTCCATCAAGAAACTATTAGAGTTAATAAACGAATTCGGCAATGTAGCAGGATACAAAATTAATGCCAAGAAATCTATGGCATTTCTATACACCAATAGTGAACTTACAGAAAGAGCCTATTTCATTTTTGTTAAGTTTTAATTTATATTCCATGTCCTTTTTTAAGTGTTTATTTATAGATTAAACAGTGCATTAAACATTGTACTGTATATAAGAAAGGTTAAAACAGGCAATCATCTTGGGATCTGGAATGGATAAATTCAATTTACATTATTTCTAATGGGGGAAAAATTATTTGGTTTTGAACAGCCTTCCAGAATGAATTAAATTTGAGAACCGAGGTTTCACTGAAAATATTACACTTTGGATTAAGAGCATAACTCCTATGAAAACTGTATTGAAAGAGTATACAGAATTTGGATATTGCAGAACCTACATAAGTAAATCAGATGTCAATTTTAAGATCCCTTTACAAAATACCTAAGAAAAAGGGAAAGGAACATAAATTATGAGAGAAATAAAGAAACAAAAAAGTACCCTAAAATACAATTAGTAGTCCAGATCATATTAAGAATATGATGAAAATTAATGATCAAGAAGTAATGAAATATTTTTGTGATAAAGAAACACATGAGTCTGAAGATCAAGATACTTGAAAACTACCAGGCAATATAAATTCAAGTTTATACTTATTTCTGTAGCAAGTCTTAAATGTCAAAGATAAAGAAAATAAACATAAACTTTAAGTATTTTCAAAAAAGCAAAGAAAAATCCAATTCACACCAATGTTGATGGCAGCTTATTCCTTTACATCAGTAATAGCAAAGAGCTGCAAAACAATTGTATCAACACCGTTTGGGGCAGAGGGATATACATACACATTTACACATATTTATATACCAACATATATGTATATATACACATATGTATATTTATTTAGTTTAATCCTTTAACCTATAATACACAAATTGTGGCAGCAAAGGAACATTTTCAGAAATGTAAGAGTTCCAAAATTCAATGTAACCTAAAAAGTAATCTGTCTTAAAGATGTACTCCAGATGAATAAGAAATTAATCACATTAAATATGTTTAATGAATAAAGTTAAAATAAAAAAGCAAAGGCTTCTGTATCCTAAAAGATAACGTAGAAATAATTCATTCGTCATCCTGCTAACTAAAGTGAAAAACACTGGAGAGAATAAGGCGAACTGGCAGAGCGCTTTGGCATCCAGGGAATGACACAGTGGTGGGTTCTACAGGTTTTCTTCTCTCTTTATACACCACAGACATAATCTGTAAACACTAACGGGCATAGAAAAACCAAAAAGACAAAACTTAAGAAAAGTCTGATCCTCTCTAGTAAAAGGATCAGAGAAGAGGAAGTCTAGCAAAGTAAAAAAATAAATAAAGTAGAAACATTTTATAAAACAGTTGCCTGATCCAAACACCACAGAACAATATTGTGATCCCACCTCCATCCACACCATCAAACGTCTATAGTGGAACCTAGACTTCCACCTCCACTGGTTATAAAAATGTTTCCCAGACCTCCTCTCAATGAAGGTGGATCGAAATATTCTAAGTGGTGAGCAGAGTGAGTGATGATGAGCCTGTCTTTCCCTTTTTGCCATCAGTGGAGACTATATAGAAACTGTGCGCTTCTCTTCCCAACAGACATGGTGCCAGAGTGACCCTAGTAGTAGTAGAGTCAGGACTGTCCCTACTAAGTACTAAAGAGAAGTTCATCGCTGACTCCAGTGTCAGTGAAGGCTGAGTGGAGAATCTGGACTTCCACTCTAAGCCAGTAGTAATGAGCAGCACAGCCGCTTTCCCTGGGAGAGCAATGTCAAAAGACCAACTAAAACAGGATTAAATGAGATCCAGAGTGTCATGTATCATCTCTAAATATCAGGATTTCACCTTAAAATCTACTGCCATACCAAGAATCAAAAATATCTCAACTTGAATGAGAAAAAGTGATCAATAGATGCCAATACCTAGATGATACAATGTTAGAAATATCTCTCTGACAAGAATTTTAAATCACCCATCATGACATTGCCTCTATGAATAGTTATGAACACACTTGATCTAATTTATTTTAAAAATGAAACACTTGGCAAAGCAATAGAACATATAAAGAAGAACGACAAAGGGAGAACAACAGAAATAATGTTAAATTTCATTAATAATCTGGAAAAAAATCTGGAAAAATAACACAAAAACAGAGCCTCAGCAATCTGTAGAACTATTACAAAAAATCTAACACCTATGTTATCACAGTCTCCAGATAGGGGGGAAAGGGCTGAGTTGGGAAAAGTATCAAAAGAAATAAAAAATATTCAAAAAATAAAATTGGCAATAGACATAAACTTACAGATTCAAGAAACAGCAAATTTGAAACAGTATAAACCCAAATAAAAAGAAAAATTTTGAAAGTAAACAGAGAGAAATAGAACCTTACCTATAGAGGGTTCAATAGTAGTTAATGTCACATCCGAATTCATGGGGACAAAAGGAAGTGTTACATTTTAAAACTGCTTAAGATAAAGAACTGGCATTCTATAATCTATCTATATTCAACAACAACAAAAAATGGCCTTTAGGGGAAAAAAGGAAATCAAGACAGTCTCAGAGGATGAAGAATGAAACAAAAGAAACAAATCAGAAACAAAAGCAAATAAGAATCATTGCCAGATAACTTACCCTGAAAGAATGGCTTCAGAAAAATTAGCTAATCAGAAATGATAAAAGCGTACATCTTGGAACATCAAGAAGGAAGAAAAAGCAACAAAATGCAAAACTTTGGGTAAATACAATAGACTTTCCTTTTGTTGAATTTTCTAAATTATATCTGATGGTTGAAGCAAAGAACATGATACTATCTATTGTAGCTCTCAAAGAAGGTACAGGAAATATTTAAGACAATTATATTATAATTGAGAAAGTTTTCTGTACTTTACTTGAACTGCTAAAATGTTGGCACCAGTAGATTTTTATGTTATGTTTATGTAATGTAATATCTAGAACAAACATGCTAAAATTCTATTCAGAATTAAAAACTTCATAAAACATCATAAAAACATCATAGTTAGATTAAAATGGATTTCTAAACAATGTTAAAATAACCCATAAGAAAAACAGAAATGTGAAAGAGAGCAAACAAAAACTAAAATGACAGTCATTCATAAGCCCTGACATATCAATAATTACATTGTATGTAAATGGTCTAATAGATTTAATAAATAATTTAAATACTGACATAACTATTAATAAATCAATTTTTTAAATTCTAAAAAGATCCTAGGCTTAAATGGTTTCATTATGAATTTTACCAATCATTTCAAGAAGAAAGAACAATTTTCAACAAACTTATATAAAGAATAAAAGAGGAGTGAAGACTTCCCAATTGAGGCTAATATTACCCTGATAAAAAAAAATCCAGAAGACAAAGACTATAGAAAGAAAAGAAAAGAAGGAAGGAAGGAAGGAAGGAAGGAAGGAAGGAAGGAAGGAAGGAAGGAAGGAAGGAAGGAAGGAAGGAAGGAAAAAGAAAGGAAACTATGAACAATATACCTCATAAATATAGACACAAAAATCCTTATTAAAATATTAGCAAATAAAATTAAGAAATAAATAAAAGGTGTGCGCCATGACTAAATGGGGTTATTCTAGGGAAGCAAGGTTGGACCAATATTCAAAAATCATGAAATGCAACCCATCATATTAACAGGCTAAAACATAAAAATTAGGTGATCTTAACAACTGATGCAGAAAAAAAAAAAGTATTTGACAAATTTCAACACCCACTCATGATAAACATTCTTAGAAAACCAGGAAGAGAGGAACATTTGCAACTTAAATAATTACAAAACAAATTCTATAGTTAATATGACACTTAATGGTGAAAGACTGAATGCTTTTTTCTATAAGATTAGGAATAAGGTAAGGCTATGCAATCTTAACACTGATGTTCAAAATAGAATTAGAAGTTCTAACCAACAGGATATGATAAGCAAAGAAATAAAGACATATAGATTGGAAGAAAGAAATAATTGCTATTTGCAGATGACTATGTAGAAACCGCAAACCCAAAATATGTTTCTGGAATTAATGATTTTGGAAATGTTACAGAGTACAAGATTAATTTTTTTTAAAAGAAAATCTATTGCATTTCTATACACTGGCGATGAACATGTGAAAATCAAAAATGAAATGTAATACCTGTTGTAACATATTTTCCTCAAAAGTGGGAAATATTTAAGTATACATCTAATAAACTATATACAGCTTTTGTATGTTGTAATATACATACAAAATGATGAAATCAGATAATAGTTATGAAATCAGATAAGATGTAAATAAATGAAATACGTAACATGATTGTGGATTGGAAGACTCAATATAGGATAAATATCAATTTTTCCATGAATTAATATATATTTAATACAATTTTAATCAAAATCTTAGCAAGATCTTTTGTAACATGTACAAGATTTTTCTAACATCTATATGGAAAAGCAAAGGAAATAAAAGAGCATGTTATTTCTGGAAAATATAATAAATTGTTGGAATTATCAGTTGCCTGATTTTCAGACTCTTTATAAAGCCCAGAAATCAGGACTGTGTTATAAGCAAAAGGATAGACACACATATTAATAGAATAGGATGAAGAACCCAGAAACCAACCTATGGAAGAATAGCTAACAGATATTTGACAAAGGGACAAAAGCAATTCTATAGAGGAAGAATAGCCTTTTTAAGGATTGTGCTGGAACAATATACCAATACCATACGCTAAAAAAATGAATCTTATCCTAAACCTACAGATTTATACAGAATTTAACAGCATGCAGATTTAAATGAAAACATCCTATATAATAATAAAAGGCTAATATGCAAATTGACCAAATAGCAGAACCACCAGGCACTTTAAGACACTCAAGGCATGAACTGTCCCCTGGTGGTCAGGGCACTCCCACAGAGGAAATGCCACTCAGCCAGAAACTAGGCTCACAGCTGGCAAGTGCAGAAGCAGTGGTGGAAGTCTCTCCTGCCTATGCAGCAGCACTAAGGATGTCCAACTGATGGCTTAGGCCTGCTCCCTGTGGACATCCCCTGAGGGCTCCTGAGCTGCAAGAGGGTGCAGGCTGGGCTGAGAGACCTCCTGCCCCTAAGTGCATAATTTTCATGCACTGAGCCTCTAGTAAAACTATATAACTTGAAAACTTAGGGAAAAATGTTTGTGACTTCAGCTTTGGTGAGGAGTTCTTAAATACAACACCAAAATCCATAAAACAAGGATAAATTGAACTTTGTTGATATTAAAAATGGTTGCTTTATAAAAGACCCTGTAATCAGAATAAAAATTAAGTTATGGACCAGGAAAAAATACTTACAAACTACATATCTGATAAAAAAAAACAAAAACAAACAAAAAAAAAACCACTCAGCAGGGAAAAGAAATCTAAGTAAAAATATGGGCAAAGACCTTTCACTAAAAGAAAATACATGATGGAATATAAGCATGTGAGAAGATGGTCAAAATCATTAGCCACCAGAAAAATGCAAATTAAGCCCACAGAGTTATATCACTGCACATCCAACAGAACAGCTTCAATTAAAAATAGTGACAATCCCAAATGCTGCTGAGGACATGAAGCAACTGTCTCTCCCACATTGCTGGCAGGAATATAAAATGGCAGTCACTGAAAATAAACAGATTGGCAGTTCCTTAAAACACTAACCCATACATTACTATACAACAGATCAATTGTACTTCTGGGAATGTATCCCAGAGAAATAAAAACTCATATTCACATAAAAACCTGTACCTGATTTTTCATAACAATTTTATTTGTAACTAGTGTTCCAGTGCACGGATTCATGCACTGGTGAGGGGGATGGCCTGCGGGGATCAGTCTGCTGTGGGCGTGGCGCTCATCTGGGTCAGCCAAACAGCTGTGAAACTGCCCTCTGAGCAGCTGCTCTCACAGTGGGAGTGCCACTCATCCTGGTCAGCTGAGCAGTGCTCCCAGTGTGGGAGCGTACTAACCACTAGGGGGCAGCTCCTGTGTTGAGCATCTATCCCCTGGTGGTTAGAGCACATCATAGCTACTGGTCAATCGGTCATTCTGGTCGTTCCACCATTTGGTTGCTGGGCTTTTATAGATAGATAGATGATAGATAGATGATAGATAGATAAATAGATAGATAGATCGCCTAAAACTGAAAGTGACAAAAATGGTACTTAGTACATTCATAGTTAAACAAAGTCTAGTATCTCCATGTCATGGAGTACTATTTATACTAATAAAGGGTAATGTGATAATTAGGGCAGGCATCTTCCAGACGTCCATCCAGACAAAGCCACAGTGACTGCAAGGCCCAGGGCTCAGGCAGCTGTGGGCTCAGGCAGTCATAAGCCCAGGATGCTGTGAGGTCTGAGGCTCAGGCAGCCATGAGCCCTGGGAACTCAGGCCTCACAGTCACCATGGCTGGCAGTGGCAGCAGCAGCACAGTGACGTGGGTGGCGCCTTCCCCTGATCAGTCCAGTTGCTTCCCACAGAGGGAGGCCAGACTGTAGTTTAGTCTGCAGTAGGACATCCCCTGAGGGCTCCTGGACTGTGAGAAAGGGCAGGCCATGCTGAGGGACCTTCTTGCCTCCCCCCTGCCCCCCTAGTGCACCAGGCTTCTAGTTCATCAATAAAAAATAATAAAATATCAGTATATTTATCAGCATAAATGTTTCTTAAGGGCATTGTGCTGAGTGAGAAAACCCATTCTCTAATGATCACATACTGTATGAATCCACTTATATAACTATCTCAAAATGACAAAATTAGAGATGAAGAACTGATTCATACTTGCCATGATTTAAGATAGCAAGGAGTAAGGGGTTTGGGCATGACCACAAGGGTATCATAGTGGGGATTTTGTGATGACAAAGTAGTTCTGTATCTTGATTGTGTAGTACAGTGGTGGTTTCATGAATATAGATGTGACAAAATGACACAGAACTATATTTACATTTTATAGTATGTTTAGTTTCCTGGTTTTGCTATTAGACTATAGACATGTAAAATGAAACCTGTGGAGAAAATGGAAAGAATGCTACTACCATGTTTCCCCGAAAATAAGACATCCTCCGAAAATAAGACCTAGCGCATGGAAAGATAAGACATCCCCTGAAAATAAGACCTAGTGCAACTTTGGGAGAAAAAATTAATATAAGACACTTGTCTTATTTTCGGGGAAACAGGGTAGCTAACTTTTCAGTGCTATTTTTTAAATTTCCTATGACACTATAATTACTTCAAAATAACAAAAGGCCAAAAATGATAAATAAAATAAGCATAGTCCATTTCAATAAGAAACTTTTATATTCCTGTTAAACAATTGACTAAGAAAAAATATTTTAAAACTTTAATATAAGGCAAATGGATAGCTGCATGTCTTATCTTTATACTTATAAACTCCATGATTCAAATTAAAATTTCAGTAGGATTTTTATTGCAATGAGACTAATTCTTATAAGGTTTACCTAGAAAAAATAATATGAGCAATACTTACAAGGTATTGGACAGAAATGAAAATAAAACACCAAAGATATATGACAGCAGTGATTTGGAGAAAAAGCAAACCGAAAGGAAGAGGCACTTGTACTAGAAGACAACAAAATATATTTTAAAAATTACTACAACTAAGTTTATACATTATTGACCAAAAATTAGCTTGAAGATTTTGACAGATTTAAAAATCCAGAAACAAACAAAATATTTAAAATAAAATTTACAGTACTAATAATAGTGACACAGTATGCCAAGCATCAAGATTATGGGTTTAGGAATCAAGTTAAGCTTAGAAGTGAATACTGGCTCTTACATTAAGTGGCTGGGTGACACTGAGCAAATTATTTAACCTTCCAAAAACATCTTGCAAACAGTTTTAGTGTAGAAATGATAATACTGTTGTCGCTCTTAAAATGAGTGATAAGTATTGATACAACACACACAACATACTAAGGGCCTGACATATAGCTAGTGTTCAATAATATTTGCTCTCATAATCATAACTATTTACTGAGTTCATTTAACAGTGACTTTGTGAGGCCATCTATGTTTCAAGGACTATGTGACACATTAGTAAGGAAACAATAATCACGACAAGGAAATTTAAGAAGGATGTAGACACATGAACAAGCTGTTATGATAAAGTGAAATATTTCTATACAGAAAGTATGGGGGATATAGCGGTCAATAGGTAAGAAACTAGATCCAAGTTTGAAAAGTAAAAGTACATTTTCTGGAGGAAGTGCTCTATACGGTTATATATAAAAGATGAATAAGAGTGATTTAGGTGAGCGAATAGATAGAAGTGAATGAAGATTGTAAGCATGATTCAATCCAGTGGGCACAGCATTGCAAGACTGAGAAGTAATTTATTCAGTATTGATATAATCCATTGACTTTTCATTTTTTAAAATATATTTTTTTTTATTTTTTTTACAGAGAGGAAGAGAGAGGAGTGGAGAGTTAGAAATATCGATGAGAGAGAAACATCAATCAGCTGCCTCCTGCACACCTCCCCCGCACTGGGGATGTGCCCACAACCAAGGTATATGCCCTTGACCAGAATCAAACCTGGGATGCTTTAGTCTGCAGGCTGACTGGTTCCAGCTGTCTTTTATTCTTTCATGTGTAATATATACATGTTTGATGAATGAAGAGAGTTAGAATAGTCCACAGAACGTGCCTTGAGGGTCAATATAGTCTCATAAAATGTTGCTTAATTATCGAGAATGGAAAGAGAAATACAGAGAGAAAAGAAGAGTGCATTATATTTGGAGAGTGATGAAGCAAACAAAAGCTCAGTTTTAGGAGGTTTAAGATGTGAATTAAAGATCAGCCTTCCAGATCCTAGGATTCTTTCGGGGACTAGCAATAGAAAATTCTGTATGAAGAGATTATAGAAAGTCTCTATCGGATTATATGGGTCACAGCACAGGTTCGAGATATATATATATTCTTCTGAAATTCCACAGAAGAGGTCAGAGAGATCCATAACATGAATAGACCATGTTTCCTACATTAGATTTTCTCTACCACTTGACCTATCATTATAGTGATTGGCACTGCCAAAAAAGTGTGTGTGTGTGTGTGTGTGTGTGTGTGTGTAGTCAAATTGTTACAGTAGAGTGTGCAGTGTAATCTATATTTTGGGTTCAGAATATAGTCTACAAAAGTGAATTTAAATACTTGTAATTCATAACACAACACTACACAAATGGGTAGATATCAAACCACTTCTTGACAATGTTTGCCACTGTTTTAGTAACAGCTATTAACTGCCACAATGTCATAAAAGAGACTCTAATTTGTCATCATTTAGTTCTTGATGTTATTAAGAAAGGTAAATATAAACTCAGCTTGTACTGCGATGCAAAATCTAATTCAACTTTGCTGATAGGCACAGATGCAATAAATGCATGTCAAAACACTGTTTTCATAAGCAATTGAACATTTACATTTCAGAGCAGGTTTAAAGAATTATAATTATCCAATGTATAAGGGAAGAGGATAATTTCCTTAAGAAAATAAAGCTTCACCAAGACTAATAAAAATGCACTTGGGGACCTCATACTAACTTATGACACTGGAAATGGAGATGATCTTAAAATAATGATTTCAGGAGATGAACCATAGAGTAACTTGTACATTTTCCCATCATCAGGCAATAACTTTAAAATAATCATCTCCTATATTCACACATATAATTATTTCCTGTTTTTTTTTTATTATTTCCACTAATAAGGCTTAGAAAGACACAAATTGAAGGAAGAATGTATTGCATTTAGTCTACAGGGAGGATGGACTATTGGGATTCACAGTTACTCTAGGAAAGGGATTGGAACTATTGTGAGTATCAAAGATTAAGCAGTGTTCTTAAAAGGATAGTTCTAAAATATTTTGGAAGTAGTAATTTTAAAACAGAAAATTGGAGACAAGAAGGCCAATTATTGGTAAAGAATCAGGAAGTAAGAATGGGTGGTAAATTAATGCTCACCACATTTTCCATTGGTTTACCACATTCCCTAGGCTTCTTGCAGCTGGCAGTTGTCCTATGACAAATTCTAGCTAAAGGGCTGTGAGGAAAAGTAACATGTGCCATTTCTAAATGAAGGCACTGAAAAGTCTCTATGTAATTATCCAGGATATCTTCACTTGTTCTGGTGAACCTGGAAACCATTGTGCTGTTATATAAAGCTCCCATTAGGCTTGGTCCTTGAGTAACCACCCTTGGTGTCCCCAAATGAAAATGAAATATGACAAAAAATAATAAAAGCTAGATTACTTTACGCCACTTAAAAAAAATCTAAGCCTAGCCTCTCCTGACTAATACTCAGGGTGCCTAGGAACAAGGTGCTAGGATGCAACATGGGTAAGTGAATCTGTGAAAATTTCTCAGAGCTTACCTCTCTTTCATCAGAGAGGCTCTAACATTGTCTATGAGTCTTGTTGACTTTAGGTAAAAACAAATTTAAAAACTGCATCCCTTGCACATGCTGTTTTAGAACATTTATTATGTCGCTTTCAGATGTAGCAAAATGTTTTGAGAGTTTCCATAAACCCCATTAGGGGTATCCTGTTTTTTCCCTAATGTTAGCATCTTAGATTGGTATGACACATTTATCATAACTAATGAACCATCACTGATACATTACCATTCATTAAAGTTCATACTTAATTTATATTTTTTTCAGTTTTTACTCAAAGTCCTTTTTCTTATTCCAGGATCCCATTGAAAATGACATATAATTTTATTTGTCATGTTACCTTAGACTCTACTAGATTATGACAGTTTCTTAGGCTTCCCTTGTTTGGATGAGCTTTGGGAGAACTGGTTAGATATTTTATAGACTATCTTACAATGTGGTGTGCATGTCTAATATTTCTTCATAGTTAGGTTGTGCCTATGGACTTGGGGCAGAAATATCACACCATACCAAGGTTAAGTATTATAAAAATGACTTACCACTGATGAAGTTATCCTTAATTACCTGGCTGTGGGAGTGCTGGTTAGATTCCCCCCTTATAGTTAATCCTCATCTCACTTTTTCATGTCACACCCCACAGAAGAAAGTCAATTTACTCACTTACATATTTTTATACCTAGATAATTCTACCTGGAATTTCATTCTCCACTAATTGAATGTCCCAATGTTTCTTGTTACCTTGTCCTAATGGTATCTATACAAAAGAAGACCTTAGGGTAATAATGGCTCAAACTAGTAGAAAGATATGTTAAGCTCATCCTCTTTAAATATTTCTATGGAATTTCATTTAATACTTACATACCTACTCTTACAGCAATTCAAAACCTGAGAATCTGACACCAGAAAGCCAGTATGGTTGGTTTCCTGTGATGACTTTCCTCCTGGCTTGCAGATCACAGACTGCTCCATTTCACATGACCTCCTACGGTCTTACCTTATGTGGGGCCAGTGAGCTCTCTGTGTCTTTTCTTATAAGGTCATTAACCCTGTTAGACCAGAGGCCCAATCTTAAGATCTCATTTAACTGTCATCACTTCCTTAGAGGCCCATCTACATATACAGCCATGCTGGTAGTTGGGCTTTCAACATATAAATTTTTAGGAGACAAACACTTAGTCTATCACTGAAGGTAAACAACTAAAAGCAAAGCCAAGTAATTAGTAGAAGGCAATATATGAAATCTACTTTCTCTGTCAAGCAATACAAATAAAAACAATATCAAATTACCAGGATAAAAACATGTTCTGTTTTTATAGAGATTATTTGTCTCTGCGAAAGCAGCAATCTGTACCTTTCAAATGTGTGCTAGGTGTCAAGATGTGATTAGATATAAATCTATTTAAACCAACCCTAAAATAAGGTCCCTTGTATAAACACACTGCACAATTAGAATGAAATGGTCACCTCAATAGTGTGCTGCTAATGAGAATTGCCTCTATGAAATGGCTATATTCATTTAATTAAAAAGCCCATTATGGATCTCATTCAAAATGCTGTTCACTGAACTCTTCAAAATAAATTTAATTTGTTTTAGTGGAGTGTTTAGAAGTGTCATTTTTATTTGTTCTCAAAGATGGTAAAACAACAGGGCTTTGGAAAATATAATGAGCCATTCACCAGGAGAAGTCACAATGAATGGCTCTTACAAGTTGAGAAAGCTTTACAACCCAAAGGGAATTCATGTGGTGTTAAGAAAAGAACAAAGGCGAGATTCTGTTTAATGCAAGGGGGGGAAAAGGAACAATGATATAAAAGCTAAAGCACACTTCTACTTTCTACTTATTAAGCATATTGATAAATTTGCATTTAAGTACTCTGTCAAATCTGAGAAGGATATACAATAGCAGAGTTATATTTGTTATAGTAGTAACATGTTCAAAGAATGTGCTGCACAGTTTTACATGTAATTTTCTTTTATTTAATACATGTGAGACATTAAGAAAAGGCTTTTGAAACCTCAGGAGGTATATGAAAGTTTTTAGCCTATAATAACATGAGAATAACTAATTGATGAGAAAATATTGGATAGTTAAATATATTGTACAAGAATAGCTAATACTTTAGCAGAAAAAAAATGAAATTCTTACCAAATATTATACTATTCAAAAAGAAAATTCACATTGAATAAATTTTTAAATGTAATTATAATTGGTACATAATATATAATAGTTATATTAGTTTCAGGTATATAATAATAGTGATATAAAATTTTTATACTTTATAATGTGATCACTACACTAATTCTAGTAATCATCTGTTACCATGCAAATTTATTGCAATATTATTGAAAATATTCCCTTTTACCATTTCCACTCATCCATCAATCTTTCCTTCAGGTAACCATTCCTTTGGTCTCTGTTTTTATGAGTCTATTTTGTTTTGTTTTGTTTGTTTGTTTTATTTTCCACTTATATGTGAAACCATATGGTATTTGTCTTTTTCTGCCTGATTTCACTTAGCATAATATCCTTTAGCTCCAACCATATTCTCACAAATGGCAAGAGTTTACTTTTTATTGCTGCACTAATATATATATATATATATATATATATATATATATATATATATATATGCTGCCCCCAGACTTCAGGACCCAAGTCAGCCATGGCAAATGCCAGTGTGGGAGCCCCCAATCACCTAATCTCCAGCCAGGCCTAGGGAACTTACCCGTGCATGAATTTTGTGCATTAGGCCTCTATATACATTGTATTTTCTTTATACATTCATCTATCCATGGATACCTAGGTTGTTTCCAACTCTTGGCTATTGTAAATGCCATTGCAATGAATATAGGCATGCATACTAGTATATCTTTTGAATAGGATTTAAATATGTAAGCAGACATTACCCCAAAATAATATTTCAACTTTGAGTTTTGGGAAGCAAGGAAATAAAGAGTTGTAAGTGATTTAATAGTCTGGAGTGAAGTGCATTACAAATATCTACAGAGGGGATTCTAATAAGAAAAATGCCTATTTGTCCTTCTGATCACCTCATAAAACCCATAAGAAATAATAATGGATAGTGGGAGAGTGGTGCTAAAATGTGTTGAAAAGGCCTAGTTTGACCACAAAGAAACAGGGGTATAAGTCTACAGATCAGCAGAGCTGTGAGGCTCTGAAAGCGGGGGACACCACAATACAGAGATAGGCTAAGCATCAGGCTGAAATGAAGTGAGTGAGTGACAATTCGCATGTGAGTCCTCTCTTAACTCTTCCAGTCTGTTTCTTGAAAACAAGTCTGGAATATGTCCGAATAAACTGTGCTAACCAGAATAAACAAACAAAAATATTGAAAAACTGACGTTAGAGGGAGAGCCCGCCCACCCATCTCCAAATGTCATACCATTTTCCTCTTGATCTCTGTACAGGGAAGCCAGCAGAAAACAAATATTGCCATGTAAACCTTCGATAAGCTTTCTAATGCTTCAATTACTACTGAAGTAATCCTCCAGAAAGTAGAAAATGAAATAATTGAAATTAAAAAAGAATATAGTAGAGAAGGTAAAATAACCCAGACGATTTAACATATGACTAATGTAGAGAGACAATATATTCCAGTTCATCCTGGTCAGTCCTGTTGAGAACTGTCTTCCAGCATACCTATTGATAATGCCACTTTCAAATTCAAAAATATTCTAGTTTGCACTATGAATACTAGATCACACTATTTGACAATTAGAATTTCCAAATGAATAAAAAATAGTAAAGCATGAGAAAAAGTTTCAGTAGATGGTGTTAAAACATCAGAGCGTGAATATTTCACAGAGGATTCTAAACATATTCAGATGTGAGAAAACACTACATAAATGTCCCTATGAAAATGATTAGGCACCTGAACAATTTAAGTAATTTTTCCTTTTAAGTCTCTCGCTCTTATCCCTCCATTTTTTAATCAGCTCATATTCTTTTCTGTCTAGTTTTGTTTTCTTCAACTCAATTCAAAGCCTTTTCATGGTTTTTTTTCTTCCTGTTTTAATTTTAGATGATTTGATCCATACACAAAACTTTATATTCATCAATGAGTCAAATGACTTTTAAGTTTGTATTTTTGACACATATTTGTCTTCTAAGTTCTAGGTTCCAATATATCCAAATGCTCATTTGACATTTTCACTAAAAAAAAATAAAATAAAATCTCAATGCCGTAATTCCATATGATAATTCCCTCTTCCTTTCATTACCTCCAGGACCAACCTGGCCTTCTTCAGAAAATCTTCTTCCCCGGATGGTACCACAAAGTACAATTTAAGCATCAGAAGGTAGAGTTCTTGGAGTCATCTGGACTTTTCTCTCTCACATACAATTATCGAGTTGTTTTGTTTTGTTTCCCTCGTGAATACTCTATCTCTCTAAGTATTTGCATTGCCATTCCCATCACCCTGCTACTGCTCTCCTCTGAACTCCTGGAATAATCCCCAACTATACTAGTAATCTCCATAAAGCATTCTTCTTACTTCCCCTCTAATTCATTCTACATTCTACATACCTAGCAATCTTTCTTAAAAACAGATGTGATCACATCAGTTCCTTGCTTCATATCTACTAAGGCCATTCTAATTTCTCTTAAAACTATTTTTTTTTAAATCATACAACGGCTGAATTAATTTGTCTTCTCTCTACATTTGGCCCCTCCAGTATTTGACCCATAGTGGACGAGCCATAATGACCATTTTTAATTTATCTCATTCAATGGTGCTCAAAGTATGTTCCAGAGATCAGCAACAGCAGCATAGCCTAAGAATTTGTTAGAAATGCAATTCTTGAACCCTTCCCCAGGCCCACGGAATCATAAATCTAGAGTGCAACTCAGAAATATGTGTTTTAACAAGCCCTGCAAATAATTTAAATACACTCTAAAGCTTAAAAAAAATTCAAAGTTTTTTTCTATTAATTCCTTCACTTGCAATTATTGCCCTCTTTCCCCTTTCTTACTATCTATCAATACTTGTTTTCAGTATTTCAGTTACAATTTTATTTCTTCTGAGCATCTTTACTGATGATCTAATTTTGATTCTCTTATTATAAATTCTCACAGCTTTCAAGATCTTTTTATTCAAATCACCTATCACAGTATGTAATGATATATTTGTGCAATTAGTTGATTGATGTCTACCTCCTTCACTACACTTTGAAAAAACAGGAGACCCTGGCCCTGGTTAGATTAACTAGGAGTTTATCAATAATAGTAGCTCAGCCCTGGCTGGTATAGTTCAATGGGTAGAGTGTTGGCTTGTGGACAGAAGGGATTTGGGTTAAATTTCTGGTCAAGAGCATACACCTGCATTGCAGGTTCAACCCCAGCCCGGGTTGATCAGGATACATGCAGGAAGCAGCAAATCGATGTGTCTCTCTCACATCAATGTTTCCCTCTTTCTCCATCTCCCTCTGTTCCTCCCTTTCAGTCTCTCTGAAAATCAATTGGAAAAATATCCTCAGGTGAAGATTAATAAAAAATAATAAGAAAGAGTGGAGACATATATAATATATTCAACAAATATTACTAGTTATAGTGAATATGTTAAATATAGAGATAAATGGTGGTAAAACAAAGTAAAGGAAGACAATTAGCACACTGTAATGTCAATGACAAGCATTCACTGATTTAAATAAGACAGTAGATTATAGGTCATTAAATAAAACTTACTGAATCAAAACAAAGTATGTGCCAAAAATTCTGTCAGTACCATTTACCAGTATAAATGAAATTCAAAGATACCATTTGCTGATAATCACGAATGAGTTTAATGACAGGAAAAAAGTGCATAGTTATACAAAGCATGATTATACAGTGCTCACTTGTAAATAAGGACCTTTGTTAAATATTTTTTTTTCCTTAATTTGTTTTTCTTTCAGAGCACAAGGAGCTTTGTTCAATCTGTGCTTTCCTGCATAGGTTTTTATATTACATTTTTTTTATAATGTTCAACAGAAAACAAATAATAAAAGGGACTGAATAGTCAGATGTTTTATCTTCAGGAACAGTGATTTATTGGAAAGAGCTTAAACTAAACTCCTAGAGCCCTGGTTTCTTAGACGCTGAATCACGTTGCCTGGTTACTAAACTATATGGGTGCCTCATGGAGGCCCACGCTTACAACACCAATTTAGCTGCATCTCTCCTACCTGTGATTGCCAAGAGATACAGAAGTTGAGGTCGTCTGGCCACAGGCGTGCACTGCAGTGGAAAGATGCTGACCAGACCCGAACTGTGACACATGTCTGGATTGACTGATAAGGCACCTCTTGTTCATCTGCCTCCCTCAGCCCAGGCTTGTTCACAAGTTAAAACCTCTATCTTAATAACTTATGCATTTGTGTCACTGGTGTTAAGAAAGAAAAGGACAGCTTAGGAAAAATGACCTAGAAAATTGAAAAGTTAGGGTTTTATTGAAAGAAAAATATTAAAAAGTATATACTAGGTCTTGCTCCCAGTGTGCAAAGGAAAGTTGTGAAATTGCATCCTGTGACTCGTCTTTCTGTATGTCCACTACTAGGAGATTATTTAGACCTAGGTCTGTCCATGATGACTGGTGTGAAAATAAGGTCACTCTTGCCTGGTTATCCTCCAAATGCCCTTTTCTATGAAAAAGATAATTCTGATTTGGTGTGGTACATTAATATCTATGAGGGAATTTTCTGGAAGAAATGTCTATTCCTTTTCAGGAGCTGGAATCTCAAGGATCCTCATGATAGTCTTCCTCATTGTGATTTGATTATTTACATTTTTAAATTAAATTTATTGGGGTGACAGTGGTTACTAAGATTATATAGGTTTCAAGTGTGTATTTCTGTGATACAAGATCCGTATATTACATTGTGTACCCACCACCCAAAATCAAATCTCCTTCTGTCACCATATATTTCACCCCTTTTCTCTTTAGTACTCTCCCCCCCCCCCCCTTCTCTCTGTGAGAATAAACAAGTCATCTTTTATGTCAAAGAACAGTTTACATGACCACCATGTTGGATTGCATGACTTGGCAGCCACCATGTTGGCCCCATGATTTGCAGCTCCCCTGGGGGCCACCATCTTGAAATGGCAAAGGCCAACCCCTCCCTTTGAATTAGCCAATCATGAAAGACTGTGTGCCTGAGCTCCAATTAAGAGTGAGGGACAAGTCACGTGTATCAAGATTAAAGAGCCAAGTTCTATATTGTACCCATTCTCATTGGTCTCTATTCTTCTTTTTCAAACCCAAAATAGATAATCCTTGCCACCTGTGACTTTGAGTTGCTTGTTATTTGATGACTCCGACATATTAGCACTTCAATGGGAGTGTCTTGAAAAATAGAAAGATTTAAAGGTCCCTTCTGAAAATGATGAAAAGGAATTTTCAAGCAATTTAATTATCCTAATAATAGCTGTCCATAAAAAGTGTGGAAAGCAGAGAGAGGAGTAAGAGGCAAAGGAAAGGAGCAGCAATTCACTTTGCCTGAGTTGGTAGTTTCCATGAAATGAGGTCATTAAGCAAGTGTTTTCATCACCATGTCCAAGTCCTTGACCATCAGGAAGTGAGCTTATAAATATTGAGCTTTTTGTTTTTTTTACAAGATGCATTTTTATTATTCAGAATTATAGAAAACCATATTTTTGCATAAGATTTTATGATTTGACAGTTTTAAAGTCTTGCATTTTATAATACAAAGAATTTCAATGGCATAATTTTTTTTTTTTTTTTTAGTGAATTTTATCTTAACATTTCATTCTGTGGCATAACAAATTATAATGGGACCATTTTTAATCAACTTGTTTTTTCATCCTGGTAATTTCCATGTCTATTTGGGATATCCATTAAAGTCAATATCCTTCATTTAATGGAAGATTTCCTTTTGAAGTTGCTACATTTTTCTGTCTAAATTAACAGTGAGGATATGTAATGGATGTGTTAAATGGATAATGCTATTAATGGGAAAACTGCATAAATTAAACACAAGCCTGATAATTTTAAGACCATCTGTTTTATTTTCAACGGTTCAGATTCTCTTATGTAATGAATAAGAACTCTGAGCAACAGACCTTTATTCTGAATTATCTATTTCCCTAAATGTATAATCACTATGGCAAATATTTCAGTCACTAAACCAGATTTTTATTTTGATATGGATTTAGCAGAAGGAAGAGAATAAGCTCAATCTTATATGGACAGCACCTTCACACACACACACACACACACACACACACAATAAATAACTCAGGTTATAGTTAGATTTTTATGTGGGAGTTGTTATTTAAGAAACCTTTAACATGAACAGTGAGTTAAGAAATTTCAGGAAATTATATTTAAAGCTTAAGAATGTTTAAAGTGACTAACAAACAAAATTCTCTGTTCTAATGTTCTACTTCCCCTTTAGAAACAAAATATAAAGACCAACATATAAAAGAACCCCAAGAATTTAAAATATATTTTGGTGGTTTTTTGTTTTGCTCTTAATATCTTCAGGCTTTTAGAAATAGATCCAACTTGTGAAATTCTTAAACTGATGATTATATATTTACCACCTATTGATTTTACAAAATAAAGGGCCAGTTATATATCCCAATGTTCTGTAACCAGATTTTTGTTTTCTCCTTGCTGATATGGTAAATGTGAGATACCTACTTCTTATTTATTTTAATAATAAGAAAATTCTTAAGAAATGACCCTCACAAAAATATTTTGTTAGTTGCTCCTAAAAATAAACTTTAACAGTGTTTAGAACCATTAATTTGATTTCTCTGGCAGCATTTATGTTCACTCTGAGGAAATAATGCTAAATTTTATATTTCCAGAGACCTCATACTCTTGTTCTTTTTTACTTTCTCTTTCTTTTTCTCTCCTATATGTGGCCACACACACACACACACACACACACACACACACACTCAGAAAAAAAAAAAAATTAATGAGCATTTACATGAGCTGGAGCCCAAGGATTTTAATGTTCATTCAGTGATTTTAAGTCTGGCCTTGGATTCCTGTTATGTCTGTACCTATGGAAAAATATCTCAAACTGCAGAGGACCATGGGAAAACCATGGGCATAATAAAGGTGGTGGTGTTTGAGTGATAAATGTGCTCACCTAGCTATCCATAATTTTCATGAATATAAATTTTTTAAAGAAACAACAAAAATGCTTTCTAATGAATATTTTGAAATATTTCATATCTCTGTGTGGTTTTGTTCCTAGTGTACTTAAACACTAAAATTTAGTTAGGTATTGAGTCAGTAATTTTCAAGTAACATTAATACATCCATATTACAATGTGTCAAAACGTTCTGACCAAAAAAATTCTGTTGTTGCTATTATATTAAATGTATGACCTTAGGGGCTTTTCAATGACATTATTATCATAAATAGCTTCTGGATTATTAATATAATGATCCATTCACAACCTCATGAAAACCCTGCATATTTAATTACTAAAATGAATATAAAGTGAGCCACAAACAAGTTAAAGAAAAATATGGTTACTAGGTCCTTTCTTCTTTCCTACATTGAAAAACTTAGAATTCTGGACAGTGTGCAGCTGGAAAGGAGACCTCAGTGTGCACGGATTCCATTCACTTATCCACGGGTTTCATTGCATGTGTCTGGCTCTGTAAGGGCCCCTAAGAACAAAAGATGGACACTAATGTGCAAGAACATTGGAAACACATACTGTCTAAAAGCCAAAGTTTAAATCTTAAAAGAAAGACGAAGAGAAGAGACAAGAGAAAGAAAGGGAAGGGGAAGGAAAGAAAGGGAGGAGAAGAGAGGGGAGGGGAGGGGAGAGGAAGGGAGAAAAATAGAGGTGAGGAGAGGAAAAAAGAGGTGAGGAGAGGGCAGGGGAAGAGAGGGGAGGGGAGGGGAGGGGAAGGGAGGGGAGAGGAGAGGAGAGGAGAATTGTTGCTAAGGATTACTTAAACTCATTCTGATGTATATGCATAAACCATTCTGGTTGCCTATAAATAATCTCTTCCTTTAAAACGTCTACAGTCCTTTTCTGTGCCACACATTTAGTGCCCACCTACACTCATTTACATTGTTATTTGCTCCTGCAAAGATTTCTTTATAATTTCCAGATATATCATAAAATCTCTTAGATGTGATTGGTATTTTTATAATGTTTTGATTCCCCCCTCCTTCCAAAGCATGGATCAATCTCTTCCATAATTGGGGCTAAATAAATATTTTTTTTGTTTTTTTATAGAACCAAATATAGACTCAGGCAATCAATAGAAGCTCAGAAAATGCTCTTGAATGTAATTTAAAAATGTAACTGGTAATAAGACAAAGTTATTCTGTAGGGATATGTTATTGTGCAAAAGTGTCCCCCAAATAAAAGTAGAGGCATACAAATGGATTCAAGAGGCTTACTGCTACATAAATAGTAGGACTTTTAAAACTACTGTATCTATTGTTTGGCTTCCGGAAGATCTATAGGAGGAGATAGGTCTCCAGACATCTGCAAATGCACTCCTCTCTGAACCTCACCTGTGCTCATTTTTACTCAACAGGTGTTACAGTGCCCAGCTTTTACACTGCTATTGAATGTGGGCATTAGAAAGTACATGAATGCCGAAGGTTAATGTGACATTAATGGGAAGAGATAGATAATACAGATAGACAGATAGATTAAGGGATACATTAGATAATGAAATAATTTTAGAGATTATTCCTGGGAAAATATTGTTGATATGTTTTCAGTTTTTTGGAGGCCTGGGTGAGGGGCCTGTGGTGATTTGCACTGGAATTCCCTACACTTAAGATGATAATCCTGCCGGGACCAGTTTGGCTCAGTGGATAGAGCATCGGCCTATGGACTAAACGGTCCCGGGTTCAATTCCGGGCAAGGGCATGTACCTTGGTTGCGGGCACATCCCCAGTGGGGGGTGTGCAAGAGGCAACTGATCAATGATTCTCTCTCATGGATGTTTCTAACTCTCTATCCCTCTCTCTTACTCTCTGTGAAAAATCAATAAAAATAAAAAATAAAAAGATGATAATCTTTTCCTATTAATGCTTTAGGAGAGAACTGATTTTCAAAATTGGGAATTAAATGGGAAACGCAAAAGTCATTGAGTTGAGAAAAGTTAAATGACTTATATATTAGGAGAACAGGCAAAACAATAATCCTATCTAATAAAAGAGTAATATGCAAATTAATCATCACTCTGCTATACCCATAAGCCATGCCCACCAGCCAGGCCTACCAGCCAATCAGAGTGAGTATGCAAATTAACCCCAACAAAGATAGCTGCTGCCACAGAGAGCAAGAGGGAGGCTTAGGTTTCCCTGGCAATGGAGGAAGCCAAGCATTCCACACACCCTGAAAAGCTCAGGCCTCCACTCAAGGGTACAAACTTTCAATTATAGAAGGTAAATAAATTCCATCAGAAATGGTGGCAGCCACGGACCTGGAAGAGCAGGAGGCTAGGGTTACCCCTGGCAATGGAGGAAGCCAAGCTTCTGCAGCCCTGGCCATAGCAGTCCTTCACTCCAGGCTACAAAGTTTCAATTGTAGAAGATACATAAATTCCAATAGAAATGGCTGATGCCACAGAGTGAGCAGGAGGCTTGGCTCCGCTCCAGGCTACAAAGTTTCAATTATAGAAGATAAATTCCAGATACCAGGGCCTCTTCTTGGGTCCCCGGGGAGGCGTGACTGGTCTGCAAACCACCACAGTCCCCTCACCCAGGCTGCCCCACACCCCAAGGGAACACCCACCCTGATCCAGGACACCATTCAGGGCAAACCATCTGGCCTCCACCCATGCACCAGGCCACTGTTCTATCTAATAAAAGAGTGATATGCAGATTGATCATCGCTCCTACACACAATATGGCTGTACCCATATGGTCAAAGATCCTGCCCCCATCTAGACACAAGATGGCTACCACAAGATGGCCAGCAGGGAAGTGCAGTTGGGAGGCACCAGACCTGCAAGGGAGAGCAGTAAGGGGCGATCAACCCTGCAGGGGAGGGCAGTTAGGGGTGACCAGGACGACAAAGGAGGGAAATTGGGGGCAAACAGGCTGGCAGGGAAGCAGTAAGACATCAATCAGGCTGGCATGGGAGTGGGTAGGGGGTGATCAGGCTGGCAGGCAGAAGTAGTTAGGGGAAATCAGGAAGGCAGGCAGGTGAGCAGTTGGGAGCCAGCAGTCCTGGATTGTGAGAGGGATGTCTGACTGCCCATTATCTGGCCTAAATGGGCAGTTGGACATCCCTCACCTCAAAGGGTCCCAGATTGGAAAGGGTGCAGGCTGGGCTGAGGAATTTTGTGCACTGGGCCTCTAGTCTATATATATATGCCTTCAATGCTAAGTGTCCCTCCAAACATCCAACTGGTTACTATGATGTGCACTGACCACCAGGGGGCAGACGTTCAACCCAGGAGCTGCTGTGATGTACATTGGCCATTTAAAAAGAAATGGTACCATAGATCTGGTGCAGACAAAGCAACACTCGGCTTCCCCCCATGTGGGACACAGGCCCTGCCACAGCCCCAGAGTGACACCCCACCAAATCGCAACTTATGCTGACAAGACCCTATGGCGCAAAATGAGGTCCATAGCCCAGCCCAGCCTGGAAACTGTCACTGTGGGTGCCAGGTAACGATGTCACATAGCAATGCCTGGCTTCCTCTCCTTGGCGATTAGCCCCCTTGCAGTTTCTTCATCTAAGGAACACAACTTGCTTGATAGCCAGGTGCAAACATTTTACACCTTAACCAAGTGAATGCAAAATATTTTCCCATGCTTCATCTCATTTGATTCTCACAGAAGTCCTGGAGTAGGTAAATGGGAGATTGATGGAATCCTATTTTCTTTTCATTAGCTGGAAAACGGAGATTTAGAAAGTTTAGAAACTTGACCTGCCTGAAAAGAAATAAGAAATGGTGGGCCTTGAAAATGACTTCAGATTTTCTCAACTGTGCAGAATAGTCAAACACTGTTGCAGTTAAATATTTTACCCTTTGTTCTTCCTGCATGATCTACAATAACCATCTGCTTTGTGTTGGTATTTACTGCTATGTTGCTTACAATTACCTGAAAGAGAAGGTGAGGTGCTTCACTGGGCTGGAAAAAAGTTTAGGTAAATCAGAAAGCAGGTCTAATTAAGCAATTTCATTCTAAATCTATAAATGGCTAAGTTTACTTATGCATGTGCCATACATATAAAGCTCTCACTGGCACCAATACACACGTGTTTCTATCTGTCATTGTCGATCATGAATTTGGTTGACACTTCTATTATAGAGAAACGGTGACTAGCGATATTAAAATATTTCTTTTAATTTATTTCTTTTCAATGTGCATGAGTTAGTGCACTTGGCCATTAGATGATAGATCAATAGATAGATCGATAGATAGATAGATAATTTATAAAAATCTATCCTAAACTACTGCTCCTGAAGTATGTCATATTAAAAAGTTTCATATTATTCTCTCTCCGTATTATCAAATTGTTATTCTACTTACTAAAAACTGGTTAATGGGAGGGTTTTTGTTTTGTTTTTGATTATCCAAAAATCTTCCAAATTGCTCACTTCAGAGTTTCAAAGAAGTATACTGTGCAAATATGTAGGTAGGAGAAGAGAGTGGAAGGAGAGAGAGAGAGAGAGAGAAAGAGAGAGAGAGAGAGAGAGAGAGAGAGAGAGAGAGAGAGAGAGAGAGAGAGAGAGAGAGAGAGAGAGAGAGAAAAGGAAGAAAAATGAAAAGAAGAAAGAAAAAAGAAAGGAAGGATGGGAGGGAAAGAGGGAGGTAAGAAGAGGAAAGAAGAGGAAGGAATAGAGGAGAGAGGAAGGAATCTCATCAGAGGAAGTATATATAGACACAAAATTACTGTAAACTTAAAGATACTTTTAAAATAAATTTTTTATTGATTTCAGAGAGGAAGGGAGAGAGAGATAGAAACATCAATGATGAGAGAGAATCATGATCATCTGCTTCCTGCACAACCCTACTGGGATCAATCCCAAAACCTTGGCATGTGCCCTGATCAGGAATTGAATCATGACCTCCTGGTTCATAGGTCGATGCTCAACCACTGACCCATGCAGGCCAGGTTAAATGTATTTTTTAATTTTACATATATTACATATATTTAATTTTATAGTAGTGAAATTACTGCCAGAGTAACTATGCAAGGAAAATGCTTAGAAGCAAGAAACAATATGAGGGGTTGAAACAACCTTGTATTCTCGGAATAAAGCGATAGCAGACCTGTCTCATAAAGATAGGGAGGGTCTCAGCAAAGCCAAACAAGTATAACGAGAAGAGGCTATACTCAGAGTTCAGGGGAAAAAGGCAAGGTGCCAGGGAGCAGTCTTGTTGCTTTGTCCTTCAAATAACAACCTTATATTCTCCACGGGTATTCTGTGCTTTTGTATGTTCATTATTCAAAACAGAATAGTAAAGGCCAGTGACTTACAGCAAAAGAGCACATGTCAAGACAGAAGGAACAATCCAAAAAGTTCATTTAAATGATTGTCTATCCTGTGGAGCATTTTCTAGCCTTCACATTTTGAAAAAAACTTACATTTGAAAGCAATTACAGGTAGTGACAATGGTATACAGAACATATTTTCTTTTAAAAAAAAAAATACTATTTGCAGTCCCCCTGTGTAGCAGGGAAAAAAAGATTTTCTCTTTCTGATCTGGACAAATAAATTACAAAGAAGATAATTTTTTTTTTTTTTGCTGATCACATTGATTGTCACAGAAAATGAGAACATTTATATTATGAAAAAAAATTTATATTTCAGAGACCTAAAATAATAAAAAGTTTAAACAAAGGAGATATCCACTGATCTTTTATTCACTTACCAGTTAACACACATAATGTTAAGGTTTTACACATATTCTTCAGGTTATCCTTTCTTTTCTCCACCAGCATTTATCACGAAAAAGGGCAAATGGGGGATATCCTCATTGTTACATTATTTGAATGCAAACCACTATGGATTTGGGTATTTTCTGGCTTGGACTGAGTTAATACACTGTTAAATGTCTCTCTTCATATGTAAAAGCAGATGATCTCATTTCCCTAAAGTGACAAATGGATTCTGTGCATTATAGCTCATTCATAGTGAACTTTACAAATGACTCATACCATATATGACTTGTGTCATCACATTTACATTTGCTTGTCATATTTACTCTAAAATGTCACTGAGTACTTTCTAAAATTGCTCTATATGGCAAATTAAAGATGGGAAAACTGTAGCTATTCATTCCAGATTAATTCCGAACTGATTAGGTTCATAAGGAAAATAAATTGAACTTATTTGCTAGGGTTAACCGGAGTGTTTCACTTGGGATTTTTATCTCTCTTTTTCTCTTTCCAGATATTATATATTTATAATATATAATATCATCTCTTATCTCTCTTCCCTAGTAGAATCACTGCCACAAAGTCACACTGAAAGCTAATTGCCATGTTGGGAAAACGTGACATTTTACTTGGAAAGGTCACATAGCATAGTGAAAAGAGCACTGAACTTATAAATAGAAGTCCAAGGTTCAAAGCCTGTTTCCCCGCTGTGTGTGGGATCCGTACAGGATAGTACCCTGTTTCCCCGAAAATAAGACAGGGTCTTATATTAATCTTTTCTCCCAAAGTTGCGCTAGGTCATATTTTCAGGGGATGTCCTATCTTTCCATGCGCTAGGTCTTATTTTCGGAGGATGTCTTATTTTCAGGGAAACATGGTAGTAGCTCCTCTAAAGCCCTGTGACCTTGAACCAGCAATGTGGCCCTGGATAAAAACATTGGGTCTCTCATGTTCCCCTCAGGACACCTTTCTTTTTAAACAGCAATTGTAATGATCAAAGGAGAGTATAGCTTTGAAACACTTAAAAATATATTAAATTTATACACAAGTGAGTTTAAACACCAATTAATACATCAAAAAACATATTTTTATATATAACACTCTTCTATGACAGCTGTAAAGAGCTTAAAAATTCGCCATATGTATGTCTTTGCATAATTGATTGGCATCATCGAAATATGTTTTTTTTTTATTCATCTAGCATTTCATAGCAATAGATATGAGACTGAGAATGCCAGGAAAATCATGACGCTAGAGCACTAAATGTCACTTGAAAAAAAAAGATTTTCCCAAAACTGCATAAAGTTATGTGGAAAGAGTTAGAAAAAAAAAAAAAGTTAAAAGCCAAAACTATGAGTTTTAGGGCATTTCCAGAGGGAGAGAAGAGGCAGTTATCTTTATAAAGCTGAAGAAGAAGGAATCAGGAATGTGGAGGGGAAATAGCTATCCCACATGTAATATCTTACTTCACCTCTTAGGAAAGGTAGGCTTATGAATGTGAGTATGCCACATGGGCTCCAGCAATGTCTGCCTCAATATTCTTTGGCAAGTATCGTGAGTGTTTTTTTCCTCCCATAACTACCCATCTGCTCTTCGTATTTCATTACCTACCACCTTCAGGCAAGTAAGATGTATAATGTGGCCTTTGTATGTTGTATCAAACCAATGATACTTCACTTGTCCAAACATTTCAGTGTGATTATAATAGGCAATGGTGACTCTGTAAGACTTAGAGACTGTGTAGAATGTGATGCATGATTTGGAGGTCATTACTAACTAAAAGGGGCAATATTTCATCCATTACCAAATTTTCAGTATAGGTTAGAATAAACTACACTGAAGTCCAACAAACTATTGCTTGGATACTATTCATGGGCTCATCCAACTCACTGTCATTCAAGACAGTGCTTTCATCTTTGTATAATTCAAACTATTATAAACACCAAAAGCTCTTTTATGGACCTTCTGAATAGTGGCATTATCAGGAGCCAAAGAAATAAACCTACTTATTTTTCAGCATGATGATTCTTTACATACTTGATAACATTATTCCAGCATTTTGTGTTTGCTGTGCTAAATATTATTTTTCAACAAAGTTTCTGAGGATTGCTATGCATGTATAAATTTAGACTCTCCTATGAATATGTCCCCATTTGTCTACATTTCTTTACACTGTAGTAGTCACAGGTGGATATAAATCAATTGTTTAATCACCACCGTACTGTGAAACATCTCTCTCTTGTTCTACATATTATAATTCTATTATTTTAGCCTCTTCCGTAGTCTAATAAAACTCATATCTATTTTTAAAGTTTTACTATTAAAAACTTAAAACATATACAAAAATAAATAAATGCAATAATACACCCATTCATATATCTTATGTTGATCACCCAGCTTCAACCATTTTCAGCTTCAGGACCATTCTGGGTCTTATAATCCATGATATTTGTTGAATATTATCCATAAGGTAATGAGGAAAGCACACTAGGTTTTAAGTAGTACATATTAAAGTAGAAATTACACTGGAAAGCTCATGCCAGTGGTTACAGGAGAAACAAAACAATGCTTACCCAATGACAAAGATAGGTGTATGCCTTAGAAAGTTCACTATGGTATTATGGAGAGGATGAATTATAGAGGAGTGTGGTAGACATAGGAATGGCCCACCCAACGTTGTTGATATACTAATTTCCAGAATTGTATAACTATGCTAGGTTACAAGACAAAGGGGACTGAGTGAAAGATATAATTAAGGTTGTTAACTAGCTGACCTTAAAAATATGAAATTAGCCTAGATATATGGGTGAACTCTATATAATAATCACAAATGTGGTATAGGGAAAAAGAGGAAGAGATTCCGTAGTAGATTTAACCATGGAGGAGATTCACAGAAAGATCCAACATTGTTGGCTCTGGAGATTGAATAGGCCATGAGCCAAGGAATGAATAGTCTATAGAAGCTAGAGAAGGCAGGTTAAAAGATTCTTTCTTAGAACCTTTCGAAGTAATGTAACCTTGCTAACACCTTCATTTTAGCCCACTGAGACCATGTTGGACTTCAAGCCTGTAGAATTATAAAATATTTTCTAGTTTAAAGCCATTATGTTTATGGGAATTTGTTATAATAATCATAGAAAACTAATTTTAGAAGGCAAACTCTAATGTAAATTTATATCATCCCATATATTTCCTATTATTTCAGATATAGGTTATGCCCAAACTGATTAATATATCTTTTCTATCTTACTCATTATAATAAATTAAATTACGTTTTTATACAGAACAATTCAAGTGGTAGTATCACATAGTAGTTAAAGGTATGCTTTAACTACATTACAATTACTGGGTTCAAATTGTAGCTTTGTCATTTAATATCCATATGACTTTATACAAAGTTCTTAATTTTCCCTTGCCTCACTTTTCTAACTTGAAGAATGCTTAGAACACTTTGAAGATTTTGAGAGTTAACAAAATTAGAGCAGGCATGTAAAGCACATAAGAGTAGTTTGCACATGAAGAGTTAGAAATAAGTAATCATCACTAGTTTAATATATTTTTAATTATTTACATATTACCATAACTTTTCTTCAAGCAGAAATTCCTCCTAGTCAAGCTTATTTTAGTTTTCTCATCAACAAGGTAAACCTCAGAAGACTTGTCAAATGCCTGGCTGAAATTCAGACCCTGTCTGCAGTGTCTCTAATATCCCCTGATCTATTAAACTACTAACCCTATTAAAAAAAGAAATTGAATTAGTCTGACATGACTTAGTTTGTGTGAAGCCATATTAAATCTGATGGTATATGTATCTACTTTCATGTGCTCTCTAATAATTTCCTTTATAATTAGTTCACGAATTTCATCTGAAATCAATGAATTTCATTTAGCTAATGTTTGTCCAGTCTTCTGTTTGTGGTTTCATTCCAGAATCCCCTGCTTAGAGCTTCCTCTGATAGTGAATAAAATATTGTGAAAGTCTCTAAGCAGCTCACAGTCTGGCAGAGGTCCTCCTCAGGGTTCCAGAATCTCATGTCAACCATGATTTCTGGAGATATCACAGCGTTTTCAGAGTTTATAATTTCTAGATTTTTAATAAAGTGTAAATATTTCAATAGAAAATAATTTCAGTGAGGAAGCGACCAGCCAAGCTTCTGTACTCAAAGTTTTCCTTTCTTGCATCCTGCTCTTCTTAATGTGAAACGTGAAATCTTCCCTCGGAATGTTTTGAGTGAACATGCAGGATTGTTAACTATGGACACAATGCTGTCTAGCAGATCTCTAGAACGTTTTCATCTTGCATGTCTGCAGCTCTGTTCCCATAAGACAGCAATCTCCTTCCTCCAGTTCCCAGATATCACCATTCTAATTTCTGTTTCTGGAGTCTGACTACTTTAGGTTCCTTATGCAAGGGAACTCGTTCAGTATCTGTCCTGTGACTGTTTTGTTTCACGTAGCATAATGTCCTCAAGGTTCATCCACGTTGCACAGTATGACAGATTTTTTATGCCCATTAATATTCCATTTGATGTATATGCTACATTTTCTTTTTTTAAGTTAGTTTTATTTCTTCTAGTTTTATTAAAATAGAACTGTGTAGAGTTTAAGGTCTATAATATGATTATGTGATACAGGTATATATTGGGAAGTGATCACCATAATAAAGTTAGGTAACACATTCTTCATTATACATAATTTTCTCTTCGACTTGACATTATTATTATTGGGAAAACATTTAAAAGTTAGTCTCTTAGATATTTCCAAGTACACAATATAGTACTGTTAACTATAGTCACTATGCTGCTGTATATAACATGCCCAGAAATTATTTCTCTTATAACTGGAGATTTGTATCCTTTGACCAACATCTCCTGACTTCACAATCCCCAACTTCTGGTGACCACTAATCTAACTCTCTGTTTCTATGAATTTGGCTTTTTTTTTTCCCTTTCAATCTTATATATAAGTGAGATCATGTAATATTTGTTTTTCTCCATGTGACTTATTTCACGTAATGTCCTTAATTTCTGTTATGTTGTTGCAAATGCCAGGATATCCTTTCTTTTCGTGGCTGAATAACACTCCATTTCATACACATACCATATTTTCTTTATGCATTTATCCATAGACACTTATGTTGTTTTTAGCTCTTAGCTATTGTGAATAAGGCTTCAATGAAGCTTAGAGTACATATATCTATCCAAGATCCTGTTTCAGTTCTTTTGAATAAATACCCACAGGTGGATTTGCACCTGGCAGTTCTATTTTTATTTTTTGGAGGAATCTCCATATTGTTTTCCATTACAGTTCTACCATTTTACATTCTAGAATTATTTCTCAACTGGAGCTTCTATCACCATTTGGACAATGTTGGTGCTTTCTCATGCTTGTGAGCCATTATGACTGAAATATCAATTTATTTTTTAAACAAATGATCAAGGCAAATTTAAAATTATTGGGAGTAAAAGAGGAAATTTGATATATCATATCCAGCTGTGGCTCAGCTTTGATCTGATGTGTGATTTAGGCAATAGGCCTGCCAATATGCAGCCGTTTCCAATTGCTAAATTCTCAGTAGAACAAAAAAAGAAAGCTTGACAGAAATGATGTGATTTGCATCCTGACAGCTTCAGCCTTTCAACTATAGACAAGAACGTGCAAATGGGTGAGAGATAAGCCCTGACTTAAGTACATGTGTTAAAGAAAATATGCAAACAAAGTGACAAAAACAGCAACAAAAAGAAAGAGTTCTTGAACAGAAAACCTGACCAAGTAGACTATGTCAGTTCTCTGGCTTCTGTAGTGCTTCATAAAAAAAAAAATAAAAAATAAAAAAAATAAAAAAATAGAAATAAAATGCAGTTTACATGTTCAACAACTTTCATCCACATTGTGTGTGTCGTTAAATAGAACACCTGTCCCTGTGTTGTCTCCTGCATATGTAAAAACAGTGCCATGCAGTTCCTTACGTGAATTCTGAAATTGTCCAATAAGCAAAGTGGATTCCTTATTTAGGAGTTCATAGACAATAGGTACTTACAGCCCAAGTCTTTCCTTGGGATGGGAAAGATGTACACCTATAATAGTGGAGGCATCAAAGATGTACACGTTGGTCTTTTAATAATTATCACGTGTATACATTGTCCCAGATAATATCCTTTTAACATTAGTTAAAGTAAGATGATAATACACACTAGAAACTCAAACTTATCTAAACTGGTGGATGATTACATTTTATTTCAGATGTAAAATGTTTTTCTCTTTCAATCAAATGTCTTTGCCTTAAACATAGAAAGTAGTTTAAAAATAAAAAGACAACTCTATTTAAAATTCCATGTTGATGGGTGACATATTTTCTTTTAAGTGTCAGCAAATCCCTGACAAGATGATTAGATACATAGTACTTATTAACTTTATTTTTTAATAATCCCAATATTCCAAGTCACTGGGTTCTCTGGGTTCTCCCCTACTCCCCATTCTGAAGGTGACACATTTTTCCTCAAGGTCAAGATCATTAGAAAACAATGATGGAGTTAGGAATAGAATTTCTTTTTTAAGTCCTTCTGTGTTCCTTGATATGGTGCTTGCTTGCATGATTTCACAGTAGTGAGAAAGAGATGAATTTTAAAGAAATTAGAAACTGAAGAAATCAGAGGAAAGTGAATGTTGATAATCTCAACAGTCCTTGAAGTCTGCTTATCTGCTACTAAACAGGCAATTCACTCAGAAGCTGGAAACCTTAATACACTCATCAAAGCCCTCTTGGCAATTACAGAGATATTATAGAAAGTATCCAACAGTGGGAGGTGAATCTTAAGTAGTTAAAGATTGCATTTTGATGATGAAGATAACAGTAATAATACTTAATGCTACTATAGAGCCTTTATTTCTGAAGGCTTAGAGTTTTTAACTAAAGGTCAAATGATATAAACTTCTGATAGCTGCCAAATTGAGCTGAAAAATTGTATCTGCCCTAATAATGCTTTGTCTTTTTTTTCTGCTTTTTTATTTTCTTTCATTAGAAATAAACTCAATGCCTATTTGTGAGCATTCTAGCAGAAATTCTCTTTAAAAAGTAATGATAGTCTTTTCAACTTCAGTAAAAGCAAATACGCCTTAATGCTAAGTTTGAATAATTGTCCAGAGTAATTATATTCATTAAATGGCATTCTATCTCTAAGACAAAATTTTAAAAAAAATTCTGCTTGGTTCATCAAAATACTACAAAATATAGCATCATGAGTAATTACTAGCAAGTATTACAGAAATACTGTAAGAAGGAATATTAAAAATAGATTCCAGTAGTCTAAAACAGAAGACTGAAAGCAATAAATATTTAAGTGTTCTATACCCTCGAAATTTTGCCAGTTGGGTATACCTTTATCTTCACAACGTAGGATAAAACAAACCATGTTGGATACAATACTTTAAAATTAATGTAAATCTGAGCTTTACAAAGTAATATATAGGCTGAGAAGATGTGGCTCAGTGGTTGAGTGTTGACCTATAAACCAGGAGGTCACAGTTCAATTCCTGGCCAGGGCACATGGTCAGGGTTTCAGGCTCAATCCCAATGGGGTGAGGCAGCAGATCAATAATTCTCTCTCATCATTGATGTTTCTCACTCTCTCTCCCTCTTCCTCTCTGAAATCAATGAAAACATTTTTTTTAAAGTAATATGAGTCTGTACTGCCAGACAGAATTATAAGCCATTTTTCTTAAATATAATTATTTATATTTTTTTATATATAATTTTTATATATAAAACTTTTTCTTATATATAATTATACCTGTCTAGCTTTGTATTTTGTGAAGTGTTAAAGCTACATTGCAAAGGATGATGGGAAGATTATAATCTAGTAAACCTTGAGAAGATTATAATCTTGTGTATGGCCAATTTATGCTTCCTGCTATTTACAGAACTGAAAAAAAAAATGCTGTAGATGAATTGATTGTTTCAGTCCTGTAAGTTCAGCTGGGGTTTACAGACTGAAATCTCAATTAAAAAAAGGTTAAGACTCTATTCTTTATATTTACCTTAGTGAATAATTCAATAAAATGAAAGCATGTTTTTAAATACATAAACATAAGGTAATCAAAGTTTACCTTAATAAATCATTCTAAGTCATTTTATGTTAAGATATTTAACTTAAAAAGAAATATTAGTTAAGAAATTTTAATAAGTAGTCATCATACTTTTTTATCTAATTTAACAAAGATTTAAAATTATAAAACTAACATCATTGATTAAAAACACATTAAATGTTATGTAATATTTTAGCCTTTAAGCATCTGCTATTTTAGCATTATAAAATGCAAATGATTTTTCTCTCAACTGGCAGTTTTCCTTCACTATAAATCACCACCAACAAAATATACATAGAGAAAAAAAACTCTAGGAAAAAATAACTTCATATTGTAGAAACCACACAGTGGTAGGTAAGACAGAATAGGAACTAAGAAGAGGGCTCCTATTTAATTATTTTTTTAAAAAAATATATTTTATTGATTTTTTACAGAGAAGAGAGAGGAATAGAGAGTTAGAAACACCAATGAGAGAGAATCATCGATCAGCTGCCTCTTGCACACCCCCCACGGGGGATATGCCTGCAACCAAGGTACATGCCCTTGACCAGAATCGAACCTGGGACCTTTCAGTCCGCAGACTGACGCTCTACCACTGAGCCAAACTGGTTTCGGCAGGGCTCCTATTTAAATTAATAGGTATCCCTATTTTAGTCTAGGCAGGTTTCATAAGAATATTCATTAAGACAATGAAAAAGATCATAAACAAGGGAATATCTTAGAATTGTAATATTTTTAGAGGGGAAAAAAGACACTAATTGAAGCTATGGACTATCTGAACAAAGACCTATTCAAAATTAAACTTATTAACTTTTCTTGCCCAATCCTATCTCAGACTCTCCATCTTTGCACAATAGGGAAATAGAGAGAAAATAATCAAGGGTAATGCTGTGCTCATAGCTGCAATCCCAAATCAATTCTCCATTGGGCCACTGGGTAAGTTAGTTCTGCTTATGCTATGCAACATCCCTGCATAGGTCACCCAGCAGACAAGAAGAGAGGTGAGGGGATATGATGGAAAAACAAGAAGTGAACTGTACTTTGTTTATACTTGTTTCACACACTATGTTTTAGAATGTGGAAAACCAAGAAGTACATGAAGGTGCCATGGAAGAACAACAGAGGAATTATATGGATATCTATTACCAATCAGGTCCTCTTCTTAGTTACTCATCTTTTACCTTGGGGGGGAAAAAACAAACACAAACAAAAAAAAACTATCTAACATACTTATCTGCTGGAAGCCAATTCAAGCATGTCATAAATGCAAGAGTTTCATGGAAAGGTTGATGGAACTTGGGGACTCACATATGTTATTGCCTGCTGGGAATGGCTGAAAGGCATTTCCCAAACCTGAAAAGGATGATTGTTTATCGCCAGACAAATAAGGGCATCTTAGTCTACATGTTATTGCCTCCTACTGGCCAAACACCTGAACAGCCATAGGCTATTCCCCAATCTGACAATGGATTCTGTACCTAACCCTACCCTTTGATGTGTATATCTCCACCTTGCCTTAGGACAAATTATGTTAATAAAAAGCAAAGGGTCCTGAGATAAGAACTTGGTTTCTTCAGCCAAGCTTTTTGCCCCTCTATATGCCTTTCAAAATTACATTTTGTATCTGGACTCTTATTTAATTTACACACAGCCCCTTATCCAGATACCTGAACCCTTCTAGATGCCAGATCAAGACCCACTGGTGTTAAATGGCACCCAACATTGGTGTTACTTATCCAAAACACAAGGGTACAAAAAAAAAAAAAAAAAAAAAGACAACAAAAAATCTATTCAGCTCCAAAGATTGGACAAATATGTTGTCTGTGCATTCTTTAAGGATGAGTAAAAATAAACCAAAGATAACAAGCTACAGCATTGGTCTGATGGTTATAAAAAGAAAAAAATAAAAGCTTATTTGGTCTCACCAACCCAATAGAAGATGTAGAAGGAAAACACAGAAAACTGACATACCAAATAGATGATAACAGAGCATTGTCCCTATAAATCAGAAGCCCAGCATGAAGCAGAGAAAACAGACAAATGAAAACATTAGATAAATTAATATATTTAAAAGATAAACACAAAAAGGAAGAATAATAAAGGGAGTTTTAAAAATGAAAATATAATACAATTCAGAGGCAAACAATAAAAATAATGTTGCAGAAAAGGTATAGAAAACAGACTATATAAAAATAATACAATATAAATTAGATGCTGTAGTAGAGACATGCTAAAGTGGAGAGTGTGTGACAAGTTGGTGTTTCTAAAGGATAGATGAGCCGAGACCGATTTGGCTCAATGGATAGAGTGTCAGCTTGGGGACTGAAGGGTCCCGGGTTCGATTCCGGTCAAGGGCAAGTACCCTGGTTGAGGGCATATCCCCAGTGGGGGGTGTGCAAGAGGCAGCTGATCGATGACTCTCTCTCATCGATGTTTCTAACTCTCTGTCTCTCTCCCTTCCTCTCTGTACAAAATCAATAAAATATATATATTTTTTTAAAAAAAGATAGATGACAAAAGAAATAAGTAAAAAAAAAATGCCATTAGAAGCTAATATTCATAAACTATGAAAAGATATATACATACTGTTTTTAAGAACTCATTATTTTCCAAGATAATATTGTTCAATCCATTGACAAACAATTGCAATGTTTTTGAAATATAAAGCACACAGGCAATGAAAAAAAATATGAATGAAAATGTGTCTGCCTACAAAATTTTACACTATAAGCATTAATGTCTAGAAGACAATAAAATAGTATCTATATAGTTGTTAGGAAATACTGTGATTTGTTCAAACTCATCTTGATATTCTATTTCTCATTTTCTAGTGTTTCTATACCTAGGAATGCTGCTGGATCCTGTTTCTGCTCAATGGTAGCTCAGGGGAATCCAGCTGAGGTGGAGCCACAAAAATAATTACAAAGTATTACCACATTACTTATCTTTAAACATTGGGAAAGAAAAGCAATAACACAATTGATTGACTAGTTCCCTTCTCACCCATATAATGGAAAATTGTTTGCCATTTATAATATTTTGAAAATGAATAGATATTTTTGGATAGATCAATATGTTTGCAATATATTAATGGGTACTTTTTTCCTCTAAAAAAAAAAAAAGTTACAATTCTTTTTGTATAATTACATTCTTTTATTAAAACTAGTGGCCCCGTGCATGAAATTTTTGCATGGGGGGGGGGGGGGGCTGTGTTCCTCAGTCTGGCCTGCACCCTCTCCAATCTGGGACCCCCTCAAAGGATGTCCTACTGCCTATTTACAGGTATCAGGCCTAAACTGGCAGTCAGACATCCCTCTTGCAATCCACTCTGCTTGCTGTCCTGCTCTCCCACAATTGCCCCCCCGCAGCCAGCCTGATCACCCCGAACTGGCCCACTGCTGGCCTGCTTACTCCAAACTGCCTGCACCCACTGTCCTGCTCACCACTAAATAACCCCCCTGATGGTCTGCTTACCCCCTGCCATCCCATACTGGCCTGATCACTCCCAGTGACCCAAGGTCCCAGCCCCTACGTTTTTTCTTTTTTATTTTTCAGCGCCTCCTTGAGCAGAGGCCAGGGCCGGCTGGAAGCAAGTATTTAGAATTTATTTATCTCCTATAATTGAAACTTTGTACCCTTGAGCAGAGGGCCAGGGTGGGCAGGAAGCTTGGCTTCCTCCATTGCCTGAGCAATCCAAGCCTCCTGCTTGCTCCAACTACATAGCGGGCACCATCTTGGTTGGGTTAATTTGCATACCTGCTCCTTATTATCTGGTGAGCATGACTTGTGGGTGTAACGGAGTGGTGGTTAATTTGCAGGTTTCTCTCTTATTAGTGTAGATAGTACTATTTACATAAACTGAACCTTGCCTAATATCTCTAAGATGTGAAAGAAGTTTACACAGAGTGGTAGCATTATGCATATTTTTACTTCCTTTCTTAATTCACTTATTTTTTTTAATCCTCACCTGAGGATATTTTTCCACTGATTTTTAGAGAGAGTGGAAGAGAGAGGGAAAGACAAAGAGAAACATTGGTGTAAGAGAAACACATCTATTGGTTGCCTTCTGCACACACCCCGAAGGAAACTGCAACTAAGGTACATGCTTTTGATCAGAATCAAACCTGGGACCCTTTGGTTCACAGGCTGATGCTCTGTCCACTGAGTCAAACCTGCCAGGGCTTAATTTACTTTTTTTTTTTTTCCCTTGGCATAATAATGTATTAATTTAGGCACTAATATAAAATAGGTGGTTTTATTTTCAAAAGGAATTTTGTAAAGCAATGGATTTACAGCATGATATTCCAAAACTGTGTGTCTGGACAGTTTGTTAAGTGATTGTACCCTTCATTAACTACATATTTACACTTGAATTGAAACATCCATGCTTGCATTATATGCTACATGATTACCATAATCCCTGGAGCTACAACCATAACCCTGATTAACATTTATATTAACCATGGGCTTCATAATGCACAATTCACAGTTGACAATGAAACCTATTATCTTTTTTTGTGCCAACAACACAGGCAGAATCAAGAGAGGTGTTTGTGTCTTTAGGAATTGCTTGGAGGACAATCTGGGTTACTACTGACAACTTGGACTTTGGGGCTTGGCCTCAGGCAGGCCTATTTCTGTCTCCAAAGTAAGCATGCTGATTGATTTTCATATTTAATAAATATGCAATATTCAATTCTGTTTGAAACAGAAACAATTCAGCCGAAACCGGTTTGGCTCAGTGGTAGAGCGTCGGTCTGCGGACTGAAGGGTCCCAGGTTCGATTCCGGTCAAGGGCATGTACATTGGTTGCGGGCACATCCCCGGTAGGGCATGTGCAAGAGGCAGCTGGTCGATGTTTCTCTCTCATCGATGTTTCTAGCTCTCTTTCTCTCGCCCTTCCTCTCTGTAAAAAAATCAATAAAAATATATTTAAAAAAAAAAGAAACAGAAACAATTCAATGTTTAAAAACTCTGAGGTGAATCTTTAATATGAAGAATCACACATTTTGCCATTTTCCTGTGAAAGAAAGGGGCCACATGCTGACCTGACAAGCTCAGGTGAGGTCTTGCAAACTCAAAGACCTAAAGTAACCACGAAGGATGGTCTGAAATTAAACTTCAACTCAAAGCAGTTATGGTGGGCAGTTACATCCTAGGCCAGTATCTTCACTGACAAGGTCAACCTTTACCTTAACTGAGCCTTATCTGTCTTTTTGCATCTATGATAACATACCCTTGAAGTGTCTGGGTAACTTGTAACTTCCCTTTTTCTGGAGCCCCTAGGGCACAACCAAATGTGCTGGGCGGCAGGATAGATACCACAAATCCCTTCAGTATCATGTTAATTATTCATAACCTACCTAAGTGTGTGTCCATCTTACTTTTTATCAAATCTGAAGGCTCCCCTCACTTCCTCTCTGCTTTATCCCACCTCCTTAATCACCAATGAATTTCATGTCACCTACCTACATCCCTCCTTTGATTGCAATGTATAAATACAAATGCAACCCACCATTCTCCAGAGCATTACCTCAATTCGTTGAGGTTCTGCTTCCTGTCAACAGTCTAGCTCAAATAAACTCACAAAAATTCTTTACAGGTTTTAATGTGTTGTTGTTTTTTTCCTTAACATTCAAAAATTCTCAAAATAGTGTTCATTTATCCTTTCCTTGCCCACTCAACTCCTGGTTAATTTATCTCTTAATCCCTCAGAGAAAATTCATGGAAAACATCCTGTAGAAATTACTTCTGATCATAAAATTAAGATTAGTTTTACTGCATTACCAATTGACTGCTTATTTAATTTTTTAATGCTTTGTAAGAAACCTTAAATATTTTGTAAACTAAGACAAGGTGAAAATCAATGAAAATGGACACACAAAAAAGAAAGGAGAATCTTAAACTGTGTAATGCATTATACAACTATGTTGCAGGAGGAATTCAGGGCACAGATTTCCCAGACCAGTGGGAATGAGGTTCTTAAGGTACATACTACTGAAATAAGCATCTTCAGAAGTCCCACGGGAGGATGGGATGTGGAAAACGCCTTGTTATGCATAAAGTTAATGTTCTGAGGTTCCAGTGTCCCATCTCCCTCATGCCAGTCCTGAAAGAGGGGCAGCTAGGAGTTCAGCAAAATCAGAAGCAAGGCCAGTGTCCAGAGCTTCCGTTCCATGTTGCAGTTGGGTGTAGGTTAGCATCCAAGCTAATTCAAGTCCATTAGCCTATTGTGGAGTCCAACATGGATGTGGGCCACTGCAGCGTGCTTCCTGCTACAGGAGAGCTAGGAATCCTAGCAGAGAGAAGAGAACTTCCTTTGTTTGGAAGTTTTTAAATATTCAGGTTCACGTGCTTGGCAGTGGCCATGTCTAGTTTGACCAATTATCTGTTTCAGGTGTGATTGACAGGCAAGCACCTTCCGTGTCAATCAGATCTTTACTGGGCATGCACCTAAACTGCCTTCGTCCAGTCCCTTCCCCATCAATCAGCAGGGAACAGACTTGGAGTGTTAAATGCAGCTTTTTGGCAAATCTGCATAAATGGCATGCCTTTATTATCTAGCCTTTCCTTTCCTCCTCCCCTATTAAACAATAACCAGGTTATTGCAATGGCTTCAACTGGAGCAGATAAAAATCCCAGTCTACACATATGTGGACATTAATGTCATCAGTAGCAGGAACTCTTAGGCAATGCTTTCCCGGTCATCAAATATTATTTATTGAAGACAGGTTAACATGCATTTGATAATTTTCTTTGGATGCCTGCATTCATTCCCCATGGCCACCCATTACTTTCAAAGCCCAAACTCCAGGATTATAATCTTAAACCCTTCACGGTATGGCCCTACCCATAATTCTAGCTTCTTTCCTTCTTGCCTTCCCTATCACTTCAGAACATGTTTAAATGCTCCACCCAACCTCAATCACTTACAGTTCCTGGAATTTGTTTCTTCCATGCTGCAGCTGTTTCCTGAATTGTCTGTGACTCCCGGGCTCCCAGTGACCCAGCCAGTCCAGACATCTTTCTGGCTCATTTTAAGACAAACTTCATACAGTGGGCATTTCTGCTGGGCTACATCCCCCTTTTCTGCTCTCATGGCCCATAGGTAACTCCACATTCTAACCTATTAAGTAAGATAAGGGCAGGGCCCTATTCCATAGTATTTTCCCAATGGATGGTATCTAGAGACTGCTATCTATAATAATAAAAGTGTAATATGCTAATGAGACCCAAAGTCCCTCTGGATGAAGCCAGGGCTGCAAGGGAAGCCTGGGCCCGGGTGCCAGAAGGAAGCCATTGCTGGCAGCCAGGGGAAGGAAGGCCTACTCTTTCAAGAATTTCATGCATCAGGCCTCTAGTATATATATATATACCGGTAGTATTATAGCCTCAGCCTCTGCCTCACCCCAGGCCTTCACCACACTATTGACTGTGTCCATGGGATTTGCATATCATAGATTTTCTTAATACTAGAAAAAATATTTGTGATTTATTACACAGCTGGGAGATAGAGGTAAAACTGTAGTTGTGTGAGTGAGATAAGGCTTCATTACTTCTTCCTAGTAAGTATATTGAGATTGATTAAAATTGTAGCATAACCGAAACTAGTTTGGCGTAAAATATGGAGTTTTGTGAGTGAAAATTAATGTTGTCAAATAAACAATGTTAAAGAATTGGAAAATAAAAAGGCAACAAAGATCTTAGCATTGAATTACACTATTTGTTCTTCAAATTTTACCTTGTGTATTTGTGATACCTTCTCAATTCAAATATATAGTTCAAATCTTAAGAAACTATAAAATCATCATTTATTTTGTATCATATAGGTGTGTCTAATTACTTCCAATGATAGCAACTTAAATAATTGCCAGTAAAGATTAAACTAGTATAACAGTATTCACACACAAATGTTTAGCAAAGTTTCTATGTGCTTTATGATTTCAGATAAGAGCAAAATGTAGAGGGAAGAAGAAAATAAACTTCTACCAAGTGGCATATGGTCTGTATTTTTCTATTTAATAACTGTTATCAAAATCTGTTATCATCCCTTTTATTTTTGTAATGGTGAAATAAACATTCATCTTCATTAGATTATTTATTTCAAACACATCCCTAGCTACTAGCAGAACTGGAAACTAAATTAAGATCATATAACTTTATCTCTAGTATTTGTTTTCTTTACCACAATGTGTCAGAGAAAAATGTTTCATTTCATATCAAGACAGCAAGTGGATCATGTATGTTTGATTCTTTTCCTTTTCATATTCTCATAGACACAACAAAAGTTGTTGGAAAGCATGAGACTTGGTTGGAAAGCTTGTAAGGAGCACATTCTGATAAAAGGGAAGTGTGTAAAAGGCCACCTGCCCTGTTTATCAGAATTCCAATTTAGGGGAGATTAGGGGAGTGTCGAAGGTGGCACCCCATATTATTCTTTGACCTTTCCAAGTAAGTGTATGGATATGCAGACCTCTGGGTGTTTACTGGAATCCTTATGCTTATTCCTGGATGTCCTTGTCTAGAGGACAATGTAAACACAGTAATCCTAAGATTACTCACCCTGCTAATTGTATCTAAAGATCAAAATTCCAATAAAAGGCTAGTGAGGCAGGCAATGGAGACTGCTCTGGCTACTAAAGCCAGGGGCCCCTTAGCCCTCTCTTTCACGGTGAAACTGTGTCTGAGTAATCTGTTCATCCGTCCTTCAGGGGCTACTGGTCAGCTCCAGCAAAAGGTGACACTTTGGGGACTTAGAACCAAAATGTAAAGTCAAGAGAAAAAAGTGTTATCAAATAAGAAACAGGAATTTTCACTAGGTATATTAAAAATGGGACCCAAGTGAGAAAAGTGGTGATTATGGCCACAAGTTATAAAAGCTAGCATTTCTGTGTATGAGTGTATATCAAAACATTTATTTGTTTAGATGTCTTGAGTGGTAGATATGTTGTTTTATCATCATTCTCTATTTTCTGTTTTTGGGGGTTTGGGTTCATTTTCAACTTCAGGTGCCATGCACTATATATTGAATAACTTAATCAATTATTCAATTAATAAAGAGTTTCTGATATTTGGTGAAAAATTAATTAGTTATATTAGAATTCACCTAATTTCCAGAGCTATTAAGAATGCATACATTTGGCAAAACATGTTCATACAAGCTAAATATTTTAATTTAGCATTTAGAAGAACGACAAAAGCAAGCAATATTAGAAAAAAGGAGGGTTAATAAAAGCAATAGTTTTTGCTGATTGGTTTCACAAAATGTTGTAGTAACAAAAGCAGATGTAATGCATAAAGACAGTCTTATGTATGTCTTCAGACACTAACTACATGGAATTTATCTTATGAGTGGGCAGGAGAGTACATATTAATGGATACCAGTGTGACACTTTTCCTGCCCCACTTGTAACAACACTCAAGTGAGACCTGAATGGCTCCCTAGTGCTTGAATTTATATTCTTCTCAGAGGCATTCGATATTGTATTTCACTACAAAGAGCTAAAAACATTGCAATCATTATTTATAAATCTTTTAGAAAAATGCATTTTCTTAGCAGCAACTATGGCAACAAGGATCTCAAAATGACACTAAAAACGAATTGAGCTCAGTTGCAATGGGTAATGCATGCAGGATTTATATTTTACCACCATCTATATTTTAAAAGTGGAAAAATCAAAACAAACATTCACCAGATAAAATCACTTTCTACATTCAACCCCATGTTATGTTTAAATAACATTTAAATGTGGAAGTATAAAGTACAGTAACTTAATAGTCATAAAACCTTTATAAACATAAAATGACTCCAGGTGATCAATATCATCTTATTTCTAGGGTACAATCCACTTCACATCGTTTCAATAAAACAAATATTTCAGCCATAGTGCTTATATTACTGTCACTCGTTATAAATTTAATAAAGCATTTTCAGAATTGAAGAATGGTCATCCTTTCCAAGTGTTTAATTTAAAGCAAACATTATTTACTTTGACATTAGAGTACCCTCTTATATTACGTTAGACACAGACAGTTTATTTCTTAGCAATTATTTCCCCTTATATTAAGAAAAAACAGAAAAGTTTTGCTATTTATAGTTTTTCTTACTAAGATACATATTTTTTATAAAATGTAAAGCCTACATTATTTTAGGAGTTAAGAGTCCTTAGGTCGATCTAGTACTTACAGGCCCATGTTAGGAGATATAAGTAACTTCCTCCTCCCAGTAATAATACTGACAAAGTATTCTATCCAATTACAGGACTTGACCATCACTATATTAGTTTGGTAGGACTATCATAAAAAAAAAAAAAGTACCACAGCCTGCCTGCCTGCCTCAGTGGCTGAGCATCAGACTGTGAACCAGGGGTCACAGTTCAATTCCAGGTCAGGACACATGCCTAGTAGGGGGCATGCAGGAGGCAGCTGATCAATGATTGTCTCATCACAGATGTTTCTATCTCTCTCTCCCTCCCCCTTCTTCTCTGAAATCAATAAAAACATATTGAAAAAAGAAAGTACCACAGATTGTATAGCTTAAACCACGGAAACTTATTTTGCAGCAGTTCTGGAGGTAAGAGCAAGGTCTAGGCAGGGTTGCTTCCTTGGGAAGATTGGGAGGGAAGAAACCATTCCAGGCCTCCTTTTGTTTCATTAGTGTCCCAATAATTCCATAAGGGACATATGCACAGGTGACCTAGGGTGTCTCAACCAGAAATCTGACACGTACAACCCTAAGTACTTAATTAATAATCCACTGAGCATAAATTACACAGAAGACAAACATGCAATGCACGAATCACTCACGGTTTATTTACCAGAGTCCCGGTGGGTTCCAGAATCCTAGGCAGGCCACCCGGGGATCCATACTGACAGACACACACATGGTTTATGGAGGACTTTGCAGCTGCAGCCAGGTTTGAGTTGAGGCCTCTCATGATGGCTCACGGTCCGAGGCTCATGGTTTGGGGCTTGTAGCTCGGCCAGAGCTTTGACTGGTGCAGACAGGGAAAGTGCAGAGAGACCCTCTGTGGAGGAGCAGAAGGAATGTCTCTGATCTTCTGTGAAGCTTGCTCTTTTTATGTGTCTTCAGTGCTCAGAGGTGTCTTCAGTGTGTCTTATCAGTGGGTCCCAGGAGCCTTGCTATCTGGTCTTATATATGGGATACAGATCACTTTATCTATTTCCTACATACAGGCCACTCAAGGATGCTTATCAGTTTGTTTACATTACATTCCATACCTTCAGATATCACACTTCAATTCCACACTTTAATACTTATTCTATATTATATCAATATTTATCCTTATTACTATTACTATAACAATTAGATGCAACCTGGAATCAGCTCAGAAGAGTGAGTTCTCTATCCACCCCCAATCCTCACCACAGCTCCATTAGGTAATAAGTGGACATTCTCTGTTAGTATTCTAGCATTAGTTGTTTTCTAGTTTGTTTTTGCTACATGTCTCTTCTGCAACTATATGGTATTTATATTTTAATATTTTGGGTGGCATAAAGAGACAACAGAAGTTCCATTCTACCTTTGACTGTTAAGACAATCCTCTTTCATATGAATTTTACATCATCCTAATAAATCAAAGGAATAGACAGTTTGACTTACCAAGTTCTATAAAATGTTTGCTAAAGTGTAATAAAACTAATTATTTGACTTACAGAGATTTTTCTATAGTTTCCACAGTTTATTTTACAGCTGAGGTGAAGGCCTTCTGGTTAGGGACTTTGTCTCTGAAATGAGAATTGGGGTAAAGAGAAAAGTACAGGCAGACTTCAGAAGGTTGATCTTAGGGACACTCTTCATGTATGCAGTGGCCTATGTTTCTGTCTCCCTTTCTGCCCCTGGAAACTCAGGAAGTAAGCCTGCCTATTATTTGGTTTATTTAAACCCAGGGTCTCTTCTTCTACAAAGCCTGGCTGCGAATTTTTCAGAAGCCTCTAGATGCTCTCTCTGAAGTCAGTCATGCTATGGATTTTTGCCTTAATTAAAAAGTTCAAATAATATTAATTAAAAATAAATTAATGATAATATAATGAGAGAAGCTTTCTACTCAGTGTTTCTACTGCTCTTAGTTAATCAAGTTTAACTTCTCCAGATTATAGACAATTAGAGGCCAGGTGCACAAAATTCATCATGGGGGGGTGGGGGGGGTGGGGAGAGTAGTGTGTCCCTCAGCCCAGCCTTCACCTTCTCCAATCTGGGACCCCTCAAGGGATGTCCAACTGCCCATTTAGGCTCGATCTTCCCAGCGACCCAAGCAGAGGCCCTGGTATCTGGGATTTATTTATCTTCTATAATTGAAACATTGTATCCTTGAGCAGAGGCCAGGGCAGGCCAGGAAGCTTGGCTTCCTCCATTGCCAGGGAAAACCCAAGCCTCCTGCTCTCTCCAGCTTCATGGCTGCCACCATTTTTGTTGGGATTTATTTATCTTCTATAATTAAAATTTGGAGACTTTAGTGGAGGCTAGGGTCATGGGTTTGATTCCAGGACAAGGGCAAGTGCTTCCCACTCTGGTTCAGAGTGCATGGGGAAGGCAACCAATCAAGGTCTCTCTCCTTTCTCTCTCTCTCTCTGTCTCTCTCTCTCTCTTTCTATCTCTCCCTCTCTATCTCACTCTCGCTCTCATTCTAGCTCTCGCTCTCACTCTTTCTCTCTCTCTCTCCCTCTCCCTCCCTCCTCCCCTCCTCCCTTCTTTTCTATGAAAGTAATGGAAAAAACATCCTTAGGTGAGGATTAAAAAGAAAGAAAGAAATTAATCAGTCATTGACAATAATGTCAACTAGCATTCTGTGTGGATCTATTATCAAATAAAGGCAATCTAATTAATATAGATACCTGATTCTGAAATTATCTCATATGAAAACCTCTAAATGAACTTTTTAAATAAATTCCGCATCTAGTTTCAGACTTACTACATCACCACCTCAAATAGCAGAATCCACAACAGACATTTTCTTAATATTCTAGAAGCAATTTTTATGCAAAGCCAGAGTTGAAAACACTATGATAGTTGGTAAACCAAAATCATGAACTAATAATGCATAGGCCAATCGCCTCCACAAATTAATCTCATGACATTTACAACTGACTAATTAATTTTGTATTCATTAGAAAGTGTCCTACTGCTATTTTAACAAAAGGAAATAACTAGAATAAAAGCAATGCCAATTTTATATTCATTTTCCAACAACCAAAAATAAATTATGCCAGCACTTTAATTTATTACCCTGCCTTACTACTAATTGTAATTCTAATCTAATAATGATAAACAAGTTTATTGATTAATGTCTCTGAGAAGAACCACCTAACAATATAGAGGATGACATGTATAAATGTTTACATAAAACATTGTACAAAGAAATCTTCATGCAATGTACAAAAATGTTCTCCTTCTAGTGAGATAGAGATTTCCAATCTGGTTAAAGTGAAAATTGAGAAACAGATATAGGAATAACAATTAAAATTGAATATAACATTTTACATGGTTGTTTTTTTGTTTGTTTGGTTGTTTGTTTGTTTGTTTTTTGCAGCAATGCATACCAGTTTTGTTGAGAAGAAATTAAAATGCACAGGTTTTCCCTGGCCAGTGTGGCTCAGTTGACTGAGCATTGTCCTGGAAAATGCTAATACAATTCCTGGCCAGGGCACATGCCCAGGTTGCAGGCTGGGTCTCCTTTTGGGGTGTATGTAGGAGATAGCCCATATTTTTTTCTCTCTCTCCCTCTTTTCTCTCCCTCAAACACACACATACACACACACACACACACACACACACACACACAATATATATATATTAATAACAAAGAAAAATGCACAGGTTCTTCTTACTTGCCATTAGTGGCCTGGTGCATGAAATTCATGCAAATTAAAAGGGAATTAATTAGAGGAAATATTTTAATATTGCTATTTGTCCTTTCTCTATTATAGAAGTGTCAGAGTTGAGAGAAAATTAGTAAAATATATATATATGAAAATCTCCCTCCTGTAAGAGTCTGGGGCACACCATGGGACCCAGACTCAAGTCCACATCCACCTCTGCATCTCAAAAATCACGAAATACCCCAACCCTGATAGCCTTCCCCCTGTCAAGCCCCATAGGGCTGGGGACGCAGCCTCAGGTCTCCTCACCTGGTGCCGGGTAGGGGGCACAGCCTGAGGTCCCCGGTCAGGTCAAGCCCTGCAGGGTAAGGGGCACAGCAAGTCCCTTATCAGCCCTGCCCCCCGGGGGGGTGAGAGGGGAGAGGAGAGTGGTGAGGGCCATAGCCTAAGTCCCTCATCAAGCACCATTGGACTGTGGGGGGTGGGGGGTACGGCCTCAGTTCCCCCGGTGGGAAGGCACAAAAATCATGTGCATATTAGTTCTTTGTTATATAGGATATTATGTGTGTGTTTGTGTGTGTGTGTGTGTGTGTGTTTGTGTGTATGAATGCATATATGCATATTTCACTATGTTCACTTTGTGTGTTTGCTCTCACAATATTTTCTTCATTACCACAATATGAGTGGTGGAAGATAATCAACTTCAGCTTTAAGACAATTCACAGAGGATTCCTGAGGTAAACAATTTACTTCAAAATTCAGTCTCATGACTGTAAGAACTGGGAGATTATTTCATTTTCTTTGCCAGCAGAATATTTGGTACTTTTCACCTTCTATTTCTAAAATCAAGTGCAGAAAAAATAAATGCCTCTTTAAGCAAAACTAACACATTATCCATTGTAAAATACTCTAAGACTAAAAGGGGGTAAGAAATCTAGAGGAGTGTATCCATTATAACACTTTGAAAAGAAACAATTTGCCCTTTCAAAGAAAACATGTTGACAGATATATGGAAACATAGCAAGGCATTGTCACCAAGTGGGAGGAGTTGATGTGAGATGATTTTTTAAAGTTTATTTGAAGCCCATGTTGTCTAATAGAACACATATAAAAAGTCATCTAGAAAATGTGGAGTTACTTTACATCTAACTTTTAGAAAGCATTATTCATAAGTCATTTTCTCCCATCAGAACTGTTATCACAGCTAAGACAACTTACTAATCTTTTGCTGCTAATATTTAGGCAACAAATATATAAATATATATATTTTATTTGGTTTGATTCCTAAGATATTTTTATATGGAAAGCAAGGGGAAAACACTACTTAACTATTTAGCATTACAAACAAGGATTGTGGCTGAGTTCTATCAAAGATTAATTGAATAATGTCCATAATAAGTGGATCAATTCTTCATTTGTAAAATACAGTTGATAATAAATAGCATATAGGGTTGCAGCAAAGAATGAATTATAACAACTATCCATGCCACTTAATACAATGTCTAGCACAAAGGAAGCATTCAATATTTGGTAGGTTACTTCAGCTGCATGTCAATCAGATGCATACACTATGCATGCAGATCATTTATTGATTAGTTACAACTTTCTTTATAAATACATTTTTATTGATCTCAGAGAGGAAGGAAGAGAGAAAGAGAGAGAAAAATATCCACAATGAGAGAGAATCATGGATCGGCTGCCTCCTGCAAGTCCCCCACTGGGGATCGAGCCCACAATCCGGGCATATGCCCTTGACCAGAATCAAACTTGGAACCTTTCAGTTCAAAGGTTCTCTATCCTCTGAGCCAAACCAACTAGGGCTAGTTACTACTTTCTTATCTTCACCCAAAAACATGCTTCTATTGATGTTAGAGAGAGGAAGAGAGAGGGAAAGAGAAAGAGAAACATCTATGTGAGAGTGAAACATTCATCAGTTGCCTCCAGCAAGCACATTGACCTGGGAAAAACTGCAACCTAGAATTGTGCTTTGACTGGGAATTGAACCTGCAACCTTTTGGTGTACTGGGCCATGCTCCAACCAACTGAGTCACATCAGCCAGGGCTAGTTATGACTTCTTATAAAAGGACCCGAGGTGTGTATTTATATGCAGATTCACATGTTCATTTCATGCTTATTATCATTATCATCATCTATTTGATTAGGATATCAACTTGAATTTGACAGTACCCTGTGCCTTCATAATTAAAAACAGCAGCACAGACTAAATTAAGAGAATGAAAATCCAGTTGTAATAAGTGGAAAGGCACCTCCAATGATGCTAAACAAATAAGATGTTCCTGTCCCCCTCCCCCACCCTTTCAGTAGGTAACAAAGCCATACAGTGTTTCTTTTAAAGCTACTTATACTTTTCCGTGTGTCTAGGTTACTAGTATAAATATAAACCTACTACAAAAAAAACACACTTTGTACATTTTCAATATACTCTGAAACAGACACTTCACGACATTATAAGATTGCTTTTTTATTTAACTTTGTAATTTAATCTGGTTTGAAGAAAAAGTATCTTTTTTTATGCTTCCAAATTTTATGAACACTGAGTGTGGAGAATTTCTAATTTTTTAAAAAAATATGTTTTTATTGATTTTAGAGAGAAATCGAAATATCCGTGATGAAGAGAGAATCATGGAACAGCTGCCTTCTGCATGTCTCCTACTTGGGACTGAGCCCACAACCTGAGCAAGTGCCATGACTAGGAGTTGAACAGTGACTTTCTGGTTCTTGTGTTGACTTTAACCACTGAAAGACATCGGCCAGGCAAGAATTTCTGTGTGTGTTTTTTTTTAATTTTTATCATAAAGTAATTAAATTTGAAAACTGTAACACCATGGCTAAAGAAATAAATCACTTCTTGCTAAAATATTTTAAGGAAAGATTACCAATATAAAATATTATCAAAAATGTTTAATAAAAGAAAAGGCATTTCATAAAGTTTTACCTTGAATGGTGTATGTCCTATGTTATGTTTATGTCATGTCACAAGACTATATTAAATAGTAATTATTTCTAATAAAATGTAATATTGCACAAATTACCAGAGTCATTCTTTTTGTTAAACACAACTTTAGAAAAAATAAGAAAGCTATTGCTAGAACTATCACATTAATATCCTTCTGAGATTTGAAATATAATTGCAGTCACTTTTCTTCTGCCCCATGAGATATAAGAAGGATGCAGGAGGCAGCTGGCTATTCATTCATGTAATTATATTTCTCCCTATGTTTAAATTGTTGGGCAGAATTTTTGCTAAGAGAAATGAAAATGAATAGACCCCATTCTCTTCAGATTGAATGTGGTTATTCTTGGACCACAGGGAGCTTAAAATGCAGGGTAGGAATGGCATATTGTGTGTCTGTGACCTTTACTCAAAACTTATCTGCAACACGGATAAGCTAAGAAATCGCAAGAAATACAGTTAAGACATTGCTTAGCAACACACACACACACACACACACAAAAAAAAAAAAAAAAAAAAAAGAAAGAAAGAAAGAAAAAAAAAGAAAGAAAGAAAGAAAGAAAGAAAAAGAAAAGAAAAAGAAAGCAAGAAGCAAGCAATGGAAGGCTCACCTGAAATGAGATCAGGTAAAATCAGTTAAAAGCTCTTTGAGACATAGTTTCTCCACTTCTAAGTCATCTAGGCAGAAAAAGAGAGCTAAGCAGAAACGGGCTTATTCCCATACATCAAAGAAGCAACAGAGGAACAGATATAAATAACAAGATACTTTTCTAGTCATCACTGCAGACTCACATCGGGGCAGTAAAAGTTCCATCAGAAATACTCAAAAATGATTTCCGAATTTACAGCATGAAAATATAAATGTAATGCAAAAATAAAGAACTGTGTCCCAATACTATTCAGTTTGATTCAGTGGCATCATAAAAAAACTTTTCTAGTTCTCTTTATTTATTTCAAAAAATAGTAGCTAGACCTAATCTTTTTTTTTTTTTTTTAATATATTTTATTGATTTTGTACAGAGAGGAAGGGAGAGAGATAGAGAGTTAGAAACATCTATGAGAGAGAGTAATCGATCAGCTGCCTCTTGCACACCCCCTACCGGGGATGTGCCTGCAACCAAGGTACATGCCCTTGACCGGAATCGAACCTGGGACCTTTCAGTCCCCAAGCCGACGCTCTATCCATGGAGCCAAACCGGTTTCGGCTAGACCTAATCTTTATTTTAAATTTTAGGTTTACATTAAATATAAGCATATGTTTACATTTTAAATCACTGAATCTGATTATTCAAATGTTGATTTTTTTCAAAAATGGCTCTCAATAGCATTAAGAGTGGGACTCAAGCTGTCTTCTGAACCAGCTGTGATATAAGGGCTAGGATGTAAATGAATGCCTTTCTGACTCCAAATCTTCTTAAGATGGAACACTAAATCTTATTAAAATGATGTCTCTTAAGGTAACTATATAATATACCAAGAATTACACAGTCTAAATCAACCAGTCTTTTAATTAATTTACTGTGGATCAATTTTTCATATAAAAAACTCATGGCATGTACATATATGAAATGAGGTAGCATTTTAATGCACACCAAACTCTGAGAACATTGGACCATATTAAGTCAGGTTGGAAAGAAAAAGATAACAGTCAATTCTTTGAGATTACTACTTAATTATTAGTTTTGTTTTTGTTTTTGTGTGTGGAGGTAACATTGGCTAATAACATATAAGTTTCAGGTATACACCATCAATGTTGCTGAGCACAAAAAGTCTAGTTTCCATCAATTCCTGTTCTGGGTATTTATCCAAAGAATATGAAAATGTTACAGAATAGCGAGAAGCTAGAAACATTCCAAGGGACACGGAGACAAGAAAATTAAACAAGGCCAAACAGTTTGGCAGCTGACAGGCGGCTTGTAAATAGCAAGCCCTTATCTCTCCCCAAACAAAGACACTTGTGAGCAAATGGTTAATGTCTCTCCAAAGGCGGGGGAGGAAAGCCAGCAGTCTCTGGCCTTGGCAACATAAAATCGCCAGGTGCTTCTCCCAAATTCTGGGATAGCCACAACAAAGTAAAAGGGGGGACACTGAAAAGGAAATCTGTACCCAGTTGTTCAGCAGAGGAGTTTTAGCATCTATAGGCAGAAAAGTACATAAGGGAGACACCCCCTCCCGACTCCCTCCTCAGATCGGCCTAAAGAGCCCATCCTCTTTTAATGTTGGATGATAGATTTGCTTCCCTTGCGCCTTTAATAAATTTGCATGTTTTAATTTCTTAACAAATTACTTTATTAATAAATTTGCTTTCACACAATGCAGTTATCTGGAGTCACTCCTTTGAATTAATTCATAGGAGGAGAGAAGAACTGAGGAAGGACGGCCCTCTCCCTCTGACTCAGGAGGCTGTGTGATAAGGCTTTCCCTAAGGTTTTGTGTGCCTGTAAGCACAATACGAACTTGAGAAGTTATATGTGCCCATATAGTTATAGCAGCATTCTTCATAATAGCCACAATATGAAAATGACCTAAGTGTCTACTGATGGATAAATGGACTAACAAGATGTGGTATACATAAATAATGGAATACTATTCAGCCATAGAAAGGTGAAATATTGTCTTTTGTGACAACATGGGTGGATGTTAAGGCTGTCAATTATTGTTTTCAAACCCAACACTAGGTAAGTCAAGCCCAATGTAACACCAATTGTCTAGTTTTTATTTTGACTTACACATGACTTAGGCTGTTGTTTTTTTACCTCTTGTCAAATTTCTTATATTTTTACACTTCAAATGCAAACCTTGTATAGTGCATAACATTTAAATTGCAAATGATTTGAGACTCTTGAGCTCATTTAAAAGTGTGCTGCTACTTAATTTAAATTGTCAAAACATTCAAATACTAATCACACATACAGTTTTTCCAACTTTACGCATTTTAAAGACAAAGTTTCAATACAAGCAGTAGCTAAAATAATTGATTTTAAAACAAACTTTTTTTGTAGTAAACTTCCTTCTCAACCTTGCTCTTCGTTTATTAAAACTGGTGCCTGAGAATAGTTCCAAGGTTTATATACATTATGCTGAATGAAGTGCTTTAGGCACTAGCAATTTCAGTGTTTAATATTCAACAGGCAGTCCTAAAAGTCAATGCACACTTTAAAATTTTCATTTTCGGTGCTATTGCTGAGCTCTTAAAATCATTGCTTTGTTATGCTACTAAAAGTTGCCAGGATGGCTTTTTCGTATGATACCTTCCATTTAAAGTAAAATAAAAAAGACCAATGCTGTATTTTTCTGAAAATTGTACAAATTTACATGCTTAAATAGCCTGTACATTCTGTTTCTAAAAATATACCTATCAAATCATCGCCACTGTTTCAATGCAGCTTATTCTGAAAGATAAACCAAAATAATAACATGTGCATATATTTGTGCATATTAATGGATCACATTATTTTTAAGTCGATCTTTTCCTTAAACGTAACCATGTGTTAGGAGCATGGGTACACACCTACATCTTCCTACATCTTCTTCTTAATGAATGCATCATAACCTATTTATTCTATCCTAGATATATATATTCAATTATTCAATATCTGATTCTACATGTAAGATAAATTACTGTAGTTAAAATTGCTAAGATAAAGTAATGATTTTTCTAGAAGAATTTTTAACATTGATTGTCTTTGTGATATCTTAACTGACAACAGAATCAAATGCTCTAGCCTTTGGCATCCTGCAATGTCTGATGGGTCCCTCAGCAATGACCGGTTACAGAAACAAGACCTCCCCTCAGGATGGTGTGCAACCTGCTTGCAACAGTTCCACTGCCGTTTACTATGGCTTTCAGATATTGCTGATCACCCTGTGTTACAAAACCTTAAGCTGGATGGTTTCCATTAACTCACACCTGCGGCACTGGGAGACTACATATCCCCAAACGGTATGCAAATGTGGTATCACTAGGATTTAAATGACTATTCCGCTTTTGCAGCTGATAAATCCTTAATATCTCTTTCCTATCCTCCCCAAAGCCGTTAACCTGAGGCCAATTAGGGATAAATATACTGCAATTTTCTGTGATGCAGTTACCTTTCAAAGTTGAGAAACAACTTTACTTGGAGAAGAGTTCAGTACATGTGAAAAAATATCAAAATAAAGTCTTTTTTTTAATTCCTCCATTAGATTATAAAATGATGAAATTGAAAAAAAAGTGACATGAAAAAATCAAATATCAGCAATGAACTGCAACTGATGAAATGAAATTCATAATCATTTGTAAAGTAAAGAACTACCTGTCATTTCAAATACCTTTTCTAAAATAGAGGCTATATCTGCTTGTATATATTTTGGTAGTCTACTTTTAGTTCTATAATCTTATAAAAGCAAATATAAATTGGCTAGGGACAAAACTAGAAATTTGCTCTGAAATATTAATTACTGATTTTTTTCTTCTCAGCTCTGCTTCTTATTATATTTATCTATCTAGTATCCCAGATGTCATATATAAACATTTAAAAATATATTTTATTGATTTTGTACAGAGAGAAAGGGAGAGAGATAGAGAGTTAGAAACATCGATGAGAGAGAGTCATCGATCAGCTGCCTCCTACACACCCCCTACTGGGGATATGCCTGCAACCAAGGTACATGCCCTTGACCGGAATTGAACCCGGGACCTTTCAGTCCCCAAGCCGACGCTCTATCCATTGAGCCAACCCGGTCTCGCCATATATAAACATTTATTAAGAAATTTGAAATAGACTTTTCTGTTTATGACATAATGTTTATGATTTGTCTTTGCTTTTAAAATTCAATTATTCAATGTTATATACTTTGAGTGCCAGATTATTATGACTTCTGAACGCATAATAATCTGGCCACTCAGTACTTCTCTTGAGTACCTCATTTATTTGATATCAAAGATAGTATAAATCATGCACTTGATCAGTTTTACCCTTTGCACTGGCTAGCTGATAGAAAGCTCATGGCAAATAGATGGCTGATCTCCAGCAAAAGTCTAGAATACTTTTGCTACCCATTTGAGATACTGAGTGGCCAGATTATTATGCATTCAAGATCACAATAATCTGGACATTCAATCATTCAATATATATTGTAACAGAGTGCACAATATATTCTGTAACAGAGTGCACATGTTTTATATACATAAAACATGTGCACTCTGTTACAGACACACACACATGTAACTTGGCATTTTATTTTCTTCTTTATAGGGAAAATGTTAAAAAATAATATTGATAATGAAATTGTTCCTGTGAAATGGGATGTTGCTTTTATTGTTAATAAAATACAATACAAATTCATGTGTAAGAGGTCCATAGGTTAAAGTATTATACTAAATAAAAATGGAAAGACACCAGCATGCCCCTGTCTCATTTTTAGTCCCAGTATAGTAAGAACCATTTAAACTCCATATGTGTGCTTTTTGGTTTCTTGTTGTTTTTATTTTAAAGAGTTTTATTACAGGATGTTAATGTTCAGGACACTTCAGAGCACCTAATACCACTTCTAATCATATTTTTTGGTAGCTGGTTTAGAAGTGCTCCTTGAGATTGTTTTCATATTGGTTTTAAGGCAAAAGTACTACTTAGTGATTGTTTAAGAGGTGTTAACTTGATTAAATGGTTTATCCTTAAAAAGCTAAAACTCCAATCCATGGGTAGGTTCTAAGGTAACTGTACAGCGTCTCAGGTAGCTTATGCAAGTCTGTCTTCTGACTTTGGGTCCTGTGTTTCTAAACACAGTGTGAAACTCCCTCATCCCAGCTGGGCTTCTATTTTAACTTTTCAGACAAATGAAAGGCCTGGTGATGGGCTTGTTTGCATTAGGAAGCAAGTTAGAGGAGCTCAGCATGTTCACCCAGTATTTATTCCAGAAAAGCCCAAGCAATTTTCAAACCAAAGAGGACTCAAAATATGAGCCTTCTTAGTAAGGCATAATATTGCTGGCAGTGTACACCAAAGTCTTCTATTTTATTAAGTGAGATAGTCTGGGACTCAAAAGGTCCTTCATCGGAAAGTTGTAGCCTTTTGGGTGTGAATTAAAGGCTCCAAGATTCACTTTCCTTGCAGATTCTGTTCTTGTTGGGTCCATGGCCACTGTTAGGAATGGCTCCTGGAACTGCTGACTGAGCATCTGAGTATTGACATGGATCCCAGAAAGCCAGCAGCCATAGTAAGAGGCGGGGAGAGGGGGCGCATGAAACCAGCCGATTGCCTTTCCAAGGCAGCCAACCTCTTTGGTGGTTTCTACATACTTTGCCATGTACTCACATGCAGCTGCCTGAGCATTTACTCAGGTTTCAGCGCCCTCTACAGGCAAAGAAAAACAGTCCACAAAGATCATCATTTCACCATCCATCTTCCCCAGCATCTGCCATCATTTCCAAATTGCTTCCTGATCTGATGGGCATCACCATTTTCAGTCCAGTCAATGCTGAGATTTTGCTTTTTCTTGTTGTATTTGTAGATTTCATAGAGGTGCTTGGCTTCCTGCATGTTGTTGGTTAATTCCCATGTTTTCTAAGCAATACCACTTCAGATGCCACCATTGCTAGTAACTGGAGAAGCTTTGGCTTCCATGATCAAGATGCTACCTTACCTCACCAGGTGTTTGGGTGAGGGGAGCGTGGGCTTTGAAATGTCAGAACCACAGGTACAAACTCATAAAGCTTCATATTGATACGGAATTTTTGGATTGGAAAACAGATTCTTTGTCCCCTGGAATCTAAGAATGAATCCACGGACTGAAAGTGGTATAGCAAAGGTGGTTATTTATTGAAGAATAAGTATAGACTTGCACATGGGGAGAGGGAAAGAGTCCCACAGAATGGACTCCCAAGTAGGGAGGGGGAAAAGGGTCCCCCTGAGGTTTTTTTTTTGTTTTTTTTGTTTTTTCCCTATGTCTTATAAAGGCTGCCAATCCTGATGCCTTGATATCCCATCTGGTTGGTCACTATTCCCTTAGATTGGTTACCATAGTAACTCCTGAGCTCAAAGGTTGAATCTCCTTCCCAATTGTTCCCTATCCCCTCTGAGCTTTTTTCTCCTCCTTCTGAATGAAGGACTTTCTTCTCTTTATTTAGTAAATATAGACTTTTTGAGGTTCCCAGCTCCCTCATTCTATGGAAATGTACTGGTTGCAGCTTTTTCAGTTTCCCCATTCTATGTAAATGTGCCTTCTGCTGCTCTGCATCCCTGTGCTTCCTTGATGGTCCCCTTAATTTATAAAATTTCCTAAATCTGTCCTATTTTATCCCTAAAAATTCCTGTTTTAATATATATATTATTGATTTCAGAGAAGAAGGGAGAGGGAGAGACAGATAGAAACATCAATAATGAGAGCAAATCATTGATCATCTGCCTCTTGCACACCCCTTTCTGGGGATCCAGCCCGTAACCCAGGCATGTGCCCTGACTGGAAATCCAATCATGACCTCCTGGTTTATAAGTCAAAGCTCAATCACTGAACCACACCTGCCCAGCTTAATTCAGTTTTGATTATTAAATTGATTACTTTTCTAATACTACCTAATAAAGGAGTGATATTCAAATTAACCCATAAGCCACACCCACCAGCTAATCAGGAGTGAGTATGCAAATTAACCCCAACCAAGATGACTTTGGCTTTGGAATAAGCAGGAGGAAGGCTTGGGTTTCCCTGGTGATGGAGGAAGCCAAGCTTTCCACACTCCCTGGTGGGCCCAGGCCTCCACTCAAGGCCACAAAGTTTCAATTATAGAAGATAAATAAATCCCAACATAAATAGTGGCAGCCATGGAGCTGAAAAGAACAAGAGACTAGGGTTGCCTCCAGCAATGGAGGAAGCCAAGCTTTCCACCTGCCATGGCCTCTGCTTAAGGCTACAAAGTTTCAATTATAGAAGATAAATATATCCCAGACACCAGGGTCTCCATTTGGTTTGCTGGGCAGTGTGGCCAGCCTGCAAACCACCACAGTCCAAGCCACCCCACACCCCAAGGGAACCTCCACCCAGATCTGCAATACACTTCAGGGCAAACCAGATGGCCTCAACCCATGCACCAGTCCTCTACCCTACCTAATAAAAGAGTAATATAAAGATTGACCATCACTCCAACATACAAGATGGCTGCCCCATGTAGTTAAAGAACCTGCCCCTATGTGGACACAAGATGGCCAGCAGGCGAGGGCAGTTGGGAGGGACCAGGGCTGCAAGGGATGGTAGTTGGGGACAATTAAGCCTGCAGGGGAGGGCAGTTAAGGGTGACCAGGCCAGCAGAGGAGGAAAATTGGGGGTGATCAGGCCTGCAGGGCAGGACAGTTAGGGGTGACCAGTTGTGGAGACAAGTCCTGTAGGGGAGAGCAGTTGCAGGGGGTGGAGGGGGCGGGGACCAGGCCTGCAGGGGAGAACAGTTAGGGGTGACCAGGCTGGCAGGGGAATGGTTAGGGAATGATCAGGCTGGCAGGCAGAAGCATTTAGGGGCAATCAGGAAGGCTGGCAGGTGAGCAGTTGGGAGCCAGCAGTCTTGGACTGTGAGAGGAATGTCCCACTGCCCGTTTAGGCCTGGTGGGATTGGGCCTAAGTGGGCAGTGGGACATTCCTCGAGGGGTCCCAGATTGGAGAGGGTGCAGTCTGAGCTGAGGGGTACCCGTCACCCCATGCATAAATTTCATGCACCAGGCCTCTAGTTCTCAATAATACTTGGTTTTTAATGTCAGTCAGTTTCAACTACTAGCAATTTTTACTTTGAGGATTTTAGTTCAAATATTCATATGAGCTTTGTAGGTATGTATTTCTTTGTCATTTTAAATAACACACATTAGCCTATATTTATTGTGCTGTCATCATGGGATGCTGTCCTTTAAGCCACACTATGTAAGAGAAGGAATAAATGTCATTACATTTTCTGACATTTCTTATATCATCCACACATCTATCATCACAGCTATGCATGTACATTGATAAGGTTTGACATAAGACACATCTATTCTCTTCTAGACAGAACTATTTTATTTTATAGTAGTCTCTGTCTCTATCAAAGTATGCTATATTCAGGCATTTGGTGTGTTAGCTAAGCACATTCTGAATCTCTGTACCATGCATACATACTTTAACTCAAAAACAACAACAATAAAACACTAACCCCAAACTAAAAATCACAAAAGAATCTAACTTAAAATTCAGAATCTCCTTGGCATAGATCATACAAATTGCAAATCAAATAAAAGTATACCTAAAAGAAAGGAACACAACACCTAAACATTTCTATTCATTAACACATTCACAAAAAAAGAATGAGTTAGAAATGAGAGGGCAGACATAAACTGCTTAATGAAGATTCTTTGTTCATCATGTCCATTGCAGAAAGGCAGAAGCAAATAATGCTCTCTGAATGACATTAGAATATCAGCAGATCCTGAAAACATCAAAGGAACAGGTCTTGCAAGAAGGGCACAATGACAAAAGGCTGAGTTCCTCTGCCTCCCTTGCTTAGGGCTTAGGAAATGTGCAAACATGAGAAATAAATTTCGTGGGCCTTTTCAGTTATGTAAAATGACCATTCAAATGCTAAAAATGTTGCAGAATGTCTGCAATGTGGTGTGCCAATAGGACCATAATAAAACAGCGTGCCCATTAAAGCTGTCTTGTAATTAACTTCTCTCATGAGATGGGACACCCTAGAGACAAGGTTGTGTAGGAAATCCAAAGTCCACAGGGGCCCTCTGGCTAAGAAGGAGGCCTAGAAGTCCACTGAGGCTGGGAGAGGTGTTAACTGATAGAAAAGCTACCCCCCAGGGATGCTAGTTACTGCACTGGAGGAATCCCTGCCTGCCATAGAATCCTTGGCAGTGCACAAGTTTTTATAATCATGGAACGATGAAAGCACGTGGAATGTCCTATTGGAGCAAAAGGCTTAAAAAATCATAAATATATCCATTTCATGGAAACTTATGCTCATATTAAAATAATAGTTTACGGTAAGTCAAGGATGGTCAATGTTACTTGTCAGTCAGTCTGGCACACTTCCTGCTTTTATGAATAAAGTTTTTTTGGAACACACACATTAATTTAACGGTCTGCTTTTAGCTACAGTGGTGACATGGAGAGTTGTGGCCGTCGAAGTCTAAAATACTTATCTTGCCCTTTACAGAAAAAAAAAAAAAGTTTTCTTATTCATGGAGGAGCAGAATTTTCACTCAAAATATGATTATTTTAAGCTGGTTATTTTCAATAAGTCACATGACTCAGGAGGAAACTTTGACTCTCTAACTACCCACCTAAAATAATTTAGATAGAGGACCTGCCCAAGAAGGGAGATAGCATCATAGATAACCATAGTTTAAAATGAACTAAGTGTGAGAGAGATGAACCCAGCAAGCCCCTCTGATTGGTGATCTCTATGTCCCACTGTTAAAGATGGTCCAGCCAACATTTATTTACCAACATTCATTTTTCCGTTTCCCTGTGAATTTCCTTACCTGTCAAATGTGCTGTCATTTGAAGTCCCCAACCACAATCATCTTTCTTCTTAGCTCAGGATATATTAGCCTCAACTGTCTGATTTGTCCAGTATTCTTAAGGGAAACTTGTATGTACGTACATAATTAAATTTGTTTATTTTCTCCTGTTCATCTGTGCCATGTCAATTTGATTATTCTAGGAAAAGCAGGAGGAAAAAGAGGGAAAGTTTTCCTATCCTCCCATTAATTAACATAGAAACATTTTTGCTAGGTAATACTAAGTGAAAGGGGAAGTTAAAAAATCCTATGCTAAGCTTATGTTTTTATTTACCTAAAATGTGTGCATATGTTGTGTGTGTATATGTAGCATTTGTGAATGCCTGGAACATTAAGCACTATAATATTAGAAATGGTTATCTCTATTAGATAGGATTATTAATGGCTTCCATTTTGCCATTATTATCTATTTTTTTTAATTACCCATAAAGAAAATATATTACTGATGTAACAGAAAAGATACATTAAAATGCAAAACGAGCAAAATCACCAAGGTGGGTTTTAATACTGGTTTTGTGATCATTGGTTCCAAAAGCAGAGTTTTCAGAAGAGGAAAAGAAGCAGGCCTGTGTTTCAGTAGTGCAGAGCTTGCCAGCCTCTAGGACTGTGTGGGCCTCATTCTAGTGCAGGGCAGGCTGCAAATTATTTCAAGGTTCTATGAGTTTGATAGCAGTTGTCTGGAAGGGGGACAACTGCTCATTTTCAGCTGTGGACTCACAAGCATGGAGAGACTGTTATTTTCATCTGCACGCTTCCCATTGGCCACAGAACATCTGTCACAGGACTGCTGTCTGATGTGGCAGCAAGGGCTTCTCTCCATGTATGAAGGCCCAGCATCTGCTACAGGAAAGGAGATCAGACAACTGCAGCCAATATGTTGATACTTATCTGTACCAGACCACCAGGATTAATTAATTTTTAATAACAGTAAGCACTGCAGCAATGGATGTAATAATTTTGTTATTGTCACAGTGAGCTAGTGATTAATATTGATAATAGGAAGAGAGCCAAGTGGAGATCAGACATTGGTCATGGGGCAGCTTCGCCAGGAAACTGCAGTTTCCTGCTCCCCAGGGAATCACTAGCCCATTCCCCTCAGATCCCAGGGGGGGTGGGGGGGATAAAACAAAGGTATGCCTGCACAGAGAAGTCAGAGTGAGGGAGGATAGGTGCTTTTCTGTCAGTGTAGTCCAGGGAAGGATAATCATTGGCTGGAGGGTGGGGCCGATGCAAGTTGTGAAAAATTGGGAATACATAATCCCCTGACAAGTTCCCACTCGCTTGTGCTCTGGCTCTTGTGAGTCTCTGGCTCCATGACCTGCACTCACCAGTGAGCTATCCTGCCATGTGGACACAAGCTAAGCTAGCCAGATGCTGGACTGGCCTGTGCTTCAATATGGAGTAGAGACTCTGGGCACTGGCTTAATTCTAGCCCTATGAAGACAAGATTGGACATTTCCATGGTGGGAGGGAAGGAAATGAAACCCTGAAAACCCAGGGGTTTAATTCCATGGAAATAAATATCACTCATCTTCCCAGGTGAGTATCAGGAAATTCCTTTCCTTGAGATGTCTCAAGAATTCCACTTCAAAAGTAACAGGTGGGCCTGCAGAAGGCACCCCACTGATAACAATTACCACATAATATATACCTTCTAGAAGCCCCATGCAGGAAAATCATGCAAGAGGCTCAGCCTTCACAGACCTGGCTTCCTCTGGAAGGTCACCTGGATGGTTGTGCCCCTGTTTTGCTGCCTGGTCTAATTAGCATATTATGCTTTTATTATTATAGATAACAAGTATATGTGGTAGGTATATATTATACATATGTGTATATTTAAATGATTTGTGTTTAGCCCATCATTTGAACTAAAACAAATTCTTATTCTTAAAGAAAGAGTGTGATAATATATTTGAAATATTTAAATCTCTCTCATAATTCTTGTGTTTTCATTTTCAGTATGACCTTTCATTTTTAGTAGACTGCCAAGTTAGGTTCTCATTGTTAAGTAGAGCTTTGCAAATATTGCTGCAAAATATCCCCAAGTTATTTGAGGGTACTGAGTACTTTTTGCAAAAAAAAAAAAAAAAAAAATCAATGGAATTCAAATGTAACTGTAAAACAGTGCCTCAGGTTCATTTTAAATGCCTGGGCCTTTAAAAAACAACAAAACAACCAGTTTTCTTTATATCATTTTTGAATGGATTAAAACTCTTCTATTTCTGCTGGTTCTAAGGATATGGGTGAAATCTGAAACTCAGAAGGAATTAATTTGGGGCACCTAAGGGATAGGTGTTGATATGGAAGAAAACAGAGCATCTAGGGTAAGAGCATAATCTCTGGATCTCTGGAGAGAATATTTTGGATTTAACTCCGTTTACTGGCTGTAAGAAACTGTGCAAGCATCAAGTCCTCCACTTCCTCAATGTTGAAGTGCAAGTGATTGCACTACTACATGTCTCCTTCATCAGGTTTTTCTGAAAATCACAAGGTTAATACTTATAAAGTGGTTAGCACAGCAGATGGCATATATCAAAGATTGTAAGTACATGTATTGGTTAAGTAAATGGTAGTGAAACAGGAATTTTAAGGGGACATAGGCAGGCTTAGGAATTTTTTTAGAATTGGGGTCCATGGCAAAAGTGTGGGGCTGTAGACTAGGAGAAGGTACATTTCCATAACATAAGGAAGCCAGGTGCAATTACATTTCCATAAGACAAGGAGGCAGCAACAAGTATATTTACATAAGACAAGGGAACTGGAAGTAGCCAAGAAAGGTCACATTTACAAAATAAAGAGAAGAAAGCAGTTTATTCAGTAGGAGGAGAAGAAAGCCCAAAGGGAATGGGAAAACAATAAGGAAGGAGGGGGGGGGGGGGAACCTCATGTGTCCCATTTGAGATCCAATCTTTGAGCCCAGGAGTTACTATAGTAACCAATTTGAAGGGGAATATTGACCAGTCTAAAGGGATATCAAGGCACCTTGATCTGCAGTCCTTATAAGCCATTGGAAAGAGGAACTTAGTAGGACTTTTTTCCATTCCTACATGGGAGACTGTACTCGTTCTTCAATAAATTTCCACCTCTGCTATACCACCTTCTGTCTGTGTATTTGAGAGGGCAGGGTAGGGCGAGGATGAGCTCCTGACTCCACTGTGGGGCAGGGCGGAGTTATCCAGCCCAATCAGAGTTAGCCGAGCCAGTGACATCACCACCGACCAGAGTAAAACCCCTGGACTGGGCAAAATTTGCTCTCTTCCGCCATGCTGCCGGCATGAGTGGGACAGAGCCCATGCTAGCATGGAAAAGGCTCTTTTGTTTATTGCATCGGACTCGGCTCCCTGATGGTCCTTGGGGATCACAAAGTCTGGGTGTAACATATTCAGTTTTCGGTTCCAGCAGACAAAGAATCTAGGTTCCAGTCCAAAAATTCAGAATCAGTAGTACGAGTGATGTTTATTGAAGGATCATGATGGGCCACCAAAGTAATCATGAGGAAGAGTTAGCATGAATAAAGAAGCACTTACAAAGGGAAGACAGGGTGTCAGCTGAGGTATAGGCTAGATATGTCTTAAAAATAAATTTCAAAAGGACAAGACATTTGTGAATCCCAGCTAGCCTTGTTAGAAAATGAGGACAGGCTAATATTGAACTGAAAATTCTGAGTTGTCAGGAGAAATGTAAGTAACTTTTTTTTTATTTACTCTTACCTTGACATTCTAAATGTGTATAAGGCAATCTATGTAGAGGGCACTGGACTCTGATAGTTTTCTGTTTATTATTCCACAAATGACTAGAAAGCACAGTCCATTATGCCTTTTCTTTCTTTCTTTTTTTAAAAATATATATTTTATTGATTTTTTACAGAGAGGAAGGGAGAGGGATAGAAAGTCAGAAACATCAATGAGAGAGAAACATCAATCAGCTGCCTCTTGCACACCCTGTACCAGGGATGTGCCCACAACCAAGGTACATGCCCTTGACTGGAATCAAACCTAGGACCCTTGAGTCTGCAGGCCAGCACTCTATCCACTGAGCCAAACAGGTTTTGGCATTATGCCTTTTAATAATCCATTAATATTAAAGTGTTAGTGAGTGCCCATAACCTCTACTCATACCCCAAAACCCCACCTTGGACACCTAAGCTACTGAAACATGTGATGCTTCTTTTAAAACTTGTCTTACTTTAATCTATTTAAGTACCTAAATGTCACTGTTATTAATCTGAATTTCTCGAATTTATTACTCAATAGTGTTTGCTATTCTATAAAACTATATAATCCCTTAGTGCTAATTAGATGTCACTTAAACCTTTCTAATGATATAAAACTGACCTGCTTATTCATGTTGTATTTCAACCCCTTCTGGACTGTGATTGCTTCAATCAGTGAAAAATGCTTTTATTGAATCCCATTCAGTTACATCGTAAGTTATTAAGATAATTATGTAAATTCAGTGTACAGTGCTGACATTACTAGATAATTTTAGATAAGTACACATAGCTTCAATTATCTACTTTGAATCTCAACTTAAAAATTTCATGTTTAGAGCAAAAAAAAATTATCAAATTATATAGTTTTTTAAAATTTATATAAAAATTCTCATATATTTCACTATGGTTTATAACACTCATATTTCCATCATTTCAGTTTTGCATAATGATCTATATGTTCTTAAATACACACACACACACACACACACACACTTACTTCTATTTTGTGATTTAAACCTTAAGTCCTTTTTAAAATTTCATCTAAGTAAATGAAAATTCATCATCTAATAATCTTGACCTACTCTAAAGAAAAGAAAAATGTAAACAAATACCAACTCCAATAATGCTAAAACCAAAATCAGTATTTGATATGGTTGATAGATCATGCAATGTTAAGGAGAATATTAAGATATTGACTGAGTACATATCTCAATATTCCAATGAATACATATCTAATATTGACATGTTAGTGCCCTGCCTGGCTAGTGTGGCTCAGTGGTTGAGTGTTGATCTATGAACCAGGAGGTCTAGTTTGTTTCCAGGTCAGGGTACATGCCCAGGTTGCAGGCTCTATCCCCAGCAGAGGGTGTGCAGGAGGGAGCCAATCAATGACGCTTTCTCATCATAGGTGTTTCTAGCTTTCTCTCCCTCTTCTTGCTTCTCTGAAGTCAATAAAAATATATATATTTAAAAACAAAATAGATATATAAATGTTTTAGTACTAAAATCTCTTATTTGATCACTGTGATGAAAACAAAAATAGTAATTGAAAAAAAAATGGTGTTCTAGTATGCTTACAGCTACAGTAAACACATTTTAGAGTAAATAAAATTGTAGGAAAAAAAAACACATCATACTTTTAGGTTATTTTATTTTATTCCATCATTTAGGAAAATTTAACCCATATCATAGAGGTAGAATATCAGACTGTTTTAATCAAAACCTACCTTCACTAACAAAATAGCCTCCTGTGAAGTATTGCTATGATATCCCTATCTACCTTTTCCCCTCATCCTGACATCCCTGAGCATCATTCCTAATGTTCATTTGTCCCATATAATCTTCCATTTTCCTTATAGGCCTAGCACATATTATCTGCTGTTTAACTATTGCTATCCTAATGACTTGCATGATATCCTTTTAAAAAAATATATTTTGATATTGATTTCAGAGAAGAAGGGAGAAGAAGAAAGAAATAAAAAGACAATCAATGATAAAAAAAAGAATCATTGATTGGCTGCCTCCTTCACACCTCCTACTGGGGACTGAGCTTGCAACTGCAACCCAGGCATGTGCCGCTGACTAGAACTGAACCGGGGACCCTTCAGTCCACAGGCCAACGCTTTATCCAATGGGCTAAACCAGCTGGGGCTCTGCGTGGCATTCTCGCGCCCTACTTCTCCTCCACTTTAGTTTGTCCCACATATTGTTGACCAAGTAGTTATCGGGAAATAAATAATGCCGATGTATTACCTGTATAATAATAATAACAATAATGAAAGTAATAAAATAAACTTCAATGACTTCCCAAATGCCACCCAATAACAACGAAATTCCTTAGGAAACCATACTCTACTCAAAATCAAAATATGTTAATACATTGTTACATGCTACTTTGAATAAATATCTATTATTTACTACAAAGGTCTATGGTCGACGAAACCAGTTTGGCTCAGTGGATAGAGTGTCGGCTTGGGCACTGAAGGGTCCTGGGTTCAATTCCAGTCAAGGGCATGCACCTTGGTTGCGGGCATATCCTCAGTAGAGAGTGTGCAAGAGGCAGCTGATCGATGACTCTCTCTCATTGATGTTTCTAACTCTCTATTTCTCTCCCTTCCTCTCTGTACAAAATCAGTAAAATATATTAAAATAAAAAAGTCTATGGTGAAATTAAAGAGAGAGAAGAAGAAGAAGAAGAAAAAGAAGAAGAAGAAAGAGGAGGAGGAAGAGGAGGAGGAGGAGGAGGAAGAGGAGGAGGAGGAGGAAGCATTGCAGTGGTTAAATGCTAGCCTCAGTTTTGAACCAAAGTTCATTTTCTATCTCTAAATTATTGATAATGTAATTTATACTCTGTGGCTAAAGAATTACTTTTTGGATCATTGTCTAGATTTCAGATGACTGTATAACACAAATTTGCATGCACATATATTTTAAATCAAGATTTAATAATATATAAAGCATCTATGTTTTATCTATTTGGTTTTCTTGCTATTCAAATATTGGAAAAGAGTAATAAAGGATCTCTATACTATAATAATTCTCATAATCTAGGTACATTTTGTTGGTTTGTTTTCTATTTTGCTATACTTTAATATTCAGTGAACAAAGGTACATTAATCATAACTTTTAAAAATTAATATTTATTACATAGTATTAAAATATAATCCATGCTCAAATAATAACAAAAATAAAATTATCTCTAGTCAATGTAAACATTGCTCAGATCATTTATAGACACACACACACACACACACATATATATATATATATATATATATATATATATATATATATATGTTTTCTAAAAACAAGATCCTAACATACTTATTTTTCAAACAGCTTTTTCACTTAAAATTATATGCTCTATGCTTGGCAGGATTACTAATTAAAAGTTATTCTGCAAGATAATTTACTAAGTGTGTGAACCTAGGGAAGAAACTTAATACCACTGTGATTAAATTTGTTATCAGATATATTTAGAAATAAAAATAATACCTTCTATTTGGGCTCTTGAAAGGATTATATGCAAACTACCTAGAAAATATAGAATTTGCTACAAAATAATAACAATATACTGCTATTTTATGCAAAAATAAATTTTTTCTAGGATAGTAAATAGCATGTATACATTGTTATTATTAGGATGAAAATAATCTATGGGAAATAGTAGGGGTCCATATTAATTATAAAACACTGATGAGGTGTCAAATAGAAATTTAGAATGATATAGTAGAGTGCTGTTAGTTACAAGGAACAATGTTAAAAACATACTGTTAATTACAAAAGTTCAAACTAAACATTTATGAACTTGCACCAGTGGAAAACAAACTCATTTGTATAACATATAAATAACTAGTCTAGTTAAATGTCTTCCTCCACTCAGTTGTTTCACATTTTTCTATAACAAATACAGATTATTTGCCATAAGTATGACAAACAGAGAGTTAATATCTTTGACTTTCAAAAATTACTGTGAGGAAACTAAGATTGTGGAATAGGTAAACACCTAAATTGCTGTCTCACACAACAATTTCAAAACTACAACTAAAAGACAAAATGGACATCATCCAGAACCACAGGACCTGGCTGAGTGGAAATTCTACAACTAGAAGGAAAGAGAAAAGCACACTGAGACACAGAGGAGCTGCAGGAGGCAGAGGTACTGAGAAGCATGCACACGCATGCACTCAGAGAGGACTGGTAACTGAGTATGAGGTTGGCTTTCTCAAGGAGAAGGGAGACAAAAATTCCCAACTGCACTGAACATCAGTTCTGGGTGAGACTCTGGGGACCCAGACTCATACAAGGTGAAACTGGACTGTCAAGAAAGAAAAAAGCATACTGAGACTCAGAGTTGCTGTGGAAGGCAAAGGTACTGAGATGCACTTGAGGAGAGGGCGGGCAACTGAGTACATGCCTGGCTTTCTCAAGTGGAAGGGAGACAAAAGTTTCCAACTGCACTGAACTCCAGTTCTGGGTGAGACTCTGAGGACCCAGACTCATTTGGGGAGAAACTGGACAATCTGGCAATGAGCAGAATTTGAGGGTGACTTTCTCAGAAGTGCTTGCAGTGATTACCCCTGGACACTGATACACAGATACACAGGGCTCATGGGAAACCAATGCTGTTTGCTCTGCCCTGAGACTCTGCCCCATCCAAGGTGAGCACAGAGGATTTTGCAAGTCATCTACATAAGGGTGTCTCCAGCACAGTTCTCCCAGCAGATGATCCTAGGAGCCATTTGGCCTGGAGGTCAATTCCTCCCAGTGATACCAAAACAATCAAGGCTTAACTACAACAAGAATGTGCACACAGCCCAAAAAGGGGTGCAACAAGAGTGTCCACCTCAGCTAACTGGGAGGGCAGAACCACTGGGCCATGCTAGGACACCTAGCACACAAAGCCACTCTATCACTCAGGGAAGCAGCCAAAATGCAGACACAAAGAAACAGATCACAAATGAAAGAAATGGAGGAAAGCAAATGATTGAATATAGAGTTCAAAACCACAGTTATAAGATTTTTCAAGAATTTTCTAGAAAAGGCCAATGAATTTAGTGAGATCCTCAGGGATGTGAAAAAGAACCAACTAGAAATTAAGCATACACTGACTGAAAAAAAAAAAAAAATCAGAGATCTATTGATAACAGCAGACTAAAGGATCACTAGAATCAAGTCAAATATTTGAAATGCAAAGAAGTAAAAAACACTCAATCAGAGAAGCAAAAAGAAAAAATAACCCAAAAATATGAAGATAGTGTAAGGAGCCTCTGGGACAACTTCAAGCATACCAACATTCAAATTATGGGGGTGCCAGAAGAAGAGAGATAGCAAGATACTGAAAACTTAGTTGAAGAAATAATGATCAAAAACTTCCCCCACCTGGTAAAAGAAATAGACTTATAAGTCCAGGAAGTGCAGAAAACCCAAACAAAAGGAATCCAAAGAGGACCACACTAAGACACATCATAATTAAAATGCCAAGAGCAAAAGACAAAGAGAGAATATTAAAATCAGCAAGTGCCAAAACTGGTTTGGCTCAGTGGATAGAACGTCAGTCTGCGTGAGCCCAACTGCTTCTCTCGAGTCATCCACATGGAGGGCCAGAAGCACATCGTCATCTTTGCCCTGCGCCGCATCCTGCGTGGTGAGGAATTCACCTATGACTACAAGTTCCCCATTGAGGATGCCAGCAACAAGCTGCCCTGCAACTGTGGCGCCAAGCGCTGCCGTCAGTTCCTTAACTGAAGCTGTGGTTGCCCACACCTCCCGCTGCCATCTTCCCCCTGGTCTGGGGGCTCCCTAGTCCCTCCAGAGCATCTCACCCCCACCCTCATGTCCAAGGTGAATGTGGGCATGCAGGTGGCAAGGGCCCTGCCCCTACCCCTCCAGGCCACTCAGCAATTGCCCCCTTCTTGCCCTGGGGGCCCAGAATGTAGATATTGTACAAAGGTTTCTAAATCCCTTCTTTTCTGTGCACTTTTTTATTTAAGAGGTGGGATGCCAGGTGGGAACCTCCCCAATAAAGTCTGTCAATGTTTGGGGAAAAAAAAAAAAAAGAACGTCAGTCTGCGGACTGAAAGGTCCCAGGTTCGATTCCAGTCAAGGGCATGTACATTGGTTGCAGGCACATCCCCAGTAGGGGTGTGCAGGAGGCAACTGGTCGATGATTCTCTCTTATGGATGTTTCTAACTATCGATCCTTCTCCCTTCTTCTCTGTGAAAAATCAATAAAATATATTTAAAAAATAAAAAGTAAAAGCAGCAAGAGAAAAATTGTTAGTTACCTACAAGAGAGCACCCATATGACTGTCAGCTGATTTCTCAACAGAAGCTATGCAAGCCTGATGGAAGTGGCTAGAAATATTCAAAGAGATGAATAGCAAGAACCTACAACCAAGATTACCCAGCAAAGATATCATTCAGAATTAAAGATCAGCTAAAGAGCTTCACAGATAAGAAAAAGCTAAAGGAGTTCATCACCACCAAATCAGGATTATATGAAATGCTGAAAGGTATTCTTTAAGAAGAGGAGGAAGGAGAAGAAAAAGGTAAAGATAAAAATTATGATCAACAAATACATATATATCAACAAGTGAATCTAAAGATCAAGCGAATTAAAAATCTGTGGAACAGAATAAACTGGTGACTATAATAGAATCAGGGGCATAGAAAGGGAGTGGACTGATAATTTTCAGGGGGGAAGGGGTGTGGGGGTGCGGGAAGAGATTGGATAAAAATTGTACACCTATGGATGAGGACAATGGTGGGGGGGGGTAAGGGCAGATGGGGTGGGAATTAGGTGGAGGGGAGCTATGGTAGAAAAAAGAGGAACAATTATAATAATCTGAACAATAAAGCTTTATTAATTAAAAAAATCTTATTGTGAATGACTAAGAAGGTCTGAAAGTTTTCAGCTTTACTAAACTTTTTATAGGTTTCTTCCTGACTTTAGACTCCTAACTTCCTTTTCCTTAGAACAAATTAATCCAAAGGGCAATGTGATTTTAAATTATTTCTCTACCCGAAGTCTCTTTCCAGTGTTACAAGCCAGAAGTGCCATTTACAAGGATCTGAGAATTATGTCCTTGAAATGTAATCATCAAGGAAGAGAGTACCCCTCTTTGATAGTTTCTGTAGGATGGTGCCATGGTAAAAGCCTAGCTTTGTTGAGAGTTTTACTTCAAATTGTAAATAAAATCAATTGTGTCTTCTCATCTTCTTGTAAGTTTTCTCTTTTTTAAACAGAGACTAAGTGGTTCTGAATTTGAACCGCTTGATCCTTAGTATAACTTGGGACAAATTACATGATTAAACTTTAATTTCCTATTAGTAAAAAGAAATGTATAGTCCCTCCCAAACAGGGCGGTTGTAAGGATCAAATGAGATATGTAAAGTGTTTTAAAGAATAATACATAGCAAAAGCTCAGTAAAGGATAGAAATAGCATAGCCCTAAGGACCTGAATAAACAATTACAATAATCTGTTATTCAGCAGGTGATCCATGTCAGTTGTAAATTGTTTCAAAAAATTCAAGTTGAAACAGTGAATTGATAGTTTTCAATCCAAGTAGTGTAGATTTTTTTTTTCCAAATGTTTCAACACAGTTGAAAACTGGCAAAGCAAAAATATTCTCATATACCAGGGTGGAAGTAGAAATTGTGACTATCTTTATAGAGGATAATTAAAAATAAGTATCAAAAAAGTTTCAACATTGGTAAATATTAATCAACACTGATGTTAGCAAAACATTGGAAGCAACTGAAGAAGATAAATAATATTGTATAACTATTCTTTCTTATATTAACACACACACACACACACACACACACACACACACTGAGTGGCCAGATTATTATGATCTCTGAACGCATAATAATCTGGCCACTCAGTGTATATCCTATATAATAAAAGGCTAATATGCAAATCGTTACCTCCACCAGGAGTTTGACTAGCAGGCAGGCCAGCCAACCACCATGTCCCTCCCCCTGGCTAGGCTGGCTGGACCCCACCCATGCACAAATTTATGCACTGGGCCTCCAATATATATATTGAGTGGCCCAATTATTATGTGTTCAGAGATCATAATTTGTATATATACTCAGTGTATATATACTGTGTATGTGTGTGTATATCTATCTATCTATCTATATCTATCTATCTATCTATCTATCTATCATCTTTCTATCTATATATCTCACACAATGGCAAGTTTTTTCCCATTATTATTTATCTCCTCTTTACTCTCTTCTACTTCTTTCCACCCACCTTTCCTCTGGTAATTTTCACACTGTCATCTGTGTCTGTATTTTGTTTGTTTGGTTGTTGTTGTTTTTTGTTTGTTTGTTTGTTTGGTTTGCTTAATCCCTTCACCTTTTTCACTCAGTCCACCAACCTCCTTTCCCCTTAACAGTTGTTGGTCTGTTTTTTGTATTTGTAAGTATGTTTCTATTTTGTTTTTGTTTTTTTTTCATTAAATTCCACATATATGTGAAATCATATGGTACTTGTCTCTCTCTGACTGCGTTTTTCACTCCACTTAATAATCTCCAGTTCCATCTAGGCTGTCACAAAGGATAAGGTTTTCTTTATTTAGAGCCTAGTAGTATTCCATTGTGTACTAAATGTACCACTGCTTTTTTTATCTACTCATCTACTGTTGGGCATGAGGGCTTTGGCAGGACATATGCTAAAATTAGAATTGTACAGTGAAGATTAGAATGGCCCCTGTAAAAGGATGACATGCAAATTCCCACTGTATTTTATATTTATAAATCTATCCCTAAATAGACATTAAGATATCAAGTGGGATTCATAAAATTAGATGATGCTACTTAATGATCCCACAGAATCAGTGAAACATTAGTTCAGTCAAGACAAGTTTGCTAATGAAAGTCTGAAGGGCAATTAAAAAAAAATATATATATATATATTATTGATTTTTTTACAGAGAGGAAGGGAGAGGGATAGAGTTAGAAATATCGATGAGAGAGAAACATCAATCAGCTGCCTCTTGCACACCCCCTAACAGGGATGTGCTCACAACCAAGGTACATGCCCTTGACTAGAATCAAATCCGGGACCTTTCAGTCCACAGGCTGACGCTCTATCCACTGAGCCAAACTGGTTTTGGCATGAAGGGCAATCTTTTTTATTTGACTTTTTATTTTTATTTATTTATTAAATATATTTTATTGATTTTTTACAGATAGGAAGAGAGAGGGATAGAGAGTCAGAAACACCGATGAAAGAGAGTCATCGATAAGCTGCCTCTTGCACACCCCCTACTGGGGATGTGCCCGCAACCAAGGTACATGCCCTTGACCGGAATCGAACCCGGGACCTTTCAGTCCACAGGCCGACGCTCTATCCACTGAGCCAAACCGGTCCCGGCTATTTGACTTTTTAAATAAATATTTTTGATGAACTAGTTTCTGTTCTCCACAGAGATAAAACTTAAAACCATTGACTATGTATTGACTATTGAAAACAGCCTCTCATCTAAGAACTTTCAAAGTAAATGGACTCATTCTATATTGGAGATGATGTTAATAAAGACAAATATGAAGGATTTTATTTGCTCAGAAGATATAAACCTAGTGTATTTTTGTTTTACTCTCCAAATCAACATTTTCCTTTTCATTTCTAGCACTCAATTTTATTTAAAGCATGTTTTATGGTAAATGGGTATGCTTAAATGACACATCATGAAACTGCTACATGTGGCTCACATGAAGATACACAGAAGTTCAAATGAAACATTTATGGACTTAAAAGCACCACAGGAAAATAAACTCAGATCCAAAACTTCCAAAGAACTGCTGCAGAGTACATTACTTTTGGCTAAAAATTAAAATGACACCTGGAAAATATTTCAAGGGACAGAGCCCAAATCTAATCATTTTCTTACTTAATATCATTTAGGCTTGAAATAGGATAGTTTATTTAATTTGGGTAAAGGAACAGCCAGTGTCAATTTATTTATGCAGTATGTTTACTGTTTTCCTTGATATTACAGCGATAATTACAATTTTAGAATGGGTAATTTTTAAAGAATAACACTTCTTTCACAGTTTCTCATTTTTGTAAAACTTCCCTCTACTTGACCCAGAAACCAATGAAAGTTCTTGAATGCTTTCAGCTTGTTCACATTTCTCCTCCTCCTATGTCTTGTAGGAACAAGGTCAAAGTGATTGGGAATTATGGAAGATTAAACATACCTAATTTTGTAGTGAGAAGTCCTCAAATATGAGTATAAATTGAATGAGTGCAACACTTTGGGCACAATTCAAATAAGCACAACAGCTTATCAGCTTTAAAATTAAGGACAAATGCCCTTCTGATGTGGCTCAGTGGTTGAGCATCGACTTATGAACCAGGAGGCCACAGTCCAAATCCTGGTCAGGGCACATCCCCAGGTTGTGCATTCGATACCCTTTGTGGGGTGTGCAAGAGGCAGCTGATCATTGATTCTGTCTCATCGTTGATGCTTCCATCTTTCTTTCCCTCTCCCTTTCTCTTTGAAATCAACAAAAACATATTTAAAAAGAAAAACAACTAAGGACACCTCATTTTCTAAGGTCACTGTCATGTGCAGATTTTGTTTACTAAAGTCAAGATTTGTTGTTTCTGGAGGACACCCTACTCACCCCTAAAGGTAAAAACTCATGTGTGCTTTTTAATCAGGGATTCAAAACCAGGCGGAACTACATTGCTGACGTTTATGAAAACTATCATCAAGTATCCCATCCAGCACTGCCCACTTATAAGGCAAGTTCCCTTTTCATTGACTTTTAAGGAAGTACAAAAAGTGAAACATAAAAATATAATCCCCTACCTCTTAGGTCTTTCAGGTGAAAGTGTCCCAGTAGCTTGAGGCTCACCATTTACCCTCCATCACTCCTAGTTTGCTATTTTCTAAGGTTTCCACGCACCCTAGTGCCCGTGCCCTCCCTTTTCTTTATCAATGTCAGATTAGCTGGGTTTATTCACACTCAAGGCAAAAATGAGAGATCCAATTGAGCACAACACACAGGCTTAAGACACTCTAACAAGGGACAAAATGGTAAAAACAATTATAAAAAAGTATTGAATAATTGCAGTTTCCTAAATTTTAGGTGATAAAAGAGTTGTAACAGTCTTATCAACATCCTTAAATTTCCATCTACTAAACACTGGCTATGGTCAGAGAATGAATTTTTTTTAATTTAATTTAATTTTTTTTATTTTTAAATATATTTTATTGATTTTTTACAGAGAGGAAGGGAGAGGGAGAGAGAGTTAGAAACATCGATGAGAGAGAAACATCAACCAGCTGCCTCTTGCACACCCCCTACCGGGGATGAGCCGCAACCAATGTACATGCCCTTGACCGGAATCGAACCTGGGACCTTTCAGTCCGCAGACCGATGCTCTACCACTGAGCCAAACCAGTTTCGGCCAGAGAATGAAATTGTTCATGCTTTTAAAATGCACTTAGTCTTCACAATATGATGAATTCAAATGGTTCTGTACAATTCTTCTACAAAAATCAAATTGATATGTTTTCCTTGTGAATCTCTTCAAACAACTCATGTGTAATTACTATTATGCTGTTAAACACTGCATATTGCCTAGTATTGTATATTTGTTTAAAGTCAATTTCTGATTAAAAAGAATTTGAGATGGCCAACTAGAAGAGCATGATACAAATAAGTTGATTTAAGAGAAATGGAGGTCAGGACTGAAAGAGACCAAATAAAACATGCCAAGAGCAAATGCTAATATAGTTGTTCTATTAGAGATCAAGAATTTACCTTCATTGTGATTGTACCATGAGTCATTTAACATTTTAATGATTATTTTACAAACAAAGAAGATATAAAATCAAAGTAGCATGAGTTCAAGCAATACATGTGAGTTTATCTGTAATTAAAATTATGCTGGCAGTTAAATTAACTCCACCTACATACAGATACAGCACCTAATTAAATATAATACTTATATTAATTTCAACTTTTAACATATTTCATTTCATTATCTGGAAGGTGTCTAATAGGAGTGTTGTAAAATTATGCTGAATTTTGTAAGTATATACATTATTAACAATAAAAATATAGAATTTGCTTCATGCCATGGCAAAATATTGCCATCTCTTATTTATAGTTAGTTTTATCAAAACAAACAAATAAAAACTCTACAGACAGGATATTCAAGTAACCTTTTGTAAACATATTACTAAAAGCACCATCTGCTGGTTACTAGAAACTGATGCATTTCAATCTGTCTTAATACATCCTTTGATAAAATAATATAAAGCATCAAACAGACTGTCAAATTACAGCAGGAAGATTAGGGAGAGGTGGGGGAGACAAGAGATCAATGGAAGGACTTGAATGCATGCATATAAGCATTATCAAAGGATGAAAAACATTGGGAGGTGAGGACATATATTGGAGAGGGGTGGGAGGGGTAATGGTAAGATATGTATACATATAATGTCTTAATTAAAAAAATAAAATAGCCGAAACCGGTTTGGCTCAGTGGATAGAGGGTCGGTCTGCGGACTGAAAGGTCCCAGGTTCGATTCCGGTCAAGGGCATGTGCATTGGTTGCGGGTACATCCCCAGTAGGGGGTGTGCAAGAGGCAGCTGGTCGATGTTTCTCTCTCATGGATGTTTCTAGCTCTCTATCCCTCACCCTTCCTCTCTGTAAAAAAAAAAAGAAAAAAAAATCAATAAAATATATTAAAAAAATAATAAAATAAAATAAAATAACCAGAAAAATAAAATAATAGAAAAGTATTTCTCTCTTGCATGCCTGCATGGATTTCCCCTCTGAAAAGTTACCAGTCTAGAGAAAGAGAAAGTAGATTTTATTGGTAAAATGTTTTAATCTATGTGTGTGTGCTTGCAATGGAAATTAATTTTTCAGCTTGCCTTTTATAAGCTAATGGATGTATTTTCTCTTCTAAATCGTCTTACATAACCAAAAGGCAATTGTAGTTCAGTAAGTGCAGAGGCCTAACTCACAAGAGACATTATAAAATCTAAATAAAGGGTTTTAACTAGCCCAGCCTGCAGCCCGATTCTAGCACACAGTAGGTTCGAAATCAGTTTTGGCTCAAAGAAGAAAGAAAAAATAAATAAATTCAGTGCTCTGACTTGGTGTGAGATAAGATCAAACTGAGGGGGGAAACCCTCACATTTCAGTCATTAGATATTTTTAACCATGCCAAAATTTTATGTGTGAATTTAACTGAACAAGGAAGGGAGTGATGCTTTATTTTTAAAGAATGATCATCACAGAAAGTAAATTTAGAATTTTTTGAGATTTCAAAAATGTGGCAAAGTATAATGGATCTTTAGTATGAGCATATGACCCAGTGGAATATAAAGATAGGGCAGATAAATCTTCTATTGCTAAATAGCTTTATTGTAAACTCAATAAAAATAATTTTCCACATTCTCTTGAGAGTATTGAATTAGATTATTTTAAATTAAAACTTAAAATATGAAATTCTGACCTGTAGGAGGAAAAGGTTTTTTTTTTGGTTTCTTTCTTTCTTTTTTAAATTTCTCCCTATTACAGATGGAAAAGTTGATTCAAGGGTAATCAGGATGAAGTCTTACAGAATTGGTAGAGTTGGCATTTTAAATTGGGCCTTTTGTTTAAGAAAGCAATGTTTTTCAAATTGATGAAGAAGACCCTCAATTATACCCGCACATTTTCCTGGGATTTGGAAGGATGAATACAACTCCCCCAAGCTTCACTATGATGTGACTTTAGCACCTTTCTTACATGATCCAAATATACCTCTTTAAGTAAAATATATTGACATTAAAAACTATGCATCTGGAGACTGTAACCCACTTTGAGAATAAACTCTTAGCATTTCAGTGTGTGATTCCACATGACAGTTGAACTGCAAAATGACTCTTCTTTCACTAAATAATTGGACAAATGTAACAGTTTATACAACAGACACTTTCTAAGTGTTTTTGGAACATTTATGAATTCAATAGGAAGAAAAAAGGCTTTCATACAAACTCTGTAGGTGATGATAAAAAATGTTTAGCATAGCTTTAGGGGAAAAATGCTTCTGCCAGGAATGCTTTCCTAGTTTTACAGTAAAAATAAGCCTTCATAAATGCCAATATTAATAGAACTCTTCATCCAACAGGCATCAATATTAGATTTAAAAAGTGAAATGTCTAGAGTCCACACACAATTCTTAAAAAAAATCTATCTGATTTTGGTATATACTATATTCCCGAGAAGGTCCAAGACTGAGAGTTGGAACTTAGGGATTTGGAACTATATGAACTAGTATTTCCTTCCTTCCTTCCTTCCTTCCTTCCTTCCTTCCTTCCTTCCTTCCTTCCTTCCTTCCTCTCTCTCTCTCTCTCCCTCTCTCTCTCTCTCTCTCTCTCTCTCTCTCTCTCTCTCTCTCTCTCTCTCTCTCTCTCTCATGGTTTGTTACATAGAACCAGTTTTGTAATAGAAATGTCAGCTTCCAGTATGTTACATAGATATTTATATTAATAACAAAAACACTATAAGAGTGTTTTTAGTAAAAATGCATTACGTGTCAGCCTAACACCATTTCTCTCCATAGCATCCAGAAGTTCTTTGTGAGAGCCACCCTTCTTTCCGTCGTGTTGAAACACAGGTTTGGGTGGCACTGGCTTCCGAGGAGAGCTCTGAGGACCACACACTACCCTCTGGGCTGCCATTCCTCTTGCCCCAATGAGTAGTAGCCCAGATGATCTAATGCCAATCTCCTCTGTCCTTTGCTTCCTGACCAAAGTGATTTCAAACAGAGTAAATCGCAGGATTTCCATGCCCAGAATTTGTTTGGTGGTTGGAGGAAGAATACTTTCATTCAAACAAGGAGAAAGCACCCTTACAGGCGCCATCATGAGATCCTGAAGGGATCTAACTTTTAGATTTGGCTGCTACTGCAGAAGAACAGAGTTGGAAAAATTCAGAGTCCTGGGGAGCATTGTTCTAACCCTTGCCTGGATTTCAGTTTACATTGGGTTTATCAGTTGAATGAGCCAGGCATTTCTCTTTATTGCTGATCCCAGCTTAATTTAGGCTTCCTGTTACTCACAAACAAACACCTAATAATTAAAAGGCATTGTGTTAAATACTGGCTTGGGAGGCAGATGATTTTATTGCCTCCATTTCACTGACAAGAAAACAGATTTGTTGAGGTTAAATGGTTTCCTTAAGATCACACATCTAATAAATTATCAGAGCTGCAAATCAAATATGTACTTTTTATTACAAAGTTCACGCTGTTAAACCTTACACTACGGGTATTCTAGATGAAAGTGTGGTTGTTTAGAAAAGCTGTCCAGGGCTGGAATATTGGCTTCACCATTATTAGCTGTGTGACCTTGAGTGAGTTGTTTAAACTCATTGGGTCTCAATTTCTTCAATGGGAAAATAATAGTTTCTAACTTAAATGAGGATTACAGGAGTTAATATATATTAAGTGCTTAGGAATGTACCTATATAATATTAATCACTTAAAACATTAGCTCTTAATATAATTACGAGTGATAGAGTTAGTTTGTACATTGAGATGCACAACCTGGAGGGAGACAACCCCAGTATTCTAGCTCCGTGGTAGGCAAACTGCAGCTCACGAGCCACATGCGGCTCTTTGGCCTCTTGAGTGTAGGTAAACCAATTAGAGTTTACCACAAAATACCACGGCCTGGGTGAGCCTATTTTGAAGAAGTGGTGTTAGAAGAAGTTTAAGTTTAAAAAATTTAGCTCTCAAAAGAAATTTTAATTGTTGTAATGTTGATATTTGGCTCTGCTGACTAATGAGTTTGCTGACCTCTGTCCCCGCCCACATCACAAATCCAAACAAGGAAGTAAGCCAGCTCCTAGGGGAAACACTGTCTAGAGAACGCTCCCTCTGGCTTGCTCACCCGCCCTGTAGAGCAGGACCTGCCAGCCTCCTAAGCCAATCCCTGCCCTCCAGCCAGCCCTGCCCTGCCTCCTTGTGGCCTGTCCCAGTTCTGTGACCATCTCCTCCCTAAACCCCTCATCATCCCCCAAAAGGAAGCTGAGATAACCCGCCCCTACCTTCCCTAAGGGAAAATAATTTTGCATAAAACTGATCTTTCTTTCCTTCTTTCCTTCTTTCCTTCTTTCCTTCTTTCCTTCTTTCCTTCTTTCCTTCTTTCCTTCTTTCTTTCTTTCTTTCTTTCTTTCTTTCTCTCTCTCTCTCTCCCTCCCTCCCTCCCTCCCTCCCTCCCTCCCTCCCTCCCTCCCTCCCTCCCTCCCTCTCTCTCTCTCTCTCTCTCTCTCTCTCTCTCTCTTTCTCTTTGTGTGTGTGGGGGGAGAGAAAGGGGTGGCTAATAACTTTCTTGCCCTGCCCAGTTTCTTCCTATAAAAGCCTTCCATGTTGTACAGCTTCTGAGTATCTCTCTACTTGCTAGATAGGATGCTGCTTGATTCACGAATCCATGAATAAATCCAATTAGATAATCAAATTTATTCAACTGAATTTTTGTTTTTAACAAGGGTCAAGGCCTCCCTCAGAGATGTGGTATTTTTTTTATTTTTATTTTTTTAAATATATTTTATTGATTTTTTACAGAGAGGAAGGGAGAGAGATAGAGAGCTAGAAATGTCGATGAGAGAGAAACATCGACCAGCCGCCTCTGCACACCCACTACGGGGATGTGCGTGCAACCAAGGCACACCCACTACAGGGATGTGCCTGCAACCAACCTTGACCGGAATCGAACCCAGGACCCTTCAGTCCGCAGACCGACGCTCTACCACTGAGCCAAACCGGTTTCGGCCAGAGATGTGGTGTTACCGATGAAGCATTTGCTAACAGAATTCTCTCCACTTCTCTGAGGGCACCTGTCCTGCTGAGTTTTGGGAAATTCACCTTTTTGGTTTATTTTGGTGAGGGCACTCTTTCTAAAGAGTTGCCAGCTGTTTCTGCAGGTTTCAGCTCTCAGCTTTATCTGGGGTCGACTCTGGCAGCAGAAATATTAGTGGGCCTGTTTAAACCAGTTAAGAGTTTACCTTTCTATCCTGAAAACAGATGGCTCCTCTCTCCTTCTTTACCATGAATTAGATCCAGGAATCTAACCTTATTTCCTGCCAGTGAAGTAAAAGAGTCAGCATTTTATCCCACTGGATTAGTCTCCCCTCCTCTGCTGCCATCTTGCCATGCTTACTTCATGCAGGCTGGAGACTTATCATTTAACAAGAATGTTTTTCACTGACTTACTTGTGAGCTTCCATTTATCTTTCCTGGCTGCTAAAATTTCTGAACGTAAAATATTTCCTCAGCCTGGGCCTGAGCTGTCTTTGCTGCAGGACATGTTTTAGAAAAAGGGAAGATTTGTTTCGTTCTGTTTTCTAATCTGTAGTTCTCTAAAAGGAAGGAAAAGGTTTCCTTCCCAAATTAAACGTGGAGGACATCTCATCACCCGGAGGCAAGGATCCCAACCTAGCTAATTATTTATATGAAGCTATTTATAGATACTGTCGAACTCAAGGGTAACACTGTGTGGACCAAACAAATTCTGGGCCTAATCACACTGTACAGGATATAAAAAGGTCATAAAAGATTCATTAACAAGATGGAGCAACCCGAGAATGTGATGTAAAGTGTACTTTTATATAACTTCAAGGCTCTCAGCTCCTGCAGCTCCCAATATTACTCACTGCTTAGGTGGGTGTAGAGCTCCTTTTCCCAGCTTAATTAGTAACATATCGATAACAATGAAGAGCTATTTGCCTATGTATTAAAAGACTGTTATATAAAACTGTTCCTTAGTCATGGTACATTTCATATTTGAAAAAAGCCATTTAAATTCTCTATAGGTAAGGGAAAGAAAGGAAGAATTATAGGTTTTAAATTAGGGGGTGAAGAGGAAGAAAGGAGAGAGGGGTGGAGGGATCCCTTATGCTTCTATGTAATTACCGCCTTTTGGATTGATGCCATTGTCTCTTGCCTTCTATTTTTTCCTCCTCCTAATTATAGTCAGGCCTATGTTCGCTATGAAGTATGCTTGGGGAAACAGGGAGCCAGCAATATTCACCTGGTTATCCCCCTCAAAACGTATCTCAATAGCTGGTACGTAAAAGAAAAAAAAAATGCAAGTGAAATGTAAGTGTGTGTCAGTAAAAAGGAACAAAAACAGAATGAAGGGAAATCAGCACGCAGCGCCCATGGAAAGGGTAAAGGCAGGGGGAAGTGGGGAGGAGAGGAAAGGAGACAGTCACAGGAAAGAAAGAGAGCGAAGAAGCGAGGTGAAAACATACAGGGTGAAAAGAAAAGCTACCTGGTGGATTTGTCATGCCAGATTTTATGTCTGGAATCTGCCTTTTATCGAAATGCATGTGCTAAGAGACATGCCATTGCATTTCTTATCATACACCCTGCTGAACCCTTGGTAACCTCTTATTTTTTAGAAACAAAAGTTATAATTTCAGCCACTAGGTTTTACCCATTAACTCCATAGCCTGCTTGATATAACCTGAGATTAAGTTACATTTAAAGTCTAAGCGAGCTCACAGGTGTTAGGAGTAGGTTGGAGCTATTAGGTCTGACAATAATAGTTTTCTGCAAGATCCCAGTTACATGGCAACCCCGCAGCTTGCTGTTTGGGTTGACATTTTTACAGCTGTGTGGCTGAAAAAAGAGAGATTTCCAGCATTTGGGGTTAAGTGTCATCTTTCTTTCTCCTCTCCCTCTCTTCCTTCTTTCATTTCTTTCTTCTCCCTCATCTTCTCATTCTCTTTTTTTTCAGTGAACTCAAAGACTGCATTAGAACATTTCCAGCCCACAGTTTGAGGGATATAAGAATTGGAGCTTTACAATGACAGCTTCTAAAACTATAACTTCCCAAATATATTATTCACTAGTGAAGTGCGAAGCCCTGAGAGAGAGTGAGGTGAGCTATGATCTATGGATTCCAAGTGCTGTCATTGGGAGAAGTTACACAGGACTCTCCACATAACTTGGCAGGTGATTTATTCCTATTTAGGGATTTTAAGTTGCACTATTGACGCATAAATTGAAATAAGCTGACACATGGCTTCTCTACTACAGCAGTGATGTCTCAAAAGGCACAGTACATGCTCCAGGTAGAGAGTTGCTTGGAGCAGAGATCTCTTGAGGGCTCAGTGAGACAGTAACAGGCCAAATGGCCCAATAGCCACCTGAGAACCGTGTGACCTGGTAACCTCAGAGTTCCTGAGTTTTCTCACTTGAAAAATTTGGAGAATAGCCAGGGTTTTGAGATGGCTGCTAAATGTGAATCACCAGTTTGTCTTCTCCTGAGTTTAGAGCAGTTAGGAAGCTATATAACTACGCAGAAATGTCATCTCTTTATTTCCTTTTATTTTTTACAAGAGTTTATTGATTTCTAGAAAGATAAGAAGGTTGAGAAAGAGACAGATGTTGATGTTAGAGCACTACATTGATCAGCTGCCTCCTGCATGTCCCCCACCAGAGACTGAGCCTGCAACTTGGTCATGTGCCCTGACCTGGAATCAAACCATCAACCTCTTGGTGAATGGGATGATACCCAACAAACTGAGCCACTTTGGCCAGGGCAAAACTTTGTTTCTTTAATCTGACCTTTTCTCTTTCTTTCCTTTTGATTCAAACTGGAATTTTGAATCCAGCACCATGATTAATCCTTGCATGCCCAACCCCTTAATTACTAAGCCCACAGGACAATGAGGTTCTGTGTTAGCATCAAATAATCTTAAGTACAAAGTTTCAGGTCTGTTGACCAAGGAGATAGAACTTGAGTCAAAGTTGAGACAACATCTGGGCCTCAGTTGAGTTTCAGCTCCAGAAAAACAAGACAATCAGACCAGACACGCCCTTGTGTATCTTGACAGAGCAACAACATGGCTCATATCAGGACCAAATGCGATGATCAACTACCCTGTACCGTAGCAATAACCAATTAACAGAGGCCATGACCCTAACCCTTCCATGATTAATGACTTTCCCTTATATAACTAACCACCACCCCCCAGAAGCCGTCAGAGAGCCAGGTCTTAGCAAAAGCACTCCCCTGTTTTGTGCCCTTTCTTAAATAAACCTTTACTTTCTTTGCTACAGACCCCTTTTTTGAATGTGATTGGGCTTTGATGTGTGCAGGCCAAGGAACCCAATCAATTCGATAACACTTGTCCAAGATAAGATTAACCCTAGGATCGCCACTTGCTCATCACAGACGTTCTGTGGTGCTCCACAGACTGGTTCTAAGATATTTGGCTTTGTGTTACTTTACAAAATTCAGCCCAACTTACCAGAAAATTGCTCACATACAATTGCATCTATTACTTCCTTGTCCTCTGAATTTCTTATCAAACACAGCTTTTCATTCAATAAATATTTAAGCGAGGCCCTAATACGTGCCAGGCTGAGAGTTTCTCCAGATGAAAACTGGTGTGAACACAATGAAAACAAAGTCTTATTCTCAGCAAGTTGACATTCTACAAGAAAATGCAAGCACATTGAAACAACAGCTAGGAAAAAAACAATAAAAAAAACTATGCTATGCTTAACAGTGCCAAGTGCTAAGAAAAAAGCATAGCCAGAGAGGCTCCCTGGGCTGTTCATGCACTGATGTTCTAAAGCTGCATATAGCACAGCCCCTGGCTGTAGGTGTTCAGGTTAGTAAGGGTGTGGAGGCATTCCAACAACAGGGTGCATTGAGCCATGAGGTCCTCACAGTATGTAGGAGAGGAGTGCAGGAGATACTTACCTTTGATGTAATGTGTGTGAGATAGAGAGAAAAAAATAGAGAAATCTTTCAGGGAAGGGGTGAGCAAAGGTTTGGGGTTTTGAGGGATGCACAGGATTTTTTCAGATAGCTTGATTAGCCTGGGTAAAGGTGTTAGAGGAGTAGATAATACTTCATTGTTATAAGAAGAAATTGACTAATCCTTGTCAGCCAGAAGTTGTGAATTATTAAAGCAAAGAATAATCAGGAAACTGAAAGAAATGAGACAGAGCCTGACCTGAGTTTCACTGAAATATGGAGGGAAGACAAGAGATGCAGAGAAGGCAGGGTCAGATCACACCATCTGCCCTTCCCCCTCTAAGCAACAGTCTGGATTTGGGTTGGACCCAGAATGAGAGAGTGACTGACTCAGATTTATATTTTTGAAATGTCACTTGCAGGGGGCGTGATCTGGAGGGGTAGAACTGTAGGTGGACAGACCACTTGTTCAGTGTGAACTGAGCATTAAGCACAAGTTTTGGAGGTGTTTTGTGATTTAATTGTTTGCTTCCCTAAACTTGATTACTGATGTGCTAGCTTGGTTGGAATGACTTGCTAACTACCCACAGAATGAGCTGACATGCATCCAATTAATAGTGTTTTATTCAATAGAGCTGACTGCAATCAAAATAGTGATATTTAAAATATTACTAATTGTTTATATTCTGTTAAGTGGCAAGAGAAGTACTTCTTCAAAGGGTTTCATCCTACACTAAGTGAAGACAAATAAGCTGATAAGCTGCCATACAAAAGTATGTTTATAAAAAATTTTAATGATGTAAAAGAAATCTTATAGAATGGGAAGTAAAATGAAAATTTAAATATTTTAAGCTGGTTTCTATTTTTATATGCATGTGTATAAATGTGTGTAGGTATATTATATTAATGTGAATAAAATATGATAATTTAATAGTTGCTATATTTAGGTAATTAGATAATGGTGGTTTTCTTTTTTCTTTTTTTTTTTTTACACTAATCTGTTTTGTCAACAAAACCTGTTTTAAATTTTCTATGAGTGAATATTTTCATTTGAACGAATAAAATATAGATGCTTTCCTGTATTTAATTCTTCTCAATGGTGGAATCAGTTTCAAAGCCCAGAATTTCATAATTCATTTTTATGTTATGGGAAATGGAAATGATTAAGTTGTCAAAATATCAAATTGGTACTTTTTTCATTATAGAAATTAAGTGGTATGACTCAAGGCAAGTCTTCTCTATATGTTTATGTTCATGAAGACTCTGGAAATCGGGAATAATTCATTTTTTAAACAACAGTTTATGTTATTTTAAAGACAAAAGTTGCAACTGGTAGGTTGATCTAAGGAGGCAAAGAAACACAACTTTAGAGATCTAATTTAGGACTCAAACAATATTTTTTAAATTATTTTCTCTTATTTTCTTTACTGTTCTCTCTTGAGTTTGCTTTCTTCTTCACGTTGGGATTAATTTCTCTTACTTCAGACATACATTTTTACCATGATACAGGTTTAGAAGTGCCAGAAGGAAAAAAAACAAAATCAATCTCCCAGGATTTATATATCAATTCCAGGAAAGATCCATTGGCCTTCTTTGGTTTACATCCCATACATTGAGCCAATCATTATTACTAGGGCAGTGTGGGGTAGGGGACAATGGTTGTCTAGGCCTACTCTTAAAGTTTGGAACTCTATAATCCCTGTCACAACTACTCTGCTCCACAGATGGAGCACAGTAACAGCTTTAGACAATACATAAATTGATGGATATGGTAGAGTTCCAATAAAATTTCACTATAAGAACAGGCATTGGGTGGATTTGGTCTGCAGGTCATAATTTGCTGACCTCTACTCTAGTGATTTTACTCTTTTGTGAAATTATTTCTAAGAAGAAAAAAAAGAGACTCCTTTAGTATGCCCTATGGCAGCCTTAAACCTTCAACTGTTGGCTCGTAAATGAATTTTGATCAAAATTATAATATTCTCTTATAATTCCTTTAATATATTGAGATATTCTCAAGAGTTTCTTCAAAGTACTTTCCACAACATACTTTAAACATTATTTTATGTAATCTTTCCTAAAATTAATAGTTCTATGATATATTATATTTTTCTACTATCAGTATATTGAAAGTCATTGAAGGTTACCGATTCTTAAACCTTCTATAGTCATGTGTTTCTCATGACCAGTTCCTACTATAGCTATTGAAAAGGCTAGTACAGTTACCCTCTTTGCTTTAAAAGTTCAAATTGTTTTAAAGCTAGTTGACCAGACTAAATAAATCCTTTTCTATGGAAGCTGCTTTTATATCTAAGTAAAACAAGGATGCCATATATCAATGTGGACTTAACCTATGTTTATACAAGGTGAGAAAAAAGTAGGCTTACAGTTGTGAGTACACAAAACAGAGTTATTCTTGTATTATTATTTATTAATTATTATATTTCATATGAATAATTATAAACCTACTCTTGCCCCATTCTTTATTATTGGAATCCTGTCTAAGTTTTTAAAGTCACTCATCTTCTAAAGGGAAGAATAAAGAAAGTTTTTGTGACAGAAAGGGCATTTCTTATTCCTATTAAAGTATAGCCACTTAAGGGATAGTTAACATATAACTAATAATCACCAACTTAAAATGGTTTTGTGGAATAATTCGGCATGCCAAAATTTAATTGTGCCATTGACTTACAAACATTTGATTATTCACATATCCACACAGACATATTTACCGCTACTCTTCCAGGGCATAAGAAAGCCCTGTGTAGCCGAAACCGGTTTGGCCCAGTGGTAGAGCGTCGGTCTGCGGACTGAAAGGTCCCGGGTTCCATTCCGGTCAAGGGCATGTACCTTGGTTGCGGGCACATCCCTGGTAGGGGGTGTGCAAGAGGCAGCTGGTCGATGTTTCTCTCTCATCGACATTTCTAGCTCTCTATCTCTCTCTTTTCCTCTCTGTAAAAAAACCAATAAAAATATATTTTAAAAAAATTCTTTAAAAAAAAAAAAAAAGAAAAGAAAAGAAAAGAAAGTCCTGTGCACATGCCTGGATGAGCTAGATGTTTCCGACAGTCATTGCTCACTTATCATCGCTCTCTGCCTTACCTAGCTACAGTTCCAGGAAATTGGCCTATTTCCCACCTGTGTGACCCTCTGAATACTTTTGAAGAGAATTAAATTATTAAAAAAAGGAAAAAAATTAGCATAGTGCTTCACAATTCAGAAAGCCACAGCTTGGCCCATCATTTCATTTATGCCTAATTCAAATGCCAACTTCTCAGGAAAAATTTCTTTGTCAGCCCTACCCAAAATAACTTCCCCTGCCTCCCCATCAATCTCCATTCTCCTTTTTTTCTTTTCTCTTATTGAAAGCAATTATCACTGCTTGATAGTGCCATAAATTTATTTATTTGTTTAATATATTCCTTCCTATGTAATTCCATAGGGGCAGCATGGACATGTAGCAGGTGTTCAATAAATATTTAAGAAAATAACTAAATAAACTGTGTCTATTGGCAATGCATATATTAGTGCCTTAATTTAGAAATGAGCAAAATGAGACTCTTGAGATATAAATCAAGTGTTCCAGACCAAATAGCTCATTACTAAGGTTTCCAGACACTTTTTTAAAATTCCTGTGGCATATTGCATTGCCTCCATCTCCCCAAAGTAATGGGTCAGAGGCAGATATACTATCGAGACTAGAAGGAAAGTAAGAGGACAAAGTCTTCTCTCTCCGAGGCTGGGGATGGTGTGACAAGTGAAAAAGAAGACTCATCTCCTGAGCAGAGGGAAGGTCATCAGGGAAACTTGTGTCCTCTTAACCCTCACGCTTGATTTTATTCCCACCAATGAATGTTGCTTCATTTCTTAACTAGAATAATACACATTGACAACTGTGTCTGAAGTGGGAAAACCCTTTAAAACCTAAATCTATATTCTGAGTATGAATTTAAATGGATTTAAAGGAAGGTTAGTGTAAAATAAATTCCATATTAAATGTGATACAGTATATGTTGATAGATTTTTAAGAAATTAATAACATTTTCAGTGTATACACAAGATGAAAGATCATTAATTACCTCCATTTGGTTTCACAAAAATATATATTCACTAAATGTACATTTTAAATACACCCTCAGCCATGCACTGTTGGTAGCAAAGAGTAGTTTAGACTATGGCTTTGGAGTCATTAAGTGTAAAAATCTACAATTTATGAGCTCACATATCTTAGTATCTTCCGTTATAAAATTAGGATCATAAAAGAATCTACTATATGATAGTACTGTTACATAACTTGATACATCTAATGAGTTCAATATAAAAGCTGGAGTGTTGTCACTCCTTACTAGGTGGTAGGTATTCACATTAAAGGAATCATACATATACTTAACTGCTGAAGTAACACTAAATTAATCATAATAAAGTTCTAGTGCTTACACTTGGGGAATTATTGGTAGGAATAAAATTATGAGCCAGGAATCCAAATTACTGTAGAAATAAAAGAATTGATAGTACTGCTATGTTTATATTCTCTTATATTGAGGATCAGAAATTATTTTAATTTAGCCTCCATAACTCATGACTTCAATATTCTTTTCAAGTATTTAATACTACAAGTTGCTTAATAAAATAAAAATATGGCCCTTGCTCAAGGAGCATGATCAACATTTCAAAGTAAAAAAATATTTGTAAAAAGTTATTTGGTGAGAGCATAGAGAGGAAATTTAACTTGTATATCATACACAACCTCATAAAATACCTCTGAGCCAGAGAACATCCAAGTAGTATAAAACCCTGATATTAAAAAAGGATTTTTCAATTTCAATTTCAGATGTTCTGCCAGTTAAATGAAATCCTCTGTGAGCAAAGTGACATACAGTGCATATCTGCTACTATCCAATGGATTATCGGGAACATGAGGGTCCATTCACTCAAAAATACTTGAATAACTAACACGAGTCAGGCATTCTGCTAGCCACATGGAGGGGCAGATATGACGATTAAGACATAATCCTTAATATCTAGCTGAACATATGTAGGTGGAGAAAATCCCCATTTGAACTACTTTTCTTCTTAAGTTCAAAATCAATGATCAAATCATCCTAGTACTTCTGTTGCTGTAGCAGCTCCATTAAGGAAACTAACTTGTTCTCTTTGCTTGTGAGCCATTGTTCATGCTCTCACTCTTCCTGGGATGCTCCTCTTCAGTTCCACTCTTTTTCTTTGTGGTGGACCCTGCTTAGCTTTGAAGTTCCTGCCAAAATATTGCTCCACTATGGAAGACTTTTCTGTATCCTATCACAGGTTTATTTCAGCTGCTATGGCTATATAGAATAATTCATACTTCTTCTAAAACAGTGATTATCACATTTTTGTTTATAATCACAGGTTAAATGTTTTCTCCCCTGCTAGCTAATATGCCCATTGAGTCTAAGAACCAAATATGCCGTCATTCATCACAAGAGGATGTACTCAATAAATATCTGTTGAATAAATGGAAAAAAAAATGACACCCGACAATTTGGGCTAAATGCTGAGAGGCCACTAGGATAAAATAATTTAGTTGGGGGGAAGGCTAGGGAGTTTACATTGTGTAGTGACTCTTTCTGGTGGGCCTTTTAGGCATGAGTAGGAGTGCAGCCGAGTGAAGAAGGGCATTTGTGGACAGAGAAAAAGTGATAGTATAGACCAGAGGACTTTTTTCTAAGTTTGAGTTGGAAAAGTTCTCTATAAAGAATAATAGCTTGTCAAAGGCTATGAAGAGCTTATCAGAATATGCAAAGGCATTGAGATCAAGATGGATGAAGCATCACTATATCACCAACGGTCTATGTCAGTTAATGGGTGTATACGAAAACAACAACATATAAGCTGAATCATTTTGAGACAGGTTTTATAACTGCAGGGTTCCTTAGCACTATTTACTATACCAATGACCTATGCAATGTACTTCACCAGGAAGTTATAGTCTATAGAGAATCTTTTAAATATGTTTTAGGTTATGAAGCTCTCCCCTTTTCCATGGAACATCTTAAAGGATTTATGTGCACAAGACACATGCTAGGAATCAGCTGTGTAGTGCAATGGTTCTCAACTGGGTAATTTATTATTATTATTATTATTATTATTATTATTTTTTAAATATATCTTATTGATTTTTTACAGAGGAAGGGAGAAGGATAGAAAGCCAGAAACATCGATGAGAAAGTACAATAACATCGATCAGCTGCCTCTTGCACACCCCCTACCTACTGGGGACTTGCCCTCAACTCAGGTACATGTCCTTGACTGGAATCGAACCCGGGACCCTGGAGTCCACAGGCCGACGCTCTATCCATTGAGCCAAACCGGTTTGGGCTATTATTATTATTATTATTATTATTATTATTATTATTTTGCCCCAGAGTCATTTAGCAATGCTAAATGGAGATATTTTGGATTGTCACAACTGTACATTTAGGTGTTGCTACTGATTTCTGGCAGACAGAGGCCAGGGATGCTGCTAAGTATCTTATAATGATCAGGCTATAAGGCCCCCTGACAAAAAAAAAATTCATCCGAGAATATTAGTAGTGACAGAGTTGAGCAACCTTCCTGTAGTGGAAAGTGCAACACATGTAGATTCAACTAGAAATCCAAATCTCTATTCTGCTGCTCATAACAATTGGATCTTAAATTATTTAATCTGAGTAGGTCAGATTTTTTTTCATTGGAATGATAAAAAAAAATGAAATTAAACTAATTTGAAGGGAAAGGTTGATTAAAAGTAATATATACAGAATTGTATGGTGGATTATCTGCTGCAGAATCTTTAATTACTAAATGAAAGCAGAACAGTCACTTAGCTAGATGTTTGTTTTCCACACCCATGAATCCTATTCTCTGTCATCCTGTTTACAAGCTGTTCTCCATGAACGCAGAAGTGGGATGTGCCCCAGGCCAATTTAAACTTAGGATCCTATGCCAGGATCCACATTAAGAATCTTGAGAATGGGCAGCTGATCCAAACTGGCCATTAGTGCCATTCCCAAGGATGACAAAATTGGTCAAAGATAACACTCTTGCTTACTACCCAGAGACTGTGACTCTGTTACAGTGGATATGACTAAATCTTCTGTAAGGTATCTGCTCATTGCTGAAGCCTATTCATCCCCCTGTCATTTTAGGTAACAAAAGCCAATATATCTTCCAATTTCCGTTAGCTGCATCATTGGTTTTCTGTTACTTGTAAATGAAAATTATAGAACCAAAAATAACCTAATGGGCTTCATAGAAAAATAGGAATTACATAGGAAAGTGAAGTGAACTTAAAGATATATTATAAGAAAGCATTCAACCTGAACAAGAAGGTGAAAAATGATTGAGGAAAAAAGTGAACATGAGCCTTAGGGATCTATAGGGCAATAGCAAAAGTTTAATATTTGTGTTATTATAGCACCAGAAGAAAATTGAGTGTGGAGCAGACAAATATTTAAACACAGTGGCTGAAATTTCCAAACTTTGTGAAAGTAATGAATTCACAGACTTAAGAAGCTCAGAGAATAACAGATATGGGTAAATCAAAGAAATCCTTGCCAAGGTATGAATAAAACTTCTGATTAAACGAAAGACAAAACACTCTAGAACAAACACTAAAGTAATTATACAAATAGTGAAGCATTAAACAAAATAACCCAAATAAAATAATAAAAATATTCAGACTTAAAGAAAAAGTAATTGAAAAATAAAGAAAAAACAAGCAAAAGAAAATAAAAATTCACACATATCAATGACCATATTAAGTATAAACAATGTAATCATACTATTATAAAGGAAAACAGAGACTATAAAATGCCCCAATAGAAAATAAAAGGGCAAAGGTTGTGAACAGATCTCCTTGAGGAAGAGATATGATAGCTAATAAGGACATTAAAGGATGTTCAATACAAATTAAAATATCATAGATGACCTGATACAAACACCATAAAGAAACAGTAACAGCAAAACTCTGACCATACCATTTGCTGGTGAGGCTGTGCAGCAGCTGGAGAGTTCAAGCGTTGCCGGTGAGAATGCCGAGGGATAAAGTTCACCTAGAAAACAGTTTGGCAGTTTCTTTTACAGCTAAATATGCATTTGCCATATAGATTTGTGATTTAATTTCTAGGTATATACCCTAAAAAAATGAAAGCTTACATCCACACAGAAGTTGTACGGTAGGTCCTGGGGTTACGCAGGAGATCTGTTCCTGCAGCGCCTACGAGGTGACGTATCTCGGTTTCCGCCGGAAGTCGGGACCCACCTCCATGAGCACCTACGTCACTCATGTGGAGCATACACACAGCAGTAATGAAGTGACACAGTAAAAAAAAAAAAAATTGAAAGATAACAATGCCTGACCTTTACTTGTGGTAAATAAATAATAAAAAACATAAGCACATATATATGTACATATGTCGAAATGACGGAACTTTTTTTAAAATAAATAAATGGGAGATGGTGACATAACCACGAAATGACATATGTCGAGTATGATGCGGGCCTCCCTTACACTTCGGCTTTCAGTTGATTTGGCCAACATAAGGCACTCAAAGTTGGAAGGGAAGGAGACTGAAAGTGTTTTTTCCTCAGCTCTCTCGTTGTAGGCTGTGATGTCAGAGTGGTCACAGGCCTCGACCAGAGGTCATGATTCCAATCAAGTGGTTACACCATAAAGCTATAGTTTCCATAGATTTTCAGTAACCAGTGCCTCCTTTTCGGACTAGGAAATAGGGTAGTTTCACACCGATCCAAACTGAGCAATTTTCAGCATTTTTTGTCAGTGTGTCTTTAATGCTTAATAAGTAGTATATTTGTTAAATTTTCTCTTTTATCACCTCCTTTTCATTATCAGGATCCTAACCAATACTTTCACCAAAATACTAGAAGTTATTCCTTGCTATGAATCATTATTTCCTTACTTATATTACTTTTATGTGGCTTCACTTTTATGTATGCTTTGTGTGCTGTTTACATTTATGTAGATTTTTATAACTACAAGGGGAAAATATATAATTTACTAAAATAATGTTTATCAAACTGTGGTGAAAGATTAGTCACACATATACAGTTTCATAAAATATAAAAATGAATTGCAAAAATGTAAATTTAAAATATAGATACAATACCACATTTTTGTATTTAAATTTAGCATACACATAAAATTACTGTTAAATTGCTTTAAAATGTTCTAGTTGATCAACTTTATATAGTGTTCATGAACTGCATCAGTTTAGAGATCACAATTTTGGTAGCAATGAACTAAAATATGATCAAGTAAGTCATCAAATAAAATAATAACTGTAGCTATCTATCTAATAAAGAAGGAATATGATAATTGGTCCTCATGCCATCACAAAGATGGCTGCACCCACAGCCAATGAGGAGGGTATATGCTAATTGACTGCCACACCCTCAAAGATGGCAGGACCCACAGCCACAAGATGGCAGCACCCAGTCCCTCAGCCTGACTCTGGAGACCCCAGTCCCTTGAGCCCCCCTGCTGCCCATGGCTAGCCTGAGCCACAGGGAAGCCTTGGATGGCAACTTCCTAGCCACCCAGGGCCACCTGAGGCTCAGGTAACCAGGCCCAGCAAAGGCTTGCGCTGCCAGCAGTGGCAGCAGCAGAGGTGTGATGGGGCATTGCCTTCCCCTGATCACCAGGTTGCCTTCCACCCCTGAGGACTCCCACACTGTGAGAAGGGGCAGGCCAGGTTGAGGACTTTTCATGCACTGGGCCTCTAGTAGCTACATAATTATAAATATTAATATCTACATCTATCTCTTACTACACATAAATTATTAGTGATGGCTATAAGATTAGTACCTTATCTATTTGGAACTCAATAGATATTTTTTAAATACATAAATAAACACATGTTCAAGAAAATTGGATAGGTAATAAAATGCAGAATATACACAAACACATATACAATCTCTTTTACTGGTAAAGTTGCAGAGAATATGTTTTTCTCTTATACTACCTGGGCAGTAAAGATAGACACAACCTACCTAAATGTTTCAATGAGCTGACAATGAAACTTAAAAGTATTATACACAAGCTCAGAGAATTTAGGATAATCCAAATAAACATCCAAGCAAAAGGAGGAGTTTAAAATGCTTTCAAAAATCATAATGAAACCAAATGCAAATTCTAAAATAAAGTTGTAGAGGCATATGTAATATCATGGAGAGATACAAATATTTTATTAATTGAAATATAAAAAAATTATTTAAAAAAAGTGTTACAAAATATACAAAAATAATAGCAAATGGAATACATTAATATAAAAAGATTATGTTTAAGTAGAACTCATTAAGTAGAATATGAATGCAGAGATGGTCAGATAAAATTTATAAATATAATCTTACATTCAAAAGTTAATAAGAAAATTAAATGAAAAGGCATTTGATAAAATACAGCAGCCACTTAAAATAAAAACTCTAAAGGAAACAAAAATAAAAAAAAACCATTAAAACTGACAGCAAATATGATTATAAATGTCAAGCCACTAAAAGCATTTCCAGTAATATAGTAAGTAATATGAGGAGGTGGACAGGATACTACTCCATTTTTTTGAATGAACAGTTCTTTGGAGGATCTGGTGAATGAAATGAGAAAATGAAAGAGCATCATAAAAGTTGAGATAATACCCTACTTATTTTGATGCAATCAGAGACTAGTGAAAAGCCATTAAAATTAATGGTTATATTTCATTTGTTGGTTGGATACAAGGTAAATACTATTCTAGCAATATTTTCATGTAAAAGAAGTTAGAAACTTGAGGGGGAAAAAAATCTCCCATTCACAACTGCAGAAACACCTAGATAGTACTTATGAGTGAATGTTAAAGCAATGATCAGAGGAAATGGTAAAGAAACTAGCCCCTTTTCTGAAGCATATAAATAATATGAAAACAAATGGAAAGTGAAAATTATGCTCTTACCCAGAGGTTTATTTTCCTCAAATTTACTATACATTAAAATAATTATGAAAGCACCCACTTGTGACATTTTTGTTGATTTTGTGTGTGAGTGTGTGTGTATGTGTGTGGGTGTGTGTGTGTGTTTTGTGTGTGTTCTGGGGGTAAAGATAAGATGACAAATTTAGAAGACAGAATAAATACATCAAAACCAAATACATTTTTGCTAAAGAACATAGAAAGAAGGGATAGTCTTTACCAGATATTAGAAAACCTATAAACTTACTGTAATAGAATCTATTTGGAAATTTACTAACAATTAGAGCAGTTGAATAGAAAATTCATAAAAATAAAATCCAAAGCATATGGGAAAAATCATGAAAGTTGTGTTATCCCAATTCAGTAATAAGTGAATAACAGATGATAAATTATTGTCAATGAGAAAGCTATCTATCTTAAGAGAATGTATAATTATATCTCCTATCTTAAACCATATTCTATATAATAAAAGGCTAAGATGCAAATTTCCCCCTCTATTGGGAGTTCAACCAGGGGGTGGGGCTGGCTGGCCAACCACCTGTAGCCCCTCCCCCCAGCTGGCTCCACCCCAATCAGGGGTGGGGTGGGGAATGCCAGCCAATTGCCTGTGGCCCTTCCCCCTGGCTGGCCTGGCCCCAATCAGCCCCCGCCCTCACCCTGATTGGGGGCAGGGCCTGCCAGCCAAACACCTGTGTCCCCTCCCACTGGCCAGGCTAGCCTGATTGGTCCCAATTAAGGCGAGCCACCTGGACCCCACCTATGCACAAATTTGTGTACCAGGCCTCTAGTATAATAATAAATTATAATTATTCCCCTAGAACTTGGTTCATCTTCTTTAATGACAAGGACTGTAACTTTAAGAACAGCAATTTTGTTCTTTATAAATTTTTACCCACAGAGAATTTCATAATGCTGAAATGTCAGAGAATTAAGTTGGAATAATTTTAGAAAATGTAATGAATTGAAGTAAATAATTATTTAAATGTTCTTAAATTTTTTTAGTTCTCTGAAATCATATGTATAACCCATTATTAAAGAAAAATCGATACTTGAAATCTAAATTTATGAAAGAAATGGAGATATATTTGAGTATAAAAGTAATTTAATGTGCTGGCTCAGTAGCCCAGTTAGTTAAGAGCATTGTCCTGATATGCCAAGGTTGTGAGTTCTATTTTCAGTTAGGGCACATACAAGAATCAACCAATGAATGCATAAATAGGTGGAAATCGATCTCTCTCTCTCTCTCTCTCTCTCTCTCTCTCTCTCTCTTTCTCTCTCTCTCATTCTCTCCTACTCTCTCTCTTTTTCTCCCCATCTCAAATCAATAAATTTAATAAAAAATAACTTAAAAGCAGTTTTTAGAAATACCATAGACAAGTTAAAGGTATAATCAATATAACTGAAAAAATTTGTTCCTACCAGCAAGCAGAAAATTAATAATTACAAAATTTCTAAAATCACATAAAAATTGTGTTTTTAACCAGTACTTAAGAATATGCTGTTTATAAAATTGTTTCACCATAGTGAAATATCATTTAAGCTTATCAACTGAAAAATTTTTAAAAGGCAAACAAACTAATAAATATTAAACAATATTTAATGATATAGGTAGAATGCTGTTTACTGAAGCATTTTTATAGTGTAATGGTAAAAGACATGAAACAAATTGAGTTATTGAATTCCAATTAGTAAGTAGTAGGCTGGCTCATGACCTTATGGTACATCTGTACCATGAAATATTAAAAAATAAACTGAAAAAAAAAACACCAATAATTTGGAAGTATTTTTATGAGCTATATTTGAATGATAAAAGCAAAATGAAAAAAAAATTAAAACACTTTTGTGAAGAAATTATAAATCCTTATATTTGTATGTTTATGAGTATAAACAGACATATATACATAGATATACATACACATACATACATAGTGAGAAACATAGAAGGCATAGTTAATCATTAAGTTGGTGGTTCATGGGTGTCATGAGGATGCAGGAATGAAGCAAATTGGAAACAAAAAAATCACATCACCACAAACAGCAGCAGGAAAAAAAAATGATAAGAAATTGTATATAGGAAAATAGAATTCCTTCATGACTGTGTGGGTGTATAAAATTTGTATTTGTATATTTTAAAACAAAATACAGTCATTCACTGCTTAACAACAAGGTACATTCTGAGAAATATGTCATTAGGTAATTTTGGCATGGTGTGAATATCACTGAGTGTACTTACAAACCCCTAGATAGTTTTGCCTACTACACACCTATATGGTACAGCCTATTGCTTGCCTATTGTTCCAAGGCTACAAGTCAGTACAGCAGGTTACTGTACAAAGCAACAACAGATAAATCAAGCATAAGAGAAAATTATGCAATCAACTGACATTGTAAACATCAGATCACTAGATGTGCGTGGTTGCTGCTGGCGTAACAGGCCATATCATCTTGTGAAACACACACACACACACACACACACACACACACACACACACACAAATACACACACACTAGTTGCCCAGTGCACGAAATTTATACACATAAAAAGGGAATTAGAGGAAATATTTTAATACTGCTATTTTTCCTTTCTCTATAATAGAAGTGTCAGAGACTGAAGAAAATTAGTAAAACGTATATGGAAATCTCCCTCCTATCAGAGTCTCCTGTGTACTGCAGGACCCAGAGTCAAGTCTCCACCCACCTATGAGTGCCTGGAAATTGCATGAGACCCAGACCCAGCCGGCCCCACCCCCATTGGGCTAGACCCAGACTTGGCTTGGCCTGCCCCCTTCAAGCCCCACTAGGCTGGGGGTGCAGGACACAGTCTCACATCTCCGGTCAAGCCTAGCTGGGTGGAGGATGAAGCCTCCTGCTAATCACATGTAACGACCATTTGCATATTAGCCTTTTATTATTAAGATATGCATTACCTGTGGACACAGACAATAGGGTGGTAAAGACTTGGGGCCGAGAAGGAACAGGGTGGAAGTGGTAATGGAGGGGAAAAAAGGAGACATTATAATATTCTCAACAGTAAGGATTAAAACAAAATTGGTGTAGCTGTGTTCCAATAAAACTTTATTTCAAAAGCAGATGGAGCTGGATTAGGCCTGCAGGCTGTATTTTGCTGATTTATTATTTTATTTTATTTTATTTTATTTTATTTTATTTTATTTTATAGAAGAGTTTATTGATTTTAATTATTTAAAATATATTTTATTGATTTTTAAAGAGAGGAAGGGAGAGGGATAGAGAGTTAGAAACACCAATGAGAGAGAAGTATTGATCAGCTGCCTCCTGCACTTCACCTCCCCCTCCCCCCCACAATGGGTATGTGGTTGCAATCAAGATACATGCCCTTGATCAGAATCGAACCTGGGATCCTTCAGTCCCCAGATCGATGTTCTATCCAGTGAGCCAAACTGGCTAGGGCTAGTTATTGATTTTTAAAGAGAGAGAAAGGGAATGAGAGAGAAAGAGAAACATCAATAGGCCCACAACTGGGGAATGTGCCTTGACAGGGAATCCAGCAACCTCCTGGTGCAGAAAATGATGCCTAAGCAAGGAGCCACACCAGGCAGGGCTGCTGACCCTTTTAAGGAAGTTTACATTTCGGCTAGGATATTATCTAAGTCTAAGAACTTAATGTTTTCTTTTCTTCATTCTCAGAGTGTTCCCCAAAAAAACAAAACAAAACAAAAAAAGCATCTAATTTTTATTTCCCATATGCCATATATTTTCTTAAGTCTGAATATAGTAATTATAGTTTTGTTTTGAAGTTTTTCCCCCCTGCATATTGTTTCCTCAAAATTCTGTTTTTGTTATATTAGAGGTTTTTATCAAATATTAATGACCCCAGGTTATCTGCTCATGTCTAAGAGACTGAATAGCATAGTGGTTGCCTCTGTGGTGGGGGAGGTGTTGACTGGGGCCTGATGAAACTTTCTGGGGAGATGGAAATGTGCTATATCTTGAGTGAGGTATGGGTTGCACAGGTGTATACAATAGCCACGAGTTATTATACTGACCCTTTAAGACCTTTGCATTTTCCTGTAATTACTTAAAGAATATATTTTTTTTAAAAAAAAAAAAAACAGTTTATGAAAGCAAGCTGCTGAGTAGCCCAATGCGGGTTACTTTTTGTTGAGTTAATTTGCATACTCACTTCTAATTGGCTGGTGGGCATCTTGAAGGTATGGTCAATTTGCATCTTACTCTTTTATTAGTGTAGATGATATGTGCTACACTTTTATTAGATTGAATATGCAGGTTTGTTTGCACTGGCATCATCACAAATACATGAGTGATGCATGGCCCTATGACATTATGACAGCTACATCAGTAGGTGATGGGGATTTTTCAGCACCATTATAATCTTATAGAACCACAGTCCTTTATGGTATCTGTGACTGAAAAGTTGTTAAGGGGTTCATGACTGTAATAATTACTAAAATATATGTAAAAGGACAGTTGCTATTTCTCATCTATATTTCTCTGGCTAAACTCCTTGTTTCATTTTGTATTATTGCATTAATGCAGTCACCTTCATTATATATTTGAAATATGTAACATTGTATGTTAAAATGATAAATGAAGTATCCAGGTGCATAAACATGTCATAATCCCTAGTCAATCGGATGAACATCAATTGGTACTGAGAGGAGATTCATTATATAGGACAACTTTTCTTTGCCTCTGTTTAGCATTCATGAGAAGACAATCACCCTCTCTTGATGTGGAGCCTGACCTTCCATTTTAGGGAATAACAGTTTAAAGCTATTTGTTCAGTTTTTCCTTCCAATGTTTGAATAATAGATAGATTTTAGAAGTGAAGTCATATTACTGATTTGATGTACAACTCACCAGATGGTCAGAAGAAAATGTGTTAGTTGCCTATGTTTGATTGCAATGAAGAATAAATTCAAGCTCTCCCTCAGTGACCCAACACAGGGAAGACAGATTACTCTGGCAATTATGAAGTGATCTGCAGCAGCCTTGGATCATTCTGTGCACTACAGGGATGGCAATTAATTTTATGCATGACCCACCTTATTTCAAATCCTCACTATCCCAGGAAATTGCTCGGAACTAAGTTGTAATCAGCTGTTCTCAATGTTCTAGGTGTTCACATTTGAGAAGAGGCAGGCTTGTTTCTGCTTGATAAAGCTATATTTTACCATGAGTTACTGGACAAAATGTGACAACACAGGGATCCATAAGCCTCACAACAATTTATCTTCCAAACCAAGATAAGATTTTATTGCAACCTGGCTTGCAAACTCCAGGATGTTAAGGAGACCAAGAAGAGTTATTTTTGTTGTTCCTTACTAAAGCTATTATACATTCCTTTTCAGTGAAAGTTGATGTATAAACAAGAACAGACGAGGAGCCCTAATTGTAAGACTTTTAGCAAAAAGCTTAATTGGTAACAATAAACCCATCAAAACAAGATCTAATTAATGTTACACATATGTCCTTATAAATAGTTTTAAGTAATTAAAATTTATGACTAATTTTATTTATGAATTTTATTTGCACAAGAGTTAAGCATTATTAAATGTAGATTTATAAACTTTAAGTACCAGATTACCACATATGCAAAACAAAATCAGATTCAAACTTTTATTTTAAAAATGCTTTTACTTATATCATATAAGTTACATAGTGGCATTAGAAAATGCACAGAGTAAGCTCTCAAGATACTATGCCTAGTATACTGTACATGAGTGCCAAATAGCTAAATATTACCACTATAATACTAAGTAACAGTAACTTAAATCATTCATCACTTGGTGTGATGATATTTTTCATTAAGTTGTAACAATATAACACTTTTTGAAAATGACTTCATCTTCTTATTTGAATTATTTTAATTCTTAGGATAAAACATAAAAGAAACATAAAAAGATGAATAATTACTAAGCAATGACCATTTATGATCTAAATTATCCATTTGTTTAGGAGTAGAGGGATAAAAATCTGATTAATCTTTCTCCCCCGGCATGAGGGAAAAAACTCTTTGAGGTCATTGGCAAGCCTATAAAAGGGGTAAGGGAAAATGCAAATAAATGATGCTAGGTTCATTTATTTATCTTGCTAGGGAGATGTGGTAAATAATATGTGATAGCTAGGTTGACATTTAGATGAAAGGGAGGAAGGGAAGCAGGGAGGGAGGCAAAGAAAATGAGTGAATGGTAGAAGAGATCCAGAGATGTTCAAGAGCTCTAGACTAGGAGCTAAGGGATATGTTGACGTGCGGTTCTTCAACTTTAGCATCTGTACACATATTTTGGAGAACTTCTTAAGACATACAATCTTTGGAGATGTCTCCTGGAAGTTATATTCATTGGAGCTGAGGTGAGGCCACACACACACACACACACACACACACACACACACACACACAGAATTCTTAATCACTTCTTAGATGCTGCTACTGTTGTCAGTTTGAGGACTCCATTTTAACTAGCTGTTCCATACTTGGCTCTCACCAAACCCCCGCGTGACTAGGAGAGTTTCCCAGAAGCAAACCTTAACATCAGGAAACATTCAGGGGCGAGTCTTTTATTAAAGGATGTGCTTCCAGGGGACACTGGGAAAGGAATTGAAGGCACAGGATGAGAAAAGGGGAAAAGGGCAAGCAACAGTGTGATTCCTTACCACTCAAAATATCAATGTTGAAAAAGTTAGCTGATATATTAAAATGATTCATTGTTAACAATTGCCAGTTTTCTATCTGTGAATGGCTATGAATTTCTATAGCAATAAGGCTATAATTGTAGGACGCATATTTTAAGGAAAGGCACAAAAAAAATCACAGACTCTATTTGCTTTTTTTTTTCAGTATCAAAGTGCTTAACCAAGAGGTATAAACTTATATTGTGTGTCTATCTACATCTCTGTCATCTATCTATATCTATATCTATATCTATATCTATATCTATATCTAATCACACTCCAGTAGAGAAAAAGAAGTCTGATAGAGCAAACACACAGAGCCCATTCCTTAGAATTCATATTGGAACTAAATTATATGTGGTCTTTAAATACTACTGTACTATAATGTTGTTTTTTAATTTTGATCACAAATTAATTGAAACATTAAATGTCTATTCAGAGCTGTATCACAACCATAGCAAAAATGTAAGACTATTTAATGAATCCTAGCCGTAATGGTAGTTAGAAAAATACTCTAAAGGACATTAGACCAAATCTGGAGGCTCCTTAAGTTTCTAGCCTTGAGCTTATAAGAATCTCTACTAGTCCGACAGCAGTGAGAGGAATTTCAGCAAAAATGAAAAATGGACAATGCAAAGGAAAATATTAACTGAAAACGTACGAAGATGGAAGAACCTAAGAGAAGGAAGCGACAAAGATCACGCTGAGGTTCTGACCCTCAGACACTGGAAGAAATTCATCTCTATCAACTAGCGTAGGATCACAATCCACATGAAAGGCAAAAAAGTGGTTATTGGCAAGCCTATAAAAGGGGTAAAGGAAAAGAGAAATAAACCAAGCTAATTGTATTTGTCTTGCTAGGGAGATAATGGTAATGATAGATGATGGCTAGCTTAGCAGATAGATGAAAGAGAGAGGAAAGAAAAGAGAGAGGGAAGGAGGCAAAAACAAAAGTGTGAATGGAAGAAGAGACACACAAAAAGGCTTAAAATAAGAGCCAGGATCAGTTTGATTTGAGAAATGCCTATTCAAAAGTCAGTAAAACAATGTGTTCATATGTTTGCTGGCCCTTGACGCTAGACTTTCATTTCAGCAGAAAGTCTGGTGAACATATATAATGAACACAAGGGCTAATGGGCAAGGCTAAGTGCAAATGTCCACAGGAAGTAATTATAGAACCCAAACCTGGAATCCTGTCTCAGCACTAGGCTAATTGAATATGGGATTTTAGATTCGATGTATCAGTTTCTCTCTCTGTAGAACAAAGGTAATATGCTATATTCTAAGTACCATAACTGCTATGATAGTCAAATTAATACAGTTAAACATTTTGAAATAGGGTAATGTGCCATTAGACTATCATAATTATGAAGCATTGATAACTAGTAATTCACCATGTCTTCTTCCTATCAGTCTGAAGAAGTTTACAGTGACATAATAGCTAGAATCGGTACTTTATAATCTCTTGTGTTTCATGAGTCTGACTTAGAATCAGATTAAATTGTTTTGCCTGAGATATTTTATTTTATGTGGGCATGGCATTCATAATCCTTTTCCCTAATTTAAAAAAAAAATTTTAATTGATTTAATTTTTTGGTTAGCCAGTAAAATGAAGGCTAATTTCAAGTCTTTGAAGAAGAAAAACAAAATAAAAACAAGCTTTGATAAGAAGTGTCATCATAATGTTGCAAAATGAGCAGGGATGATACTAACCTTTTCCTGTTTCTCAGAAAACACAATAAGCTCCAGAGCTGGAATAGTCTGTACAAGATCAAGGACCACGGCCACATATTCTATCCCACATTGCTTAGGACAATCCTCCTCCAATATTTCAGATCCTGCTGATTACTCATCAAACGGAAAACTCTGGTAAGGCTAAATGTCTGCTTCAAAGTTTCCCAAGAGTTATGTATATACAGGCTCAGCAAAAGTAGGTTTACAGTTGTGAGTATACAAAACACAATTTATTCTTGTAGTATTATTTATTAGTCATTGTACTATTTATTTGTAATACAACTATAAACATGCTTTTGCCCACCCCTGTAAATATAAACTTCATTCATTTGCCAAACCAAATTTGATAGTTTGCTGGAGATGTGGGAGATATTATGAAAATAAAGAGTGAACTTAAGATAAAGACGATAACATAATTTATTACATTCAACAGCATTAATCCAATATTTTAAAAACCCTAATTTTCAATGTATATAATATTAGTTCTCTCCCTCTCTCTCTCTCTCTCTCTCTCTCTCTCTCTCTCTCTCTCTCTCATACACACACACACACACATCCACACACACACACACACTCATACATACACACACATGCATGCATCATTTTAAAAGTAATGAATGGCCATTATAGGGACTTAAGAAACACAACCAGGGATAAAAATAAAGAAAAAAAGTAACTCATCACACAGAGACACTGTAATTATTTTAATATATTTCCTTCCTACATTTTTCTATAGTTATGAATACTATGTTTGAATATATAATATTTTAAATAAAATGAGGATCATACTTTGTAGTCTGTTTTAGACTAAGATATTTTCTCATTTAATATATGTATGTTGAAATAATTTTCTTAATCATTTTCCTAAAACATGTTTATGTCAGGGAAAACCTCTATGTTGTGCTTGTTTTCAGTTTTTAATACCATTCATTTCTGCATATCATTTTTCTACATCTTTAACATTTGTAAATAATTCTGCAATTTTTTTTCAAATTGTATTTAAAAGTAGTTTATTACTAATGAGATCCAAATATTTCATATATACTTTGGCTAACACATAATTTATTTTTTTGTTTGAATTACTTCTCATGATACTTTGTCTCTCCTGTTAGGTAGTTCAACTTCCTCTTTTTGATTAAACAAAAGCATTTCATAACTTATGTAATAAATTTTAGACTTTATATAATAAGCATATCAAAGTTTTATTATTTTGCATTTGGGCTTGGTCATAACTCCTTTGCTTAAAACTAGATAACTATTCTCCCTGGGTTCTAATTATTTTCTGTTCTTGTTTCTCAACTTTAATATTCTAATCTAAATAAAATTCATTTTTATTGTCTGTTGGGAATCAGGGTTCCTCCAATTTTATTTCTCCCCCTTCAAATCCAATTGAATTATTTAAATGAGATGTTTGATATAAGGAATCCTCTCTATCATTTAAAATAGCATATGTAAAATTCTGACAGATTTTGGGCTCTCAATTCCAGTTTTCCATTCTATTTTTTGTCAATACCACATTGTTAATTATTGCAATAAAAATACCATTTCATATTCCTCTTCTCCATTTCCTATTATTTGGAGAATTTTTCTAATTAGAAAAAATAGCAAGGTTTTACCATATTGTATCCTTAGGTCTTATGAAATATATGGCTATAAATTATATTGTCATTTAAAAGGTGTTTCACCTATCTGAAAACTAATAGCAATATAATAGTAAGAAGCTGAGGTTGTGAATACTAATACAAGAGTAGTATGCTAATTAGTGCTAATTAGACCAGATAGACTGGATGTCCTTCCGGACAAGACCACAGTGGCTGTGAGGGCCAAGGAGGGCCTGCAGCCGTGGCAGCTGCGAGGGCCAGCAGTGGCCGCAACAGTGGGGTGATGGGGGTGGTGCCTTCTCCTGCTCCGCCCAGTCGCCTCCCCCATCACCCTGAGGGTTCCTGGGGGTTCCCCCCTCGTGCACGGATTTTTCTGCACAAGTCCTCTAGTCTTTAATAAACCAAGAATTGAATCCTGGATGCACCACTATAGATAATCTGTTGTCTTATTTTTCAAGGTAAATTAATTTACTTAATATTTTATGGCCGATTTAAGTTAAAGGATACATTGTTGATAGTGAAGTTTTATAAATGTTAACTTAGTTGCTATAATATAATACAACATGAATTCTTCTAACTCATATTCTAAAAAAACACACACCAGGATACATGTTTAAATATATGATCATTGAAAATGTGGGGTCATATAAATAAACAAATATTGTTATAATAGCTCTTTTCAATTTTATCCTTAAACTTCAATGACTCCATTTACTAATTTATTCACCTGATAGAAGTTGATTGCCTACCAAAAAATATATATATACACAAAAGGCTATTATGCAAAATTGTTCCCTCAGGAGTTTGATCAGGAGACTGGGAGTTTGATAGCTCACTATGATGTGCACTGGCCACCAGGGGGTGGCATGGAATGAAGAAGGCCCAGGCTGGCAGCTGGCAGCTGGGGAAAGGAGGCCCTGGCAGGCAGCAGAAAGAAAGACCCCAGCCAGCAGCAGGAAGGCCCTGATCAGTCCTGATCACCAGCCTAGCATAGGGACCCTACCCTGTGCATGAAGTTTGTGCACCAGGCCTCTAGTTATGATATAACTGAATAGAATTGAAAAATAAATTCAACTAAGAAATTTGGACTGTTAGCTTTTAATCAATAGTCATTCCTCTCTCCAGGGTAATATTATTCTATTACCTACTTTTTAAAGTTTTATTGTAGCATCCCATATCATTATTCTCCCAAACCATTCATTATTTTTCCTCTACATTTTATTCAGAATGCATCACATGTGCCACCAATTTAATAAATATATCACCAGTGAGCTTTTCTTTGCTTTTTAGTTACCCATCTTTTGTCCCAGGCTGGGGGTGAATCCAACCATTTAGCTTCTCTGTTCCTAGTCTTGGACCACAGACTGCATGCATAAGAAAAATCTCACAGTCCTGTTACCCTCTCACAAAATATCCAGTTTCATTCAGGTTCTAAACTCTGCCAGTTTCTCCTCAATAGGCTCCTAGTTAGTTCTTTAAGAACTCCTTCAGGAGCTCTTCATACTGATGTCTCTCCTCAAAGTCCATATGCTTCATGCCTTCCCTCCTCTCAGCAAATGCTCTTTTCTTCTTTATTGAAACGTGCATGCACACGCACACACACACACACACACACACACACACACACACACCAAAACAGGCAATAATGAAAGAACTTCTTAAATTCTTCTCCTCCCCCCCCCCCCCCCCGCCCCACTGGCAAATGAGTCAAGGTCTGTGCATTCCTCCATCCCTCCCTCCATTTTAGTCAAAGAGGTTTCCATTCTGATGTAAAATATAACCCTTTCTCCAGAATTCTTTTCCTGTTACTCTGAGATATTGTACTATTTAAATCATCTTCATTTCATTTTATCCATTCTTACTCTTTACTTTTTCTTGACTTATTACCTTAGCCGTGGGCCCTAAAGGGCCCAAGAAATCATTTGGTCTGGCCCTGCCAAGGCATTAGGGGTGAGTTAATTAAATGTTTGACTAATTTTTAACTTGATAATTTTGTATGGCCCTTGAATGATGTTATAAATATCCAAATGGCCCTGGCAGAGAAAAGGTTCCCATCCCACTAATGATTTTCAACTGGTATGCTGCAAGAATTTTTAAAACATGCACTGTCTTCTTTTCCCTTAAATTGTCAAATTAAAAAAAAAATGACAATGGCCAACACAACAATAGCCATTCACTGAATGAATCACAATTATACCTATTTTTTGTCAGATTGGCAAAAAGTGTATATTTTGGTGTGTGGAAGAATTTTAGTAATTACTTTATGTGTGCCATGAGATGATAAAAGTTGAAAATCATTGCCTTAGTCAAATTATAATGCTCATTTTTTTCCTCATTTAAAAAATATTTTTTCAAATTTACTTCTCTAACTAAGGTTCTATATATTCTCTTCACAGCTAAACTACTTAAAAGAATAAAAGACATACCACTTATATTTGCAGTGGATAATTATGCCTAATATACCTTTAAAATATCTATTAAAAATCCATAAAAGACAAACAAAACTGGCAATCCTTTGTACACTTAAGATCAGTGACAAAAATAAAAATCTGGGTACCATTTTAGGATCATTTTACCCCAACATCACATCTTTTACCTCTTTAATATTTCTTAAACCAATCTCCTTTCCCCATTCCTCTCACTGCAGCCATTGATATTTTACAAATAAGAAAACCGAGTCCCAGAAAGATTACTTAAAGTGCTAACAGTGGTATTTTCTGGCTTTCCATCCAGCCAGTCCACATTCTGGCTCCAGAGACCAGAGCATTAGCCATCATGCTTATCTGAATCTTACCTATGTTCCATATTTCCTGGTCATGAGAATATCTAGCATATTTGGCTGGTTTCCTTAAATAGGTGAGAAAACATAGAATTAGATTCACATCACTCTGACGGGGAAAACATAAACCAATCAGAGATCAATTCAACATTTCTAATATAATAGCTTTGAGGGAGAAACTGCTTGTTTTGAAAGACCAGAGTTAGGGACAAACTATTAGCAAAAGCTGAGCTTTAATCAGATACTTGTATAATTATGGTCCAAGTTATCTCAATCTGTTCAGAAGCTACCTTAAAACTAAACCAATTCCTCCTTCTTCCTTGTGAACAGTAATAATATGGAGACTGGCCTAATTTAGTTGTCATCCCAAAAGTGAGAAGGATAATCACACTGGGTCTGCTGTACTATTAGGGTCAGAAAAAAATATATTGCTACTACTCCATCCCCCCCACCCCTTTTTTTTTTTTTAGAACTTTTATTCCATAACAACCAAATAAATGAGTACTATTTTTAAGTGTCTGATTTACAGATTTATTAAGGCAAAACAGGTCAATAGCATTAGGAGCATGAGAACAGTCTGTAAACAGCTCAAGCTGGCCCAGAGTTACAATAATATTAGCATATTTCTTAATTTATATGGTAAGAACTATTGTAGTGTATAACTTTATGTATTGAACAAATAATTTTTGTAAAAATCCGTATGGCCTCTATTATTGGCCAGCATTTCACAGATGAGAACACTGAGGCACTAAGAAGGTAAGTAACCTGTGAAAGGTAAGCAGTAGGAGGTAAAAAGAGGGCGTGAACCTAGACAGTTTATCCCCAGAGGCCATGCTCTTAGTCAAAATATATGTTGTCCCATTAGAATTTACACTTCACCCATAATTAAAATCTATAGTAAGATTCACAATGCTTTATAATACAAAGTTAGTCTACATCTCCAAATTTTTACATTATGCATTTGTCCTGGGATACCCAGATATTTTTTAGTCTTCGGAACTGATTATTGAATATAAAAATAATTAGGAGGCAAGGAAGAAAAATAATAAAACTGAAGCCTAGGAATGCAAAAGAAAATAAAAATACGTTTCTGAGAATATAGCAAATATGTTTCTGAGAACATAGCGTATCATCCTGAGCTGATAAAGACGCCATCCAGGATTGTCCCTAATGACAGCAGTGAGATGGATCTAACAAAGCCAGGTATTACTACTGTCATCTCACTGGATGGGAGCAGCAGAGATCATTTCCCAGTAAGTCCCTGAAGGAATCAGGGCCACAGACTACTTCATGCACTCCATGTTTTGTCCCCTTGATCTGGTTTGCTGAGCTTTGCATCCAACCCGAAATTTTATTCTGACTCAGAATTTTGACACAAATAGTAAATGACTAATGAATGAGCTCTTCAAAACATGGTCTCATTAACATTGTCCTCAAAAGGTATGTATGTGTAGGGGCAGGTGGGGGGAGATTTGCCATAAATAATTGCATCCCTTATATGTAGGCCACAGTTCTAACTGACTTAGAGCAGATATATAAGATTTATCTCCTCATTTAAAGAAGGTATTAAGAGTAATGCTTTGGAATTTTAGTAAACATCTATACTAATAATAGAGAAATATGCAAATTGGCTGGGACATTGTACTATAATGACGGAACAGCAGGGACCTGAGGCTGCATGGTGCCTAGCCGGGGTGGGGGACCTCAGGCTGCCCCCTCCCCCCCCCCCCCCCCCCCCCCCCCCCCCCCCCCGCCTGGCAGGGCTTGAATGGGACCTCAGGCCATGTTCCCCGCCTGCCCGGGTTTGATAGGGGACCTCAGGCCATGCCCCCTGCCTCTGTGCCAGGCTGGGGGACATCCAGCTGTGCTCCCTGCCCCAGCGCTGGGCTGGAGGACCTCAAGCTGCGCCCCCAGCCTGGCAGGGCTTGACAGGGGACCTGTGGTCGCACCCTCTGCCCCAGTGCCAGGCCAGGGAACCTGAGGCTGCACCCCCTGCCCAGAGGAGCTTGATGGGGGTGGGACCAACCAGGTCTGAGTCTCAACCAATGGAGTGGGGCCAGCCAGGTCAGAGTCTCCTGAATTTTCAAAGCACATGTGGGTGGTGGGCACACCCCAGACTCTTAACAGGAGGGGGCTTTTCATATACATTTTACTAATTTTCTTTCATCTCTGACACTTCTATTATAGAGGAAGGGAAAATAACAATGTTAAAATATTTCCTCTAATTAATTCCTTTTTAATGTGCACAAATTTCATGCACTGGGCCACTAGTATTATATATATATATATATATATATATATATATATATATATATAAATATAAAACACTTAGAATTTGCAAATGAAAGGAATTCATTTACAATAATTGAACTAGAGTTCTCTGTATAATGGAAAAATTTAATTATCGGTGATGTATAATTCCACATGTGACTGAAATATTTACCAGTTACAAAATTACTAAAGAAAAGTGATTTAAATGTGTTCCCTCTACTAGTTAAATACACCAAAATTTGAATCTCAAAAGAGAAATTTCAGTTGGTAAAGGTTCTCTCATAAGCCATACCTTTAGAAGCAGAGAATGCCAAGACTAAGTAGCGGGCGCGCGCGCGCACACACACACACACACACACACACACACACACACATTTTTTACCTCTATATGTTTTCACAAACATTTGCATTCCACATTCAACATCAGCACACCTGCCAGACTGTGCCAGGATGGGTGGCTTTGAGCACAAGAACGATTACTTTCTGCTCTTCAGGACACATTTATTTAAAATCCCTTTATAAATTGAGTCTTCAAACTAACTGCTGTATATAAGGGCTGCACTGGGAGAAAGCTACAAAATTGATTCCACTTTAAAGGACCTAAAGAATTATAGAAAATTGTAGATTTAAATCCAAACACGAAAGGAGGAGTTATGAGCAGAGGACTAAATGTTCACTTACAGACAAAAACCTCTCTACCTAGACATATTTTAAAGGAGCAACTCTCTAACAGCCTCCTTGCCATAATGAAAATCAGAGACACCTCTCTGAATTTATAGAACCACCTAAATTCCTACTGAGCCTCTGTAAGCCTCATCCTGCCCTTCCACTCCCTCCTTTTGCTACATCCTCCACCTCCTGGCAGTTCACCTCACCCTCAGTGAGTCAATAGCCTCTAATGCAGCATCTATCCCCAGAAGGAAGATAGCAGTCAAAATAAATCCATTTCAATAAATAGCTGTCTTAACAGTAAGGCAGCATATGAAATGAGCCCAGAGATCATAGACTCACCATCATAACCAGTATCGAGTCTATTATTTTTGTTATTATCATTGTTGTAGTAATTTCTGTGTGGGGAAAATCACTGCTTTTAGATTCACCAGAGTAAAACAAATCCCCAATAATCACATAATCCTACCTCTTAGCAGATAAACAAACAACATTTATTTAAATTATACTTCTAAACCAACACTGATCCTTTCAGTGAGAAGGATTTTACCTTTATGGATTCTGTCAGATCTTTCAGGGACCAAAACTTTACCTCTATTTTCAGGACAGAAGTTGAACACTAATGAGATATAAGAACTCATAAACTTTAGAAGAAGAAAAAAATTTAAAAGAATAACATCTATTTCATTAGAGAGAATCTACATCTATATTTTGACTCTTATACATTAAAAATATTTTCAGCCCTAGCTGGTTTGGCTCAGTGGATAGAGCTTCGGCCTGAGAACTGAAGGATCCCAAGTTCCATTTCAGTCAAGGGCACATGATCAGTTGAGTGCTGGATCCCCAGTAAAGGGAGTCCAGGAGGCAGCCTGCCAATAATTCGCTCTTATAATTGATGTTTCTATTTCTTTCTCCCTTTCCCTTCCTCTATGAAATCAGTAAAATATGTTTTAAAAATATTTTAAGTGGGATAATATTTATCAAAAACATGTTTACTGAACATTAATGTTCTCAGAGAAATGCTACAGAGTTAAGTACAAAAAAGTATTTTCACCACATAGGTAGCTTTAAATACCACAAAATTCAGATTCATCTCCAGATATAATGCTTAATTACATTCCTATAAGCCTGTGTTTCAGTTCTGTGAAACATTTTGTTTTTTAATTTCATGAATAAAAGTATGGATAACCTGAGTTATTAAATGATCAAACAACTGAGAAAGCTCTCATTAATTTCTCTTGGCAGAGGTCTTTTTTTTGTTGTTGTTAATTTTTTTAGTAAGTTTCTTAAATAAGTTGTAAGACCTCAATCTAAGTAGAGGGAAGGTAAATAATAAAGAATTGATTGTCTTACTAATATAAATATAAATATTAATAGATGTACATAAAATGTGTTAGAGTAGACTAGGATTATAGAATTTTTTATTTGCATTTTTCTTTAAATAATATTTTTAAAAATCTAAACAATAAATTCCTACTTGTTGATGAAACAAATATATATGGGAAAAAATGTGCCAGATTGATTGATGCATCTCTAAAAGTGAAGTTAAAAATAAATACAATTTTCCTCTTCACAGGCAACTCTGTTAAAAGCATCATTCATAATTTCTACCTCCATACCTTTAAGTCTCCCTCACACAGTCACCTAATCCAATCTGGCTTAACTGACCTCCCCACAACACCAGAGCTAATGGTCACTAGATGGGATGGTCATTTCATGCTACTCAGCTTATTTAACTTTCTAGTTGGGTTCACCTTAGTTGACCATTTCTTCTTCCTTGGAACATGCTTTCCCATAGCTTCCTAGACATATCCCTCCTCTTCTCTTCCTCTAATTTCTGCTTTTCAGGCTTTGAAGCTATAATACCTTCTATTCAGACGCCAATCATTAAAATTATTCAAGTCTTAGATGATTTCCTTTTTATTTTTACCCTGGGTTGTCTCATTTTTATTCTAAACTTTGTTTGCCCCCATAAGCAGATGACTCACAAATATATATCTCTAGGATTGACCACTTCTAAAAACCCCAAGCAATTATATTAACTTTCTATCTACTATCTCTAATTTGGCTTTCTCAAAGGTCAATCTCATAAAAAAAATTAATCTGTAATTTCTTTTATCTCTCCCAAATCCTGTCCATTTACAGTGCCCCTTATTCCAGTGTAAAAATACTTCCTTCCAAGCAACTGTATGAGACACAGAAAAGTCATCAATGTTGCTATTAATCTCATACCTATTTACAACATCCAAAACCCTCTCCGGTCTCAAGAATTATACTCATCATTGTCATTTTTATATATCAATAACTATCTATATATATATATTTTAATTGCAGATTGAGTCACATCACTATCTCTCCTTCTCCCGTCATTAATTAATTCCAATTGCATTACTATATGAAGATAAAATTCTTTTGCAGCTCTCAGCTGAAGGGGTACTTCCACAGAGAAGCCTTCCTGAACTCTCAAACTAAGTCAATGCCCCTCCCCTCTTCCACACTGGCTTCCGTGGCGCTTATGGGTGCTGGTGTCATTCTTCGATTTGTGTGTGTGTTACATACTGGACTATAAACTATGTGAGAATACTAGTTTGTCTGATTATATTCTTAATTGCAACTCCAGCTACTACCATGAGACTGTGTACAAAAGACAATGATTAATTATGAATAAATATCTCATTTTCTACTTGATGCAGTAATTTGTTTGAAATTAAGTAACTTGTCTAAAAGACTTCTAAACAGGCACACCTGTGAAGTTGTGGAGAAGGCAAAGATTATTAATACATCTGCGCTCCCTTATTCAATTTTGGCAATTCCCTCGCCTTAGGTAACTCGGTGATTTCCAGTGCAGGCATCAGAGGGGTCTATTCCTGAGTGAAGGATATTTCTTTTTCCAGGTATCTGAAGGACAGGGGAAATTATAGGCAACATAAAAACTGCATGATTTCATAATATGGGACACTATGTAATTATGCTCAGTCACCTTCTAGGTCTAGATTGGGAGAGAGAGGTTCATTAAATAATTATTCACCTCACCCGGGCCAGGTGAATCAGTTGGTAGGAGAATCATCTGTATACCAAAAAAGGTATGGGTTTGATTCCAAGTTAGGGCAAGTTGAGAATGTGACCCTAGTTGGGGAGTGTACAGGAGGCAACCAATCAATGACGCTTCTCCCTCTCTTTCTCTCACAAATAAAAAAATAATAATAAAAATATATTCTGGGGTGAGGATTAAAAGAAGTTAATAATGATTATAGATTGCCTGGTACTAACACATTCCATTTGTTGACTCTAAGATTCTATAGCTGCACTGTCCAATACATTATTCACTACTCATTTGTGGCTATTTACATCTAAATTAATTAAAGTAAAATATTTCCTTATTTGTAATAACTATACTTTCAGTAATATTTTCTATCATCCATTGGCTAATATTATTCTATCATCTGTGTCTTACTTCATGAATTCTGTGGTTGAAAATATTGCTTCCTCTGGATCAACTTTGGCTCATGCCCTGATACATATGTTCCCAGTGGCGGCTTTAGAAAAACCAGATTTCTATTGTAGGATTCTTTCAGTATTCACTACTGCTTTCACCAATGAACATGTGTGGGCATGTGCCCAAGCTAAGAAAACATGTCTTTTCACAAAGAATTTGGAATTTGGATTAAAGAAAGTAAAGATCATTTTCTCTCCAGGTGACTTATCTACTTCTATGATATGTTTTGAAGAGGAAGAGAAACCAGAGTAAAAAATAAAGAAAATGGCAGATACACCATCAAGCAAGTATAGAATAGAAATGAAAGCTATGGCAGTATTCACATAGACTCTCTGAGTCCTTCCTTAATCCTTGCCCTTGGGGTACTATGAGCTACCCTTGAATCCTTAAACATAAACTACCTTTTAAAAAACATAATGTACTTAAGTAGTAGGTTTTATGTAATCCTCTTAATAAACAATGCAACATACTTTAATATTTCTATTTACAGATGAGAAGATGTTGGTTCATTGGTTTAAATAAAGTGAATAGAGTCTAGATTGAAATCTATATAGTTTTTTTTGTGAATTGAAAACATGTCATATATCTATTATGATATAATATTTGCAAGATGCAAGGCTCTGTGCTAGAAGCTGAGGGTAAGTAAATAAATAAGTCACTGGACTTGGGCAATTATATTTTAATCCAGTGTGGCTCCGATTAAAGGAAATTAACAAGATTAACAATTGAGGCAGGGCTGTTTACATCTTATAAGTGAATCCCGGGGAAAGAGTGAGAATAAGGTCATCCCACACTTTTTTTTAAATTAAAAATATATAATTTTTAGTTATGGCTGACAAACAATATTATATTAGTTTCAGGTATATAACATAGTGATTAGACATTTATATAATTTGCAAAACAATCACCCAGCTACAATAATTTTTACAAAATGACAGAATTTTTTACATATTCCTTGTGCTGGACTTCATTTTCACAAATGGCAATTTGTACTTTTTAAAAAAATATATTTTATTGATTTTTTACAGAGAGGAAGGGAGAGAAATAGAGAGTCAGAAACATCTATCAGCTGCCTCCTGCACACCCCCCACTGGGGATGTGCCTGCAGCCAAGGTACATGCCCTTGACCAGAATCAAACCCGGGACCCTTCAGTCCACAGGCTAATGCTCTATCCATTGAGCCAAACCGGTTTCAGCAATTTGAACTTCTTAATCCTTAAACTTTTTGCATCAATGAGAGCAAGTTACCAGGAGCGCTTGAGTAGGTTGATACTGAGGGATCCACAGAGACTGTGGGTCAGATATTAGGCCCAACAATTATTTACAAGTATGTACTGTACATGACATGTCCAGAAAAAACATGTTCCCCACTAAAGCTAATCTAAACCCAGGGCTGGAAATAATCAGGATAGATCCTGAGTTTGGCTTGACAAAGGAGGGGTGGGGGGTGTCAGAAACAGGGTCAAATCCTGATGTAAGGCTGTAGGTTTAAAACTCATCAAGTTACCGAGTCTAAGTTTAATAACTACTGCCCCCAAAATACTACTTCCTGAAACATCAACGTTTGCATATAGTTGACTTGAGAGTAATCTTTATGCTCCTAACTTTGGGGAAATACCATATTCAAACTGTAAATGAGAGAATGTTTCCATGGCTGCTGAACAAAAATGAAAAATAAAAAGGGGTTTGATTTGTTTTTGAAGTTTAGAAATATGTCTGTAGGTGACTAGCCAAAGATGGCAGAACTCAGATATGATGAGATGGATTGATGTAGCTTCCTGCCAAGCAGCATGATTAAAACCATTCAGACCCTGAAAATGGAACAGAGAACATTGGCCTTATTTCTGTAAAGTAAACTGTCACCATCAGCCCTAAGTACTCTTGTCTTGTCAGGGGATTTATTATTACTAAGGATTTCTCTGACATGCACTTGCCAAGGGTTTCATTGAAGTTTTCCATCACTCACAGCTTCTTGATGACATGGTCTGGCTAGACTTCACTAATAAAAAAGAACTGAAGCATTCATGCAAATTAGTTTTAGTTTCATGCCCCTCATTAATATCTGATTTCCTTATCTGGATTTAATCTCTAACATGATTATTTCGACATCAGAGGACGGAATCATACAGTAAAAAAGGTGTTAGAACATGTGTGTCACTTTCAACTTTTACTGGAGAAGCAAAGGGTGATTGTCCCGTTAAAGGGATGTTACTCGTCCATCATCTTAATGGTCAGCTATGTCTGTAGCTGTACAATTAGCTAGGACCTAGAATAGGCTTGTTGCTTTAAGGCACATCCCAATATTATCGGTAAGGGATATTATTTTTTGTCCTTACCTGGAAAGTAAAACTTCTAAAATGGGCCTTCTATACCTCAGAGCAACTTGTTTCTATTTAATATGAATTAAAAACTCTACAGGTTTATATTTTCTGAACTCAGCTCCACCTGCCAGTCCTATCACCTGTCTTTAGTTAGCTACTTCTCCCATCCTCTTCTTGACAATTTCAGAGCTATCCTTTTTCTTCAGACATTTCCTGTACTCAATTTCCACCCCGCTCCCTCATAGCAGATAGTCTGACTACCTAGAATACTGTGGCAACTTTTCACCTCTTTACTGTCAGCCACCTTTTCTTCCTTTTCTTCATCCACACAGAATGAAGTGTCATTCCTCTTGCTGTAGGCTATACTTTACTCTTGTGCCTTTGAAGTTCTCCCCTCATTCTGATTTAGATCCTACTGCATCAGTCATATTTTTTTTTACATATCTTCAACTTATCTTTTAAATTTGATTGGTAGAGAGAGAGAGAGAGAGAGAGAGAGAGAGAGAGAGAGAGAGAGAGAGAGATTTACATATATGTTGTCCCACTCATTTATACATTTACTGGTTGATTCTGTATGTGCCCTGACTGTGGATTGATCCACTATCAGGATGCTGTTTTAACTAACTGAGCTATCAGGCCAGGGTTCAACTTCTCCTTGTCTTCTGGCTCTTCCCACTAAACTTCAGCCTCCTAGTACTAAAGATCTTCTCTTGGCCTCATGGTTTCCCTACCTATTCACAAAGTCATAACGTGGTCCATGCTAAATGATTGTGCCAAGAACATTAAGAGAAATGAGATTTTACTCTACTTGAAGCTAGCAAGTTTAGCACAATTTTATACACATTGGCAGGACACACAAAACTCATTCGTAGAAGACAAAGGACTTTATTACACATTAGAGGCCTGGCACATGAATTTCTGTACCAGTGGGGTCCCTCAGCCTGGTCTGCTGGATGGGGTCAAAACCAGCTCTCTAACATCCTGTGATGGATCCCAGATTGCAAGAAGGCACAGGCCAGGCCAAGAGACCCCACTGGTGCATGATCAGGGCCTGGGAGGAAACAGGAAGTTCTCCAGCTGGGGAGAGACCGAGGGAGGGCTCCAGGATGTGTCTGGCCCATCTTGCTCAGTCCCTGTCCGAGAGACCCCAGCAGCAAGCTAACCTACCAGTCAGAGCATCTTTCCCCTGGTGGTCAGTGTACGTAATAGATACTAGTCTACTGCCCCCTGGTGATAAGTACACATCATATCAAGTGGTTGAGCAGCCTTAACTATCATTAGCATATTATGTTTTGATTGGTTGAATGGACAACCGGATGTCCAGACACTTAGCATATTAGGCTTTTATTATATAGGATGATACAGCAAAAAGCATGGGCTTTTTGTTTGCTTGGATCCCCTGTGTCCTCAGTTCCACCATGGTAATGCATATGGCCAAAGGAGTGCTGTATACGTAGTGGGTTTATGCTATAGCCAAGGAACCACCAACACTTAGAAAATACTCCAATACTGTAATAGGCTGCTAGGAATCTCATCCAATTTTGTTCAGGAAAAAGACATTACTTTTGCTATTCTGGTCAGAAAAAAATCTGCCCTCTGTTGTAGAGATGTTATACAAAGATTTTTGAAAACATAATCTAGGACAAAGCTATCTCAAGACATGGAAAAAAAAATGCCACAGGGAATTGTTCCAAACAGGAGCCTTTCATTTATTTATATTCTGATTAATTAAAAACGGACAGTCTACTAAATGTTCTCTATATGCTAGCCATTTTGCTAGATGGGGAGTTTTAGAAATGTAGAGCACAATACTAGACTTGAAGAACCTATGAATTCTTAATAGATACAAAGAACCTCACTGTGCATTTCAGGAATAATGGTGATTTTTTAAAAGCCTTTAATTATAAATCATAAATCACACATAGTCATTTCATTATAAACTACTGAAAGGTTACTAGGCATTGAGATCTGCTAAAAATTATCCACACATATGAATATTGATCCAATAAAGAAGAATAAATCGCAAATAATATTTCAGCATTAACAGTGCTTTCTACACTTCATAAGGCACAAAAATGGCACTTCATGGAAAATATACCGTTGCAGTTGCTGTAAGCTTCCATTTCATTTTAAGCCAACAGTCAAAATCACATTATATTAAATAACTCTTTGTGCTTGGTCTTTTGGGGTAGGGATGAGAGAACACATTTTGCCAAGTTTAGCCATTATGAGTTCAGAGTTCAGAAGCAAATCCAATTCTTTCTGGAAATGAGTGCAATTGAACAGCTGGTCAAACACAATTTACTTGCTCATAGAAAGAGACATAATGATTTCTAGGGGGGGAAAGCTTAGTAAAAAGGGTCATAAGAAATACCAACCAGATTGGGGATACTTTGGGCTTAAAATCACATCTGTTTATTGACCCTTATGCAACTTTTCCCAATCCTAAAAAAATAAAATAATAAAACCATACAAAATAAAAACAAAACAAAACTAAAATGTTGGAGAATAAAAAATGAAGAGTCACTTAAAATGTCTAAATCTTAATCTAATGGACCACTTACAATGAGGATTTTCAAAGATATTTCATTAACAATTAGAGTAATAAAAGGATGTGGAATAAGTAAACAAAGAATGCATAGAATGTTTGCGTTATATTCAACCAGGTTTTGCTTTCTAAAATAAAATTCACTTAGGGAAAAATTCTAGAAAAGGATTTTTTTTTTCAACTTCTATTTGCCTCCAGAATCAGAAAGCCAAGGTTAGTAGAAAATGTGAAATGGGCCCTAGCCAGTTTGGCTCAGTGGATAGAGTGTAGGCCTGTGGACCAAAGGGTCCTAGGTTCAATTCCAGTCAAGGGAAGGTACTTGGCAGGATCCTCCCTGGCCCAGGGCAACCAATCAATGTGTTTAGCTCACATTGATGTTTCTCTCTGTCTTTTACTCTCTCTTCTATCCTCCCTAAAAATTAATGGAAAAAATATTCTTAGGTGTGGATTAACAACAACAACAACAACAACAACAAAGTAAATAAATGAAAATGTGAAATGAAACAGGTGCTGTCCTACAACATTGGTATGTGTTTCAAAGTATATGGGACACTCATTGCCTTACATCTTCTCCCTATTTTTGGTTTTTATTTTTAAAATATTTAGATTCCTAAGAGGTTGTACACATAATAAAGACAGTGCTCTGTACCAAGTGTTCAATGAAAACATCTTATAAAAACATATATCATCAAAACCAGGAATTGGACTTGGATATCATACTATGAATCAAACTATAGACATTACTTAAATTTCATCAGTTAGCCTGTCCTTCTCTTCAACTTTAAAGCTATATTCAGATATGCAACTCATTCTATATAATAAAAGGCTAATATGCAAATAAACAACTGAACAACCGGTCACTATGATATGCACTGACCACGAGGGAGCACACATGGAACATGGTGGGTGTTGGCTTTGGTGGGATAGTGAAGCAGGTGAGCGGAAGCGCCAGATCAAGATGAAATGTTGTTTGCTGTCTTCAGGGTGAGCCTCTGGTGGTTACTGAAAATTCTTTGCTCCTGTGTGCTGTGGTCCCACCTGGAGCTCACATATACTACTGGCGCCTGCCCCATTTGCACCCGCTGCCAACACTGGCCCCAATTGCTCAGCACCTTAAGCAGGTGTGAGTAGTGGCTGCCAGCCCCAGTTGCCCCTGAGGGCTTCTCCACTGCCCTCTGCTTCTGAGGGGCTATTGGGGCCTGCAGATGCCTCTCACATCCCCTGCCAGCAACAGCCCCACTAGCACCCACTCAGCCCTGCTTGCACCTGCTGCTGGCACTGGTCCCAATTGCTCCATGCCATCATTAGGTGTGAGTGGGGCCAGTGCCATAAGCACATAGGAGCAGCAGAGGGATTGGGGGCTGTGGAGGGAGGGACCAGGCTGGGTTGTGTAAATAAATGGCCAGGAAGTGCAGTGGGAAAGGAGTGGGAGTGGATGTGGGGGTTCCTCTTTCACAGGGGCATTCCTGTTAATATAGCACCAGATAACCTTGGCAAGAGTTTGAAACTGTCTGGCTCACTGCAAAATGAAACATCTTTTTTAAAAAAATACGTTCACTATTTGATAGTAACACACAACTACGCACCTGCTCAGAATCAAACAAGACAAAGGCTTGCTAGAAGTAAGAAATGGACAAGAAGCTTTCAACATGCACCCTTCCCCTTGCTAATTTCTGAAACCCAAGGGCAAGCTTAAGTCCATATCCTGCTTATCCACAGTTTCTATTGCTGAATAAAAATATAACATGCTAGAAAGTTCAGCACATTCAGAAGATTGCATGAAGATGTGAGTCTGGAGGAAATTGCTGTAGGAAAGAAAAGACTAAATTAAAAGTAAATGAGCTGCAAAGAAATGTGAGATCAAGGATCTCAGAAAAAATTTCAAAGCAACCGGAAATAAATATATTGAAAACAGAAGAGAATACTGATGTGCAGGGAATTAGTGAAATTCTTCTCCCCATCATTTACAAAGTTGTTAAAGGAAATTAATTCAGATACTAAAAGCTAGTAACAATTTGCCTATGGCTTCCTTATTAGATGGGTCTGATTATTTCAAACAAACATACAAATAAAAAAACATACTATTTATCTTCTCAGAAGTATTTGCTTAAATGTGATGGTGATATCTTCACACAGATCTACCAACTTTTTAATATGAAACTCAATAGATGATAAATCTACAGTTTATATAGACTTTACTTTTGGTTGAGAGTCAACTCATTCTTTAGGCTAGAATGGTTCTAAAAGGGAACCGCTCTCAATGACTGTTGGCTTTTATTGATGAAACTTTAATGCCAATCTTAATTGTGTTCAGAATCTCGACTAACGATCATTTTGTCCTCAAATTGATCAATGTCTAATTTATAAAGGTAGTATCAAAATGTATGTGATTATAGCACATTGCTATAAATTATAAGTTCCAAAGTCATTTTAGAGAAAAAAAAATCTTCCTAGTTTCTTTAGTAAAAATGAAAAAAAAAAATGTCCCCCCCCTCTACTATGAACTTCTAATTTCTAGGAGAACCTCTCCCTGAGATTATTGGATGACCCAAATAATCTTTCTGTTAAGTTTACTCAATTTCTTCTCATCTTCTAAATTTCCCATATTCCCTGTTTTCTAAATTTCTTCTGAATCTCAATCCAAACTTTTAAATATATATATATTTGATTGATTTTTTACAGAGAGAAAGGGAGAAGGATAGAGTTAGAAACATCAATGAGAGAGAAACATTGATGAGCTGCCTCCTGCACACCCTATCCTGGGGATGTGGCTGCAATCAAGGTACATGCCCTTGACCCGAATTGAACCTGGGACCCTTTAGTCTGCAGGCCGATGCTCTATCCACTGAGCCAAACCGGTTAGGGCCCAAACTTTTTTATAAGGCAAAAGTTACAAGTCTTACATCCACTCAACTTTTCTTCTTTCAACCTCATCTTTTCTCTGTTACTGTGAACCTCACTAGTCAATAAGAATTCAAACTGTAGAAATTTCAGATTGCCATCTTTTCAAGTTCAGGAGGAATATTTTAATTTGATTTTTTTTTAAATGCATGTATTATTAGAGAACATACGTTTTTATGTTTTGCTACAGTCGCCTTAGCTCTCTGTGGAAGAAAGGACACAAAAAAAATGAGGAAAAATTAAATAAGGTAAGAAACAAAGAGCACATTATATTTATAACAGCCTATTCTTTCTACAACCTCTAATACAACCACTATCTTAAAATTGTTGTTATTCTAATCAATGCTTACAAATCTATGAACACTAGAGGGAGACAGCTTGAATTGTAATCTATACTGTGTTTATAGCTCTGTGAGCTTGGGTAAATAAGCATCTTATTCTATGCCTTGGTTTCTGTCTCTGTAAAATGGAAAAACATGGCTATGCTTTATAGAGTGTTTGTAAGAGGAACAAAAAATTGAAACAAGTAAATATAAAAATGCCTGACAATGAGTAAGTGCTCTATTCATGTTAGGTATTATTGTCATTATTACAAACGTATTTCTGAAAGGGCCAGATATTAAATATTGTAAACTTTGGGAGACCTGTTATAAGCACACTGGGCTGGGGGAGGGGAGATGGGGTCAGGTTGGGAGAGGTCAGTGGGGGGAAAAGGGGACATATGTAATACTTCCAACAATAAAGATTTTTTTAAAAAAAGAAAGGAAAAGCATTTGCAAATGAATAAATTAAGATAAAATTTAAAAATATAATAATTATCAATATTAGATTAAATTTTTGGTGTAATATTATTCTGCAGGTGATGGATGTTATATATGAATAATTACTTTTTCTTGGCAATTTTATTTCTTCTTTCCAATTCTTACACTTTTTACTTTATTTTTAGTCATTATTTTGAATAGCTTTGCTAGGACATTGCTAAGATGTAGCATGTTTATTATATATCTGACTTTAAACAAATGTTCTACTGCTTCCTGTAAAGTGTGAAGTTTTCTGTAAGATTTTGATAACTCTACTTATCAGTTTAAAGAAATAATCTTCTATCTACAAACTGCTAAGAAAAATAAGTAAATGTTATAGGAATACAGAATATTATCATATGCTTTTTCTGAACCCCTGAAGATCATGTGCTTTTTAATCTTTTTAAGCATTTTCCATGATGAATTACATGAATTAATGTTTTTAATACTAAGACACCTTGTGAGTCTGACAAACCCTCTCTGGTCAAGACATTTTTTTTTTTCATTTCTCTGCAGAACATTCTAATATTTTATTCTATAATTTTACATCAATTTTCCTAAAGTGAAACTATTAATTTTTTAAAAACCTAATTTGATCTCCTGCATGATAGTATTTCTATCGAAATTTTATATCTTTAAAGAATATTTGGGGGCCCTGGCCAGTGTGGGTCAGTTGGTTGAGCATCATCCCATACACCAAAAGGTTGCTGCCTCCATCTCCAGCAGGGGGCCTGCAGGATTCAGCCTCTTGTTTCTCTCTCACATGATGTTTCTCTCCCTCTCCTTTCCTATCTCTCTAAAATCAGTAAAAATTACTTTTAAATGTTGTGATAATTTAACTTGTTTTATAAAAGTCCATGTTCTTGTTTCTAGATTTATTGGTTTATAATTATTCAAATCATCCATTTATAATTCTAAAAACTATATCTGTTAGTTTTTCATTTAATGTTATTTTGTTGAAATTTTCATATCTATTCCTCCCTTCATAATCTTGTCATATATTTATCTATTTTACTTGACAATTTTAAGGGCATTATAGTCTATTTTTCAGTTCATTTTCCACATTATTAAGTCTGTTTTTATCATTTTCTTCCTACTCTTGGGAATATCTCCCCTTCTTTCTTTGTGATAAATAAAATTAACTCTTTATCTATTTTTATTCTAATCTAAAGTTACAATTTTTATTTCAAAGTCTGCTTTAAATTCATTCCACATATTTAGATATGTGGTGTTTTATATTATTTCTACTATGGTTTCTTTTATCTAATGTGTACATGTGTATCTGTATATATTTTTAAAAAAATCTCTACATGTTATCTTTTGGAAGCCATATATATATATAATCTTTTGGAGATAATTAACTGAACATGTTGAAACCATCCCTGTGTATTTTAAACTACTAGGTATTTTTGAGACATTCTTTGTACCCTGGGACCTGATCAGGTGTTTTTAAGAGTTCAGCATGTGATGGATTCAATCAGCAATTTTTCAGATATTTCACCAAGGTGAAATCTCTTGGTGTGATCATCATTATGTTCTGCATCAGCCCAGGCTTTGCAAACAGACTTATTGGATGCATATCTGGCTTCATCGATGGCTAAATGTGAGAGCTCACACTAGGCATTCAAAGTTTCACAGGTCTCAGTGTCCTCCTGTGTACAATGGACCCTCTTGTCTGATGGTGACAATCATTGAACAAATTAATGTGTCTGACACACCTGGAGGCTTGTCTGGAACATGAGGGGACACCGTATGTGATATTGTACATTTCAAGGCTCAGAAATATACCGCTTTGAGGAAGTCTTCCTTTTGTCACTATGTATCACAATGCTCTTTACCAGCACAAAACACTTTTTTCTCAGTTTGTGTAATCTTGACCTCATTTGTAAGTAAACTGCTTAATATATTTTCCATTTTTTTATTTTTAATTTATATATTTTAATATATAGTTCAAAAGTATCTATTTTAAAGAATATATATATATATATGTATGTTTCCATTGAATATGTATTTATGTCCTTTAAGAGAATTTATTTGCCATCTTTTTATTACTAATATTTATTTTTCCTATATTTTGTACTTTTATGGTCAGTGTTTATTCTCCTCTACCTATTTAATTGACATCTATTCACTGATGGAATTCTTTTATTAATTTTTTTCACTCTCTTTCTTCTCACTAATATGAAAGTAATATTGTATATTACAATGATTTTAATACTTATGTGTGTATTTTTAACAGATACTTGGCATGGCAACATATAAAAACATTTTGTCTGCTCTCTGTTCCACTAACCTCTGGCACTTGGATGAACTCCAATGGATCTTCTCAGACAGGTTACCTTGAACTTAACTTCCTTCAATAGTTTGTGCTGCTAATATTATGTTTACAGTTACTTATGTACAGATTTCCCTACATAATTATCAATTTATTTGCTCAGAATTGTTATTTTTCTGAGTTAAATATTTTTAGGCTTCTTCAATTATATCTTTGTGGTTGTTCCATAGAAAACACTTATAAATAAAGTCTAGTTTTCTTTCATAGCAGTTCATCTGGTTAGTTAATCTGCCTAGAAGCTATTTTTCTCAACAAGTTAAAAAGGTCATTGTTTTCTGGCCTTTATGTTGCAAAGTCTGCTCTCTGTTCTTATGGTTATTAATTTGAGTTTGATCAACCTTTTATTTCTGGTTGCTTTAAAAATTTTCATTTAGTGTATGGTAACTTACAGTTTCATAATAGTCTGAGTATATGCTGGTAACAAGCAACAAAAGGGCATATACAGCTCACATTTCATTAGTTAATACTTGTAGCCAGTAGGCTATGAACTTATAACTATTGGCCATTATCTTAAATAGTACAGAGCTTTAAAATTATGGCTGCTTAGGTAATGTTCTTAACGCACAACAAGGGCAAATATTACATTAAAACATACATTTTCCAATATTAGTATTGTTATAGATTGACTTTAAGACACATAATTAAATATTGGCAAAGTTTGATGTAAGTGAAAAAGCTCATGCATGACTCAGGAAATAATAGTCAGTGAAACACTCTTTAGGAAATTTGATAACATAAAAAAAGCTAAAAATGTATTTGTACAAATTGACCCAGAAATTTAACATCTAAGAATTTTCATATGGATCATTTTATTCAGAAGACTATGAAAAATATTCAATATAATTTTTAATAAAAATAAAAAATTTAAACTGGAATAAGCATGCTTAAAACTGTAGCTTATCTATATAATAAAGTGCTTATGTGGCTTTTAATATTTCCAAGAAACTTCAGGTGAAATAAGATATATCATGGTAAAACTTTAATTTATTGAACAATATCTATACTGAGATAAAAATATGGTCAAATAAATTGATTAGCACATAAATATATAGAAAAGAACACATATGAAAAATGAGTAATATACACAAACTAGTGGCAGTTTTAGTATTTGGGTAATATCATTATAAATAATTTTAATATTTCTTTCTAAATTTCTGAAATTTCCAAGTTTACTTATTTCCAAATTACCCTTATAATAAGGCAATTAATTTTTCAAAACGAGAACACAAGAGCCCAGCTGTCATGGCTCAGTGGTTGAGCATCAATCTATGAACCAGGAAGTTACAGTTTCAATCCTGGTTTGGGCATGTGCTATGGTGTGCAGGAAGCAGCTGATTAATGATTCTCTCTCATAATTGATATTTCTCTCTCTCTCCCCCTCTCCCTTCATGAAATCAATAAAATATATTTTAAAAAAGAACACAGGAAAATAGTAAAAGTAGATATAAACCAGATGTTTATAATACAGAGCATAACTAATAATATTATTTTATTGAGAACACCAAAGATAAGACACAGATTTATATGTTAAGTATTTGAGTCTCAGAAAAGTACAAAAAGACTTAGCAAGCAGGTAACATACATCAAAGATAAAAAGGAAATATCAATAATCTTATTGTGAAAAATTATATCTTGCATGGATAATAAACAAAGCTAAAGGATTAATAACAAAATAAAAAATGGCAACTGTATGACAGTAAGAGGGAAAATTTTTTTTAACAAAAAATGTCTCTTAGAAATCAACAAAGGAAAGTCAAACAGACCAGTAGCAGAATTGACCAATCCTATAGAATAAAAGCTTAATATGCTAAGTGTCTGGTTGCCTGGTCATCCATCCAACCAATGGATGCATAATATGCTAATCAAAGTATAATATGCTAATGATATGCTAAGGCCACATAGTGAATGGTTGAGTGGCCTTAGCATATCATTAGCATAATAAGATTTGATTGGTTGGATGGATGACCAGGCCACCAGACACTTAGCATATTAGGCTTTTATTATATAGGATGATGTACACTGACCACCAGGGGGTAGACGCTCTAATTTGTAGATTAGCTTACTGCTGGGATCCAGCATATTGGGACTGAGTTAGATGGGCCGGACATGCCCTAGAACCTTCCCACAGTCCCTTCTTGACTGGCTAACCTCCTGCATCCCTCCTCAGCCCCAATCGGTGGGAACCTATAGCCTGACCTGTGCCCTCTCACAATCTGGGACCCCTTGGGTGATGTCACGGAGCAGGTTTTTGCCCAATCCCACAGGCCAGGCCAAGGGACCCCACCAGTGCACATATTTGTGCACCAGATCTTAGTAAGTATATAGTCAATAAGCATACATAGCTGCAGCCTCAGTCATAATTAAATAAATTCAAAGTAGAATAAGCACATACCATTTCTCCCCATATGCTGGGTACAGATGAAAAAAATTTATTAATAACTAATGTGGATAGGAAGATGGACAAAATAGTTGCTTCATTTAATATTTTGATAAATGTGTAAGTTTGCACACCTTCTAGGTACATGATTTAGTGCTATTTTGAAAAATGATATAAATAATACCACTTCTAGATACTCAATAGTCATACATACATTTTGCACAGAAAAACAATGTTTGAAACCATTCATTTCTTACAACAGGATGATGGACAGTGACATGATTTATAATCTAATGTCTGATATATAATAAAAATATAAGGCATTTCATATTCTCAATTGGAATACTAATAGACAAGCTATAGGATTTATTTTTTTTTATATTGTATGTGATATGTTATTTTTAAAGATATGTTTAGGGTGAGAATACTTGTATGAGAAAAACATTTTTCAGGAAACTTTTTACTGTCTTAATTCATGGTCAAGACTCAAGTGTGCAGATTTAATATATACTCTGAAGAGTTACTGTATTGAATTAAGCTAAATATAAAATAAAATATGTATTAATATGTGCTCTATTCTCTAGGCATATATTTTATCACTGATTGGCATACTTAGTCTATTTGCATACTTCCTAACCTGAAGGAATGAAAGGTAATTTATTTTTAACTATGTAATTTCTCCCAAGAAGCCTGTCAACATCAGATAGCTAATGGCTCAGGAAAGAGTGCCTGCAGAATCTCTAAAACTACTGGATCATGAGCTAATTTTTAGTTTGTTATAGTTTGTGAGGCATCGGTCCCAAGAGATGCTTAGAGACCTACATGTTTTATTTATTTTTTCTTTCATGATTTTATTGATTTTTAGAGATAGAGGAAGGGAGAGGGAGAGAGAGACTTCTATGAGAGAGAAATATTATAGACCAACTGCCTCCTGCACGCCCCCTACTGAGGATTAAGCCCACAACCAGGGCATGTGCCCTAACTGGGAACCTGGGAACCGTGACCTCCTGGTTCATAGGTCAACACCCAACCACTGAGCAACATCAGTCAGTCAGATAAGACCTATATTTTTTAAAAAAAACAACCTGTGAGATTCTGGGGCAGGCACCTGGAGACTACACTCTGAGAAACACTGGCAGAAGTGTTTGTCCTTTATGTAAGTCCAAGCAATGTTCATCTATTTTTATGACCCTGTCCCTGCCTCATGAGATATGCAAAAATAATCAGGAGCATATTCTCAGAACAGTGGCCACAGAATGACCTTTTGCCTAACACTGTCTAAATCAGAAACCATGCCACTGCTGTCTTTCCTCCTGATATCATTTTGGATTAGAATAATGTGATCTTGTTAAAAACAGAAAGGAATATTTTACTTAAATTGAAATTTAAGTGTACAAGGAATCTAATCTAAAAGTAGGCCAATTTGTACAGTCCTATCCATACCATAAAGCAGATCCTTCATATCTTTAGATATTACCCTATTACGAGGTTACCTTCGCTGTTTAAAATCCTGATATTAATAGAACCATAAAACAATACTTCCTGTTGGTGAAAAAAAAAAATACACGTTTCCTATTCAGAGCAATAAATTTTGAAACTCTCCCAGTTCCTGTTTTTTATTGCTCACATGTTCCCAAGAAATCGAGATAATATTTGATATATTTTTGTACCTCAAGTTAGGTTTTAGAAATTATACCAATTTCATGTTTCATAAATTAATGTAGCACAATTGAGAAAACTATAGATCATGTTAACCACCCAGAAAGCAGTGATAATTTTATGCTTAAAAATTCATCTTGCATTTTGTACATTTCAGATTGGGTCCCATGTTTATTAAAAATGTCCTGACTTTTTGACTTCTACCCTATCCATTTTAAATCATGCTGTATTTTCTCTCTTCTCACAGACACTTTTCCCTACGGGAGCTCTCTGTTCTCTGTGCAAGTGTTTTGGGTCATAGTACAACTGTTCGGATTTTTCGCTGGGGCTTTTCTCATATCTCATGCTTTTCTCCTCTGCTATTCTGAGAATCACAGCTCTGAGTCTGTTACTCAATGCTTTCCTTTTTGTACTGTAACACAAAAGGCATTCTAAGAAGGAGCTAGTGATACGGATTTTTTCGAATGTAAAATAGTTGATATAAAAATAAGTATGCTTCATAACCCTTGAGAACTTGTTACATTTATACCAGACCCTGTTATAAGCAATTTATTTATTATAACTCACCAAGTCCACACAAAATATTTTAATGTCTGCTGTGCATAGATGAAGAAACTGGTATATAAATATACAAAATAAATATTGCTCAAGTTCATACAGCTTGTAAGTGATAGAGTTGGGGTTCTAAGTCTACCTTTCTCATTCTAGAATCACTAACCAGGGGACCTAGAAGAATGGTCCTTGGGATAGCAACACCAACTTTGCCTGGGGATTTATTATAAATGCAAATGTCTGGATCTACCCCATATCTACTGAAACTCTAAGAGTAGAGTATAACATCCATGCATTGATAAGCCCTCTACAGGACTCTGATGGAAGTTCAAATATGAGAACCAGTACGCCAAGCTGAACTGTTTCAGTGCTGAAATCAACGTAGAGCTGGATGTAAATGAATGACAGAAATATGCTGGAAGAAATAACGCTATTGTTGATTATTCTATTATTACTGTTAATATTTGTATTATATTGTGTTTACAATATATCATGTTAGTGTTCAGTTACTGACAATAGTTATGAAGGCTTTTCAAAGTCCAATAAATTAGTACCTATTAGAAGCCGGAAATGTATCAGACATTGTCCTTTTCCTCAAAGAACTTATAATATAATTAGGAAAATAAGAAAGATTAAAAAGCAAAGGTCACTAAAAATTTGTCTATAATTTAATGGCTTAGTTTAGAATGTGACATCTTGGGCTAGAAAACCTGGGTTTGAATCTACATTGATTAGTTGTGTGACTTTGATTAGTTGTGTGACTTTACCCAAGTAAGTTGGCTGTTCACTCGGTTTCTCAATATTCCCTCAAAGAATTTAACATATTAGGCTATCATGAGAATTAAATGTGAAAATGTGCATTCTCTATGATGTCTATATATATTTAGCTTCCACAAGTGTTAATTTTATATCACTACTTCCCTCGTTGCTTATTAGAAGTTAATGAAGCTGAAAGATCAATGAGGACTGGTATATTCAAGGAAGTTTTAAAGAGAAGATGGGAACCTAAGTTGAGCAGCATTTGTATTTATCTCACTCTGGGGAAAAGGAAAAGGAATTGGTAAAAAGAGGAGTTTTAAAGAATATTTCTGGGAAAGTGAAAAAAATCACTTTGATGATGCAACAGTTTTGTGAGTTAAAGTGGGAGATGATAACGCAAGCTCAGATTGAAAGTTTACATGTGTGGGTTTTATCTTGCTACAAAGGAAAACTCATCTCTACTAAAGGCAAATTTCAGGTTATAGGAATCATTTATATATGATAGAGCAAAACGATGAAAATTATAACACTCAAGTAGAAGGCATTTACAAAGATCCAATAACCCCACAGCTATACTGGACTTCTTTTAATCCTCTAATGTAATGCCAAGTGAAAAATACATAGAAATAAAATGTGAAGTGAAGAATGAAAACACCCTTGGGAAGGTTAAAAAAATATTATTTGACAATACATTTTAAGAGGTAATGATCACAGTAAGAACTCTATAGGCTAAAATTTGAGCCTGAGAAATGGATCAAGGGATAAGAGAAAATATAATTCTTCAAAAGGGATCAGAGTAGATTGCACTCTAATAACCCATTTGATTCCACAATTCCATTAATAATCAAGCTGTACATTTCTCAACCTTTTATCCTTAGGGCTTAGCCAAAATTAAGTCAACTAACAATAACATTAGCAACAAGCAAGAGAATAGAATTGTGTTTACTGTGGTTCCAAAGAGATTTCCAAAGTAGATACACAGGTAAAGAATAAATCCTCTTAGCTATTTTTGGCTTTAAAATGTTTGTGCAGTGCAATGCTTTGCTCCTAGATTAACCCACTCCTTCACTCACTCACTCACTCATTCACTCACTCACTCACTACATAGGCAGTTGTCCTGTGGCAATCATGAGTTTTAAAATAGGATTAGTTTTCTAAGGAAAACTTCAAGTTAATAAGCACAACGTATCTTATTCTTGAAGTGATCTGAAGGATTACTTTAAAATCTTGCTTTGTCAATAGGTAAATGTTATCCTTTCTAGATCCATTAATAATACCCGATGTATGAAACTAATAATAGACTTTATTCTTATTTTCTTTCTCTATTTTTTAAAAGTAAAGTTCTAGAATATACTTTAAATGTTACATGGTACAATTTCAGTAGTTCTAGTGTACACAATAAACATTATCTCTAAAAGTATTTTAAAATATGTTATGGAGTCTAACTCTTCATCAAATTGTTCTAAAATAACTGCAATTGAATTAAAAGAGAGAAAAAAATTCATGCTAGAGATGTTCTCTTAAAAAGCTTTCTAAAATAAATGAAGAGTGACTGATTTTATATATCTATGAATCTATTTGATCCTATGTTAGCACATTTCTATAATGGACATTGCTACCACTTAACGAGGTGATTATATAAATCAGTGCATCTACTAAGAAAAACAAAATCAGTAATTTTATGATTAAAAGTTGGCTATTTCTTTCACACCATTTTAAGGCCTCATACAAATTATTTCTCAATGTGCTGTACTGGATTTAAATTCTAGTTGCTGTTATGGGAAGTTTTATGAGCATGAGGTGCGTTTCTTTTATGAACATTTATGTCCCTGTTTGCGGGCTTGAGGATGATATTCCCTATAGAGATGCTTTAGGAATTAGAGTAAAAGTATATATAAAAAACGCCCAAAACATGATAGCCATTTAATAGATGTTAGATGTGGCTAGATTTGGTTGAATCTATCTGCTTCTTCCTTAGGCCAGAGGACATACCAATTTTTACAAGCATGCTGATTTGTATAAGAAGGTGAATTTCCTGAGTGCTTGGTTTTTGATTTTTTGTTTGTTTGTGAGGAATATTAATGCACAATTCTCCATGGATCTTACATGTTTCTGCATGTCTTCTCAGCAAAGGGTAGGATGCTTTGTTCTTTAAGATATCTCCATTGGGGGAAAGTTGGCAGGTTTGCTAGTAGCCTTCTTTAAAAAAAGATTGGGATTTCCTAACTTCAAGGCTTTCAGCTGTCCCAGAAGCAGGTAAGATGTTCACCATCAAGCTGGATGAATCTGTATGGCCCCACGGGGCTGAGGGAGCAAGAGCAAGAGGAGCCATGTGAACATGAAGCTTATGCTGTGTGCTGTGCCTTTAATTCTCAAGCACCTTCTGCCAGCCTCTGTGCAAGTGAGGCAGGCTAACTGGTTAGCTTGCAAGCAGGGTAACATCTCAGGCCCTTCAAGGATCTTGAAAAGGACTAGCTTACCTAAAGAAATATTATTCCACCCGATGAAAAAAACTATGCATAGACTAAGGTCATGGTAATGAGTTGGAAAGCATAAAGCTAAGAGTTAATAAAATTACTCCACCATATTATGCTTCTTGAATAGAGACAATTATTAAGATGTCCTCAAACTTTTATCACGTACCATTGTAGTGACAGTGAAACAAAAATTAGATAAAGGATATGCAAATTGGTTCTCTACTTCATATGTTCACAGGACCTGGGATAAGATCGGGTCCTTGTTCTTTTTTCTGCTCAAATTACTCTTTTGATGCAAACTTTTTGTTCCAGCCTGGATGAGGGCCTTTGTTGTAACTGCATGGTAAATTGATTTACCTGACAGTGTAATGGAAGACTCAGAGACATGTCCATGTGCAGAAAAGGAAAAGTCAGATTAGTAACTTCAGTCTTCCCGAAGAAAAAAAGTAAGGGTTTCTGAAAATGAACAGTCATTCGGGTCCTGTGTGTAGAGAAGTGAACAAAATGAATCTTCACAGAAAAGATTAGATTCGATATAGAAAGTTAAAGCCAGATCAGACCATAGATATCATCTAGTCCAGGTCTAGAGAGATTCGGTCGCTTGTTCAAGGTCACACCAGGCATTTGGCGGCAGACAGATCTCATAACTACAAGGCCAGCATGTTATTTCTCTATATCAGACATTCAAAACTCTGACAGCAGTACAGGAGTCTGCACAACCTGAAAATAAATCTGACTTTCTCTTTTTAATTTATTGTCTCTTTCCTTCACTTAGTGGAGCCATTCAATTAATTTTCTTTCATGCTACTGTGTTACAGTGACAGGTGTAATATAAGCATTTTAAGATTTATAAATATTGTTTCTTACCTAGGCTAATTTATAAAGTTTCTATTTCTATTACAATCATTTTATATCAAATACTTTATAACAAATATGAATGAGTACTATTTATGAAATAGTAGTAAATTATGTTAGTGTTATTTGTATTTCAAACGAACCTAGTTGAATGTTTTCTATAAGTGAATTTGTTAACATTTTCCAAGGCAGGCATGGTGGTGAATGCATTTTATGTCATTAATGTATTATGTTATGTATCATTTTCATTGAATTAAATATATATGTATTGTATATATATTTTAGTTTAAATGTCCAGTTGCAATGAAAGGGTTCTATAAATAGTATACTTTGGATGATACAAATAGCAATTAAGGCCATATCTAGAAGTTAGGACATATTGAAAAATTCCAAGGGAATATTAGATGTCGAATTCCCCATGACTACCAAAAAAAAAAAAAAATCTAGATTTTTACAAGTATTTGTGTGTGTGTGTGTGTGTGTGTGTGTGTGTGTAATTGAGTATAAAATAATGCCAGGTAAAATTTTTACCATCTTACTCTGAATTATATCTTTAAATAGATGCCAACGATACTGCCATTCTAAATCAAATTAAGTATATTTTTAGTATAACTATACTTTAATTTACTTATAGAACAGAGTGAAGAATTAAAAGGGCTGAAAACTGCTTGGTTTTGACCCAAAAAGAAATGTGGAAAATGTGAGGGACTGAATCAGACATCAGACCCTCCCTGCAGTGACAGTGCTGAAGCCTTTCCGAAGGCCAGGGCCCAGGACCAAGCCAAAGCAGTGCTGTGATCAAGTGAAACCATTCAACTGCTAGTATGTTAAAGAGACAGAAGTAATCGTATGTGGATCATTTTGAACAGAAACAGATGATTGTCAGGTTATTACTTCTTCATTGACTTCTTTTTTCTTAGATGGAAAATCAAAAGACAGAGGCTTTAAATGGCCTTGCTATTCCTGAATCCTTAAATCCTTAGGTATCCAGTTAGAAATATTAATTGGCAATTTAAATATATATATTTCCTGACTGATCATCTTGAGGAGAAGACCTGTACCTTCTTATACTCAAACTATTATACCTACTACCAAAAAGAACTTTAAGCTCCGATTTATTTATATATTTTATTGTTTTTTTTTTTTTACAGAGAGGAATGGAGAAGGACAGAGAGTCAGAAACATCGATGAGAGAGAAACATCAATCAGCTGCCTCCTGCACACCCCTACTGGGAATGTGCCCACAACCAAGGTATATGGCCTTGACTGGAATTGAACCTGGGACCTTTCAGTCTGCAGGCCGACGCTCTATCCACTGAGCGAAACCAGTTTTGGCTAAGCTCCTATTTAAAGATGGTATGGCAAGTAGCTAATAAATCCCCACTTATCCCATCACCATGACAATTTAAAAATGTTATAAATTTGGCTTGTTTTCAAGCAAAATTAATTCTCTGCTTAAACAATATAAATTATAAATAAGGACTTTTCTTCCCTATTGCTACCTTCCTCTTTACTTAACCTCTTTCGCCCTCCTTTTATTATTATTTGTTATCTCCTGATGTATACCAGACGTTGTGAATGAAACAGGAAGTCTTTATGGGAATCAGTAGGACATGCAGATGATCCAATGACTATGGTGGTGCTACCATTACACCTGGACCGCAGAGGGGCCTCTGACTTGAGTCCTGGGCTTTAGAGGACGGGTTATATCACAAACACATGCATGACATACATTAAATCCACAGCTTTCTCATCACCCAGAACCTAGCATTTGGGTCCAGTCGAGTATAACAATCCTAAACATCTACTTTCATGATAATACTTCTCAGACCTCAAAGAAGCATTGTTTCACACATTTACCCTATTCCTTCCAAACCAAAGGCAACTAACTGTACATGAACATTGTAAAAATTTGTGGGTTGTACAGCATTGGAATATGAAAATTCGGACACTGTGGAGAGAACTGAGCAGCGGATGGCCTTAGGAAAGAGAATATGCACATGTATTTACCTTCACAATCAGTATGAAGGCAATAGCTTCTTGCATAGTGAAATAGCATTTCCCAGAATTGTGCAAGATCCATTTTTTTCCACATTATTCCATTTAGTACTTTCAGAGGTACCCATAATTTAATGCAATTTTCATATTGCAGTTGAGAACAATTTGCAGTATGAAATAAGCCATATCACTGGTAAATTATTATATATGAAGGATTAGGCATAATATGTGTGAAGTGTGATTCTCATTCCTCAGCCAGAATGTTCTTTATATTCTAGGAAGCTAAAATTGTGAATAGCTTTGTTACTATAAAAATGTTATGAATTTGACTTCAGTTTTCAGAGACCTACATAAAATTATCTTGATATAAACATTATTTAATGTTTTAATTTACACTAATTAATATTAAAAAGCAAAACACATTCTAATTTTGAATAATGTAGAAGAAAATATGTTGTGAGAAGTTAATATTTTGATTTTAAAATTTTATTTATATTTTTAGTAAAGGATATTTAATTCTATTACATGGTAAACAAATCATCTTTTAATTTTTAATCCTTTTATACTTTGAGACTGTATAAAAAGATTGTTAGAGAAATAGGAAATTTAAAAGGGTGACATTGAAAAGATAAAAACTGAAAACAAAAGGAAATATATAATCTTCATAGAGACTGTCTGATAAAACCTGAGAGAGTGAAATGGAGAATATTTTTATGGGACACGGCCCACTTAAAACTTGCAATCAGAATATTACAAATGCTTTATTAATTAATATTTAATTACTTAACTGCTGATCAAACAGTGAAGCCAATAAAAAATATTATTCTCATGAAATCCATTGCTTGAATAGGTCAAATGAAAACTTTATAACTTTATATGTTTTACTAGCTGATGATTTAATCGCCCACAGAAACAATGGAAATTTATCTGTGCTTCTATTTGCATATATTTGCTAATTTATGCATAAAATGTCTCTGGAAGGTCAATAGGAGACCTCTGGCTGTTGTTATCTTCTGGAAGGGAAGTTAGTGACTGAAAGGGTGGAAATGGTTGAATACTGTGTACATGTTACATATTTTAAAGTCAGTTGTTTTTAAATCAAACATTTTTAAAGAACCTTTGGTTAAAAGTAAGAAAATTCTTTTTCAGTCATGCTAGTCTGTTCACTTCTGTCTGTAATGCATATAAAAACAAAATACAATAGCCATAATTTTACATAGTATTTAAGCAGATAAGTAGATATCATTTGCCAAGTATGTCAAGAACTGTGCTGCCAATGAACAAACAAAGGTGAGCAAAACATGAGCTGAGAGCCTTGCTTTAGTTTTACTACTATAACCTCTAAAAATATTCTCATTTTAGCCTGGCCAGTGCTGCTCAGTGGTTGAGCAACCTATGAACCAGGAGGCCATGTTTTGATTCCTGGGAGCATGCCCAGGTTGTGGGCTCGATCCCAATGGGGGATATGCACAAGGTTACTGATCAGTCATTATCTTTCATAATTAATGTCTATCTCTCTCTCCCTTTCCCTTTCTCTCTGAAATCAATGAAAATACATTTAAAAAGATACTCTAATTTCATTTTACTTGCTGCCCTGATGTATTATTAACTAAAGATCTATTTCTTCATTCAACACACTTTAAAACTTTAAAACTGTTTCAAACAATGTGTATTAAAGTTAAAAAGGATACAGTCCCTTCGTTCTCAGAGCACAGAATCTACAGGGAGCCTAAAAAGTGAAAAGGGCAATTGCAGTATCTTGTATAATTAAAGTGTAATATGCAAATTGCCCCCTCAACCAGGAGTTGGACCAGGAGTTCAACCTCTCGCTATGATGTGCGCTGACCATCATAGGGTTGGCCGAACTTGATGGGCATCAGCGTCACAGCACTGGCAGCGGGCAGCAGTGGAGGCCACGGCGGGATGGTGGAGATAGTGAATGTGTGGTACCATGCCTAGGCGGGTGTGAGAGGGGCCCAATCACCCCACCTATCACCCCTGCAGATGATGATGAGGGTGAGGCTACCACCCAGCTCCTAGGCATTGAGGAAGCCGGGCAGGGGCTGGCCCTGATCAATCCCCTCACAGAAGGTAATAAGCAGCCATCAGGCCCTGATTGCTCAACTGGGGCCAGGCCCTGGGCTGGGATGGGGAACTGGGGTGAATGGCAGCAACCAACCTCCCATGGTATCCAAGCAGGGGGCTGCAACCGCTCGCCTGCTACCTGGAAGTAGGGGTGATGGGGTCAGGGGTGCAGTGAGAATGTGGGGTTATCTGCTAAGCTCACTCTCACTCCCACTTGAGCCCTCCCCTGATATGCCAGGGCTTACATGCTGTGGAAGCCCCCATGCTCTGGTGCTGGGCCCCTGCAAGAAGCCCACCCCACACTGGCGTGGTCTCTTCCTGGTGAGCTGGGCCAGAACTGCTGGGATGGCAGGGGCCGTTCAGGTTCCCCTTGGGTTCGTGCAGGAGCTGGAGAGAGCACACTGCCCACCTGGCTTCCATGCAGTGCTGCCGGGTGGCCCAGAGGCCCATGCTGTGCCCTGGCCCATAGTGTCCAGCTGGGCTCATCACATCTCCCAATGTGGACTCGGACACTGTGACTCAGGTGGAGCGGGGTGCTCAGGGGCCCAGGGCTCAGGTGCTGCCCAGGGCCAAGAGGTCATCTGAGACATGTGCTTTCATGCCAGACAACTCAGGCTTTGATCACCAGCCAGGCCTAGGGACCACATCTATGCATGAGTTTGTGCACCAGGCTTCTAGTTATTTGTTAATTAAGAGTGTATCAGCCTGAGGATTGATTCCAGTCAAGAGCACACGCTGGGGTTGTGGGCTCAATCCCCTGTATGGGGCATGTAGGGAGCAGTCGATCAAGGATACTCTCTCCTCATTGCTGTTTCTAACTCTCCCTCTTCTTTCCTCTCTGAAATCAATAAAAAACATTAAATAATAAATAAAAAAGACATAATGAGGCTCACTGTTACCTGGAGCTTAATTTTCAACAGATAAATTGGAAAGGAGAGGAGATCACCAACTCTTTATATTATATTATTTACTAAGGGGTTTAAAATTTATCCCTAGGGTACTGGAACCACTGACAAGTTTTTAACAGACAAGTCACTGTGATCAGATTTGTGTTCTAGAACAAGCACTTTGCTACTGGTAGAGAATAGATTGGAAGATGGAGAGAACAAAGCCAGAGACCATTAGGAGGCAGTTGGAGTTTTTATGAGGGTCAGGATGATTGCAGTATAATGAAAGGAGGTGGCAGCAGGGACCGAGATGAATGCACAGAGTTACCTGTTGATTGACTTGATTTTGAGGTAACACACTGGGGATTAGTGAGCTTCCTACAGCCCCAAGGTTGCCAGATTTATCAAATAAAATAACTGGGTGCTGACTAAATGTGATTTTAGATGAATAGAAGAAAATGTGTTAATATAAACTTGTGCTATGTAATTTGGGACATTATGCTATAAGATTCTACCTTGTTTATCTAAAATCCACATTTAAGCAGGTGTGTTGTATTTAATCTGTCAGCCATGTTGCAGTGGAGTAGTGAAAATAGTACCTGGGTTTTACAACATTCAGAAATACCTCTATCTTCTAACACAGATAAAGGTTTATGTTTCATTTAATACAATTCATAATTTTAAAGCCAGAATACCAGACAAAAATAAATCTTGGGTCAGAAAAAACTGAAAAAAAGGAAATCTAACTGTATAACAATAAAATAGATTTGAATTATAAAAATCAAGAAACAATACCACTGGCTCCCTTACAGATTTTCAGGCAAGATCATAAAGAGTCATCATGATATTTGTGATGATTTTCCCATCAGACTTTTCTCCCACTCTTTCTTGATGTCAGATTTTTGTTTTTGCTTTGTGGGCAAAGTTGCTGAGAGTTAATATTTGAAAATATACTAGACTTAAAATTCACATATATAAACTGGTTTAATTTTTAAACAAATAATGAAGTAGTTATAAATGTTATCCAAGCTTTAACCTATGTACTTCATAAAAGGTTCAGAAAGGTTAAAAAAATGTACCTAAAATCATATAGCTGAATCCCAAAGTAGCTAGTGCTTGTATTTACTATCACAATAACAGTTCTCTCAAGCCTCTTTGATTAACTTATAGAATTTAAGAAGATGACAATGCTTAATAAGTTGCTCCCATACCATACGGCCTTCATATTTAGGTGGACCTCTCTGAACATTCATAAAATATAACATATGCTTATCTTGATATAAAATTAAAACATATTTGCTCTTTCTCTATGCACAGAGACAAAGAGACTAGCTGGTGAGTGCTATTTTTCAAAAGTTCATTTCTATACTTTGAGTTCACTGGGCCAACACCTTATTTCAAATTATTTAAAGCACTCAAAAATATGTTTTAATGCTTTAGCATTCACTTATATTCATTTCATATCAGTTATGTGCCTTAGATTTTTTTTCTCCTCAAATGATCAGGCTTTCTTCCTAATTATCACCACTTTCTAAACAATTAGATATTTTGGGTTGTGTTTCTCTGACATTTGCCATGGTGCAGGATTTAATTTTGCTCATTATAATTATTTCATATCTTGTAATTGACATTTGTATTAAAACATTACTTTGAACATTATTAAAACTAGGATCAGAAGGAACTCTTATCTTTTGCAACAGCATGGATGGACATGGAGAGCATTATGCTAAGTGAAATAAGCCAGTTGGAGAAAGATAAATATCACATGATCTCACTCATTTGTGGAATATAATTAACAACATAAACTGATGAACCAAAATAGATCCAGAGGCAGAGAAGCATGGAACAAACCATGGAACCTCAGAGGGAAGGCAGGGGTTAGGGTGTAGGGGTGGGGATAAGAGATCAACCAAAGGACTTGTATGCATATAAGCATTACCAATAGATAGACAGCAGGGGGGTAAGGGCATGTGTTGGGAGATGGGAGTGACTGGGAAAAAAGAGACTTTCGTAACACTTTAGTCAATAAAGAATTGAAAAAAAAAACAAAAAACTAGAAACACATTTTGAATCATTTAGATTTTATCATTAGGACATGCTTACTTTGGTTGGTTTATTTATAAAAACCACTATGTTTTATCCGTTTAAAGACTGATTAAAACATAAAAGAGCCCTATAAACATGCATGATCTGTGTGTGTGTGTGTGTGTGCATGTACATACATACATGTGTCTATGGATAGGTATTCCACATTTAACTTCAGGGGAAAGTAGTTAACAGCTGTTGAACTCACAAGACTTTGTTTATGGTCCCCTTATGGCATTTATCATTTTGGGGCTTGTGTTCAAGCTATTAATATGCCTTTCTAGTCTCCCCTAAGATTTTTACAGATAGGCACTGTGTTTAATTCATCGTTATATCTCCCACAGTGTCAACACACAGCTTTGCATACTGTGAGTGCTTGCTAAATGTTTGTTAAATGAATGACAGAAGAAAGTAAATTTCATTTATTTGACCCCTCAGCCAAGACATTTTTTATTAAAATGCAGTAAATGCAGTCTCTACAAAAGCTTTTCCCCAGACCTTTCTTTTATTTCGTATTGATGTATTTTATTTCCCAAACCTTAAATTACTTTTTTATCAATAAAGTATCATCTTCTACTGCAGCTATGAGGTTAAAAGGAATTGAAGATGAAAATAGAAAATACTTGAGATGTATTATCCTGCCTCCTGATTATCCAATCCTTCTGTACTGTCCAGTGAAGCATAACAATGTCAGTTTCTGATACAGCAACTTAACTGACCAGTCTGAGAATGCCTCACAACCAAAAGCTAATTCCATTGTCTTCAGAGAATAGTAATGCCTTCAGAGTAGGCAACCAAAGTCCCCTCCTGCCTATCATAATAAATGTTAACTGAAATGACCAATGCTATATAAAAGTAGAGAAGTTTCCATCGGCATTGTCAATACAGAAGGAAGACAGCCAGCCACATTTTGAAATCCTCAAGGGTCTTTGCTTCAGTCAATCAAAATAGAACCTAATTGAAGGGTTGCTATTTATTTCCTGAAACACAATGTAAGCTGGTACTAAGTAAATGGGGACAGGGGGAGGAGCTAAAGGAAACACACATGCCTTAATTTAGAAATGTGAGAACTGGAGGGAAAGAATAGAACTATTGGGCTTGGGAATCCCTTTGGCCATCTCAGATAAAAAAAAAAATATTTCCAAGTCAGTTGATTTGGAACAAAGTTCAAGAACAAGAGTAAGTATTCAATTGAAATCAGCAACATTTCAGTTTGGTGAGGGTTTCGCCTGATGCTATAGGCCCTCTCTTGTCGCCATCAGTGCCAGAGAAGAGGCAGGGCTCACCACCCCTTGCTTGTGAAGTGCAGAGAAGTAGAGCAGAAAAGCTGGTCTCTAGAAGATTTAAACAACACAGAGAAGAAACTTGAGTTTCAAAGAATTCCTGCTGGGATCCTCCATGGCAAGCCTTACTCTGCAGTTTCGAGATCACTGACCCAAACAAATAAATTTAAATTAGTCACTTTCCACATCTGAATTTCCAAAAGGACTACTTCAGCAGCAGATGTGCTGAGAGTGAAGACGTATAAATAGTTCACTTATAATACATTATTTTTTTCTTAAGGTATTGGAGTGACACTAGTTAATTCTATAACACATCATGGGTACACTGAATTCTATGCTCATCACTCCAACGCAAGTTTCCGTCATCATCATTTATCCCCCCTATACCCCCTATACCCACCTCCATATCTTCCATCTTCCTATCTCCCTCCCCCAGCAATCACATACTGTTGTCCCAGTATATTACCTCTCCCTCCCTCCCTCCTCTCTCTCTCTCTCTCTCTCTCTCTCTCTCTCTCTCTCTCTCTCTCTCTCTCTCTGCTTTTGTTCATTAGCTCTACTTCCCCACCTAGTCCCTCCTTCCCTGACAGCTGTCAACCATTATTATTTTAAGGTGAAAGCAAAAATCATAAAGATAATTTTTCTTCTACAATAATAAATAAAAGCAAATGAAACCATTATCATCATAATTAGCTAGCTAATATTAGTAAGAGGAAGAGAGCAAAGGAGAGGCCAAACATGATAAGTATGGTCATCTGAGCAGCTTCATCAGGAAGCTACAACTTCATGCTCCCCAGGGAACCACTGGTTTATTCCCTACTGATCACTGGGGAGACGGAGGAGCAAAGGGGTCAGTGGGCATACGTGCAATGAAGTCAGGGTAGCGTGGGGAAAGTGCTTGCCTGCCAGTCTAGCCTGGGAACAATAGGTTGGCTAAGGGTGACCCCATCAGAAACATGAAATAATTGAAAAGTGAAAATTCCCAAAGAGTTCTCTCTCATTTCTCTTCTTCTTGCTCTCATTTGCTCTGTGACCCACACTCGCCCAGGTGATTGTGTGTCCTCTCTCCATAGCCCTGTGGCCTTCAGCAGCAACATAGATATTTGGCCCCCACACACCATGGGCTGCAGCTGGGAACACAAGCTAAGCTGGCCAGATGCTGGACTGGAAAACATTTTAATATGAAACAGTGGTCCTGCTGAAGACAAGATTGGACTTCTTCCATAACGATACAGAGATGAGACCTTCTGCTAAATTATTAACAAACAATAATTTACACTGAATTCTCTGTGTGATAAACTCAATTTTTGGTAATTTTCAGTAGCAACCAAACAAGTATTTGTTTAAATTACATATCTTTTTTCTATTTCTCCAAAAGATATGATAAACAGCAAATGACTAACAAAATGTTATCCCGAAAACCTGGCCGGTGTAGCTCAGTGGTTGAGTGTTGACCCATTAACCAAGAGGTCACTGGTTGGATTCCTAGTCAGGGCACATACCCAGGTTGTGGACTCAATCTCCAAAAGGGGGTGTGCAGTGGGCAGCCGATCAATGATGTTTCTCTCATCAATGTGTCTCTCATTAATGTTTCTATCTCTCTATCCCTCTCCCTTTTCTCTCTCTCTAAAAATCAATTAAAAAGAAACATTTGAAAAAAACAGAAAGGTTCATCCTCAAGCAGGACTAGGAGCCGTTAGAGCCTAAAGGACTTTGAAGGGAACTTTTGCATCACCCTGGTGTCAATTAAAAACAAAAATAACAAACATAGATAAATTACTCTCATTTCTAGAAATCAAGGCATTTCAAGCCAATTTCAGCATTGGACACAGAGGGGAAAAAAATAAATAAAAGCAGTTTGGCTTCTCTATTCAGAGGCACTTGCCATCCTTAAAGCTGTCCTGAAGATATGGTCTCTTGAGGTAGCAAAATTCTATTATTTTTTAGCCGCTGAATTAGTTGAAAAAGTAATGCAACTTCCTATGTTTCTCAAAGCACAACTCTTCCCTAGCAAAGATGGAATGTTTTTAGTGCAGATAAAATTGGTCACTATATTGAAAAATGCATGCAAAATTTTGAAGCTACTAGGCACTGTTTGTCCACAATACTTGTTTTGAGTAGCAAGAAAATGATTTTGGAGTTTCACATACATTTCTGGGCTAGTTGATAATGTTATATTTCTTCTGGATCTCAGTCCATTGCCCAGCATTTGCATCCTGACTCTCACTGATTGGCTGTGTGATTTTGAGCAAGTTATTGAAACTGTGTCTGAGCTTATTTATAATACCTATTGGACAGGTAATATATATTTTTATTGATTTCAGAGAAGAAGGGAGAGGGAGAAAAAGAGAAACATCAATGATGAGACAGAATCATTGATTGGCTGCCTCCTACACATTCCCTACTGTGGATTGAGCCCACAACCTGGGCATGTGCCCTTGAGCGGAATCGAACCCAGGACCCTTCAGTCCACAGGCCAATGTTCTGTCACTGAACCAAATCAACTAGGGCTGGACAGGTTTATTTTGAATATTAAGTAAAATAATGTTAATCATAATGATTGTAGTTTTTTCCCATTGTTTTTTTTTTTTCCATCTTATGCTGAATGCATCTATTTCTTTTTCCTTAATGTGGACATATTAAAGAAAATACAGCCATCGTTTCATTGAATAGAATGTACCTATTGATGGAAATAATATATAATAAGAATATTTCATAGGTCAATATAAACAAGGGATAAAAATAGCATTTATAAAGCACGTAATACACTCTAAGGTTTTTACATGTATCATCTATTTTTAATAGGTGATTTTATACTTGTTTTTTAAATATTAATTTTCTCTTTTCTTTAACAATGTATTCCTCAATATTCATCTCTACTTATTGGATAATAGAGGCTTAAGGCTTCAGAGACCCTCACTTATGTAATATTCACTCTGATGACTATATTTAGTGAGTTTATCTCTTGATGTACTTTAAGTGAGATGTTACACTAAGTTCACATTCACCCCCTGGTTCTTAACTTCAGTCTCCAGACTCCAGGGTCATCCATAGGGTGCAGATCAACCCAAATAGGTTGCCATTCACCCCTATTTTCAGTTCATCAGAGAAGAAGCACTCAATGGCACATACTACAGTAAGATTCCTGATCTAGAAGACGATTCTCCTATTTCTCAAAAACCCACAATGTGCATTTCCCCCTTGCCTGCTCTATTATGTCTGAATTGGAGTCCATTTTTTCAGGCCTTGCAAAGAATATTTTATTAAAAATAGAATAACATAAAGAACGATGAAGAAATAAGGAAGATAAGACATGGAGAGGGCTTAGGAGGTAGGGAGGAGAAGCATATACACAAAAAGAAACAGCTGACAGCTGTCTCTAGCGTCTACACTTGTGAAAGTTTCTCTGCATAAATCACATGAGGTTCAGACACATGGTATGGTCTTTTCCTAGGAAATAAGGAACAACCTCAAATCCCCTTCAAACCAAGATAGATTACAGAACTTATTTCTCATGATAGACCAAAACAATGCCTACGATTATAAGAGTGTAAGGAATGCATATGATTATGAGAGATGAAGAAAAAACAGCATCATATTTTTATGTTCGGCAACATAGCTGACAGTAAGTTATTTTCTAATGAGACCAGGCACCTATGCACAGTTGTTTCCTGAATATCACACAGAACAACAAATTGATTAGGTGGCATCGCTGCTGTTAGAATGCTGATCAACAAGGTCAATTGAAATCAGTCTAAATATATGTTTCTTAAGAGAAAGCTGTTCTTAAATAGACTATAGTACATTGCTGCTGTCTTTTTATTTTATTGTAATCCTTCATTTTACCCATGGGTAGGTTAGGCAGTACAGGTGGCTTCCCATACAGCAAGACACAAAGAGTAACTGATGGACTGACCCTTTGATTTACTTATTCATTCAAAAAATGTTTACTAAGTGTAGAGAGTGTGCAATAAATATATGCTGAAAGCTAAATAAATGCAATTTAACAGATTTTTGTAATTCTCAAGGTCCTTCCTACATGCTGTCTAGTTGATTATCAAAATAAGAATGAGGCCATATTAAAATATTTTATTCACACAGTTAATGTGTATCAGTTGCAGTAAGAACTCCCCTCTTAGAATAAGATATAAAACTGAGACGAGAACTCAGGTTCCCTGATTCAGTATTCTATGGTCATGACTTATATGTGTTTTCAACCCTTCCTGAACCCTCCGCACCTTAGAAACAGGAGGTGGGGGGAAGACCTCTAAGACTGATTTCTGTTAATTAAATGCAGACATCAGCAGATAATGAAACAGGGCAAAGATAAGAAAAGGCATTTTACAGAGGCTTGATGGCTTACAGGCAAGCAGGATGTGATTATAACCTGATCAAATTATTTATCATCTCTAAAAGATAATGCATCTCTCTAAGGGGCTGTAATTGCTTGCAGGGAGTAGAATACAAAAGAGAGTTGCAATGGAACAACCTCTGCGATGCTCATTCCAGAGCTGTGCTGAGCTGTGAGGTGCCCTGGCCCAAGAGTTTGATTTGTCCCCCTCGGTGTCTATAGATTCTTTGCAAGAAACTATCCTTAGTTTGTCTTATGCGTATACCACTAACCATTTAACCTTTAAAAGACAGCATTTAAATTTCCGTAGTGAGGTCTCCTGGTCAGAGCTTTATTTGGCATTTAAATTCAGCTCTACAAACATTTACTTTTTTGCCTCTATCTTATCTAGTTTTTGAGTTATTTATGAAAAGTAAAAACATTTATAAAAAAAATGTATTGTTTATTACTAAAGTTATCTTGACCCATTCCTTGCCGGGAACTAAAGTTCCCTTTTGTCTGATAAAGGTTAAACTCATGCTTGCTTTTATTCCTTGTTGTATGCTAATTTAACAGAGTTAAGCATGTCATTGTCTTCCCATGTGTTTGACCAAATATGCTACCTTCCTATCAGTTAATTTTGAAACTTACATCTTGATGATAGTTTTGCTTTCTAAACCCCTTGCCTATTGGGAGATTCTGCACCAAGTATATCTGACTTCATTGGCAGTGATGGTTCCCACAGGAAATTACTAGGCTGGCATTATAGCTTTCACCCCAGTCTCATGAGCTTCACTTAGATGAGTCAAAAGTCAGGTTGCAACTCCGTGCTTGAGGAGGTGTTGACAAATTTCTTAGGCTAAGAGGCTTAAAGTCAGACTCAGGATTCTCTGGGTGTCATGCTACCCGTCAGGTTTCCATAGAGCCAGCTGGCTGGCCTGACCCAGAGTTAGCTCCCACTGCATTGTGCCCTACTTTCTACTTTCAAATCTTCAATTTCCACACAAATTTCCAAATATTCTCACCCATGTAAACCATGTACTTCTAATTGCATTATGACTCAAGGAAATATTTTTCTTGCAAAGAAACTAGTTATATGTTATTTTCCGTGATCACATCAATTCCCAATTTATTCTAATAAGGGATATGGATAATGATAATAAAACGGGTCTAGAATACCTTCACTGGAGCCTATGGAGCAAGATATATTTGGGATTTCATACTATTTTAGATTTTAGAAAAGTAAATAAGCACATATTATGCATATTGCATATTATAACTCAGAGTCCAAGATACACCCTATAATCAAATGTGTTAATATTTTTCAGATAAATGTAAGAACTTCTAGAGTAAATGGGAGAATTAAAGGTTAAATAGTATCATGTAAGTTCAAATTAAATTTTGATGTCAAATAAATTATAAAACAGCTTTCAGTTTTTTTTAAAAAAAAACCTGTGGATTTCAGAATTATGAATAAATGATTGTGAGCCATTAATAATAACCAATGTGCATTTAGTGAGTTCTCATATTTCCACAGTAATAGTATGAAGTGGTTTCTTACTGTCTTCATATACATAAGGAGGAATCAAACACTCAAAAACATTTCATAGATTTGCCCAGTCATGCAGTTAGTAAATTCCCGAGAACATAATAAAAAATCAGTGTCTTGTCCTAAAACAAGGGAAATTGGGGAAAATGTGCAAGTTAAATCCTTTAGCTCCTTTATCACTTTGTCTACTTAGAAGTGGCCAGAAGCATAGGCCATAAAGTCAGATAACCAGATTAAAAGTTAAGGTTTGGGGAGGGTGAGTGGGGTCTGGCAAGAAGGGACCAATTAGAGGGAAAGGGGAACATATGTAATACTTTCAACAATAAAGATTAAAAAAAATTTTTTTTAAAGCTATCTCAGAAAAGTTGGGAAAGGGCACTTAAAAATCTCTCTAATTTCTGAATTGTAAGGCAAAAGGTCCTTTTAATGTATTGTTAAGATGACTAATTAAGGTAATGTCAGGCGGCATAGCAGAGTGTGTTCACAAGTCAACCTCATCACTAATCCCAAAAGACTGAATGACAAGCCACAAAACTCTGCTTTCTCCAGTCAGTCAACCACCCTTCCCCCACATTCACATGTCACCACCCAAACTTAAGAAACTGCAATAGTTTGAACTTGGACATATATCCCAGTTATGTGCTATCCACAGTCTGATTTGAGATCCTCTCTGAATCCCTTCCTCTGGCTCTAAACTACGTTCTCATCAACAGACTCCAATTTCTTCTCTGAATAGCGCCTTCTGAAATCACATTGCTCTTGAGGGGAAGAAGAAGAAGAAGAAAAAAAAAAGAATCCCTTTCCTTTCTTCCTCAATCCAATTCATAGGACCTGGAGGTATGCTGATTTTTTCCTTGTTATTTCCAGACCAATTAAATAGATTCACCAGAAAGTCACATGGACAGCCTCCCCCCACATTAACTGTGTCTGAAGCTGCACATATTACTCTTACTTCTCTCCTGTTATATGATAACAATCCTTCAGTTACGAGCAAGAAGCCATTCCTTCAAGCAAACTCAAAAACCTAAGTCAGAAAATTGTTCCAATCTCTTCCCCTTCACCAATTTTTTCATTTTACTTCCATAATATATACATGTAATATTTCCAACATTTACCAAAACAGGGGCTGAGGGCTGCTGCTTTATTCTATATCCTTCCAGCCATTTCTTCCTTCTCTGTTCCCTGTGTCAGCAAAACTCCCCTGGAGCTATCTGTAAACACTGCCTCTACATCTCCTCCCCGGCTCTGTGAACCTCAGCCACGCTTTCACAATTTAGCACCACAATTCCATAGAAACTGTCAATGTGATGCCTGTGACTAATTCTTCATCCTCACTTTTACCTTGTTTCCCAGCATCTGACCATGTTGATCCCATTCTTCTTGAAACACATCCTTGACTCCGTGGCATAATACCATATTCTTTATTTTTTTCTTCTCCATCATGAGTATTCACCTTTTCACAATTTCTTTATTTTTTGCTCTAGTGCCTACAGATGAATAATTGATCCCACAATTTGCTCTAATGCCTACAGTTAAGTAATTGCCCTATAATTTGCCCTAAAGCCTACAGCTGAGGATTTAGCCCTGTTTACTTGCTTCCAATACCAAAATCATTGACTTCATTTCTCTTTCATCCCACAGCTCATCCATTAGCACATGTAGGTAGTTTATATCTCAGAAAAACAAAAACAGTTTCTATCACCAGTTAAACCATTGCCTGAGTTCAAGCCCAAAATATTCACCTGGACAATCAAGGGAGATTTCTGACAAGCCACCCAGCTTCTTTTCTTTCTTCATTTACCCATGGTTTTGTCTCAAGTTCATGTAATTTCTCCTCTGAAAATTCCCATAAATTATTTACTCATTAACATACAGCCTGTGAAGGCCCTATATGACCTTTCAAAAATGCTTCCACATATTTATTGAATATCTAACATCTCCAGGGCTCTATATTTTAATGGTAGATAAGAATATCCTTTTGCTCATAAAAAGTTTACACACATTTCTGCTTCTTACAAGACTCTATCCTAATTGAGATCAATGTTATTAATCCTTTGATTTCTAAAAGAGTATTTTTGTGTTTCCCTTACTCCTTTTAAGCCATTCCTCACACTGAACCATAAAAATCGACCTCAAGTACAAAGCCTATCATACCATTTTTGTGCTGAAAACCTTCTAGCAATGACTCCTTGCTAAACTCGGGTAAAATTTCAAGTCCCTAACTTGACTTCTCAGTTTGCCTTTCTATCCTAATCTTTTTAATACTATTATTTCATGACACCATCCCCATCCAAGAAAAAGAACAAAACATAACAACAACATAACAAAAAAGACACCCCTCCCCCATTAAACTGCCGTCTTGGTTCTTGGTTTTAGGGCTATAATCCTACTGAATAAAGTTCAGCCTATTGATTAGTATCTTTTATTACACAGCTACATGTTGATAATAGTAATTCAATCCAAAACATCTCTTACATCTTGTGCAAATGAACAAAGGAAATAGAAATCAGAATGGAGTCAGGAAGCAATAAAGGAAGGACTCTCAGGCATGTACTTACTCACTGTACTTGCACACTTGGCAGGAAGAAAGGATTTCCTTCTGACCCAGCAACAACAAGCTGCTCACTGGTGCAGCCAATGAAAACCTGCCACAGCTCTCCCCAATTGCCTCCGAATACCTAATAAAAGCCGACCTTCCCTTTGTCTCCTCTATTTGCCTACGGTTGGTTGGCTATAGTTTGATGTCCCCAATTGCAATTCCTCTGCTATTCCTGAATACCTTATTGGCCAAATACCTTACTATTTCATTTTAAAGATTGTCATCCTTTTTCTGCTTTTGGATTTTAGCAGAATAACTCCTGTTTGTGTAGTTTTTAATGTTTTATTAGTTTTTATTTGTTTAATTACTTATTTATTTTTAGAGAGAGAGGAAGGGAGATAGAGAAAGAAACATCTGTGAGAAACATCAATCAGTTGCCTCCTGCATGCCACCTACTGGGGATCAAGCGCTGTCGCCCCCACCAGAATATGCCAGAGGTGGGAGACCTACTCACCACATGCATGCATGCAGACAAGGACATAGCAGGATTGCTAGAGGCCCCTTTGCCCTATGCATGCACAAGGGCAGTGACTCAGTAATAGCAATATAGGTACTAAGCAAGCGCACCCTTAGGTAACCAGTTCATGTTAATATAGCCTGAGCTTTTTTGTTTGAGCATGTAAATAAGTTACCACTGACCAGCCAGTTTGGGCTGGTTTGTTCCTAATAAAGCATGTCCCATTTACCCACCATTACCTGTGTGTTCTTCCAATTTTCTGCACCCAGTGGGGTCAAGTCCCTCCTTAAGAAACTTTTCCCCAACACTGCCCAAAACCCAGGCATGTGCTCTGACTGCAAATCAAACTGGTGGTCTCTTGGTGCATTCACTGTTTTAATCCTGTCTCCTCTCAGAAATCTATAGCAGTAGACAGCCTGTGTACCCACAGCATTGAGCATGGACCCAGGAATCACTCACTGCTATCTATTGGCTTGTTACTGCCAGGATTGCAACTTCCTTGAGGCTAGGAGCTGTGTGTTGCTTCAGCTGGATTTCTAGTTCTTCATATAGTACAGACTTGGAGTAGTAGCATGGGTGCTTAACATTTACATAAACAGGGGCTAAATAAACAAATGAATGGTGAATAAGATCATGGGAAATGAAAAGGCTTTATGTATGTAATATAAATATATTTATGTTTAAATATAATGCTTTTAAAATTCACCATTGACTATACTAAGAATCTTTTTTTATTTCTTCTTTATTATTTTGATCTACTCAATAAGTATTTAATGGTTGATTTCTACCTGCTCAGTAGTGGGGTTGGAACCTGGTAGGTCCCATATAATTGTAAGATAATTGGCAGGTTTTAGGTAATTGGGTGGATCTTAGATAATTCCTCCCTTCAAATCATGTTCTCTGACTGCTCTCAGATTTGTATCATTTTTTGCCATTATCATCTTCAAGCTTAATCATCCTCTAAACGTAACTATCATGCAATGAAGAATACTACACATAACTAAATTGTTGTTGTTTTAATAAATTAGTATGTTTTCCTCATTTATGAGAAACAGACACATATTTTAGGAAAGGAGATTGGAATTTGATTGAGGGGTTTTACTTTGTATTTACCGAAGGAAGAAAAATGCTTACTGCACTTTTTATCATTTTATAAAACATCTTATAAAAATATAATACAATGTAATTTATTGCTATAGTTTCAAAGGATTCACCTGGGCCTTCAACAGAAGTTAGAATCATAAGTTCCCTTATCTACAAAAACAAGACAATGGTATTTCTATTCTAATGTATTTTTTATAAAAGAAAATGGTCCTTAAATCAGCTCTTATTTACAAGAATGTTGCATAATGGTGTTCTGATTTAGCAAATCACTCCACTTTAAAATGTGGCCACATAACTAATTTACAGATATTGAAAAGCAAACTTGAAATTGTTGTAATTGTGCACTGGAAAAAAGCAAATTCATCAATTGTCACTATCTCTAATTTCCCCATCATCAATTTTTAAGATGATTGATACTTCATATAGGCAAACATTTGTGATTTTTAAAAAAAATTTTGATGTGTCATCATTTTACAATAGTAACATTGAAATTAATTTGTTAAAAAATATTAGAACTTCATGGAGTACTACATTTCAAAAAACAACAGCACATTTAAATAATTTAGGAACAAGGAAAATATTTGCCTTTAAGGTAGCTTAAAAAGGCAAAAATAAATAAACAAACAAATAAATAAAACAATCCCAAACTTCTTACAAGGAGAGAAAATGCTGTAAGTATATAATAGTTGGATATACTGCTTAACATATTTATCACAATGATAATTTGACCTCTGATTGCCTCAGCTTAGTGAATTATCAAATGCACTGAAGAGATCTGACGTTTTCTTTGAACACCATCGTAAATTCCAAATTTTATAAAATGTAGGTATAGTTATCTAACCCAACACATTATGCTATCGGCTTGTCTCACAGGAGTGGTGGGAAAGCTAATTAAAATGGCCACAGGGAACCTCTAGATAGGAAGCTGCATGAAATAAAAGTAAAAAATAGAATTTTTAGTTAAGCAACAGGAATTATGTGGGGTCTTGAATTTAATGTTTCAAATGTTTCTCATGGACCCTTCCAACCTCCTCCATTTTTAATCAGTGAACTTTCACATTATTGGTAAAGGTGATGCCACTTTTTAAGCTAAATTTATAAATTTATTAAACACTCTACAATCAGCATTACTAAATAGCAGGTGTAAGCCATGATTTTAATTACTCTTATAATGTAATTTTTAAAGTCTAATATAAAAGCTCAGTTTCCACAGATGTTCGAGTTGAATGCTTCCATTTATCTGCCTCACTCTAATTGCAATTGAATTAATACAATTTACTTTGATTTATGGGCAAAATGCTAATTTTGATTTGACTGCCCTTTTATATTAATTAAAGCATACTATGCAAATTGACCAAATGACCAAACAGCAGAAAGACTGTCCAGACAATCTTCCGGATGACCATGCTATGACACCCACTGGTGCCAGGGCAGTCAAGGCGGATGTGATGCAATTGGTCGGGGACCCTGCCATCACCCCATGATTGCCCCAAAGAGGGAGGCCCAGGCCACTGACCAGCAGGCTATGGCGGGTGGGTAGGGTCTACCTCTTTGGGGTGATTGATTGTAGGGCTCCTGCACCGTGAGAAGTCATAGGCTGTGCTGAAGGGACCCTCCCCCTAGTGCAAGAATTTCATGCACTGAGCCTCTAGTTATATATAAAGGAAAGCTTTACTTTTAGTTCTTTACCATCCAAAACTGTGGGATTGGTGGAGAAAGCAACTAAACATCCTACACTTGATCTTAGCCAAAAGGCCGAGAAGCGATGCAACTAAACATCCTATTGACACAGGGCTATCCATGAAACTGGCCACCTCTCACCACCTTAACTTTAAAGTCTTGTTTTTAGTCTACTGAATAACACACATTTACCTACAAGAGAGAGATCTGTTAGACCTTGAATATAGTTTCAGTTACGCTTTGACCATCACCACATAACATCATTATACTACTCTTCACCAGTGTCTCTTCCTTCATTTCCCTTTCAAACCTCACATGGCTGAGACATATTTGTGTTCAGTATTTGATACAAATATATACTCTTTCAGGAATTCTCTTCTAATTATCTGAAATTAATTTAGCAACAGAGCTACTACTGTAACAAAAGAGGCATCTGCAGCTATAATTGATGGCCTTAAAGGTGTAGGGGAATTAGAGGGCCAAGAATTTGGACTTCCAGCCACCCCACATCAACTCAGAATCTTCTTGCATTGCCTCCCTTGGGTTATCTCTTTTATTGTACTCTCTCCTCAGTCTAGTAAGTCTCATCCTTTGGTTTCCACAGCTTTGACTTTTTTTTCTACTGTCTTTGTGTATTCACATGTCTGATACTCACACTAGCTAATGACCTTCTTTAGAGTAGCACTAGCTTTATTATCTTTATCCCTAAAATAAAGCATAATACCTAGTCCTTAGCCAGTAGGTATTTAATACAGGAATGAAAGAATAAATTAATAACAAATTATGGCAAGCCAATAAATAGCATTATGCATGTTTTTATAGACTATTTGCCATTCATGACTATCTTTCTTCAGTGGTTGGAGGGATATATTTGTTACTATGAAAATTATTATCAGACAGATTTGTATACTATGTGTTTTTAATTCAAATGTCTTTTGTCAGTGAGATGAGAGTGTTTCCATTTCATATAAATAAATACAGAATAAAATAAGAATATTTTGCTCTAACCCACAAATCACAATGCAAAACTGGAATATAATGATCTTGTATCTTAAAAATTATGACCCCTCCCCAAATAGGACTTTCCATTCTAATGGGAAATAACAAAAAAATGTATTGCCCAGTGCCCAGGGAGAAGCAAATTTTCCTTCCACAGGCTGCTGATGCATATCCTATGAAGTTAACTACTATAAAGTTGGTCAATAATACCAATCTTTTAAGTAGATAATTTCTAGTTGTAGAGGAAGAATGTATCCCTTAGATCTGGATTATTGAGTTCATGTGCAGTTAACAGTAAAATTTACCAAGAAAATCTTACAAAGATTTGGTATTGGCTAGTTTGCTTTGTGGTATTCATTAGGAGAGAGGAATGTATACATGTATGCAAACTTCCATGCTCCTGTAAGAGAACAGTTTGAGACAGGGACAAGGAAAATAATGTTTGGTTAGGAGAAAAAGAAATTTATATAAACTAATTACATTTACTTTTATGTTATGCTTAGAATGCACCCTGATATACTGTCTTCTATGTGTAAATGTAATTCCTGCATGAAAATCTTGAGAGCTGACTTTATAATTACAATGTGTTGGTTCCAGACTAACAATACTCTGGAGAATGAATCTTTTCAGTTGGACCAAAGTACATCCACTGTTGAGTGCATGTTTCATTTTAACTTTTAGTCTATTGTTGGTTATTGTTGGGTTTGGCAGCCAAGGTCATTGGGAAATCTTGACAACAAGAGCCTTTGTAAAAATCATATGTGTGCATTTAAAGGACTGGCAGTATTCACCTACCACTCTCAAGCACTATTTCAATGCCTTCAAAATTGTCTTTGAACACTACTAGCTCAGGCACTTTTCCAAATCATGACTGAATGATTTTCCTTTGATCTGGGTGTAGGTTTTGAAGATATGGTGGTAATTAAATTACATGGACATGTGTTCTTTCGATCCAAACTCATACCTTGCCCTTTTACTCTTGGTAAATCTCAGATAGGAATTTGTAAATCATTGTCTGTAGACACACACAAGCAAGAATCTTTTGTATTTTGACAAATAAAAAAAAATAACAACCCTTGTTGGAAAATCAATTTTTCTATAAAGATTTCTCCTTTTAAATTAGTTTTCTGCATTGGTGCTTTGTATATCTATCCTTTAATCTCTCCTCCTAATAAGAAGGATTTTTTCTTGCTACATTTGTTTTTGGTTATTTTGTTGTTGTTGTTGTTTGTTTGTTTGTTTTTGCTGTTTGTTTGTTTTTTTTGAAGAGTATAGCCTCTGCCTGGTCCAGGGTATTCTTCTACGATGCTTTCTAATTTCATGAAATTGGGATATTTGCTCTCATTTCTGCTACTAAAATTTGTCTCCCAATTTGGTTATTCTTTGTTATCAGCTGAATATTTATCATGGCTTGAAATATTTATCTGGACATAATATTTATAGAACATACTGGATCAGGTCATAAATCTCAACTTGAAATAACTCATTAAAATAGGCTGCTACTAATTAGGTTTTTCATCTATCCGTTAAATTTAGAGTTTAAACCTCCAAGAAACATAACATAAAATCAATACTCAATTTGCTAAAATTCAGTTCACAATTATCATCATAACAATAAGTAATGGCAGCAGCTGGGCCACTAACTGCGAGGTTCCCCCAAATTGCCAGTGAGCCCTGATGTCTCCGGGAGCCTCCCAGTCCTCTTGGCAGTGTCAGGTGCTCCTCCTCTGTCAAACTCCGATTCCCATTGAGGTCCTTGTCACTCTGTTATAATTGCTTTCTTACTTCTCTCTATCCCCCATTGGACTGAAGCTCTTAATAAAAAGAAATTATGCCTGTGTGAAATCCCTAGTGTCTAACACAGGTGTTATAGTTTCTGTTTAATAAGTATGTTTGCATAAAATATTAATATCAATTAAACAGCCAATTAAGAAATTATGTAATGAATCGCATGTGCATCCTCTGCAGTCTACTGGTACTAATTATTTGGCCTTTTTGAGAAAATATTATAACTGAGTCAACTTCTATCAGGAAAAAATCTAGCTCTTTTCAACTAGTCATGCAAATAACTAACATTCTTCCATCACTGAAAGCATTGTTTTAATTGAACATTCAATCCTGCTATGTGTGATTTTTTATCAAAACACTTTAGTGGCAGAAAACAAATAAAGACAGTAATAATTTACTCTCCACAGGATTAGTATATGAGTTAAATATAATAAATATGTAATAGCATCTGATGATCAGTATCATTTAAACAGCTGGAAGTCTTTTCTTTATATTTTAGTTTGTGTATTTGTCTACATGTGTGAGCAAAGGCATGCATGTTTTTACCTACTTCAGAAAAAGTAAGAAAGAAAGAAATAAAAGACAAATAACTGGCAAATTCTCTAAGAAATACCATTTCTTTAGCCTTTCCTCTTAGAAAAATAAAAACCAGAGTGTTTTACCGTAAAAGCATCCTCTCCTCAGTTCTTTTCTTATCTGCCCTATGTTGACATTGAGGTTGGCTGAGAAAGTTTAAAGAGCAATGCTAATCAAACCCAAAGTGGAAAATAGAGGCATTTGCAACCTCCTGGGGCAGCGATTCTTTTCCGGTGGCAATTCTGTCCCTTCTTGTCCCGCTTAACCTTATTATGAAGGAAGTAGAAAATGTTCCCCAACAAGTAAACCTTGATTTGGCTCCTGAAGGAAAGCAGTTTGAATTAATTAAGCTGGCATCACTAAACTTTCCCCCCCAAGTCATGATTTCCTAAAGATTCTGGAGGAATAACTACATAACTATCTATAATAATAAAAGTGTAATATGCTAATTAGACCGGACATCATTCCAGATATCCTTTGGAGGAAGCCAGGGTTGTTAGGGAAGTCTGGGTCCAGGGTGTCAGAGGGAAGCCGGTGCTGGCAGCTGGGAGAAGGAAGGCCTACTCTTGCACAAATTTCGTGCATTGGGCCTCTAGTATGTATATATGTATGAGAGTGTATATGTGTGTATGCACACACACACACATATATATATCTTATATGTTACATATTAGATATAATGCATATTATGCATAATCCATTTTAGAATATATTATCCAAAAAACAATCTACAAAATGCAAAAATATGTTTTCTACCATTAGTTTATTAATTCTCTAGAAAAGTAATCATCAGAAACTTTCATGTCAGATCTAACTGAGGTCTGCTATTTGGGGAAATGAGGCCAACCACATGAGTAGGAAGTCACTTTTGTTGTGACTTTCAAGGCCTATTTTAAAGACTTTCCTGCCCTGAAATAGCTCCTACACCGTACTTGAAATTCCTACTAGATATCTTAAGCCCCAAAGATTTTGGTCCTCACATTTCCCTATTAAATTTAAATTGTCTTCAAGGATGTAACACCATAGGAAGCATCAGGTAATACCTGATCAGGGACTGCTTTCCAATCTGCCAGACAGCTAATTAAGTGAAATAGTTCCTACGGGAAAGTAATTTGAGGATGGGGTGCCCATAGGAGGAGAGGAATGTTGACTGAGACGAGGGATGCTAAAGAAAAAATGGTCAAATTGAAATTTATCCTAGGGATTCATGTATGGGAAGTCAACACCATTTTTCTTTCCCATTCTCTGAAGTAGTGATTTTTAACCAGGAATATATGCCAGAATTATTGGGATAGAGGGTTTACTAAAATTATGTCCTAAGCCCCCAAATTAAGGGAATGCATTAGAATCTCTGGTGGATAGATCAGGACTGACTATTCAAAATCCCTCCAGACAATTCTGATCCATACACCATTGCCATAAATGGCTAGCAAGTTTACTATATTGGGGTCAATTCCATTCAACCAAAATTCATTGGAAAGTATGTAGAATGTTGGTATAATGTGCATATAACAGATGAACTAGACATAAACCTTATTTTCAAAGATATTATAATTTATCAGGAATACTATATCATGAGCGTTAGAAATGCAAGGAATAATCTACTAAGTATTATAAAAAAAAACTACTAATGAAATGTAGAGAAAATGATTATTTTAAGGGAATATTACAAAAAGGTTTTCTGGAGCATGTGTTCAGGCCCCTTTCCTGTTCCCCCTACTTCTCTGCTCTCTCACAAAGGATTTTGTTGGCAGTCTGTCCAACAGCCTTCATCTTCTTTATGCCCCTAAGCAGTGTACACTTAAAACCACATAAATTGGGAGTTGGTGGCACCCTTGATTCTAGTAATTATCCCACATACCTTGCCCCAGGATAAGGTACCCAAGCATCCCATCCCAATACCTTGGGCTTCTACTACAATGCTCACCTCACCACCACCCAACACATATACTGAGCAAATTCACAAAACGTTCACTACCATATAGAGTAGAATGAATGGCTCTGAAAGACAGGACTGAATCAGACCTCATAAGTAGATTACCAATACGTAAACTATTGATAATGGGATCTTGGTGTTAGGGTTCCGAGGCCATGCTGCTCCTTTGCTTCTCTCACAGTACTTTAGGAATGAGCTTCTGTGGGGTATCAGCCCAGTCACCTATCTCAATCCTCATGCTCCCATAGGAACGACTGTGATTGTTACATATGTTCTCTAAGGACTGACCAGCTGTTCCTGGATTCCATGGCTGAAGTTCTGCCTCACTTTAGAATTATTCATGGGGACCGCCAAGTATTCCTCACAAATATATGCCTCCTCAGTGCAAGGAATGAGAGATAGCTCAGTGGAGTGGACAAGAATGAGACATAGGTTGATAATTTTTTTAATACTCACCCGAGAATATTTTAGTGATTTTGAAAGAAGCATTGATGTGAGAAACACCAGTTGGTGGCCTCTAGTATGTGCCCTGACCTGGGGTCAAACCTGCAACCTAGATATATGACCTAGGGAATCAAACCAGCAACCTTTTTTAGTGTATGGGTCAATGCTCCAGCCAACTAATCCACCCCACCAGGTCAGGTAGAGAATCTTCAGTCAGCATTTTACTTTGCAGTATGGCCAAAATTCCAGCACTATATCTTTTGGGGAAAAAAATATCTGAACAAAGAGTGGTAGACAGTAAAAAAAAGTATCTTGTCTTAATATGTTCCACTTCTAAGTTCCCCCAAATCTCTACAGCATACTACAATTGCATCTGTTCAGCCACCTAGCAAATATTCTATATTTGCAAGCATTTTGCAAGCTGCTACCAGTGTTTAATCTTGGGATAATGCCTTCTTAATGTGCTAACCCTGAGAGTATTTTGAAGAGCCTAAATATGAATTACTGGTTGTATTGGGTCGGCAGCTAAGTAATTGCGGATTTTTTAAAGAAAATCAAAGACAATTTTTTCATGGAACTAAATAACTTTATTCTGTAATGTATTGCCCATTTTGATCAATGACCTTTTGCCATCTTTCAGGCAGCATCATAATCCCACGTTCAAAAAACTTCTGGTTTTTATTAGCAAAAAACTGAATCAGGTACGATTTGACATTATCATCATTATTGAAATTTTTCCATTCAAGGAGTTTTGTAAAGATCGAAACAAAAAGTAATCAGATGGTGCAAGGTCAGGACTATATGGTGGATGTGGCAAAACATCCCAACCAAGCTCCATTAATTTTTGCCGAGTGACCAAAGATGTGTGTGGCCTTGCATTGTCATGATGGAATACAACACCTTTTCGATTTGTCAATTCAGGCCGCTTTTCTTCAACTGCATTGTTTAATTTCGTTAGTTGTTCAATGTAGACATCAGAATTGATCGTTCGGTTGGGTGGTAAGAGTTCAAAGTAGACAATTCCTTTGTAATCCCACCAAACTGATAACAAAACCTTCTTTTGATGAATATCAGCTTTTTATGTTGTTTGAGTTGGTTCACCTGGCCTGCTCCACGATCTTTTCCGCTTGATATTGTTGTAAACAACCCATTTTTCATCGCCAGTTATCAGTCGTTTTAAAAATGGATCATTTTCATTACGTTTCTTTAGCAAATCGCAGCTGCTAATGCGTTGCGTTAACTGTGATTCTTTCAGTTCGTGAGGAACCCATGTATCGAGTTTTTGAACATAGCCAAGTTGTTTTAAGTGATTTTAAATGCATGCATGTGATACATGAAGCTTCTCTGCAATCTCACGTGTTGTATTGTGACAGTCCGAATTGATTATTGCTTTGATTAGAGCGTCATCAACTTCAACTGGACGACCAGAGCGTTTTTCATCTTTGAGTGAAAAATCACCAGAACGAAATTTGGCAAACCAATTTTGACACTGCCGTTCTTTTAAGGCTTCGTCACCATAAACAGCACATAACTTTTTATGAGCTTGCGATGCGTTTTTCCCTTTGCGGAAATAAAAAAGCAAAATATGACGAAAAGGTTCCTTTTGATTTTCCATTTTTCAACGAACGCCAAACGAAAACTACAAACCAGATTAAAAAACTTTTTTTACTGATTAACAGCTGAATAGCCAACTATAAAATAACAAAATGTGTTTTACATTTGTACTACGTCTGCAAACCTAAAAATTCAACTGAAGCCATATATGTGTGAAACCCGCAATTACTTAGTTGCCGACCCAATAAAAAGGAAATCTGACTGCTTCTAATCATGTCTGTCTATAACCAAAGACATGACAGCATAGAAATACAAGGTCACGTCTGTGCAATCAAAGCCCAGTAAGGGTAATTCTGACTGCAGGAGTATCAAGGGAGAAAGATACCATAATTAATGGGGAACGACCATCATTAGCAAAATATAATTTTGAAAATTATTTTACATTTTACTAGCAGCACAGCGTGGCAGAGAGAAACTTGTATGAAAATGTGAATTACCTTTCCACTATCTACTTTTGGTACTTTACTTTCATTAACAGTATGAAGGAAATACAATGATGCTCATTCTATGAGGCATTATTGAGTCCCCTATATTTATTTGTTTATTAATGTACTACTTAAAAAGTATTTTCACATACATTGTTTTCATTGAGACTCACAACAGTATTTTGAAGTAGGAAGGAAAGAAGATTCATTTATGTATATTATTGTTGTAAGTTTTCTCTACTATAGGGTTGCCTTGTTCTTAAGGGCAGTTGGTTAGTGGCAAGATTATTGACTCAAATACTGGTATTATATTTCCTACTTTAAGGTATCATTAAGAATTTTTTTTCTTATTTATAATGTAAAGGAATCCTGTCCCACACGGTATTAAACTAAAAAAAATTATTGATTTATAGATCTCAAAGGGTTAGAGGTAGATCTGGCTGTACTTCAACCAGGTCCTTCAACCAGGTTTGAAGATCCTATCTCCAGTTCTTTCTTTTGTTCCTTCAGCATGCAGCCTCCCTTCAGGATAACCAGTTGGCTTCAGCAGTCCCAGTCTCCTAAACCCACACTCCACACTCTGCAGAGAGGGGAAGGTTTTTCTTTTCACAAGTCCCAGCAAGGGCTGCCTTTGATTAATTTTGTTCTGAATGCACTACATGCCCTACTCTGAACCAAATATTGTGGCAGGAACAGATGGATAGGCTAATTAGTTTAAGTCAATATGGCTGGTGTTGGAGAAAATTCTACCCAAACATGAAAAATACAGGGATGGTTTCTCACAGGAAATTTGGAAGACTATCTCTAGCAGGAGGAAAGATTTGATATTGAGAAGAATAACACAAATGCCTACTACTAATGCTCTGCCTCATGTAAGCCTCCACTCCACACCCACACCCACCCACACCCACACCCACACACACACACACACACAAATGCACACTATTACCTGCTGGAAGGAAAGTATGTGTTTGTATGTGGATCCATGTTTTATAAGGATAAAGCACCTGGCGAGTAGTAATCATAAATCATATCTGTTGAGCTATATGTAGGGTTGTGTTAATTCCCTCAGATAGATCCTCAACTGTGTGAATGGCTGGGATCTTAGACCCTAGTTTGGAAGGCAACTTATTCACTAAAAGTCAATGAGGCTTTCTTCCAAGCAGAGTTTTTCACAAGTTGGTTTCATTATGCCAGAAAAATAAGAAAATATTTGCATTGCCTCTAATTTATAAGGTGCTTGGGGTGGGGGAGAGGGGAAGAAGAAGACTAGACTGTTTTGTGAAACAAACAAAAACAAACTCCCAATCCCACCTGATGTTAATTTTTGTTCTTTTACGTTCTTTTCTTACTTCCCACATTTCGCTGTCCCTTTTGTATTGCATTTCTGTTTTTCTTCCAGTCAACAAACAGTTACTGGAAGTTTTCTTAAGTGTAAGACATTGTATGTAGATCTAAGAAAACAAAGATAAAGCCAGATTCTTGGACAAACAAGAGATGGACAAACACGCAGATAATTATAATTATAATTTAGTCAGATAAATTCTATTGGCTAGCTTTACTTGTCCTGCAATAAAGACTTCCCCTGCTCCGTACCCAAAACCTTGTATGATTAATGACCTCTTTCTGTGTTCTCAAAGAGCCCTGCGCATACTTTTACTTATCTCAGTGTGTTTTAATTGTCTTTATTTCTTTGCTGCTATCAGCATTAAAACCAATTAGAGACCACGAACTCCATAAAGACAGGTTCTTAAGTATAATTTGCCCTCAGTCAAGGATGTATTTTTTTCTATAATTCCTCATTGTAGTTAGGGATCATCCTGATCCAATCTTGTTTTCTGAGGAAGACAAAGTCTATTAGGGGAGAAGCGAGAAGTAAGACATCTGTCTCCTGTTCATGCCAAGAATTATGTTGATTGATCTATGTGATCTTCTGAACAAATTCCCCTGCACACATCTTATACCTTTTTCCCTCTTCATACATACAGAGCACCAATAATTCATTCCCAACACATGAGCTATCTGGCTAGGAAATCAAACATCAAACTAAAACATCACATTGTGCACCATATGTACCTATACATTTTTTTGGTCAATTTTACCACAATAAACCTGAGGGAAAAATATAGAGTTTGACCATTTTCAATGGCTTTTTGTATCTCATACAATATAAAGAAGTTAGACAAGATAATCCCTAAAGTCCTATTGGAATTGAATCATTCTATAGCAGGTTTAAGAAAATTTAATGATAATGATTTAAGAAGGAGTGAATATTGAGTGTAGTCTAAATTGTACTGAAGTGTCTTCATTCTAGGGTATTGCAAATCAAATTCACTATAAAATCATCCAAGGAGACATTGCCCACTTTACCTAAATATTTGACACTCCTTCCCTTTTTGAAGGAATACTTTTAGAAAAGCCATATCACTGTATATAGTACTTATAATGGATGAATCACTATCTCTATATAACTAACTTTGCTTAAAAAATGCATTTCTTTATTGTAATACTTATTCACTTTTGCTATATTAAAGTGTACTCTCTATAACATACCGAACAGTTAATTTTTTTCTTAGTGCAAGAATACATTAATTCCCCAAATACATTATTTTTAAGATTTTTAGCCATCCAGATTTCTTGGTGGATTTGAGATTTATCCATATGGCCTTCTTAAGTTCCAAGTGTCATTCATTTTGAGCTACATTTCCTTCTTGCAAAATACCTTGTTATTTTGACTCCCAATGAGAACCTCTGTGTATATTGTTCTGTTTGCATAAAACATTCAATCTCTCCACTTATTTGTCTGTTTAGTTTCTTCCCAACATATAGCTTCACCATAAGTACCATAGGACTCTTCTATAGAATCCTTTTTTATGGATAGCTCATAGAAATTTCCATAGCACCTTGACCTTCTTTCAGTATTTTGCATTGTGAATGCTTACTTATTTGTGTGTACCTTACTGGCCTTAATTCCATGACCTATAACACAGTTTCTGTATCACAGACTTTAGCACAGTGCTTGCTTCTTCAAAGGCATGTCATAGATATTTGTCACATGTGTAAATAAGTAAAAACAAATGAATATCCTTGATTAAATGCAAGTTAACTAACCAAATCCAAATTATTGATTACTTGATTATGACGGAAATTCACTATTTCAGTCAAATTCACAATTATATAAGAAATCTTTATAATTGACTATTATTTTCTTTATACTTTAGAATCAAGGTGTAGCATGAGAACATTCTCTCTATAGTCCATATAACATCTCTTTTTCTTCAAAACAAAATATGGTTTGTACTTTCCATTTGTGTGATGAGTCCATTTCCAAACCATTTTATTATAGTATAGAATAATATTTTATTCATGATGTCCTCTAAATATTTTAGACTTTCAAATCATGATAGCAAAACTAAAGATAAACATAACTAATAAATATTTACCTTCATGATATGAATTTAGTTTCATATGGGCCTAGAAATAGCAAGCCTGATATCATACTTTCTGAACTTTACTAACAAATAATATTCTATGGTTACGTATAGATTCTTCAGTTCATCTAGAATTTCTTTATTAAAATAAATACTACTGGCCATTTAACAATGTATGGTTAGGAGTACCAGCCCCTACACAGTTGAAAATCCATATATATTTTTTTCCCCAATTATTAAGCTTATTATAGTAACATTGCTTAATAAAATTATATAGGTTTCAAGTGTACAATTCTATAATACATCATCTGTATAATATATTGTGTGTTCACAATCCTAAGTCAAATCTCCTTCCATCACCATATATCTGAGCCCCTTTACCCTTTACTTCATCTGCCGAATAACCTCTTTCCCTCTGGTAAACACCATGCTCTTGCCTGAGTCTATGAGTATTTGTTTGTTTATCTGTCTTATTTATTCCAAGATCCATATACAACTGTTGGCTCCCAAGAACTTAATTGTAGTAGTGCCTTGGTATCCACAGGGGATTTGTTCTGGGACCCCCACCAATACAAAAAATCTGTGACACTCCAAATGATGTAGAACAATGCATACAGTCAGCCCTCTGCATTCCTGGATTCCCAATCAGGGATGGAAACTAGTGTTTTCAATTTGTGATTGGTTAAATCTGTGGATTTAAAACCCAGGAATATGGAGGGTTAACTGTATAATTATTGGAAAAAATGTAACTATAAGTGGGCCCTCGCAGTTCAAACATGCGTTTTTCAAGAGCCAACTATATATTTTTCTAAAATATATTTTATTGATTTTTTACAGAGAGGAAGGGAGAGAGATAGAGAGCTAGAAACATCGATGAGAGAGAAACATCGACCAGCTGCCTCTTGCACTCCCCCTACTGGGGATGTGCCTGCAACCCAGGTACATGCCCTTGACCAGAATCGAACCTAGGACCCTTCAGTCCACAGACCGATGCTCTACCACAGAGCCAAACCGGCTTCAGCTAGAGCCAACCATATTTAACTCATACTCTGTTTCCCCGAAAATAAGACAGTGTCTTATATTAATTTTTGCTCCCAAAGATGCGCTAGGTCTTATTTTCAGGGGATGTCTTATTTTTCCACGAAGAAGAATACAGTACACATTTATTGTTAAATGAAAATAAAGGAAATTTATTACCTGTATATGGTACGGTAGTATGGTAGTTGTCAACACAAACCAGACAAACTTTGAATCCTACAATGACAATCATGTCATCATCTTCTGGAACATCATCATAACAATCCAATTCCTGAATTTCCTGGTGAATTTCTTGTGACTCCATTTCTTTCAGAATCAGTGGACCAAATCTCTCATGTTTAGCCTATGGGGGGGCCTTATTTTCAGGGGATGCCTTATATTTCACTCAGAAGGAAACCTGTAAGTAGGTCTTATTTTCAGAGGATGTCTTATTTTCGGGGAAACACGGTAGTACGCACTAAGACCTTTACTTGTAACAGTTGTGATTGAATTCCTTGGATTTGTTTGTAAACAATACACCACCTTTTACAAAGGCTTACAATTGCTGGCCCTTAAAATGGCTACGACTTCATTCTCAAGAAAAAAAGAAAATCTGACTTTTCTGACCCTCCATTAAAATGCACACAGCAATCTGGTATTATCAAAAAGTTTTTTGTGTTTTGTTTTTGTGTTTTTCAGATAGTCATTTATTAATGGAATATTTGTAAAGGCATAGAACCTCAGACAAGACTATAGCTTAGAACTAGACCCCCCCCCCAAGTTTAGTAATATTGGCTCCTTGCAGCCAGAAAACTGATGAGGGGGGGACACTATAAAGATGTTAGTATGGTAACTGAATAAAGGGATCTCTATAAGAATCAAATTTCATTCAAATACTATAAAAGTTCATCTTTCATTACACCTAGTTATTAAAAAAAAATAATTCAAAAGGTTTAAAAAAATGAGCTGATTGGCCTTTATACCTCATTCCTTAATGATGAAAAAATAAACACACATAATTATGGTATTGTTTGTTCATTCAAGAAATATATTTTGAGTACTACCTTTGTGCCAAATGTGGTTTTAAGTGCTAGAGGTAGATCAGGGAACAATGACAAACTTGCCATGTTTATTTATTCCTTTAAATACTGACTTAAATGTCAAAGAATATTTTTTTGCAGTATAAATGTTCATGTAATTTTTACATTAGAATAACTTTAAAAAGTATAAAAAAATTTGTACTATTTATGTTGAGAAAAGCTAATATAATCTAAATATGTCTAAATATGTTACCTATCTATATAAAAGCCCAAGTGACTGTCACAACTGAATGGACAACCAAACAGGCTGTGTGGGGTGACCAGGCCAGCAGGGGGGTTAGTGAGGAACGACCAAACAACTGAACAGCAGGCTACATGGGGCAACAAGGCTGGCTGGAGGAGGAGAGGGCAGTTGGGGGCAATCAGGCTGGCAGGCAGAGGTGGTTAGGGGTGATCAGGCAGGCAGGCAAGTGAGCGGTTAGGAGACAGTGGTCGAGGATTGTGACCAACTGCCAGTTTAGGCCCAATCCCTAGGATACTGGCAGTCAGACATCCCCTGAGGGGCCCCAGATTGGAGAGGGTGCAGGCTGGGCTAAAGGGACCTCCCATGCCTCTAGTTATAGGGGTGTCGAACTCAATCAGAGAAGGGGCCAAAATCTAAAATCCAGCCTAAATTGCTGGCCGAATGGTTTACTGAACAGTCATAAACTGACAATGTCATAAACTGACAGCGGAGTGCAGTGATGACAGCGCGGTGCGGGCCACATTGCAAGGCCTGGCGGGCTGGATTTGGCCCGTGGGCCTTGTGTTTGACATATGTGCTCTAGTATATTATAATAAACAAACAAGTATATATGCAAAGAAAGTGGATTCTTATTTACTTTAATGGTATGGTAATGCTTTCTGAAGACAAGTGGGACAGTTCACACTCAATTATAATATTTCTACTAGAGGCCAGGTACACAAAATTCATGTAGTCAGGGGAGCGGGGTCCCTTAGCCCAGCCTGCACCCTGTCACAGTCCAGGAGCCCTCAGAGGATGTCCGACTGAGGGCTGAGGCCTGCTCCTCCTAGGCTGGCCATCAGACATCTTTAGCGTGGCCACAGAGGTGGGAGGGGCTCTTGCCACCACCTCTGCGCTCGCCAACTGTGAGCCTGGCTTGTGTCTGAGCAGTGCTCCCACTGTGGGAGTGCACTGATCACCAGGGGGCAGCTCCTTCTTTGAGTGTCTGCCCCCTAGTAGTCAGTGTGCATCATAATGACCAGTCATTCAGTCAATTTGCATATTAATATTTTATTATATAGGATTATCTTCACAATAGGATGCAGACATTTCAAAGAAGCATGGCTGTAGCTAATATCAGATGTATTTTCTTTTGCTATTATAAATTATATTAAATGTGTAAGAATAAAAACTTTCTCCCAAAACTGAGATGGTTCACTTTTTTGAAAAGGCAGAATCAAATGTCAGATATAAGAATTAGGGTTGAAAAGATTATAGTCCCTGCCTTCAAGGAGATTAGGAGGAGGTATATAATATGAGTTGTGCATAAGGGAAATAATGGGACCAGACTGTAGGCACATAAGTTACCTCACAGAGAGGGTTGGGAGAGAAGAGGCAAGCTTGTGATCCTAATAAAATTACAAAGAATGTCAGGCATATATTAATAAATAAATTGCTTTCAAAAAATAATGAAAGCAATGCAAGTTAATTTTTAAATTATTATTTCATTCACAAAATTTTTCTTTTGCTTAGAAAGTATTTATATCAAATCTTATTTTGTACATAGACTGGCAAAATGCTTTTAACTCCATAAAATATCCCTATGAATAGATATCTCTAAAGTAGTAGGCAAAGAATTAAGAAAATGGTAGAAAGTTAACCATTTTTATAATAATAACCACATGGCAGTAACTCAGTCCTCTAAAATTATATATTTTAATGTAATATATATATTATTTTAGGCATTTTAGTGAATAAACTATTATTCTGTGTTTTAAGGATTGCAAAATAATTTTTTAAATTGCTATTTTAGGGTAAAAGACCATCTGATTCATGAGTTTCAGAGTCAATAGCAAGAAGGATAATGAAAAAGCATTTTTTTTTTCCATTGATTTATTGGAGAAAGACATAAGCAACTAACATATTTTGGACCAAACTAATGTCCATCAGATTCCCACTAAAATTCTTGATTCTCACCTTTTTCAAACTATGTTATTTGCATCATTTCTGTGTTTTTGAACATTTCCTATGTAGATTTAATAGTCCATTGCTAGGGAAAGCCTTTATCCTCAAGACTCATTCATATTTTATCTAAGGTTAGGTCAGAGGAATAAAAATAACTTTCTTATTATTTTACCATTTCTATGCTGAAAACTGGTTAAATCAGAAAATAAGACATACACTATATTTTCATGTAATATAATTACTAATTATAATTGTAGAAATCCAATAATAATTTTTGAAAGATCATTTAGTACTTCTGGAGTAAGCTTGAAATTCATTGAGTTACAAAAACAATGTTTACTAAATGTAAAAATTATGTATGCTAAAGTATATTTAACATTATTTAAAAGTATACCAACTAAGTTATATATGAACTATGCTTACTTGAAAATCTTCTAATCATTCTTGCACCTTCATTTGTTCTTATATTTGCTCCTTTTGATTTTATTTTATTTTTTTTAACATTTGCTTATTCTTAACATAGACTAGGTAACAATTTCCAACCACTCACATTCCCGACTTCCTTTAAAACTGCTTCAAGACATCTTCTTCAATAAATCCGGTGAACTCTAAATTCATTCTGACCACCATTATTCTGAGTTTCCACAGAACTCTATATGACAGCAACAAGAGGTTATCACGGGTTTATTTCATCATGTTTATTTAATCATGTCTGAATTTCTAACTATATAATAAATTCAGGAGGGTCAGGAGGTCTCTTTCGATTTCATTATTTATCTAGTTATAATTAGTACAGAATTGTATAAAAATCAACAAGACAGCAAATGGTTGCTAAATGAGCATTTATTAAATTGTTAAACTTTTCCTTTATAAGAGAATAAAATGAGAACACAAGGTATAGGAAATCCTTTAAAAAAATGAGACGAACTCTGAGCCCTGGGACAGAATGAGGGAAGAAAGGAGATCTTGGGGCCGCTGACTTCTGCAGAGCACAACAAGCCTAGGAGGATGTTGCCTCTATTTTGCTATGTATTGCTAGGCTGAGTCAACTAATATCAGAATAAGGTGCTGTTAGTAATGATGCCTGAGGCTGTTGAGTGTGGTCTGCTGGGATTCCACATATGCAAATGCTTGGTAACTGGGCATCCTTATATATTTCTTTATAATGAAGTCTTTTTAAAAGTATATATATATTTTATTGATTTTTCACAGAGAGGAAGGGAGAGAGATAGAGAGCTAGAAACATCGATGAGAGAGATACATCGACCAGCTGCCTCCTGCAACCCCTCCCCCCTACCACCACCGAGGATGTGCCTGCAACCAATGTACATGCCCTTGACCAGAATCGAACCCGGGACCCTTTGGTCCGCAGGCGGACGCTCTGTCCACTGAGCCAAACTGGTTTCGGCAATCCTTGTATATTTCAATCAGTGGAGCATACCTGCAGGCACCCAATGACTCCAGATATCCCTCTCACATAAGAAGATGAATTGCTTCTGCCTACATCCTATGCTACCAAATGAGGAAATACTGTTCCAGCTTTAACTCTCCTGACAGCCTTCTGAGGGCTCAAATCAAGAAGTAGAATTATTTTTCTATCATGCAATTGAAAGAGACCTACTCCTTCTCTTGTCAAAGACTGAGAGCCAGGGGCCTCCCCTTGCTTCCCAGGAAGAGACTCAGCTCTGAAACCCACTGACTGTCAGCCAACAGGGAAAGAACTGTTTCTGTTTACTGCTTGGTGAGTGATAACTTCTTCGTCCCTGCACACGAAGCCTATAAAACACCCACTCGTCTGAGGGTTAGTTAGTATGGATGGAGTAGTCTACGTAGACAATGGAAATGCACCTTTTCTTTAAGGGGCTCAGTGACTTGAACAATAGTGATCAAACTGACAATTGGCATAGGTGTTTTCTCCATGATTTAATGGAGATAGTTTTAGGGTCAGAATATTATTTATTTCAAGTTATTAAAGCAAATTAAGAATCTATTACAAAAGGAATTATTTGGGAAATATATCCTATATAATACTATGCTAATTATCCATTGTGCCGTGAGGCATAAAGACCAACTGCTTAATGACCCGATCATGGATCTGCAGGAGGGTGGGGCAGTGAACTACAAGTGGGTGTCAGAGAGCTACAGGAGGATGGCAGAGAGCTATTGGTGCACAGATTCCTGCAAGGGCTACAAATACATTTGCATTGCAAACCGTTTTATCTCATGACACACATAAAACCAATTTCTAACATTCTGCAACACACCAAAAATATATTTTTGGCAATGTGAACAAAAATAGGTATAATTTTGATTGATGTATAAAAATAGTATAAAAATAGTAATTACTTATCCTTTTTTCTCAAAAGTAACTTTTTAAAATAACAGGTGACTATACTTGTATATAAGGATTTCTGATACCAAGAATTAATCAATCAGCCGAAACCGGTTTGGCTCAGTGGTAGAGCGTCGGTCTGCGGACTGAAAGGTCCCGGGTTCGATTCCGGTCAAGGGCATGTACGTTGGCTGCGGGCACATCCCCAGTAGGGGGTGTGCAGGAGGTGGCTGGTCGATGTTTCTCTCTCATCGACGTTTCTGGCTCTCTATCTCTCTCCCTTCCTCTCTGTAAAAAATCAATAAAATATATTATTAAAAAAATTTAAAAAAAAGAATTAATCAATCAAATGCAACCCTATTATGTGGTATAACCAATAAGATGCAACTCTATTATATGACTTATATATTTATGGTTCAAGACAGGGCATTTATACCAGAACAGTTCCGCTGGCTGTTTTCATTTTTTTTATTTGACAATCTAAGGGAAAAGAGGTTAGTGCCCCTGAGTAAATAGTCAGGTATTACATGTTTTAAAAATTCTTGCCTCACAGCAGTGTGCTACTTCTCACAAGTTGAAAATCACTAATGTATATGTATGTAAACATGTAGATATATACCACACATACACATATGTATATATAAACTTTACAAAATAAAAAAAATATTTTAACAGGATAGCTATGTTGCAATAAAATAAAGGGTCTAGAATGCCAATAAATATAATTAGTTAACATAGGTGTTTTCTCCATGATTTAATGGAGATAGTTTTAGGATCAGAATATTATTTATTTCAAGTTATTAAAGCAAATTAAGAATCTATTACAAAAGGAATTATTTGGGAAATATATCCTATATAATAATATGCTAATCTATTACAAAAGGAATTATTTGGGAAATATATCCTATATAATAATATGCTAATTATCCTGGGCATCCATTTATATATATATGGATGCCCAGGATATGAACTGCATTGCGTCACCCCCACTGCCACAAGGCATATGTTACGCTCTAACTTTCAATGTGAGCGTATTTGGAGGTATGGCTTATTGGAAATGGGAAGCAATTAAGGTCAACTGAAGTCACAAGGGTGAGGTCCTAACAGAAAAGGAGTTCTGGTCTTCCAAGGAAAGGAAGATGGTGAAATTTCCCTCTTTCTCCAGCACGTGAGGACATAGCAGGGAGGCAGCCATCTGTAAGCCAGGAAGACAGTTCTCCTCAGAAATTGAACTCTGATGGAACTCAACCTGAGGGCACCTTAAAAACTATGAGAATATAAATTTCTGTTGCCTAAGCAGCCCAATCTGTGGTATTTTGTTATGGCAGTCTAAGCTAGAACAAGCATGGAGCACATTTTAAAAAAATGAAATGTGAGAATGAAAGCTTAAGAAACAAGGAAAATATACCACTCTGTTTTCTATTTGGACTATGGAAGTTTTAGAAGGAGAAAAATAACAAATGGAGAAAACAGTTATATGATGACTAGCCCTAAAATTAGTTGACGGCATAGGATAATATCGAAGGAAACAAACCTGGACCTGCAGCAGGAAGCCCCTCAGCATTAAGAACAGATGCACAGCTGAAGCCTGTGTGGCTCAGTGGATAGAGCGTCGGCCTGCGGACTGAAAGGTCCCAGGTTCGATTCCGGTCAGGGGCATGTACCTTGGTTGTGGGCACATCCCTGGTAGGGGGTGTGCAGGAGGCAGCTGGTCGATGTTTCTCTCTCACCGATGTTTCTAGCTCTCTATCTTTCTCTCTGTAAAAAGTCAATAAAAATATATTTAAAAAAAAAAAAAAAAGAAGAAGAGATGCACAGGGCCCACTTCTAGTTGCTCCTGTGTTGAAGTGTTTTTAGTTTAGGCTCCATCTAAATGTTCATCAGTATGTTTCTTAAAACACAAAAAAGATGGGCTTGTGGAGTTCTTCACATTGATCCTTCAAGGTAGAGATAACAGCATTGTTGCACACAGTATTCTTGATTATTAAAAAAAATGTGTGAGGATCTGGCCAATAGATATAGTGTGTTTATTTCAATCTTCTCATGATTTTGTAAAAAAATTAAACTAAGAAAAGTGCTATGTTTTATATCAAACACACACAGAAATTTGGCATCATGTTAGAAAATTATTAGGTGTTACTCCATCTCTGAAAAATTTCTTTTTTGGGTACTGAAGTGTATAAAAAGCATGCATGATTATAAAGGGATTTTTCAAAAGGCAAAGGCAAAAATGAATCACACCTGTGCAGTCCTCTTTCTCCCACACACTTCAGGACTGAAAAGGAAAGGAATGCTTATTCAATCATTGTCCCCAATTAAGACCGAAGTCTAAAAGGCCAGTCACCAAAGAATAAATAAAGTTGTTACAGAGCACAAAACCAAAAAAACATAGGTCCAACTGGTCTAGGTAAATTTTCTTCTTAAAAGAAGAAATGATGGATAGCTCATGCCAGAAATTACATCTTTCTCAATGGGGAGTTATAAGTGCATTTTTTGATAATGCCACAAATAAAACACAATATCCCATATCTCTGTCCTTATTTATATTTTATTTTCAATATCTTATAGCCCAATTATAAAAGAGAAAGCAGTTAGAAGCATAAAAGTTGAAAAGAAAGATATAAAATGGTTTTTTTTAGATAATACTATTATAAACATAGAAAAACTCTAAAAGTTAATGGGAAATAAACTGTAAACAACAAGACAATTGAACAAAGCAGAAAATGATAAAAATCGACACAATAATAAGAACAACAACTTGATACAAAATGCAACAGAAGAGAAAACAACAAGAGGTAGTGAAAGAGATTATGTGACAAAACAGAAGAGAACCAAATAGACTCAAAAAGAAAAGCCTAAACCCTACACTTCTGAGAGACAGGAAACTAGATTTGGTACAAGCTTAGGCCAAGACTTGGTACAAATGGAAAGGCGTAGCTCATTCTTGAACATTAAAAACTAATATCATAAAAATCAATGCCCTCCCACACTCCATAGATTTAATGTGATCTTAATTAAATTATCATTTTTCAAAAGTGAAATTACAAAAGCAAGAATAGGAAATACCTATTGAATGGGGTCTAGCTTTTTATACATTAAAATATATGTATTTTCTTTTAATTAAATTAGTGTGGTTTATACACATGGACAGACCAAAATTAAATAATAAAAGCTCCTTGATAACAGTTTGGAAGTTCTTTTTTTAAAAGTTAAATATTAAATTTACCACATGATTCATCAGTTTCACTCCTAGATCTATTTCCAGGAGGAATAAAATATGTATTATATCCACTGCAATACATATGAATGTTCATAGCAGCAGTATTCACAGTAGCCAAGAAGTAGAAACAATCCAAATGTTCATAAACTAATAAATGAATAAAAATGTAGTATGTCCAACCCTAGCTGGTCTAGCTCAGTGGCTAGAGTGTTGGCCTCTGGGCTGAAGAGTTCTGGGTTTGATTCTGTCCATGGACCCATGCCTGGGTTGCAGGCTCAATCCTGAATAGGGGCAGGCAGGAGGCAGCTCATCAATGATTCTCATCATTGAGGTTTCTATCTCTCTCTCTCCCTCTCCCTTCCTCTCTGAAATAAATTTTAAAAAATATGTTTTAAAAAAAATATCAAAATGTTTTAAAATGAGAATAAAATAACAAAAGAAAAAAGAATAGTAAATGGGCAACGGATATGAGAAGACCTAACTGCTTATTAATAAGGGTCTGGTGAAACTAAAAATAAGTACTGCATATAGATTGAATATGCACACAAATGAGTATCATGCAGCTGTTAAAAAAATATTTGACTTCTAAGATGGTGGTTCTCAAAGGGCTTGATATTATTCTCCAGGGGACCTTTGGCAATATTTGAAAACATGTTTTGTTGTCACAACACTGTGGGAATGTGCTACTGGCATGTACTGGGAAGAGGGGAGGGTACTGCTAAGCATCCTGAAGTACAGGATAGCCCCCTCATAAGAAATAATTTCTCAGCCCCAAATGACAATAATGTGGAGATTAAAAAGTCCTAAGTTGGGATATATTGACAAATAAGTAAAAGCCAGGAGAAGAACAATGTATATATAGGATGGGGTAAAAGTAGGCTTATAGTTGTATGAATGATAATACAATCATTAATAAATAATAATATAAGAATAAACTCTGTTTTGCATACTCACATCTGTACATCTACCTTTGCCCCACCCTGTAATATGCTTCCATTACCTGATATCAGTAACAGAGAATGTAAATATATGTAATTATGTTATGATATTTTTTGGAGACAGACAGTACTAATCATGAGGTGGTTAGATAAATAATATTAGTAGGATGGCGGGAATAAAACCAAAAAGGAGAATTTTCTGAATATTTCTTGGTTGTGAATTTTACCTTAGAACTATGTACTTTCATAATTATAAAACAAAACTAAATTATGATAATAAGAGGCAAAATATAATAATTAACCTAATTTGATATTGATATTAAATTAGTAGTATAATCACACAATAGGGATTATATTAAGTGTAAAATACAATCTTTTTTTTTCTGTCCATCTCCAGTAATTTATATATCATGAACAAAAATTAAAACAAATGATCAAAACTTTTAAACTTTTAAAAATATATTTTAAATATTTAAATTGTTCATGGCATGAGTGAGGGGCAACTTAACTGGATGCCTGCATTGCATGTCTCTCCAAAGGCTGCAATCAAGATGTCAGCTGTGGCTACAGACACGGGGGTCAATTCAAGGATCAACTGTGAAAGGATCTGTCTCTTAGTTCACTCACAGGTGGTTGACAGGATTCAATCTCTCCTGGCTTGTGGGACTAAGGGCCTCGGTTCCTCTATGGCTGGTGGTGAGAGGTCTTTCCCAGTTTCTTGCCACCTGGGTCTCACCATAGAGCAGCTCCCTACAGAACAGATGCATTTCCTCAGAGCAAACCAGCCAGAGAACTAAAGAAAGCCAGCAAGACAAAAGTCGTGCTCTTTGTAACCTAGTTTGGAAAGTGACATTCCCATTATCTTTGCTGAATTTTACAAATTAGAGGTGAGTCATTACAGTCAGCCCTGCTTCAAGATAATAGGATGATTCTAGGGCATGACTACCAGGAGGTGAAGACTTAAAGACAACATTAGGGTTTGCCTACTGCAGGTATAAAGAAAACGAGAGACTATGTTCATTTCATTAGTAACTAGGGTTTGTAGAAAAGAGATGCGGGTGTGATGTTAAAAGATTAACTAAAAATCTTATAGTCCTGCATTGGAAAGGAAGTATGAATCCAAACATGCAGACATACACACATACACACAGAGAGACAAATATAATTACATGTGTAAATATATGTACAAATGTTCAATTTTTGTCCACTGAAAGATCTAACAACTAATGAGCACCTCAAACATCCATTGCACCCTGTAAATTATATTTTCTAAAAAAAATAAAAATAAATAAAAAAGGGACTCCAGGAGGAGGCCTGATCAGGAAATCTACAAAATTAGTTTAGATGAACTTGTTATAGCAGAAAGCAAGGCCAATAAATGCATCAAATGAATTTAGGAAACAACTTGAAGAGGTTGTCCCAAAAAAGTGCCACAAATCAGAATGATAAGTGCATTGACTTGAAAGACATAAATACATTTTAAGTCAGAACTTTATAATAATATTAGGGAAATATTCCATCTATCTCTTCTAAGGAAAGCTTAAGAACTAACTAAACTGATTTATTTTTTTAAAAAATGGAATCAAGTATGTATTCTGTTTTGGATGAATGAACCTTAGGAGAAGCCTGTGGTTCTTAACTGGGAGTGATTTTGTTCCCATGGGTAATTTGGCAGTGTCTGGGGACATTTTTAGTCATCATTACTGGAGAAAGGATGCTATAGCCATCAAGAAAGAAGAGGTTAAGATGGTACTAAATATGCTACTGTGCACAGAACAACCTTTCAGAATAATGAATTATCCAGTCTAAAATTATCAATATTACATCAGTTGAGAAATATTTGGATAACCATATAGTTGAAGAGATAAAATAAATTTACAAATATTCCAGTTAATAAACAAAGTTGGGATGTTTGATGTATAATCCTACCTTTTTTCAATCTCTAACAAAATATGGATATGTTTCTGGCTAGGTGGCTCAGTGGCTGAGTGATGACACATGAACCAAGAAGTCCTGATTCAGTTCCCAGTCAGGGCCCATGTGGGCTCGATCCTCAGCAGTGGGTGTGTAGGGGGCAGCTGATCAATGATTCTCTCTCATCATTGATGTTCCTATCTCTTTCTCCCTCTCCTTTCCTCCCTCTGAAATAAATTTTTAAAAGTGGATATTTGCATTGATCATTAATGGTTGTTAATAAACATTAAAGAGCCCAACCATCGACAAGGTATAATTGTCAAATTAAATCCATGTCTGATGAAGAAACATAATAAATGTCACCAGCTAGATGTAATTTGCTAAATCCATGCTTTGAGAAATCCCACTAGAGAGTATCTCAGTTTCTCTAATAAGCAAACTGCAAAAAAATCAATGAGTCAAAGGAGACACATCAATCAATTGTAATAGCTGGAATATGCTTGGATTTTAATTAACACATATAAGCAGTAAACAATTTATAAAGGTATTCAGATAAATTTGAAAGAAAATAAATACTTGATTATGATATAGAAATTATGTAAATTCTTCTAGGTATGATAATGATATGGCTGTCATATTTTTAAAGCATTCTTATCTATTTGAGATATGGATTGCAATTGCTACAAAAAATGTTGGTAGTTGCCTTAAAATAATATATAACGGAAAGAGAATATGTGTAGGAATATAGGTGAAATAATTTGAAGCTATGAATTTATGATACAGTAATTCAGTCTATTTATGTTTTTTTTAATTTTGCATGAAAGTTTTAAAAGTTGTATTTATTTATTGTATTTATTTATTACTATATTATATTAAGGAAAAAATAGCTGGTAAAATAGCAACAAAATCTTTTATAATCTATATCACCTTAAAAGAAATCTTAGTATTATACTTGCTTCAATAAAGCATTTTAATCATACTATATATAATTTAAATATTAATTTTAACTTTCTATTTATATTAAAGTAAGTTTTGTTTTAGCATTACTCATTTTCAAGAATCATTTTAAGTGTTAAATAATGGTTCTTTAAATAGACATCACTTATTTACTTTTCAGTTCCTGTTTAGCATTTTTTCCCTACTTTTTGATATTATAAATAATCAGAAATAAGTCCTTTTGCATATGATATAATTTCTTATCCTAATTCATTCATTATAGGGCATACAGGTCTGGTATAAATCCATTTCTTTGGAAGAATTCCCAGAATTTAAATAACTAAGGTCTCATTATTCTGAAGATTTTTGAGACATAAAGACTGATCACTCTGCAGAGATTATGAGAGCTTTTGGCTGCAAAGAATTGAATATCCTCTAACAATTACTTAAACAAGAACTGTCTTGTTTGTGTTACATAATAAAATGTTTGGGGATAGTACAACAGCACCATGATGTCTTCAACAATGCAAATTCTTTCTATTATTCTGTTCTGCCATCTTTAGTGCTGCCTCATGGTCACAATTCATTTGCTCTAGCACTGTATCTACAGTCTAGACTGGTAGATAATGGAAGGGGCAAAAGTATCTTTTCGAGGGTTGATCTTAAAAGTAGTTAAGCAACTAATTCCAACAGCCATATTTTGAATTCTCATTGATGAGAAACATATTACAAATATATACCTAACTAAAAGTGGTGTAGAAAAATAGGATGTTTAGTTTTCTAGCTTTCATAAACGAGATAAGATAGTTAGGAACAGATGCAGAGTGAGCCTGCATCATGATACATGACCTCCACAGGAATACCAAAGTGCTAAATGACAATCAATTATTGGTACTATCAGTCACATTTCATTTAATAATTATCCTATCTAATAAGGCGGGAATATTCTAATTGACTGCCACACCCTCAAAGATGGTGGCACCCACAGCACAAGATGGCTGTGCCCAGTCCCCTCAGCCTTGCTGGTGTGGCAGGCATGTGGCATGGCCAGGCCCACCCCTAGGCAGGTTAGCCACTCCACACACCTGCCTCTGGAGTCACCCTGTCCCCTCAGCCTTCCAGCCATCCAAGGCCATCCTGAAGCACAGGCAAGCCTCAGATAGTGGCTGCCCAGGTGCTTAGGGCCACCTTAGGCTCAGGTAACCAGGGCCAGCCACGGCTTGTGCTGCCGGCAGTGGCAGCAGCAAAGGTGTGATGAGGGCATTGTCTTCCCCTGATCACCTAGTCGCCTCCTGCCTCTGAGGGCTCCCAGACTGCGAGAAGACTGGACCCAGGGACCTCCCATTCCAGTGTATGAATTTTCATGCACTGGGCCTCTAGTATATACGATGATAACTAAAAATTCATCAGGACAAACAAATGTTTTACACCTATGCTGTAAACTTGAGGAGATTCCAGCCTTAATCACATGCATACTCCTGTGAAAGTCATACTATACTTGGCTATTAACCCAGAGATGTCTACAGATGACAGAGGCAAGTGTTGAGTCCATTGTTAGTGTTAGTTGTACTTATTAAAATATCTCAGTGCTCCAGGAGGTAAAATAATATATTATTATATTTTTTTTAATTTTAGATGCTTGATGTTTTAAATGGAATATGAAACATCTGTGAATCACAGTGGCAGATTCTTGAGGATGATTAAGCATGGTATCTATTAAAAACCTACGTGAATTACAAAAAAAAATCACCCTGTGATACATAAAACTAAATAAATGTGGTGAAAATTTAGCATTTTTTAATTTAAAATATTTTCATTTTGTTTTCTTAAGATCTTATTTGGTCAAAGTGACACAGTGTCTGCAAAGTAGGAACAACATTCAGATATATTCCAGTTTCATTCACAAACTTCTTGTAAGACCTCTCTATAGTCTTCTCCCCATTTTCTGGCCTTTTATACAATTATCTGCTTAGTTATTAGTTTATTCTATCACTCTATTTTAAAATTATTCAGGATGGTCAATCAATCAAATCCATTTTTATGAATCTATTGGCCATTTTCCAACCATCATATTGGACCGTGAGCAGCAATCACTTTAGTGATATATTTTCCCTTGGCTTCTTGGTCATTTTTCTTTTGTGCTTCTTCTCCTATGTCAGGCTACTCATTCAGTGTCTTCTTTGGAGCCTCTCTTTCACTAGTTATTAAAATTCTCCAAGGTACAGTCTGAAGTCTTTCTTTTTATTTTTATACAACTTTCCCAGGTACTTTCAACAATCATACATATGCCAATAATATCTATAAGCAGAGACCTAACAAACTTATATCTTCAGACCAGATCTCACCCTTTAACTTCAGAAATCTATATACACAGCCTCCTTGGTAGCATCTCTTAGTTGTCTCGAAAGCATTGTGGTCTCTAAATGGCCTAAATCTATGTCTTCTTTCAAACCTTTTTTCACATGTAATGGAATTCCTATGCATCTACTTACTCAAGTCAGTTAATAAGGGGCAACCATCACATATATTTCCTTATTTTTTTTCTAACTGATTCATCAAAAATTCTCCAAAGAGGACATACATATGAGCAATAAAACATTAAATAATGTTCAATGTCACTAATAATCAGATAAATGCAAATTAAAATCACAATGAGATATCACCTAACATTTGTCATCATGGCTATCATCAATAAATCAACAAACAACAAGTGTTGGCAAGGATGTGAAAAAAGGCCATGCTTTTGCATAGTTGATAGAAATGTGGATTTGTACAGCCACTATGGAAAGCAGTATGAAGTTTCCTCAAATTTAAAAATAAAATTGCCTTATTAACTCTAGGTTTCACTTCTGGGAACATATCTGAAGAAACCAGAAACACTGATTTGAAAGAATATACTTACCCCTATGTTCATTGCAGCATTATTTATAATAACCAAGATTTGTAAGCAACCCAAGTGTCCATCAGTAGATAAGTGGATAAAAAGGCTGTGGTACATTTACACAAGAAAATACTACTCAGACATCAAAAAGAAGAAAATCTTACCTTTTGTGAAATCATGGATGGACCTGGAGAGTATTATGCTAAGTGAAAAAAGTCAGTCCCAGAAAGACAAATGCCATATGATTTTACATATATATGGAATCTAATGAACAAAATAAACAAAATATAAACAGACTCATAGTTACAAAGAACAGACTGACAGCTGTTAGAAGGGAAGGGGGATTGGAGAGATGGGTGAAAAAGGGTGAAGGATTAAGAGAAAAAATTACCTCATAGACACAAACAACAATATGTTGATAACCAGAAGGAAAGGGAATTGGGGAGGTAGAAAAAGGTAAAGGGAGATAAATGGTGACAGAAGAATACTTGACTTTGGGTAGTGAATATACACAATACAATATACAGATGATATATTATAGAAATGTATAACTGAAGCGTATGTAATTTTATTAACCAACTAGAGGCCTGGTGCAGGAAATTCGTGCACAGGGGCCGGGTGGTGTCCCTCATCCCAGCCTGCACCCACTCCAATTCGGGACCCCTTGAGGGCAGTGAAACATCCCTGTCGCAATACAGGACTGCTGGCTCCCAATTGCTTACTTGCCTGCCTGCCTGATTGCCCCTAACCACTTCTGCTTGCAAGCCTGATCACCCCCTAAACACTCCTCTGCCATCATGATCGATGCTTAACTGCTCCCCAGCCAGCCTGGTTGCCCCCAACTGCCCTCCCCCATAAGCCTGATCCTCCCCAACTGCCTTCCCTGCAGGTTTGTTCCCCACCAACTGCTCTCCCTCCATGCCTGGGTTCCCCCCCCTCCACAACTGTTCTCCCTTGCAGCCCTGGTATCCTCCAACTGCTCTCCCTTGCAAGCCTGGTTGCCCCCAACTGCCCTGCCCTGCTGGCCATCTTGTGTCCACATGGGGGCAGCCATCTTTGACCACATGAAGGCAGCCATCTTATGTGTTGGAATGACAGTCAATTTGCACATTTCTCTTTTATTATGTAGGATGTCACCCCAATAAATTCAATTTAAAAATCCTCTCAGACATACCTATTAAATGCTTTAAATATACCTGTAAATTTTAACTTAATTCTGAACATCTCTATAGCTAACATCATTTTCTTAGTCCAAGCTATAATAGAGACCTTAATAGATATCTAAATCACTTACCCATGTGCATCCCTGTGGCTCCCCTATAGTCCCCTCTTTACATTCAGTGAGAACAATAAATGTATCATGTTAATTGGATAATGGTATTCAGGTAAAACATTTATAGGATTCCCTTTACTCCTAGAATCATTGAATTATCTTTATCAACCTTTCATTGTAGCCCTTCACATTAACCTGTTTCCCTAAAGTCTCAACGCCTTTACCTCCTCCATATACTAGTATGTAAATGAATATGTGTATACATACATATTCTCATATTCTCTGTTTTCAAAATAATAAATTTTTATTATCTTGTAAGTCTATTGATGGATGTTTACAACCCCCATTATTCCTTAACCTCAGAAGGACAGGGGGTATGGATGATTTTATTTATTTCTAGCACCAAGCCAAGTTCTTGGGACCTTTTTTGTATCTAACAGATATTTGATAAATAATAAAATACCATCAAGTAATTTACCCCTACTTTACACAGATTTTCATATATATTATATTTTATTAATGAAGGCATTTAGCAATGAAATAATTTTCCCTTGGGAACATTTGTATTGAAATGAAAAAAAAGTACATATTTTCAATAATACATTCAGCAATAATCTATCAACATAGAATACAGATAAATTTATCCTTTATTGTTTGTTTGAAGTTAAAACTCTTAGAGTATTGTGAGATGATTAATTTGTGTTTTGGAGATGGTCTATATGAAGCACTATATAGTTGACCTGTTTACTTAACATATATTTTCACTTTAGATTATATTATGTGACTTCCAGTCTGCCATGGGGAGAGAAAATGGGAAAAACACACTATGTTGAGGGTAAGCAATTTTTACTAAGATCCTGAAACCTAAGCTGAGCAGATTAAATTATTGGTTTATCAGCATATCAATCAATGTTATTAATATTTAGAATCTTATAAACCATATAATGTTTAAAAAAGTAAGGAAGATAAGCATACATTTTCCAACTTTTTCACTTGCCAACTATGGATATTAAAAATTCCCACATTACTTATTCAATAACCACATCATCAGCAAAAAAAAGGATATATACTAACACACATATAGACACACATGTGCACAGACATGCAAAAGACATAAGAATAGACTTTTCAATTAAATCAGTGAGTTTTTGTTAAACTGTGGTGAGTTTTGTTAAACTGTCCTTATTTTTATCATTTCACCTTGGCCTACTAATACTGCCCCCAGGAGGCTGGCCCAGTCCTTAACTTGCCATTTGTGAATCATTCAAATAATGTAAGTGAGGACTCAACCTACAATAAAATATTTCCTTTTTCCATTCTTAGTAATAATTCTAGGAACTAGAATTTTTAAGGAACAAGTTTAAAATAATTTCATTATCAATTGGGTGAGTATTTAAAACTGAGACAAAAGTTTGAAGTTGGCCTATGTACTATAAATAGGAAACACAATAGGTAAGGCCTTCCATTAATGGAAGAATCAGAACTGTAACAGTGAACATAGCTAATGCATGCTCTTAAACAAAGTTTCATCATTAATGCTCTTAAAAAAGCAAATAAAATGTAACTGCTTTGTAATCAGGTAGGATTGCTTTAATGTCTTTGAACTTATCAGTATGACCCAAGACACTAGTGTACTTTTAAGCACATAGTGTGCTGCTTCACAAATGTACTAGTGTCCCAGTGCATGGAATTCATGCATGGGGACATGTCCCTCAATCTGGCCTGCACACTCTCCAATCTGGGACCCATCAGGGGATGTCCAATGCCGGTTTAGGCCCGATCCCACAGGAGCTGAGCCTAAACCAGCAGTCAGACATCATCCCTGTCACAATACGGGACCTCTGACTCCTAACTGCTCACTTGCCTGCCTGATTACCCCTAACCACTCTGCCTGCTGGCCTGACCTACCCCAACTGCCCCCCCCCCTCTTTGGCCTGATCACCCCTAACTGCCTGTCCCTGCTGGTCTGCTTGCCCCCAACTATCTTCCCCTGCTGGCCTGATCTCCCCTAACTGCCTCTGCCTTGGCCCCACCACCATGGCATTGTCTGGAAGGACATCCAGAGGGTCTCAAAGAATGTCTCCCATCTAGTTAGCATATTATCCTTTTATTAGTATAGATATTATCATGGATAAGGAATATTCATAATTAGAAGAATAAGAACAGACTCCATTAATTATCTACTGGGTGGGTAAGTTTAATGATGTCATTCCCCAGGTTTGACAGTAATTTTATTTAAAGATTCTTATAAATAACCTCAAAGAAGGAGTGCACAATACATTATCCAAGCTCTTCTAGGCAAAAGAATGCTGAGTCAGTGGGAGTGAAGTGAAGAGAGAACCACGAAGCTGTGTGGGATATGACAAATGGCAGCTGAGCTTCTAAGTGGGCAAGTGTGAAGTAATATAATAATAGATATGTAATAATAGATTATGAGAAACCATTTATGATCCAGGAAAATGATTTAAGAATTACAATATTCCCTTTCATTCAAAAAGTATTTGCCATACCTTCACTCACTATGGGCTCCTTCAACACTGGAGTTTTCTTTAAAAATCACAAGATTTTGTCTTTTCCCTCCTATAACACTAAGTTAATCTGTTTCCAAACCTGTCCTTTTAATATGCCTAATGGATATTTTTTTTCCAATATTTTCTCCTTTGGGTTCATGTTTTTGCCTGATGAGCATTCAATTTCCCTTCAATGGCAACATATTAAAATTTTTCGTGGCAGAACTGTCACCTTTTCTGCTCTTGACCAAAGCGATGCTCCATCTGGCTCCAAAGAGGCAGGATTAGGTTATAATAGTCAGCAAATCCTCTATCCTACCCACATGGTTCAGTTCAGGAAAGAGCAAGCAACCCACTTTCAGTAAATAAGTTTTGTGATGTTTGGTAGAGGTTTTTGGAGAAAAAAAAATCACTTTTCTTGTGTAGGTTTTGGTGACATGAAAATGTGGGTTCTAACAAAAGTCATTATTAAGAGAAGCCTGTAGCAGATGACAGCCTTCAAATGTACCCTGGAATGGGCCAAACTTGAGGAAATAACAGAGACATGATCTTTTAATGTCTACATGAATAAATAAATAAATGTCTACATGAAAGTAGTCCTATATCCTATTTAATAAATAGGGAATATGCTAATTGACCATCACTCCATCACAAACATGGCTGCACCCACAGCTGAGGCCAAGATTTCAAAAGGAGCCTTTATGAGCAATAGCAGGGATCTGAGGCTCTGCCCTCCGCTGCCCCCTTGAGGTTTAACAGGGGACCTCAAGAAGCACTTCCCGTTCTGGTGCTAGGCTAGGGGACCTCAGGCTGCTCCCCCCACCCCAGCACCAGGCCCGGGGGGCCTCAGACCGCACCCCCTGCCCAGCGGGACTTGACAGGGGACCACAGGCTGAAGGGGGACCTCAAGGTATACCTCCAGTGCTGGGTCAGGGGAATGCCACAGAGCCAAAGTGGTATAGGAAAATATCCCAAGTGGCATAGGATATGCCGAAACCGGTTTGGCTCAGTGGATAAAGAGTCGGTCTGCAAACTGAAAGGTCCCAAGTTCGATTCCGGTCAAGTGCATATATATTGGTTGCAGGCACATCCCTTGTAGGAGGTGAGCAGGAGGCAGCTGGTTGATGTTTCTAGCTCTCTATCCCTCTCCCTTACTCTCTGTAAAAAAAAAAAATCAATAAAATATATTAAAAACAAAACAAACAAACAAAAACAACAAAGTGACAGAATAATATTTCCCTATGGCAGACATAGAGGTGCAGAGAGTGACATAAGGACTGGACATCAAACAGGCAGAGTGAGTTGTGTGGACACTATCTGGGCCTAAATTGGGGGGAAAAATGTCTTCCAAATACCAGAAGAGTATAGCTGTTGCTAAGGGAATGAGGGAAATAAAGTTTCAAAAGATATCAAATTTAGCCAATAGTGACTAAGAACCCACCCACTTTACATTAGCTTTGATGAGTATCAGAAACATATATGCAACTTCAACAATGCAAAGAGAACATAATGACTCTTACTGTATTAAGAAACTGAATTAATTGAAGTTTACCAACAACTGACTACTTGTATTTTATACCAGGCTAGAAAGAACCAATGGCAGAAATTAATTAGAACTATGAAAAAAGTTAAATATTTTTCTCACCACAATTGATATATCTACATAAACATTGCTGCACAATATTAACATAATAGGTGCCATTGATTGCTTATTCTCCAAGTTAGGTGTTCAGTCCTTTGACTTCATTTACCTTCAAAACAACTCCACAACTATTAATCATTACTATAATATTCCAAGAGCAGATCCAGAGATAAGGAGCCATGGGTCAGACTGTTGGACCTCAAAGGGAAGGTGGGGATAAAAGGAAGAGATCAACCAAAGAACTTGTGTGCACACATATGAACCTGACCAGTGATCAAGGAAAATAAGGGGGTGGGGGCAATAAGGGGTGGGATGGGGGATTGGAATAAGGGGTTGAGTGGATTGGAATTAAGGTGATACCTTAATCAATAAAGAAATTAGTTTTAAAAAAGGTAACATTTAAGTGACTTGCCCAAGGTTATAACCAATACATGGTAAAATCAGGAAATAAACTCAACTATATTCAAAGCAACTCTACTTCTAAATATTATAGCATATATTCATGAGCATATGGAATGATAAGGATAATGTTGAGTGAATATATAAACTGAACCAAAATTGTAAGTTTTTTTGTCCTCCTCCTATCTCAATAGACCTGCTCTTCTGGTTTTGGAGATTCTAAGTCCTGGCACTATTGAGATTTTGAGCCAAATAAGTTTTTGTTATGATGGGCTCTTTTGTGCATCATAAAATGTTTAGCAGCATCCCTGATCTCTATCCGCCAGATGCCAATAGGAATCTTTGGTTGTCACAGCTTCCACTCCAAGTTGTGACAACCAAAAATGTTTCCAGACATTGTCAGAGGTATCTTGGGGCGTGGGGTGGGGGAGGGAGGGACAGTTGCAAATGGCTCCTATTTGAGAAATGCTGATTTACACTAAAATGGCCATTTTCTTTTTCAGCTGTCCTGTTTCTAATTTTGAGATTCCTATGAGTTTATAATTGATGTTGAAGACTTGAATCCAAGTAATTAGAAGAATTTAAGATATATCTACAATTCATGAAAAGAAATTGCATCATAAGACAGGTTTTTAAGTTTTATTATTCAACCAGTTCTTAATCAAATTGCTTGGGCGAATATTCTTAGACAGGTCAAATACCTGTCTATGCATTGTCTGTCATTTCTAATATAAAAATCATAAATACCCACTTTATATAATAGAATTATGGGGATAAAATAAAGCATTAAACACAAAACTTGTTTAATTGCAAAGCTATTAATCATGGGGAACTTGGGGGAAATCAATGACAAAGAAAACTATCAGAAATATGTTTGATCCATGCCCTCATTAATTTTTTACTTCATTGTTTTCACTGCATTAATGTATCTTCCTAGGTAGTTTTGAATCTCTATTTATGTGGTAATATATATATTTACGCAGTAATGCCTTAGGAGAGGCATTGATAATTTCCAACAAGATAGAGTTTTGAAGGAAAGATATCAAAAGCAATACTAACATTATTGAATTGTCCTTCAGTGTGATGAAAAGAGTCTGTGTATTTTTTTGGACTACTACCAGAAAGAATGCCGAGAGTAGGAATGAAAATCTTTCAGGAGTTATACACACCACCTCATAAAGTCAAGTATGTTGCAAAGTGGTAGAATAACAATGCAGACCATGACATATGCCCTGGCCTCAAGGTGATGTCAATGATGCTGGTCAAATAATGACCAGAGTCCAGAAAATAGAAAAGTCATCCATCTTTGACAATCAACGCTGTTTGTTAGATAGTTATATCAATATCATTAGTGTATATATATGTATATATATAATATGTCATGATATTATATACTTAATATAATTGATTTTATATAACTAAATGCCAAAAATAAAAACAATATTAGGAGTCACACCTTGGTGTTCAGAGGAAGTAAGTTTAAGACAAAGGGAAGAGAGATTAAATTGTAGAAATCATTACCTCCAGAATTAACATGCATCTAAACAAACAAAAATATTCCAGAAAGTCTCAGATGGACTGAGTAAGTCACAATATATAATCTTTAGGTACTGAAATATAATACAAGAGAAGTATAAATGTTGTGCCTTCAATCTTACCAAGATTAGGTACAAAGATAATATTTTATTTGTATAGACAAATCATTTATCATCCTTTTCTCTAAACTTAAAATAGCAAACAAAGTTTAAGGATGTACACTTCATGCAACTTGCAAACAGTTCTTGTACAACTAAAACAAAGGGTATTTTTCTATTAGCTGAGAATCCACACAAAATTTAGGCTCTTATATATTAAAATAAATAATTGATCTATACTAATGACTCATGTTTGTTTTATAGAAACAAGATGAAAATTAAAATTATATGTTTTGACAGTGATCTGATTAGAAGAACTCAGGGTATAATAATTTTCCTCAAAGTATCACTTATAATTAAGATTAGCTTTCTATAATACTGACCTATTATAGTTTCAGTTGGCTAAACGTGATCATTTTTTTAAATAAGTTTTGATCAAATAAGATATTTAGGATAGTTATAGAAATTAGAAATATCATGATCTTTTTAAATATGAAAACTTGTGTTTATTAAATATGCCCTTCTGAGCAGGCAAGCATGAGAAATATTAAGTATGGTTTGCCTTTCACAGCAGCTTCTTATTACACAGAGATTCAACCTTCTAATGAACTCTATTTGTTTACTCATGCAAGAAAACAAGGTAATTGTATTATCTCAACCCCACTGACTTTTTAAGCCATGGTTTTAGAGCTATTACACCCAATATTTAAAAAGAAATATATTAAAAAATAACCAAGCTACTTTGAGAAAATTGGGGCATAACCTTTTCATATTAGAAAAAAATGAAAACTCATTGAATTGGAAAAAATAATACTTCTAATAGGGGCATTTAGCTCACTAGATAAATGTAAAACATTAACATTGCTCTTGTAAAGTTATCACAGTGATTCAAAAGAACATAAAAAGTGCAATTCTTAAATTAATTGACTCATGTTTGATAGAAAACATGGACCCGAATATTTATTTTAGAATTTTGTTTTGTTTCTATGGACAATTTAATATTACCTCTGTTCCTTTTAAAATATTTTTCTCCCCTGAATATAACAATGAAATAAATAACAATGTATTTACTGAGCACTCATATTGTATTAGTTTCCTTTTAATTTCCTCCAGTGGGATCAGAGGAGAAACTATGTAGGGATTCTTAAACAATTATAAATAATCAAGAGTATTATATAAGTATAGCTACTACAAATGTATAGGAAAATTATTTTTTAGAAAATATATTTTGATTGTTTACAGAGAGTAAGGGAGAGGGATAGAGAGTTAGAAATGTCAATGAGAGAGAATCATCAACCAGCTGCCTCCTGCACTTGACCGGAATTGAACCCGGGACCCTCCAGTCTGTAGACCGACGCTCTATCCACTGAGCCAAACTGGTTTTGGCTATAGGAAAATTATTATCAAGCTGTTTTACAGATTTCAGTTCTTCAAACTGAGGTCAATTACTGTGTAAATATAATTTTCACTGACTTTCTTTAAATTAAACAGAGGTAGATCACAATATAATAATGAGTATATTCTTGTTTCAGAGCCTGTGAATTGTCATACAAAGTTTAAGTAAAGTATATACAAAGTACATTGTCAAACTATGAAATGAACAAAATGCATGCTCTGTATTACATTGGTAAGTATTTTTATAGAACTGAATAAAAATGTCAAATATAATCTTGACATAGATTACATAAGAATGAAATTAATAGTATTAATATGAGTAGTAATGAGAATTAAAAAAAAACAACATTTTAAAATGCTTATTTTGTAGGTAGGGTAGATATGAAATATACACTGAAATCTAAAAGCTACTTTTTCTACCTTTAAAATGAGCATTAGAAAAATAAAAGTTAACAAAAAACTTTAAAAAAAATAAAGGTTGTTATTAGCATAGGTAAAGGCAAAGACTTATCAAACTCTGAATCCCTTATATAGAAAATTATTCTAGGAAGCATGGACTATTTTATAAAAGCAGGTCTCATTTATAGCAAAAAATACAATATATCTCAAAATTTTCCGAAAAGCATAAAATATAGAGACCCTGTTATGTGGGCATAATGCAATATAACTAGGAATTAATAATAAAAGTAAACTAGATTATCCTGCCTGTTGGAAGTTAAGGAATAATATTATTCTTTAGGCTATATGAAACAGAATAACTTCACCTGTTCTTTTAAGTTCTATAGAGAACAAGGAGATAAAACAGAGCAATGTTAAGTTCATGATCATCAAATTCAGGCTGAAGTGACGTGAAGGTGAAATTATCTGACCTTTTTCAGCTTAAGATGCTATACCTATGAAAGGGCAAAAAACCAGTACCAAACTGAGGATGTTAAAAAATATTATAGAAAATTCACTAGTTTAAGCTAATAGTAGTCCTATGTCCAAGGATTTACAATGCTAACCTCTTTTTTAATCTTTCCCTTCTCCTTTCCCCCTCTCCCCCCCATCTCTTCATGTTATGAAATAAAACCAAATATGGTCAAATGTGGAAGAAATCATTGCTTTATTATTTTTATATTATCTAACAAGAAATATGAAACATCTTTACTGAATTCAGGAGCTTCAGAAAAAAGTAATTATCTTTGAGGAAGGAAGGAAATGAAATGAAAGAAAGAAAGAAAGAAAGAAAGAAAGAAAGAAAGAAAGAAAGAAAGAGAGAAAGAAAGAGAGAAAGAAAGAGAGAAAGAAGGAGAGAAAGAAGGAGGGAGGGAGGAAGATACTGCATAAGAACATACATTATACTGAAGATTACTATATGCAAATTTTACTCTCTAAATTTAATGCAAGGGCAATCACAATTGAAACAGAACTCTTGGAATTTCAACAGTCTTAGTATGTGAAAAATATACATCTTCCGTGACATAGCAAAAGTAATATTGACAACAATAACACTATCTAAAGGCCAGAACTGTTTTTATTTTACATACATTATCTCACTTAGTCCTCAGAACAAAACTATATGGAGGGCAATACTATTATTGCCATTTTATAGATAAAGCGATTGAAACCAGAAATATTTGACTATTATCTTAAAGTAGAGGTCCAATGCACAAAATTTGTGCACGGGGGCAGGGAAGGGTTGTCCCTCAGCCCAGCCTGCACCCTCTCTAATCTAGGATCCCTCAAGGACTCCCTTAAATGGGCAGTTGGACATCCCTCTCACAATCCAGGACTTCTGACTCCCAACTGCTCACCTGCCTCACTTCCTGATTGCCCCTAACTGCTTCTGCCTGCCAGCCTAATCACCTCCTAACCACTCCCATGCCAGCCTGATTGATGTCTAACTGCTCCCTTGCCAACCTGTTTACCCTCAACTTCCCTCCTCTGCCAACTTGGTCACCCCTAACTGCTGTCCCCTGCAGGGTTGATCACCTTCAACTGCCCTCCCTTGCAGGCCTGGTCCCTCTCAACTGCCCTCCCTTGCAGGCCTGATGCCTCCCAACTGCCCTCCCCTACTTGCCTGATCACCCACAACTGCCCTCCCTTACAGACCTGGTGCTTCCCAACTGCCCTCCCCTGCTGGCCATCTTGTGTCTACATAGGACAGAATCTTTGACCACATGGGGACAGCCATCTTGTTTGTTGGAGTGATGGTCAATCTGCATATTACTCTTTTATTAGATAGGATAGAGGCCTGATGCATGGGTGGGGGCCAGCTGGTTTGCCCGAAGGGTGTCCGGGATCAGGGTGGGGTTCCCTTGGGGCATGAGGTGGCCTGAGTGAGGGGCCTGTGGAGGTTTATTTCAAACAGGCCCCAGAATGTATAATAAATATGTGAGAGACAACACTGCATAGGAGTCAAGAGTCCAAGGAGAACAAAAATCAGAAATAATTTTCCCAGTGTTTACTAAGAAATTAAATATTTGCTACAAAAATAATTTTATTTGGGGCATTGGTGCTCAGAATTCTAATGCCAAATAAAATAAAACTCAGCTGCTTCTGTCTTTAAGTTTGCAAATCAGTACTAATTCAGTGGTGATGAATTAATTAACTCATACTGAATTCATTCTTACAAAGGCAATGAAAATACAGTTTATTTCTAATGGATGTGGTGTCTTATGTTAAATATTATTTTCAAAACACAAAACTAAGTTCAGGAATAATTTTGCTTAGATAAGAATAGTTTCAAATGTCCTAGAAACATATTTATATATGTTTTATATGTTTTTCTTTTGAAGTCGAATTTTATTTTGCAGGAATGAGTATAGCAATTTACTGGAACAGCTTTGCTTGGCCATTTCATACATAAATTAAGAGATACTCTTCTCAATGAAGAGGACTTGTTGTACAATTGTAGGAGTTAAAATAGCTTACATTATTTAATCTTACAAAAACCTTCATCATAATGAACTAAAACAGCTGAAATGGTTTACAAAAACCCTGACTTTGTTAATAAGTGTGTATACTTTAATAAAGTAGGGAAAGTTTGCTTAATGTTTAAACATCCCTATCTCACTTTGAATGGAGATGATCTGGTATAATTTATTTAAACGAAGTTCTTAGTATTGAAAATGAAAATCTTTATTAACATATAGCAGAATAAATTTCCAGGAGAAAAATGATTAAGGCTTTATTGTTATCATTTTTAATTATATACATTGCCTAGAACAGTAATCTATCCCAGGTAAGTGCTCAAAAATACTTGCTGAACAAATGAATGATATAAACTAATATGCATTGGGTACTTACTATTTTCCAAATGTTGTGCTAAGCACTTTAAATGGATTACCTCATTTATGGCTCAAAATCACCTAATTTTGCTACTCCACATCTACAAATAAAGTTTAATCATCAGCTTTTACAGTAGCTATTTTATCTGGGGTACGTCAATGAAACTCTCTCTCTTTGAGCCTCACCTCATCTGTTAAATGGAGATAATAAGCTTATCTGGCCCAAGTTGTGAAAAATAATGACTAAAAAAACAAATATTTATCATGGTACTAGACACATAGTTGACAGTATATAATCACTAAATACATTTTAATGAGACTTCAAAGCACATATTTTTCACATCTGATCACAGTCAACTAAATAGAAGTTGGGCATAATTGTCCTTGCTTGAATAAGTATAAACTTGTTATTTCAGGTTGCTTAGCTAGAAACTATGACTGTTAACTGTTTTAATCAATAAACCATTCAAGATCCATTTAGAGTAGGGATATGAGTCCTGACTATTGTCTAGAAGTTGTCTTTTGGTTAAAAACAAGAAAATAACATTAAAAAGACTTTAGGCTATGTCATTGGCTTGAAAAAAAAAACAAGACAAGAAAATGAAGCAGAGGCAATAAATATCTTCTTCAGAAAATCTGCACAACCAACATTCTCAGTGTTCTAGAGAACAATGTGATAGGAAAGTACAAGATCAAAAATCTGGATCAAAATCAGTACAGAAGAACAGAGTGCTGATATAGGAGGTCTTAGAAACACCATAAGCAATTTATTTTACATATATTTCCTTTTGTCAAAGTACATAACATCTAGATAGTCTAAATGCATTACTTTGATAAGAAAAATACGCAAAATTCTGATAAGAATGTATTATGTATTTTCATTTTCTAAGAAGTATATGTAAAGTAATGGTGAATCATATAATTGGTTGCATTTCATGTATTTGGATGAAGCAATAAGAAATTGTATATAACACAACTCAAAACTAATTTTCCCTTCAGAAACAAAAATGTATGACTAATTGATACCTCCTACAACAATTGCATGGCGATGACATTAGCACCTTCCAGGGGACTTTTCTCAAAGCTGCATGTGTGTTAAGCAGTTCTTTCTGTTAAAAATGTTGCCAGAAGATCTGAAAATGTTTGATTATGTGTGAAAGTTCTTTACATCTCCCCCATATTAAATAGGCATTCTTGAAAGAACAAATATGTGTTGATATCATGTTCCAGGCCCTGTGAGAAACTGAGATTTCAATGGTGAGCAACAAATGATATTTTCCTCCCTCATAGCACTTGGAATTTAAAGCCCCATGGAGAACACTGACTTTTGAGGTATGCAAATCAAGGACATCAAAGAAGATATTCCTAAAGAAGAGATACTTTAGGTGGAGATCTCAGAAGAACCAAATGGTTCTAACTCTGTGGATAGGGTATGGAGGATCATTCTAGATGTTCGTGTTAATAGTCTTACTCTATTGGCCATTGTGGCGATTTGGTTAGACATCGCCTGTTCTTTGATCAGTTTCTGGAACATAGTAAGGGCTCACTCAGTACATGTTAGCTATTTGTATTCATCTACTTATACCATCCCCCTTCTTCTTCTAATTATTATTATTAGCAGAAATAGCAACATGATAAAAAAAATTCCTGATGTCATGAGAGATTGTGTCTAATAAAAGGGTCTCAAAGAGCAGTATAATTCCAGTGGAAAGAGAAAATGGAAAGTTGTGTAAGATGGATACAGAAATAGGTTGGAGTCAATCCAGCCAGGGCTTTGTCTGCTATGCTGTTTTCTTTTCATTCTGGAAAGGTTTCAAAAGAGAGAGTGAAAATAAACTAATTATATTTGAACTTATTTAAGATGACTCCTGCTCCACTGAGTCACAGAGATTGGAGAGTGTCAGACTGGATGCAGATCCATTAGTTAGATCTATTGGTAGTTGTCCAAAAAAATAAATAAATAACACAAAGATGTCATGGAAGATATAATATCTACATGAGACTCAATAAACAATTTATTATTTTTGCATACTTTGAAAATACAGATGGGTCGGTGAAGGGTAGACATAGCTATTTTTATTAAACTGGATATTAAAAATAAAATCCTTGCAATCACAGAAGCAACATATACTTGAACTAAATGTATGTTTAACTGTCTTTATCAATTTCTGACACTCAATAAGAATGCTACTTAGTTATTCTTATTATAATTACTACTACATGAGCTAAATGAGATCCTGGTATATGAAGCATGTAACATGTGAAGCTTCCAAGATCCATGGAAGAAAAACATGTAATATAAATTTAAACATATTTCAGAGCCACAGCTGTGTGTTGTAATATTTCACATAAAATATACTAGCTTTCCAGATGTAGACATTTAATATGAAATTGTGGATTGATTCATTTATAAATTAAATGTCTTCACCAAAATGATCCATAACTCCAGCAGTATCAGGCAACAGCACATTAACAACAATAAGACTCTTACTTAATTTGGATCCTAAGAAAAAATATAGTAAGCAGGTGGAAAAAAGAAGAGATAAATGGACAGGAACAGACTTATCAGGTCTAAGTCACATCATAAGAGTTTAGTTTAAAGAAGTTAAATTAAATGCCTGTGAAGTCCTTTTAAAAAGGTAAATAAAAAGTAATTAGATATTTATCAAATAAGGTTGATACAGCAAAATCTGACAATCTCTAGTAAGGTGATAATTAAGAATTAAATGTATTTCTTATTACCATAACACCCAATCATTTGAACAAAATTTATGCTGTAGTTTAATGCTCATGGATAGACACAACATACTATCCGCCTACAGGAGACATAGATTATATGGGTACACACAAAGCAAGTCACATGGTCACAAAGTTTCTAGGAGACCATTTATTCAACAAATGTAACCTTTATACTTTCAAAAAAAATTCATAATTTCTGAAGTTAAATCTTTCATTGTAGTAATATAATTGTATATGTTTCATTTGATTATATTACTACATGCCGGTGCACAAATTAGGGTGGGGGTCCCTTGGCATGGCCGGAAATTGGGGCCAATCAGGGCCATCTTGCCCAGTCTCAGGGGAGGGACCAGAGGAGGTTGGCTGGCCAGGGGAGGTTAGCAACCAGTCAACCAGTCTATATATATATATATATATATATATATATATATATATATATATATATATATATGATTTCTAATAAAGAACTATGTGGAGGGACAGACTCTAGGCTGACAAGTTGACTATTTCAGGGATGGGAGCAGATATAAAGAGATATAACAAAGGCAAATGATATTTTTATATATATATAATTCTCTGTATGTATTATTTCACTTCATACAATAATCATATATTACTGTTATAATTTGCAAGACATCAAGTAAAGTAAAAATGTAACAATCTTTCAATACCAATTTCAGCCAAGCATGATAAAAACCGGAGTGTCTATCAACTGATTATTGACAACTTCTTCAATAAGTTACTTCAACCTCTAGCTTTCTCTCTGTTAGAAAATACTAGAAAAGTGAATCAGTTTCACCAACCTTCATGTCATGTCATTTACCTCTATTATTCTATTTTAGAGGCTTTAAATATGTTAAAAATGCACAGCAAACACACCTTATCTCTCTCTCTCACCCTCCTCTCTCTCTCTCTTTCTCTCTCTCTCTAAGCCAAAATAGATCAATTCTTGAGTTATGCTTAGAGATGTTGTTCAGATATTTCAAGCATTGATTTTTTTTTTTGTTTTAAGCCTCAAGCATCTTCTTTAAAAAATTGAGTATGATTAATCCCATGGATGTTAGTGCCTTAGTACCCAGATTCAAGAGATGTTGGATTTCTTAATATCTGCAGGGCCTGGACACATTATTCAATCTCCTTGGGCCTCATATCTAAAATGGTGGTAATAGGCAGACTTGCCTCATAGGGTTATTGTACAAATCTTGTGAGTCAACACATATGACACACATATAACAGTGTTTCATATCTATCTAATAGGTCTGTTTTTATCATCTTCTCTGCTTCTGTGAAACTCCTTCTCTTACCCTTGAACCTAGCATGATTCTTCTACCACTCAGACAGCAAATCTCTAGCATATTTTTTAACTCTACCTTCTTGCCTTTTTCCCATCTTTTTATTCATGTCTTCTGTGTAATCTTCAAATGATATTTGAATATCTAGATGGAGGTGTAAGTGTAGTATATTGCTCTCCTAAGCATCAATAAAGCACATCTAGAAGTAACTTTAATAGGCTCAGAATATGAATGCATAATCTTATACCCAAAACAAAATAGCATTTGTCTCAGTTACAATAAATTTGGGATCCCTTGATTTCAAAAATGTTAAAGGGTTTTCATGAGTAAATCATCTTGATTCTCAAATTCTTGGTTCCACTACTGCAAGGTGTCTAACTCGGGTATTTAACCTCTCAGTTCCTTACCTGTAAACCAGTGAGAAAAATCATATGTATTACATGGGTTGCTGTTAGAATAAAATAAAATATGCAAAGTATTTCAAACAGTTTCTTGCTCATGTAAACAGTCAGTAATGACTAGTTATTAATATTACCAGTAATACTATTAATTTTATTTTACTAAATGATATATTACCAAGCAAAATATGTGTGACATGACAACATCTGAATTCTTTTTGGATAGGGTTGGGGACTGTTATGCAATATAATGTAAGCAGTTTCAAAACAGCAGCATCATCATATAATTTTTATAGGTGGTACAAATCAATAGTTTACTGAATGTAACACTCAGCACATAATAATCATAATAATCAATACATTTGGTTTATTTACATGAAGAAAATGTTATGTATCATCTACAGAAAGTTTTCACAACCATGATATTACTGATAGATATTATCAGTGCCCAGGTTCAAATGCCATCTTGGTTGAGTCATATAATCCGTTTCTGTGGAAGGTTGTCCTGCATATTGTAAGCTGTCTAGGAGGATCCCTAGACTCTCTCTGCTAGATGCCAGGTGCACATCACCTACCCCACTTATAACAATGTCTCCAGATATTTCCAACAGCTCATGGTAGACGAAATTAGCTCAGGTAGAGAACCCCGGCTCTATATTGATCTGCAGTGATGACAGTATTAACTAATCCTTGACATCAATTACACTATATGCATAAATATTGGAAATTAAATTTATAAAAAGCTTTAGGTCAATCTTAGAACTAACCATTAGTAACCTTCAATAATTAGCCTTTTGAAGGGTTTAACCTGGTCTGTGTCCAATGTGAACTCACAACATTTTCGTTTCATTGAGATTTAACATCAGCCATACTGGCTTTCCTCATCCCTTTAATTGATGTAAGCAAGAGTCAGAATTTGGATTTTACCCACAACAAGACAGATAGCACTGAAAACATGGATATTGTAAAATCACAATGACTCTGTTATGTGAATTTCCTGCAACAAGTGCACTTTTCCCTATAAAAAAATACCCTAGCAATCTCTATAACCCAAATTTGGTAAAACAAAACAAACAACAAACAAACAAACTACCCTCTACAAGCATAAGAAAAGGCAACGAGGAAAATAGCACAGGCTTTGGGGATTGACAAAGGAACAAACAATTATGGAAACATAGTTGGGAATGAAGTCAAAACTTTTTCAATAAATCAAAGAAATATTTGGCATTTGATTTTACAGTTTCCAAAGTCTGAGTCAAAACAATTACAAAGTAAAGGTAAAGAGGGTACATAAATTTAGGATGCAAAGGAATGTTTTAAACACGATGCCAGTGATAGAAACCATAATGAATGGGAATCTTATTTTATACAATGTGCTTTAATATATGCATGTATATGAGGATATTTCTGGAAGAAGGGTGAAATTTTTCATCAAGTTCTCTAATACTTTAATAACTCCATATAATACTATACTCTACTGTATTACTAATATTTGCTATAGTCTATTCTATAATAATACCTTTTTTTAAAAAAATGCAAATTTGTTTCAAGGCACTTGATTCAAGGCATTTATATATACAATATAAGCAAATATATCTATATCCTTATAGATATTTTGCATGTCTAAAGATGTAAATATATTTTCTTATGCACAATTTATTTGCATGAACAATAGGTGAAGACAGAAAACTGTACCCACTTGAATGGAGCCAGGGAAAAAACACACTTAGGTCTATCAGCTATCTCAATTCACTTTGTTATCAAACATGCCCTTCATATCTGGTGTTCCGTTTCAATAACCCTCCTTCTATCACTGTATAATAGCTCACAAACTCTAATCATTCTAAAGTCCACTTCTATAAGAAGAATTTAGGTATTTTTCAAGATTATATGCCATATTCATTGTGCCGTTTCTATATTTCTTAACCATTCAATACATATAAAACTGTGTCACACTTTCATTAGGTTCCTAGGATTGTTTTCTTAAAATGTCACTGATGGAATTTTGAGTGCTGCACCCTGACTCCATTTTCCCACAAGTGCTGTGGATTTTATTGCACAATTTTGCATATTGCAGTGTTTTTTAAGAATACATATGTGAAAGTAATAGAAGACCCAACTGTAGCCTAATGATGCTGGTGGATATTTCTATTGCTGTTGGAGTTAGTTGTTCTTGCAAAACGTTTTTGTAAATAATGTTGCGTGTAAAAATGTTAGCATTGAATGGTACAATTCAGTTCTGAAACACTTTCCTTTTAATAGAAGCAGAGAAGACATTGTTTTTTAAAAGAGCAGGTAAGATGATAAAAACACAAGGGAAACAGTAGAAAAAGAGAGATAACAAATTATGAAACTGTTCCCTTTCCTTAATCATTTTATAATTAATTTCTTATCCACTCTCAAGGGGCTAGAAAGTAGGACGAGTGCTATATTACACAGAAGGTGGCATTAGCTCCTTTGTCACTGTCAGTGAGATTTTGCATAAGAATCAGCTGCTGAGATGTGGATGGCTCAGCATGGTCTGACCTCCTGTCTCACGCGGTGGTGTAACTACAGACACCCTCCAATGATTGGCAAGGCCTGATCCTACCTGGCTTCTCATAGATCAGCCCTTTACTGAAGTGATGAAAATACCATCCTAAGCCACATAGTATCTTCCCTAGCCTCATCTTTAAATTATTATTTTGTTTACAATAATAGTAACCAGATCCCTAGGGGGAAACAGTTTACAATTTTGCCTCTGTATCATCCTAATTGTGTTATCAAGAAAATAACAAATTTTTTTCAAGTAACGTTGTTCATCTCTGCAGCTTAAATATTAAAGTTATTGATGTCTTTTATTTGGAAAAGAACTGGGGAAGGAGTCCATACACATGATATTACTCTGTACCTTTTTTAGATCCTTTTTCCCCATAGGAAACAAAGGAGATCATTGCAATCATATGTGGAATCTAAGTCACAAAATAAACTGATGAATGGAGTGGATCCAGAAATATGGAAGCATGGATCAGAGTGCAGAATCTCAGAGGAAAGGTGGGAGGTTGGGCAGGGGGGTGGAGGGGGATGGGGGAAGGTAATCAACCAAAGACCTTGTAAACACTGAGTCCAAAGAGTAAAGAGAAATAAAAATTGGGGAGGAAGAGGAAGAGGAAGCAGTCACTTTCTTCTATTCCTAGTTCCGCGTTAAGAAAAGAGTAACTTGGCTAACATGTGAAAGCAACATAGGTGCCCATCAATAGATGAATGGATAAATAAAATATGATACACACACACATACAGTGAAATGTTACTCAACAATAAATAAGAGCAAAAGCTTGCCATTTGAGACAACTGAGAATATATTATGCTAAGTGAAATAAGTCAGAGAAAAACAAATACTGTATGATTTCACTTATATGTGGAATCTAAAAAAAAAGAAAAAAAGAAAAACCCACAAAATAAATGAATAAATAAAACAAATAGACTCCCCAGATACAGAGAACAAGCTGATGGTTTGTTCTCTGGGGAGTGGAATGGGGTGATGGGTAAAAAAAGGTGAAGAGGAATAGAAGTACAAATGCCCAGGCCGAAAGAAAAAAGGGGTGGAGATGTCCTTTAACAGCATAGGGAAACGAGTCGATATTATTATAACTTTGTACGGTGACAGGTGGTTACTAGGCTTATTGTGGTAATCACGTCATATGAAATAGAAACGGTGAGCCTCTCTGTTGCTACCTGAAACAATATAGCACTGCATGTCAGCTAGACTTTAATAAAGAGAAATAATTAGAAACAAAACGTGGGCTGTTCACTGTAGTAATTAGAATCTGCATGTCAGTTCTCTCATGTTTTAAAGAATTACAATGACACCAGAGTTGTGGCAACTTAGATTCTGTTCAGAGAATGGCTATTTATCAATTTTGTTTCTCGTTTGTTTGCCTTTTTCAGAATGTTGAACCAGCTTTCTCTGTTTAAGGACTAACCCATCTCAGGAGGCAAAGCACTCTTGCATCTACAGAAGCTCCAACTGCCAGCTCATGCTCCAGCCTCCTGTATTACTCAGGGGCAATCCTCTTACCTGGACTCTGACCATTAGAGGGACCCTCCACAGATCTGGAATCAGAAGACAGCGATATAAAGCAGCAGGGACTAAACAGAATTCGTGGTGAAAAGAGGGAGCCACTGGCACCAGCTACACCTAGTTCCAGAAACAGCAGTTCCGGGGTTCCACCGTTCTGTGCTGTGTAGGTGGAGTCAGCGTCGCCAGCTACAGCTTCAGGTGCCCAGTGAGTGTGATTATAGTGAGACTTCACTGGGTCATTTCCTTTGGCATAAAGTTGGACACCAGTACTGGCTATGTCACCTCAGATCCAGCTCTCCAGCTCCACCGTTAATGAAGTCTGCTCTTACTTAAATCAACCAGTTTCTCCTGCCTTTGTCAATAAACCTTAACTGATTCAGCATGCTGAAGACTTAAGCACTGCCAAGCCTGTGGTTATAGTAAATATAATATCCAAGAAGTCGGAAATTACGTTCAACTTATTCAATGTTACATTTCCAGCACCTCGCTCAGGTTAGCAGATAGCGCGCACTAAATAAATATTTACAGGTTGAAAGTTTCCTATTGTTATCTCAGAAATAATTGTCAAATGAAAATTTAGTCATAAAAAATATAGTCATTGAAATAATTTTTAAAGATTCATGTATTTTTGATAGTACCCGACACTATTTGATAGCTTAATATATGCTTTAAAGAGACACAATTTAACAGTTTTGGAGTTATTTCATATTTACTACCACCACTACTAGCCCATCCTCAACACACACACACACACACACACACACACACACACACTCCTCAGCATCAGATACAAAGTTACAGGGACATAATACATTACATGTTGTTCCTTTTTTATTAACCAGATATACTTTCCAATTGCAGTCTACCAGTATAGAACTTAAATCTAAAATTTTAACTTAACATGGGAAGGGAGAGCTTTATACAATATTTGCTTCTGTTTTAAACTTCATATTTTCTTACAATAAAGCTAAATAAAGAAGATAGACAAGTGTGTTTATTCTTCACCCAAGTGCTGATAATCGGCATTGTGACCTTACTGGACTTTTAGAAGCTGGGAAAACAAGTCTTTTTATATAAGCAGAAATCATGTGTAACGGGAGTCTCCATTTACTGTTCCGGCCCCATTTCATCTCCAAATTGCAGAGTTGAAACAAAGAATTTGATTCCTCTTCTCTCAAGAATGACTACATCTGGTCACATACTAAACACTTGCTATTTTTACCTCCTTAGTTCCATTTTCACTGTAGATATTCTAGCGGAAGCACTTATCACCTCACATCTAGACAATTATAATATTCTGATTTTTATTTTCAGTTCCAACAGACGGCTGGCCCTGTCAATTATATATATATTTCTAGAGATTAAATCCTAAAAATACTACTTCCCCCAAATTACTTCCCTGCTGAAAAGGCTTTCTGACTTTTTATTACCTACTTTTTAATTTTTAAATGCACTTAGCATTCAAGGGTCTCCACAATCTAAGTAAAGATAACTTTCTAATTTATTTTATATATTATGCAGGTATACTTTTATAATCATCAAAATAGTTCATGTACTATTTTATAAAATTCCTTTAGAGAAGATCAGATCCACATGTGCAAGTCTTATTCTCCAATCCAGCCTACTTTTTAAGCCTTCTCTATATCACTCATGGACACAGACAACAGTATGTTGGTTACCAGAAGGGAACAGGGGGAGTTAGAAGAGGGTGTAGAAGGGAGATAAATATTGATGGAAAGAGATTTGACTTGGGATCATAAACACACAATACAACATACAGATGATGTACTATACAATTGTATACCTGAAGCCTGTATAATTTAATTGACCAATGTCACCCCAATCAATTAAATTTAAAAAAGGCTTATCTAAAGATGATCTCTTCCTGAAGTCATCTGTTTTGCGAATGTCTTTAGCTTTTTCAACATAGCCCATGTCAGATAGCATTGTGAGCATCCAGTCCCCTTTAACAAGTGATAAAACATTGCATTTTTATATTTTTCTAATTTCCCATATCACCTAATCCTGTTCAATGCCTATAAGAAGCAATCAATAAATATCTGTTGATTGATTTTTAGATGCATCCTGAGTGCTATTTTTCCTGATGAGGTGGAAAATGAAACATGGAGGTTCAGTGGACTTGATTAGAGGTGAATCTCAGAATACAAAATCAGATGTGGTGCATTTTTATCTTATCTTGCACTGGGGGATAACGCGTCTGTATGCTTGCTCATTCTTTTATTGGTAATTCTACATTTCTTACAGGAGTTGAAAAATGAGGCCTGTATGATTTCGCCTTGTAAATGTTCATTTAAAAATGTTGTCTCCTAAAGCCTACTAGGTACTATTCCAAGCACCAATAATGCACTAAGAACAAGCTATTCTACTCATAGATACTGCTTTGCAGTGCATGGATAGAGAACTAACAAACTAAGGGAACTGCCATGTAGATGTTAGATAATGACAACTACTTTAAATACAACCCACAGGGTTTGGGTAAGGGGGAGAGACAACTTAAGGTTCAAAAGTCTGTGGATGTGATGACTGAACACCACCAGGAATGATGAGAAAGAGCTGTGAAAAATTCCAGGCAAAGGGGTCTGTAAAGAGTCCAAAGGCCTTTAGTTACCAATGAGTTTGAGATGTTTAAAGGTAAAAGTCCTAATTTTTCAGATAAAAGGCTTTTCTTTACAGGATACAGGATGGGTAGGGAACGAGGGGGAAGGCAAGTAGAGAGTTGAGCTAGAGAGCAAGATACGTGGGTTGTCCTTGCAGATTGCTTGGAGGAGTTCAGGTTTTATTTTAAATGCAGTTGAAAGCCACTGAAAGGCTGATGTGATTTATGGTTTAAAGTTTTACTTCCCAGTTATGGCTTGTTAAATATAAAAACAGAAAAAGGAAGACCATTAGGAAGTTATTATAGTGCTCCATGTAGCACGGAGTAGGATGACAGCAGCAGGGTTCTGGAGATAATACTGACAAATTCAGGATATATGTGAGTGGTACAACCCACAGTGTCCTGATGGATTGAATGTGGGAGTAAAAGAAAAAACCTGGAGTCAAGAAAAGCAAGGTTCAATTACTTAGTGAGAACTTCGCATTTAATTTTAAGAGAGATAAGAACATTTGGAAGGGTTGAGAATGAATGCACCATGAACTCCTTGCAATGATCTTTCTAATGAATAGCTTCTTTAAATGTAAGGGGAAGTGCAAGATAGTATGATCTAAACTGCAATAGTAAAAGTAGTGTAAAATCCTTAAATTTTTTTTGCTGCATATCACTTCTTGGTAGTTATCAAATTCAAATTCACCTCTCTTTATTTCAGTACTCCTAAATGCAAAAAACAACCCCCCCCACCAAAAAACAAACAAACAAACATAAATTAGGGTGAGTAATACTATCTATCCAAAGGTAATAAAAAATGCATAATCATCACACTAAACAGCAAAGGGCTCAGGATAGATTAAATTGATCACAAATAAATGAAAATAGGAAGTTGATACTGGCTGGCCTCAAAAAGCATTGAGAGTAGAAAGATGGAAGGAAGAGAGTTTCAGTAATTTTCACGGATCACATTGGGAGGCAGAGGAATATGCCACAAGGGAGACCGGATGAACAAGTGATGTGTGCATTGACACAGGGCCCCAAGCTCAGAAGGGCACTGCCATTGATTTAATGTTCCGCTGTCATTGTCTTGATGGTTTTTAATGATTTTTAAGCAAGAACTTTGTGTTTTCATTTTGAACTGTGTTCTGCAATTCATGTACTTGGTCTTGCCAGAGAAGTCATACACAAGAATAAAAAGTGATATTGGGGAAGAGTTAACAGCAGCTAAAATGACCCAAGATCTTACTATTTAATTCACTATACACTGAGTGGCCAGATTTTTATGATCTCTGAACGCATAATAATCTGGCCACTCAGTGTATATCCTATATAATAAAAGGTTAATGTGCAAATTGTCCCCTCAGCCAGGAGTTTGACCAGCAGGCAGGCCGGCCAACCACCCATGTCCTCTTCCTCTGGCCAGGCTGGCTGGACCCCACCCATGCATGAATTCATGTGCTGGGTCTCAGTGTATTATGGTCACTGGAAGAGTTAAGATTTATATTTTCACCTTCCAAGTCTATATTCAGTATGCTTTTTAAAAGATTAACTGCTTCCTATTGCCTCAACCGAATATGTTGATGATTATATTGTGATATTGTAAATGATCTTTTATACAAACCCTGTATGTATATTTGAAAATAATTTAAAAATAATATGAAACACTTTTATATAGAATTACTAATCCAAAGTTACTGCTAATATTATTTAAGTCAAACATCCATATTTTAATAATTTTGATATGTCAAAATAGATACATATATTAATATATTCCACTTAGATTTTATCATTTGTTATTAAACTTTTTATTTTCTTTGTAAATGCTCATTCTAAGATATTGGCTTAGAAGGATTCATTGTAGTCTGCCTTAACTCTAGTTTACACATTTGATCTTTACACAATAATGATTATTGCTATTGAGTAATAATCTTTTAGCCTTGAATTTTACTTTTCTTGATGTAAATCTATCTAGTCATATTACCTTCAGCTTTTCTTTTGTTTGTCTATATATTTTTCTTATCTTTTTGTTTTTGATGTTACTACTTTGTTTTGTTTTGGGTCTCTACTGCAAAGGCATATTATTGAGTTATCTTTCTATATATTCTTCAACCTCCTCACATTTCTTTTGATAGCCTTTAATTTATACTGTTACAATTTTACTTACCTTTTGCTTTCCATTGTTTTCTTCCTCCTAGCTTCTACCATGTTGGCGAAGTTTATACACGTTTCTATTCTTCAGATTAATTTCTTCTGTGCTTTATCTATTTAGTATTTGCTTATCTTTCAGATTTCAATGGAAAGTTACTTTAAATACCCAACATAACAGATACTCTCCTCATAACTCCTCATTCCCCTTTATATGTTAAAATTACATATTGTGTGATTGTTACAGGAGACTGGAACCATAATTGGTAAATTATTCTAAAAGATCTATTAAAGCAGGAATTTATAAAATAACCCAAGCAAGTCTTTTCTGATTTTAAAATCATTTTTTAAATTTAAACTTAGTGTCATCTATTTTTCTGATGAAGGTCCCTTTTTATTTGTTTAAAATAGAGCAGAGTCTTACACACAGTAGGCAGGGAATCTGCAAGCAGAACTGCTTTCTTATTACTTTTTTCCCAATCAGGGATAGTGGTTCTATCCACAACTAATTCTATATAACAATGGTTTTCAGTGATTTTTTTTCCTTACCACATTTCTGAAATCACTCGTTAGTTTTCATGAAATAAACAGCTCTCAAAGTTTATCCTCTATTTCATCAAGTTGCACCATTACAGAAGAAGCACAATGTGGAAACACATTTGGAAATGAACTCAACAGATTTTAGTTAAGCATAAAATACAACTGATTGCAGCAGAAATTTTCTGTGTTTTCTGAAAAGCAGCTAACTGCACCTGATCAGAATGCTAAGGACTTATCCAATCAGGGCTATGGAGAGAAGGTGTTTCTGGTTTTGCTTTTGTTTTAAATCTTGCTAATGATTTAAATTGAGGAAGGTTAGGATAGCTAGACCAGTAATTAAGTCAGAAAACATACTTGTTTTGCTCAGTAATGTAGTGTTAACTCCTAGATTAGAATCAGACACATAGATGATACTGCATAAATATTTGTTAAATTAAATGACAGGTGTGGTGTTTTTTTTTCTATTCTACTCTAAAAAGCTCAAGGCATTTTGAAAATAACCTACAATTTTATGCAATCCTGAGCATAGAGACCACAGAGTTTATTATATCATATTTTCAAAAGGGTACTGTTAATATTTGAAGATATATATTCTTTTATTAGTGATTTTTATATCGTTTTAAAGTATCACAATACCTATTTCAAATTTAAAAAATGAGGAGATCAAACTCAAGATCAGCAAAGTTTCTTATATATTCAAGTTTTCCCTCTATGTTTACCTGTTGCTCAGAATCTGATTGGCCCTGTAAGACACTGTATAGCAGACTTTGGTACAATAGTCTTTCCCCCAAAACATCACAGGCTTCTATTTCTCACTCACCATTTCACTTCCATATCCCTTTCCTTCTCACTCTTTCCAAACTTCAGTCTTCTCTTCCTCCCTCCTCCCTTCCTCACCTCCCCCATCTTTTCTCAGAGATGCTAGTGTCTCTCTATCTCCTGTCTGATCACCATGGTGTCCTCATCCTTGATCTGTTCCGATATCCTGTCTTTTACTTCCTGGATAGCTTACACCCTATCTCATAGTAGCCAGCCACACACATAACAATGCTTTCCATTATATCAGAAGTTACACTTCCAATAAAATCTGTTACAAACAGTGCACTGTCCAGTATCGCTCTCTACCATTCCAGGACACTTACTTTAATGGACTCAATCCAATATTCCTTTGCCTGGAACCCACTGATTTTTATCTATTTTGTTAATCCAACACCTTCTTCATGATCTCACTTCCCTCCTTACATAGCTTAGGGTGTACTCTTGATAACCAGTAATCTTGTCAACATTCTTAAATCCCTTTATTTCTTCCACATCAAACTCTTCCGTCAAAATATTCAATAGCAAAACTGGTTGTACCCAATCAGCCTAGCATTGCATCAGATAATCATTAATTCTTACCAAGTGAACTCAATTTACACTTATGTCACATATTTCAAGTGGACACTTAGTCCAAAAAATCCTAGTGCACTCCGCTGCTTACTATTTACTGTGCCACTCTAAAATACCTCTGAAAACTTCAATATTTTTCCTCAAACCAAATTCTCAACTACTGGCATTGCCTAATGCTTTAGAGAAAAATGGATAAAATAAGAAGCTACTTTATTTCCCTCTTATCACATAACATGGAAAAAAACAAAACAAAAACAAAACCGCTTACCTACCTCTTCCCACAAATCCTCTTAATTCTCAAACTAAAGTACTTTACCTGTCTATGTTTTAACAGTCAATCTTTCCCTTTGTAATCTAGTTTCTATCCCTTCTTACTCCACTTCTGGCTTCACTCCTAAAATTGTCCCTTTTCTCTCCAACATCCTTAGTCTCCCTCTTTCTATTGGTTTATTCCCATCTATCTATCCCCAAATAAGTTTTCATATAATTTGTATAAAATGGAAACCTCCCATGGCCTTATGTCTACATCTGGAGGAGCCTCTTTTTCCAGATTCTTAAATAAAGCTAGCACCCTTTCATTCTTGAAAAGGTTCATATCAAGGTTACCAATGACATCCATTGACAATGAGATCCAAGGTATATATCCTGCCTTTATCTTATTCTGCCTATCTTATTATTTATCACAGTTATTTAAACTTTCCTACTAAAATAATTTCTTCATGATCTGAAACCCTATTTTTCCATCTGGGGCATTTTGGCAAGCCTTTGCTTCTCTTCCCTTGATTTCTTTTGTCTAGTGTTTTTGTTTTTTAAAAAATATATTTTAATCAAATATATATATTTCAGAGAGGAAGAGAGAGATAAAAACATCAATGATAAGAGAGAATCATTGACTGACTGCCTCCTGCATATCCCCTACTGGTGATCAAACCCAGACCAATGTTCTATCCACTGAGCCAAACTGGCTTGGACCACTTTTTTTTTTTTAATACTATCTATATACTAATTAATTTTAAACTATAACCCCAACACTGATCATCCCCAGAGCTAGATATTTCAATATCCAACTCCTTAATAATATTTTAATTATAAAACCATATAAATTTACTGTAATCCCACTTCTTTCATGACAAAATATTTTTCTTTTTCAGTTTTTCATATCTCAGTAAGTGCGAGTTGTTTAGATTACAATTCATCCTTGATTATTTATTTCCCCAGTTGTCCCTGTCCCTCAACACACAAACCTAAAAATTCTTCAAGTTCTGTTATTTCTCAGCATAATCTATTCCTCTATCCACAACTCTAATCCAATCACCTTCACTTCTCAGCAAGAGTTTTCCCACCATCCTCCCTACCTCAGTTAATTGTCCATACAATAGCCAGAATGATATTTTACAAGTATTTTAAAATATAAAACATGCATATTTCTCTCCTACTTAAAAACACATAGACAGCATTCTATTTCCCTTAAACACACACACACACACACACACACACACACACACACACACAAATAATAAAAAAAATCCTAGTGCTGTAACATGAACCACACCCTCTAATGTGTTCTTCCTACTCACTGATATACTGCTTCATTTTTCTCTTCTTTTATGAGTGCACTAAAACCATCCCAACCTGTTTTTGTTCCTCCATGAAGGCCTCCTGAATTAGTGCCTTGACCTTTTGGTTCTTCTGTCTCGATCAGTCTTTTCAAATATCATCACCTGCCACCTTCCTCATGCCTCAGTTCAAAGGTCACTTTCTAAGAGACGCCTCCCTGCATCACCCTGCACTCCTGACACTTGTAGGTTAGAGACAACTCTGGCTGCAGTGCAGACATGAATGCAGAGAAAGGGAGGCCAATGGACGGTAGTTTAAATTATCCAGGTGAGAAAAAGGCCAAATTTGTGTCACAGCTAGTAGCATTGGCTTACAACCTCAGATTTACTGGCATTTTAAATTCCTGAATATGTCCAATGTATTTGTCTACCTCTACAGAGTGCAGAGAGTCAATAATTCTCTTCCATATTTGAGATTTGAGATCTGTCAGAGACTGGGTTGATCTCTGTTCAAATATTTCCAGACCGGACAAACTAAGAAAGGGGAAGTTTTAGAGTTGCTCTATTTTCACTTGCCAGCATGGAGTAGCAAGGGAGCTGTAGCCAGAAAGAGCAGAGACATAGTGCTTACCCTTTCTGCCAAATCTTTCTCTCTTTTTTTAACTTCTCAGCACAGCAGGCATTAGCTGGGTCAGTGGCACTCTTTAGAGCTGGCTCCACTCCCTTCATTGGGAGCCAGCTGCAGCCCTGCCCTGCTTTACTTAAAAAGCCATCCATGCCAAATGCCCCCTGGAGGTGGCATCCTGCAGGGTCATCCCATGGAAATGACTGCAGTGTTTGGTAGAAATCTGAGGGAATAATGAGATCAATTTGTTACTTCCCATCAACTGCTTAAAGGCTTTTGCTGATGCAAATGAAAGAACTAATGTTAGTGGGATTCCTGGTGCAGCTACTACCAAGTGATCTTATCTTCCTTGCAGAGACTCACTAGATGGTCCATAGTTCTATTATGTGCTCCTGACTAGAATTTATTTTATAGTAATTCTTCAATATGTTCCACATTGGAGTGGCTTTCTGATTTCAATATTGATAATGGTTTTCACTTGCATGACATTACTGAGTCATTTTAGTAGAAATGCAAAAAAAAAAAAAAAAAGTGATGCATAAAGCTTAACTGTGTGAGCTCTGATTGCTATCTAAAATATGCATCTAACTGACCATTGAAAAGAGCAGTATTATATCCATGGGTTCATGACATCACACCCTTTGGTTCTTTCCTTGCTCTGATATGACATCACCTATGCACATTGTTTTAAGTTTATAATACAAACTCTTTGGAATTTTTTTTTTTAATCTGGGATTTATCACAACCTGTTCGTTTTATTTGTTCAAACAGTTCAGATGTTTACTTCAAGTATCTATACCCAAAATAGAATAATAAACTTGCCTTTCCAAAAAAATTCTGAAGAAACTATCTATATCTATATATATAAAAGCCTCAGTGACTGGTCCATGTCTGGTAGCTATGATGTGCACTAACCATCAAGGGGCAGATGCTCAATGCAGGAGCATAAACAACAGGAATGGAAAACGGAACAGAATGATGAGTCTCAGAGAAAAGGGGGAAGGAGGGAGGGGAAAAGATTAACGAAAGATATTGCATGCATACTAGAGGCCTGGGGAATGGATTTCTATACCAATGGGGTCCCTCAACCTGGCCTGTGAGGATCAGGCCAAAACCTGGGTTCCTGGATTGCAAGAGGGCATGAATCCATGCAGTGAGCCTCTAGTTTTATATATTGTTAAAAAATGTAAATCATTTCAAGGGAGCAAAGGGTGACACAAAAAGGTGATTATTTCCATTGTAACTAAAACTCAACACACACACACACACACACACACACACACATAAATATACACCAGTGACTGACACTATACTTTCCAGGCCGAAGACAAAACAGGTTGGGTTCTTAACATGTTAAGTGAGTTCCCATGAAAAATATTTTAAAAGACCTGAATAAAAATACAAATTCAGCCTAGCCAGTGTTGCTCAGTGGATGAGCATTAACCCAGGCACCAAGAGTTCATTGGTTCTATTCCCAGTCCAAGTTGAGGGCTTGATTCCCAGTGGAGGGTGTGTGTAGGACGCAAAGGATTGGTAATTCTCTCTCATCATTGATGTTTCTGTCTCTCTGAGATGAATAAAAACATTTTTTTTAAAAATACAAATTCAGATTTAAAAAAAAATTAAGATTCAGCACTTGATTATCCCCAACCCTCACACAGTTTCCACTATAGAGTAATTCTGTAAAATATTGATTCCTTACAAACATTATATAATAGCATCCATGACATTTATATAAACAGCTCATATTAAACGTACTTAATGCCAGGCTTCATTGAGGCTCCAGTGAAATATATTTCAGTCAAACAAGGGACAGAGGAGTGAATTTGTTTTTCATGGCACACTTAAGGCTTTATACTCAGAGTGTATAAATTGATTTCGCTTAAAAAAAAAACTTGGCTCTTGAATAATCATTTATGCTGATGGAATTTCAAATGCTCATGAGTTAATCTTGCCTTTTAGCAATGGGCTTCTGCCTTGTATTATGCTTACACACATAATTCTTCTTATTACAATGACCATCTCATCAAGTCCCAATCTTACGATCATGATGAAAAATGATAATCTTCAAATTACTACATTTCTCTTTCCACTTGAGTGATCTAATTGAAAGAATTTCACATCTACATTTTCCATGGATACACTGGAGAATATACAAAACATATAGAGAGTTGACTCAATACCTAAACATCTGTATAGCTACTGAACAACACTCATTTTCTATACATTTAACATATGAATTCCCTGATACTCCCCCATAATCAAGCTAACCTAGGCTGCTGTCCATATCAGAAACAAGCTATAATTTTATTGTATTTTTAAATATATTATTAATCAAACTTAATTGTGTGTGGTAGAAGCAGTATGGCTGCTGGATTAAGACAAAACTGAATGTGCACCTTTGTCAAAATGTATGCTATAGGTCAAGTTCTTTACTAGCTTTCTGTTATCAGTAAGAGAAATACCATTATAGCTACTTGAATGAAGATCATGATAACAAGTTTCTTTTGCATGTCCATTTGTTCCAGGCAAGAAAAACAAATTGTTTCCTTGGTGGGTTATTTCTTGTGTTCATTTTAGCAAGTCTTGACAACCTTTAAAACATTATTTTAAACCTGGCCTGTGTGGCTCAGTGGTTAAGCATTGACCCATGAGCCAGGAATTCAGGATTCGATTCCCAGTCAGGGCACATGCCCAGGTTGCAGGTTCCATCCCCTGGTTGTGGACTCAATCCCCAGTGTGGGTGTGCTGGAGGCAGCTGGTCAGTGATTCCCTCACATCATTGATGTTTCTATCTCTCTCACCATCTCACTGCCTCTCTGAAATCAATAAAGTATATACACTTACATTTTATAGTGCAGGTGGAGATTTATTGAAGAATAAGTACAGACTCCCCAAAGGAGTCCCCCCAAAATATATATATATATATATATATATATATATATATATATATATATATATATATATATATATATTCAAAAATGGCTTTAAAACTATGATTTATATAGCTCATTTATCAAAATAATTATTCACCTGCAGTAAGAAAATGGCTCATGAAAACTTTCTTTTTGAAGGATCTGTGATTATCTTAGATGTCTGCTTGGAATGATTAAATTACTTTAATTGACTTGTTGGTTAGAGAATGCATTTCGAATTTCTTAGAACAATTGTCTGAAGCACCAGGAAAGAGCACCACAATAAAAGCCCACAGGAATTTAGTTGGGCCAGTAACTTCCAATAAAGCAGCTGCACTCTAGTAATTATTGTGACAATGAGAATTCCAACCCATTTCCCTACATTCTCGCAAGCCCTACTTCCTAAAGTAATGTTTTTTTTCTCTCATTTAATATTAGGAAGGAAATGTAAACTAGATTTTAGAGCATTTAAAGTTATAAAGAAGTTATTGAAAGAAAACTTTTTTTCAACCCAGAATCAATAATTTTTAATTAACCTTTAATGTACTTGAATTTCTTTCTTTCTTTCTTTGTTGGAAATTCAATGTATTCTTACATACATGCATACCAGAGTTGTATTTGCTGATTTTGAAGGTTTCTTTCCCCTCTGACTTAGAATTTACTATACTGATTTCACAAAACATGAAAATATATGAGAATAGATTATAAATCACCCAGAGGTATCCACTGTTACCATGGATTTTATTTTCTTGTCATTGGACGCATCTACAGATACAGAGAATTTTATTCAGGCTCAGTTCTTGCCAGGAGCCCTGGTATTTGGATTTCCTTGGCTCTGCTCATTTGAGTGCTGGTTAAATATGTTCTCAGATTTGTAACAGAGTAAACATACCTTGCTGTCATGGGAGGGATTAAGAACTTCAGGAGCCATATGGACTGAAAATGTCAAAATACTCCAGCACCCACCTCTAATTTCCTCTATGCAATGAAATATAAAAAAAGTACAAGAATGCAAACCCACCATAAATGATATCATTTTACTAATGAGGACTGTTTTTATGATTATTTTGAAACAACGAATATCTTTTTTATTTTCAAAAAAATGTTCACAAGGAAACTCCACACTGTTCTCCACAGTGGCTGCACCAGTCTGCATTCCCACCACCAGTACACAAGGGTTCCTTTTTCTCCATTTGACCCAGTGATCCCACTTATAGGAATATATCCCAAGAAACTAGGAATACCAATCAGAAAGGATATATGCACCCCTATGCTCAAGCAGCACAATTCACCATAGCTGAGATTTGGAAACAGCCTAAGTGCCCATCAGCAGATGAGTGGATTAAAAAAACAAGCTGTTTTACATCTACACAATGAAATACTACGCTGTGGTAAAAATAAATAAATAAATCTTACCATTTGCAAAAGCATGGATAGAACTGGAGAGCATTCTGCTAAGCGAAATAAGCCAGTCAGAGAAAGATAAATATCCACTCATTTGTGGAATGCAATGAACAACATTAACTGATGAACAAAACCAGATCCAGAGTCAGAGAAGCATCAATAAGACCAACAAACTTCAGAGGGAAGGTAGGGAAGGTTGTGGGTAAGGGGAATAGATCAACCAAAGGACTTTATGCATGCATATAAGCCTAACCAATGGACACAGACACCAGGGGGGTGAGGACATTGTGTGTGTGTGGGGGGGGGGGAGGGGACTAAGGACACATATGTAATACCTTAATCAATAAAGAAAATTTTATAAAAATGTGCATGCATATTGCTTTTTCTCTAGGAAACTAAGCAACTTCTTTGCAGTTAATTGAATTCATTCTGAGATTTTGGGAACATTATAGCCTTTTCACACAGCGGCCTCTGCTCAGGGGCTGATTTTGGTCTCTCACCCTGGGAATATTGAACTATACCGAGGAACCAATGGAATGAATTTTCAGTCAGTAGCCTCAAATGGCTGACTGAACTGCTAGTCCTTTTTCTGATTACTTGTTTTATTTTTCTGCTTGCCTTTAGCAACAACAACAAAAAATGTACTGGTTGTTTTTGTCTTTCCGTACATATTCATTAGCATCAGTCAGGCCATATCCCTTCAACATTTAAATACAATGGCACCTTAAATTCCCTTCTCTCCAAGAGAAACAGACTGAGAGCAACTGAGAGCATCCTTTCTCTTTAACCCTGCAGCTCAGCTGACACTTCCTTGGGAAGACTGATTTAAATGCCCCGCCTACTCTGTTCCCACAATAGCCATGCCTAATTCTAACAAAGCACTTCTTATGCCGAGTTGTAAAGGTCTCTTCCTCACAGTGTCACAAAAGCCAAGATGATAGCTCTGGAGTATTCACCATTATGTAGCAGAATGTTTGACAGAGAGAAGTGATTGTCAAAATAAAGCCAATATTCTCAAAAGAATATTATAGTTACAAAGGGAGACTTATCGGTCCAGATATTTTAGAAAGTCTTAATTCACATGAGAATTATTGTGACATAGCATTCGTCCCAGAGAAGCAAGACCTTGGGAAGCAAGATTGGAGTAAACTCCGTGGAGAACAGCAGCAACGATGATTTAGAGCGCAGCCTCCTCCTCACAGGTGCTGACCCAGGCCTGCTCTCTCTCCTGACCGCCACCAATCAGTTAACAAACTGCCTGTCTTGACACTAGGAAACCTCACAAGCAAATGGTCTAGCATATGAAAATGCATGACTGGCTCACCAGGAAAAAAAAATTAAAAATTAAGACAGGTGGCAGGAAGACCTACCAACAGCTCTCTCTCTGATATTCATGCTGTCGCTGGATTCACAGATGATGAAAAAGTCAGAAGCAAAGGCTTTCAGGGAAATCAAAGCAGGGCTTCCATCCACACTAATTAGCAATCAATGTAAGAAAAAGTGAAATTACAAATCGCCTACCTTTGCAGAAGAAATTGCAAATATGATTTCAAAGATGCTTTAGACAGAGCTTAGGCAAACCTCACTTTAAGGAGCCTACTAGAAGGGCTATGTGTGCATGTGTGTGTGTGTATGTGTGTGTGTATGTGTGTGTTGGGTTGAGGAACAAGGAGGCAATCTAAATTAACAGAGGAGGCTTTAGCAAAGAACAATAAAGTCTCAAAAAAAATGACTAGGGAGTCAAAGAGGATAATTATAATATTTTGATTGTTAATGCTGATTTAATTATTATTTGATTTTTATTATCTCAGTAAATAAATACCCTGTTTCCTTTTATGTTAAGGTATTTTCAAGAATAACCTGTCCATTGACAATCTCAAATCCTATTCATGAATATCAATACTTTAATTATTTAATAAATCAAAATATTTTGCATGTTCATAGTTGCTAAACTCACCATAGCGCATAGGTACTTATATTGTAACACCAGCTTGGAAAATGTATATGGTTTCTAAGTGCATTTTTTATTATTGTGATTATCGTCCAAGAAAACTCACTAGAGAATAGCAATAATAATTTGTAAAAATGTAAGGTCACCGCATATTTCGTAGTTCTGATACTTATTCTAAGGTTGTATTTTTCTTCTCATTCACAGACCTTGCTATTTTCCTCCTAGTGGAGTCCCTTTTTTACAAGTGGAATGATGATTAATGAAGTAAAGGTGCAGACTTCATTGTAGTTGCAAGGCTGCACCATCTCTAGTGATGCATTTGATATCAGTGGCGCCAGTGACTGCACTCCGCCTCCGCACACCACATCTCTGGTTGCTGCCATACACGAGGGTAAGAAACATGGCCATTGCACCACTTCAATCACATTTTAGTGAATCAAGTAACGGATGGATATTGAGCTATATAACAAATATTATAGGTAAATGGGTATATTTCTTAAGAGGATGAGATTTGAATTGAGCCTGAATGAATAATAGGATTGTAGAATAGTAGCAATGAATTCTTGTTTGGAAGGACAGGGTAAATAACCTGAATGAAGGCTGGTGCAGAGCATTAGAAAGCACAGAGTCTAGTTTGGCTAATGCATGGACTAAGACCAAGAGAACATCAGAAAAAGCCATATGTGGCATAATAACATGCCCCTGGGAGGCAAGTTTAAACTAGTAGTAGTCATTTTCTATAGATTTTTAAATAAACAAGGGCTCATAATTTACCTAAGTTAGCACAATCCAAAACAACTATAATGTGATCCATACTTAAAAAATTAAATTTTCTAAAAGCCACATTAAAATGTTTAAAAGGGTAAATTATTGTAATAATTTAGTCCAATATATCCAACAGATTATCATTTTCACATGTAACAGTATGAAAATGGTTCATAAACTATAATATATTGCAGTCTTTTATTTACTATCTTCCAAATTGAATGTTTTTTTTAATTTTATGTTTCTTGTTTACAGTATTACAGATGTCTCCATTCCTTCCCTTTGCCCACTTCTCCCCACCCCCTCACCCACACTCCCCGTTTCCGTCCAGCCATCACTACACTGTTGTCTGGGTCTATGAGTTATGCATATATGTTCTTTGGCTAACCCCTCCACCTTCTTTCATCTAGTTTTGCACTTTCCACCTATCTCATTTTGGGCCAGGAGTATTTAAAGGACCCCAGAGTCACAGTTGTTGAACAAGGCAGTTCTCTAATATGAATTGGTCTTAGGAGGTTTGTTCTCCAGACCTTCACTGGTGGGGCCTGATATAAAAATGGATAACCAATGTTAATTATCCATCCTTTGAGGTAATTGCTTCTATAAAAAAAAATGGCCAATGAACTATTTGCATCAGTATACCCTCAAATACTTCTTAAAAGAATCTTTTACCAAGGTTTATTAGATTAGAATCTCAGGGTAGAAAAATAAAATTAGCATTTTTAAAATAACTCAATCAAGTATTTCTAATGTATATTAATATTTGAAAATACAGCTTTTCAAAAATACTTTCCAGATAAATGACTATATGAAACTATTAGTATTTTAGAGCCAAATCAATTCTAATCACACTTTACCTTGAAAGGAAGCATGGGAGAGAGAGAAAGAAAAAAAAGCTATGCATATTTGTCATCTTCTCAGAAGCTCAAATCTTTAATTTTCCATCACAGCATTGATCACTGCCTTACACTATAATATTGCATGTTGATGCCTTCTCTGCCACCACTAGCATATAATCTTCTTGAAGTTTGGGACTGGTATTTAGTAGCCATATAATATATATTATATATTTATTAAAATAGTGTTGTCAAAATAGTAGGTGTTCAACAAATATTTGATCAAAGAATGACTAAAACCTCTACTTCCTTTTGGCCAGTTACTTAAATATGTGAACTAAAAATTGCCCATCCATTAATTCAAGATAATATTCATCTTGAAGAATTTTATAGAATGAAAACTTACTGTATACACAGTAAGTTTTCTCACTGCTTGTCTATTTTTCCTGTGAGAAAAAGAGGAGTGAATTTATAGTCAGGGTTATAAATAAACACCTGTATTCCCTTTTTCAAGGACATTGCATTTTAAAAGCAAATATCTGACGAGATTCCCTCAGTTCATAAGGAGTTGCTCTAATGGTTAGTCTGCCTTCTGATCTTAGTGAGGGTCACGGGAAATTCCCAATAATGTTAATGTGGAGAGAGGCACCTAAGATTCTCCCAACCCCTTAAACCTGGTTACACCCAACAATTGCTTTCTGCCAAAGATTTTAACTATAGGTTGTCTGGGGAAGTATTTTTTTTTTTCAGAACACACAGCAATGCTAGGATTTCTGTTTGGATACACTGTTGTTAGCGGAATTTCTTTGGTTCCCATGGATAGTATGGTCCTGCTCTCTGCATAGATTCCACTGGTAGTACAGAACAATACAAGTGGGCAGCTGGCCCCTCAGGTAATGATAAAAACATAGACTTCTCAAATGCAATGTGGACTGTTTTTCCTTTCCATCTCTATTCTCCTTCCTGATGATAATCCATTTATAGAAAATAAAACGTGTCCAACTCAGGCCCTAAGCAGCCACCACTCTTTTTATGTAAGGAGGAGATCTTTGTTTTAGAGAAAAAAACAACAAAAATTGAACTATGGGACACATTTCTTAGGAACAATAGAATTAAATTCAGATCAGTTCTCCACAGAGTTTCCATTCTGAACAAAGCTTATCAGAAAGGGGCATATGGAGACAGTAAAGGCTCATGAATTTAATTGGATAGAAGTGAAAAGAATTCTGCTTCTTTAGAATTCTGATTTTTAAAAGACCCCAAATTAATTACTTCACAGGAGTTGAAATTCAATTGGTCTTGGTTACTACTGAGCAAGGGAAAAAAAAAAAAAAAGGATATTTGGCAGCTACATGTAAGTATTTTGAGTTTTATAGCCTCCAGGATGAGTTTAATGGTCTGGGAGAGATGCCTTAATGCAAGGAAGTGAATGTTTTGATATATTTCACTGTAGTCACTAACTAAACAATACAATTTGTCAACTATTTCCTGTCTTACAACATTCTTCACTTTATAGCCTTATTCACTCAAGTGATAATATCATGCTGTTTTTCTTTGTCAATAATCAATAAAGTCAAATCTGTAAGAGATTAACGCTACAAAAGTTCCCTTTCCAATCCTTTGCTTTGAGAACAATCTGTCACCAATAAAATATTTGGTGCTCTTGCCAAAACCGGTTTGGCTCAGTGGATAGAGAGTTGGCCTGTGGACTGAAAGGTCCCAGGTTCGATTCCGGTCAAGGGCATGTACCTTGGTTGCAGGCACATCCCCAGTAGAGGGTGTGCAAGAGGCAGCTGATTGATGTTTCTCTGTCATTGATGTTTCTAACTCTCTATCCCTCTCTCTTTCTCTCTGTAAAAAATCAATAAAATATATTTTAAAAAAATATTTGGTGCCCTGATAAAAGCTCCCAAGACTACAGCAACTTTCACTTCCTGTTTGCTAATTCATGATCATGACTGAAAGTAAGCATCACATTTCACAGGCTAACAGCTTCCTGTCAAACAGGCTGTTTTCTTTCAGTTGTGATTGTTTTCTTGGGCAGCGGGGAGAGGGAACAGAGTTTGCAAGGTTGAGTGCTCACTCATTTTTCACAGGGTCTGGTAGTCAGCACATTAGGTTTCTGTCTTTCCTCACATATTCTCAGTTTGGAATGGCCCTTAAGACACCTAATTGCAAAACTCAATCACCTCCACTCACATTTCCAGAAATGCCTCTCCATCTGTGGGTATCCAGGAAGGACAAAAGCCACACTTTGATGCTGTAGATTCTTACCCACCAGGGCTACATATACTAAAGCCATCTAGTCATCTTACATACCCTTAAGGAGTCTGAGTGGTTAGATAAAATTCCACTCTGGGTGGTCCAAGAATACAAACATTTTTACACATTTATGTGTGTGTGTGTGTGTGTGTTTGTGTGTGTGTGTGTGTGTGTGTAGGCAGGCTTGTACACTTGCATTCTTAACCACCAAATCTATGGAACATATTGTAAGAATAATAAATGTAAAAAAAAATACAATAGTTACTTGATACATGTCAAAGAAACTCGAATTTTGGTGATTAGTGAGGCTGAGGATATGAATAATGGAACAGTGGTTTTAGGCACAACTTGAATTGACATTTGAGTCTGAAAACCATACATTTTTTTTTAAGAAGAAAAAAAGTAACAAAGTGATCTGAAGTTCTGAAGTTTGGTTTGTAAGGAAAGTGACAGGACCTTTAGGAAAGAAACACATTTTTTGTGTGTGTGTGTGTGCTATAAAATCAATGAGTATCAAGCCTGAAAAAAAATACTTTTCATAAATGTCAGAGGTTATTTATTGATTGGTCTTTTCCCCCCACTGTTTGTTTTTTGACTCGCAGAGACACTTGTATAGCTTTTTTTGTCAGCCAAGGGGTGAAAAAGTCATGCCATATGCATTTCTGTTTATTTATTTTTGTCTCTTGCTTTTATTTCATTGGCTTTTCCCTTTTTCAAAAAAAAATGCCTAGGATATTATAAATATCTATCATGGGCTATTTTGTCAGTGACTATCGTACTTGTTTAATACCACACCTCCTCTTCTTCTCCAAAGAATAAAGACCAAAGGATTGGGTAGTAGCAAGGGAAAAATGTCATTGAAACCACATTAGTTAGTTTTATGTTAGGCTATCATGAATTTTTATTTTTTCATTCTTCTTTTATTTATGTCCTTATTTGACAAATATTTAGTTCTTACTATGAGTACAGTGCTATCTTATACTCTGGGGAAGCATATGAACTAAGAATCATTTATTGAGAATGCATAGATGCTTCATACACATTCCTTGACCACAGAAAGCCCAGTGCTAAGCTTATAGATCATTCTACTGCAATGCCTTATGAAGTAAATATGTGCTTAAAGTATCTTTGATGCAATCTTTATTCTTCAAATATTGAAAAGCTGTTATAGTCTGGGCATCAAGTTCTCGCCGAGCTAAGAGTCTTGGGGAAGACAGACATATCAAGGGACAATTGCCAGGCAGCATGGTGAATGCCAAAGAGAGTGCTGCCTGCAGAGTGCTCTGGGCTGATCAAAGGCATACCTCCAAAATTTGGGGACACTAATTGTGACTGGCAGAGTCCACAAGTCCCCTGGCTTCTTCATGCTCCCCCCTGGGTGCCTGTCCTATGTTCCCATGTATCTTTGCATACACAAACTCTTATGATGTGATGTCCACCCCACAGAGGTTATAGCCCTAACTTCTCAAGGATGCTCTCTCCTTTCCACATGGGGGCAGCCCAAAAGCTCTACTCTCACCCCTGGGAACATGAAAGAAAACAGATGCTAAATGGGTCCACCCTGAGATTTCAATGCCTTACAACAAGGATGTCCAACTCGTGGCCAGTGGGCCACATGCCTCATTTATCTGGCCCATGTTAGTCTTTGAATTTGACATGCTTGCCTTACAAGTACCTACTATGTTGCTAGTTTTTGGCTTATTTGTGCTAAAATTTAAAGTGAATCCAGATCTTCACGTGAAGGCCAGTGGTACCTCAGTTAGTTACAGAGCACAAACTGTCTTTTGGATCCCAACTTCAGTCACTGTCTGAAAAGGGAGGGCTGAGGAAGGGAGTGAAAAGGGAAAGAGGTTAGCTTGGTTCTTGCTCAAGCATTTACATAGCTAGGCTGCAATGGTGATCTCTGAACGCCACAGAAGCAGCCTAGGCAAAGGAAGCAGCAAGGGTTTGCGTCTGAAAGCAGGGGCAGCAGGGAAACCACAGCCCACACAGAAGAGCCTTTATTTCATAGGAGGCCACTAATAAACCACTCAAACAGAAGCCTATTTGATGGAGAAAGAGAGAATGTGTCAGGGGGCAGAAAAAAATTCCTACAAAGAATTCAAACTGAATTTCAGTAATAGAGAGTTAATGTACTGAGAAAATAAGCTTGCTGCTAACAGCAAAGACACTGCCAAGAAATACATGGGAATTAGTGCCAGGTTAACACATAAATCAAAATTTGGCAATTATGCAAATGAGAAAGCCCTAGACTATTTCATTTCCATCTGATTCCAGAATAAAGGCCCTAATTTTGATGAATATATAAAGAGATTTTAAGAAACTGAGATGATGAATTGCAGCAAACTAAAGATATCAATCTCCCTCTGAAAAAGGAAGATGATTAAAATATTTTATATATGTACATCATATATATTCAAAACAGACATATGAATGCACATACTGCTATAAATATATTCAGCATTTAATTTATACATATTCAAGGGCAACTCTCTTTTTCAATAGAGTATCTTTCTTCTGACATTTTTATACAGCTCTTAAGAGTACATAAAGCTGATATAACTATCTCCATTTATGAGATGATTAGTTTAATATCATAATTGAGTAACACAAATGTTTCTTATTTATAAAAGTGCAGCTAATCACAGTAAATTTTTATTCCTTGAAATGTAAGATTACATGCTGCTTTGAAAGGCCTGGGTGGGTCAGGTAGTATAAGTGGGTCATTCAGGATTAATTTGTAGTTGCTCTATTAGGCGTGGTTTTTTAGAACCGACATAGAACTTCTACAGAAAAACAGGGGCATATGCTTAGGCAAACACAGTTCAAAAATGCATAACATTAGGCAAACAAGTTGGGTTTTTCATTCATAATTTCATATCACATAGCAAGGTAGAATATTTAATTCTAAGAGTCTAACTATTCTCTTAAGATCTAAGGATTAAGAGCCATTCATCCTGGTTTTTGGCATATGGACAAGCAGATGGATGGACATAAGAATTTTGGAAGGCACACCAAGTTGATGCCAAATATGATGAAAATTACATAAAACAGAGACCAAGTGACACAAAGCAAGTGTTTGAATGCATAAAATACTTTGAAAAAGAAAGACAGGAACATGTACTTTTTGAATAACTATGATACTAAACCACAAAAAGGCATTTGGTTTGCTAGCCAGTGAAGCTATATAAAGGGGAGCAGAAGATAAGTCAGCTGAACAAGCATTAGATACTAGTAGATCCAAAGACTGTTCCATCAGTTACAATAAGAAGATTTATGGCATAATCATAACCCATGCTGTTGGCAATCCATACAAAAGCACCTAAGCATCATAGGTCAGAATTAGCAATCCCCTTTGTATTTTATGATATGTCTTCAAGTTTTGCTTTTGCAATTATAGAAGTCCAAATTGCACTCTTGGAAGATAGAACACAATTATTTATTAAATGTACAACTTCTTTCCATTTAGATTATATGAATAAGTATACAACAAGATGCCAATTGTTTCAGAAATTTTGCAGGATTTAATTAGTACCAATAAAATGGGCACAGACATTTATTGAGAACACAAATCATGTGGTGATTTGCTATGCAGGATTCATTCTTTTCTGGAACCCTCTTGCTCAATGAGCCTCTCCAGTCACTTGGCTTCAATTCCCCATCATATGTTGCTGACTCCAGATATAGATCTCCAGTCCAGAACTTTCCCCTAAACTTGAAAATCACACACTATGGACTTGGCATAGCCACTTGTTTTTTCAAATCTGTGTTAAAATGTGGCATGCACCAAACCAGGTTCCTTCCCTACAAGCCACCCTTCAGGTTCCCTCCTTCTTGTTGAATGAGCATTATGTAGACCCAAAGACCGTTAAAAGCAATCCCATTCTTCCAGCTGCTCAGAGAGTCACTATGGAATTATTATAGACTCCTCGTTTCCTATACCTTATGTGCAATCAGCAAATCAGAAAACACAAATAACAAGTGTTTTGCAAATATTGCCCCAAATATGATCACTCTTGACCACCTCATTGCATGGTATCATCTCTCACTGAAAAATGTATTATTCTCTGGAACTGTAGCATTCTCCTAAAGGAGTCTTGGCTTCCTCCCATTGATTCTCCACAAAAGCCAGAATGATTCCTTTACATATGCCAGATTGTGATATTCATGATCTAAACCCTTCCTTGAGTTCTCCTAGCCTCTCTAATGCCTCATCTAACCTGTCCCTTTATAATCTTTCTGACCCCACTACTCCACAATCCCTGTCTCTCTCTGCTTCAGCTCCTAGGCTGTTTTGCTGATCTTCAAACAAATCAATTATGATGTCGCCTCAAGGTATTTGCCTTTACTGTTCTTTGGAAAGTGTTTTTGATATATAACCACCTGGCATCCTCTCTGACCTTCCTAAGATCTTTGTTCAAATGTCAATTTGTTTTAGAGGTCTTTACTAACTGCCTGAGATACAGGCCACACGCCACCATCACCATCTGCAGGAGCTCTTTCTAGCCCCTTTGCCTTGATTTATATTTCTGCGTAACACGTTTATCACCTGACCCATTGTAGAAACCCACATATGCGCACACTCAGTCTTTCCTTCTTATTTGGAAATCCTGTATTCCCAAATGTGCCTACTCACTAACATTTATTTTCATCTCAGACCTAATATTTGCAGTGTTTTCGGGGTCACTCATAGCAAGCTCAGAGCTGCAAACCATTTTCTACCCAGGAGGCTCATTCTCACCGGAGGTAAAACTCTCCACCTTCTTGTTTCAGCTGGAATACTATAAACAAGTGTCCTTTTGGCAGTCTATTTTGTGCCGTGTTTTGCACATTTTTGTGACTACTGTTGGTGATTTTTTCTGTTTAAAATGGCCCCGAGTGCAGTGCTGAAGTGCAGTGCTGTCTAGGGTTCCTTGGCATAAGAAAGCCAGGATGTGCCTTTCAGAGATGTGTGTTTGATGAGCTTTGTTCAGCCATGAGTTACAGTGCTGTTGGCCATGAGTTCAATGTCAGTGAATCAACAACAGATATTGAATGAGGTGTCTTTAAGCAGAAACACACATAAAACAAGGTTATGTATTGATCGGCTGACAAAACTGTGATCAGAGCCTCACAGGAACCTACCTTGTACTTCCCCTAGGAGCAAGGATTTAGTATGTGCTAACTCAGTGTTTGCGGTGATTTTCTAAGACATAACTAATGCGAATAAGGAGATTGAAATGCATTTTTTATTGTCACATTCTTCCCTAGGACGCAGGGGAATCTTAAGCAGGGCCTTGCTTATTTTCCTCACTAATGTACCTCCAGTGCTTTACGCTGAGCCTGAAAATATAGCAGGTGCTCAGAAGTAGTAATATTTTATTACATTATCCAATTCTCCCAACGTGTCAGTGTTGCAGGAGTGTTGCACTCATTTAACATATGCCAAAGAGGTCGATCACTTGCTTAAGGTCACTCAATGGTAATTATCAGTGCTAAGATGTGAAATCAGGAAGTGTGGTTGGGTTCCTAGTCACCTCGGCATTGCCCTGGGTGGAGTGGGTGAATACCTGTATGGTTGGTGAATAAAAACGAAGTGAGAAACAAATGAATGAATTAAATAACAAGTGAGTTTGAGGCATATCTCATTCTAAACTGAATGTATCTTTTCATGACAGACAAGCCCATAGCACTTGTTATTAAACTAATCATGACATAAAAATTTATTATCCCTAAATTAAAACTCTAAATAGAGGCAGCAATGAATATAAATCTTAATGCAGCCTAGAGTAGATACAGAACAAAGTTACAAAGTCAAAAAATGTGGACTCCACTCCTGTATTAGGCTGTCTTCTGTGTGTTACACACACTCAGTCACACATATATACCATCTGTCCTCATTATAAAGTCACCAACACCTAGAGATTCAGATTTTTCATTGTTATCCTATATAATAAAAGGGTAATATACAAATTGAGTTTAATGGCAGGATGACCAGGAATGACCGGTCACTATGATGCACACTGACTACCAGGGGGCAGTTGCTCAATGCAGGAGCTGCCCCCTGGAGGTCAAGGCTCTTCCAAAGGGGGATCTCCACTCAGCCACAAACTGGGCTGCAGGTTGCAAGCAAAAGGAGGTGGTGCGAGTCTCTTCCGCCTCCTCAGCAGCACTAAGGATGTTTGACTGCGACTGCAGGAAGCAGGCCTAAGACATTAGTTGGACATCCCTCAAGGGTTGTGGGCTGCCAGAGGGATGTCTGACTGCCAGTTTAAACCCGATCCCCCCGGGAAGCAGGCCTAAGCTGTCAGATGGACATCCCCCAAGGGGTCTTGGACTGTGAGAGGGCACAAGCTGGGCTGAAGGACCCCAGCCTCTTCCTCCCCCACCCGCTGTGCACAAATTTTAGTACACTGAGCCTCTAGTGTACTTATAAGAATATCCTCTCTGTTTGCTTTTCTGGATTATTAAAACAATAACGGGGGACAATGAATATAAAAGAAATTTGTAAATGGCTAAATGTTGTGAAATAATATTAAAATGATTCATTATTATGCAACATGAATGATTTTTTTTAAAGTATTTGAAACAATTTATTCAGGAATTCATAAGGAGGTCATTTTAGGATAACCATGCTTATTGTTACAATAAGAAAGCATGTAAAATCAGACACGCAGAAATGAACATCACTCAGACACAAGAGTTTTGCTTTCCCTCCAGGCTAATGGGATTGATTTTATGCACAGTGCTCACCTGATAACTCTATTAGCCTGAGCTTTTCTTCTTTTCTTCTTTTCTTTCTAGAAATGAGTGGGACTGATATACAAGTAAAATCAAATAAAGACAGGACCATTGACCCAACTGCAGCCTGACAACTGTGACACAGAACACCTTCCATTCACAGACTTTGAGCTTGGTTTTGCCTCATGAGGCCTTCTGAGCTGTCACTTTGACTTAATTGTTTCTTTGTGGAGTAAGAACCGATAGTCGACCATGATTTGTGTTGATTTTCAATAAAGTTGCTGCCAGGGGTATTTTAGCCAAAACATCAGCCTGACAGCTTTAGTGGCACAGTGTATGTGACACTAATAAAGAAATGGGAAAAAAAATTTCCTGGTATTGTGAATTTTCTCCACTTCCTTTCGCAGGTGGAATTCTAAATACTGCGATAGGCAAACCAAACCTACTTGTATGTCATTTGCACAAATAATAAACATGTACTCAATTAGTCCCAGCTATTAGAAAGCATTCATTGTCACAACCCTATCTTACAATGTGAGTTGGGAGTGGGGGGGATGTCTGCTTTGTCCTTGACCTCTCATTGGTATGGCACTAAAACACAAATATAATTTTTTTTGTTTTGTTATTTCTGGGTCATGAATGCTGAAAAAATCAACCACAGGATTCAACATTTAAAGTGGTGTGTGTGTGTGTGTGTGTGTGTGTGTGTGTGTGTGTGTGTAGAAAGTACTGACAACATTAATTTGCTCTCCTACCATTTACGTGAAGCTATGTTGCATACGTGTAGGAAGAGTTTTGTATATCATATCGATAATAAAGCATAAACACCATGGTGTCCTGATGCCAGGGTGGAACAAGAGCAGGAGAAATTTATTGGTACATAGTGTGTATTTGCAGGGTCTGGGGGGGTGTTATGTGCTTGTTTAATTTTCAGAAGAAAAACAATCAAAACAATTATTTAAAAAATTAATATGTGTGGAGAGCTAGGCTAACAGAGGGAGGGGAGATGGGAGGAAAGGAAGGAGAGAGCAAAGGAGAAAGTTTGCAGCCGAAAAACAGAGTGGAAAGGCACTGAGGAGATTTTGAGATTTTTGCACAGGTTGCAGCTGTTTGTTTACCTAGGTAAGATTTCATAAATTATCACTCCCATTGCTCACTTTGTTGACAACCCTGTTTATGACTTTCTTACAGAGCCAAGCTGCCAAATTTTATGTGATTCATTGCACAGAAAGGAGTCACAAAAGCTTATTTCAGTGTAAACCTCCCAACGCAGAGACTACAACATCAAGACTAAGGTTTAGAACAACATATATAAAAATTAATTCAAGATAACAAAATATTTGAAAGTCAAATAAATGCTATAGAATTTCTGGTTACAAAAATGTTATCAGAAAATAATAAATTCCTATTTACCCTTTACTTTTCTTCTAATTGACCTGTGTTATTTCAATTCAATATGTTTATGATTAAGGATCAAAGTAAGTTGTTTTCTGTCACTGTGGCAATGGTCATCTGACTCAATTATTTTGTGTGTAACAATCAGCAAGTCTTTCATATGTTAATGTTGTAGTGTATCCCCCCCCATCTTACAAAGGACGCCTCAAAAAAAGTCAGATTATGGAGTCATTTATTTAAAGGCCGGCAGCATAGGAGGGAGCAAAAATGTTCAAGACTTTGCAGCCCCGAACAGCTTGCCACTCTGGCTTATACTGGCAGAATATCAAAAAAATATCTATTAATCTTTGGGTCTGGAATGAGGAACCTGTTTTGCGATTTTACAGAAGTAAAACTGAGCAAGTTAGTTATCTAAACTATCTATGAATCACTGAATGGACAGATAGAAACACTATCTGGGACAGACCACCTGGACAATTTCGAATAATTGTGCTGTCCAGGTGTTGGGATCCCTGAGTCAACAGGAATGCACTATCTGTAGCAACTGAGGAAATTTAAGATAATTGAACTGTCTTGGGTCCCAGGAATGTGCTTTGATGACCGGTGAGATCACAATCAATGGGATATTCAAACCATCATCAATGGAGTATTGGGATAGCATACATACGTTCAGAAAGTCAAAATAACTTTCTATTGTCCCAGCAAACAAATAAGTACAGAACCCAAACAGCAATTGCTACTTCCATACCTCATTAATCCTTATAGAATAAAAGCACATGATAGCATTTTCAAATACTCAACTCATACCCTAGTAATAGGAATATAGTTAATGTTTTCACAACTTTCAGTTGTTGACTGCCAAGTAGCAGCACAGCATCACAGCATCACACCTTGCTCATCCAGTTGGCATTCAAAAGTACTACTTTGTGAAGCCAGTTTAATACAGGGGCAAGGGACGGTTCAGAACATTGCAAACAACTGATTGTGTGAAAGGCAGACATATGGAAAAATTTGTGGCCAAGGGAGATATACCTTAATGGCAAAACATTTTCTTCTAAAATATGTAAAAAAGGAAAACATCCTTTTGCCTAATACGACCCGCTGTGTATTGCAGAGGGAGCAACTCCAATTCACACCTATGAAGAAGCACAGGTGGTGTTGCTTTTACAAGTCAGTTCATTCAGAAGCAATTGATTTCACTTAATTTGGGAGGCACATTAATCCTATGATGAAAGAAAAGGAAAAAAAAAAAAAAGCTTTGCACTTGTACCAATAGCCTGCATCATTTTTATAGCCAGTTGTATATTGCTAGATATCAGATTGCTATCATAATGAGCAATTCTAAACTACTTTTCACAGGTATCTATTTTATTTTTGTATCTTTAAATATATTTTTACTGATGTCAGAGAGGAAGGGAGAGGAAGAAAGAGATAGAAAATCGATGATGAGAGAGAATCACCGATTGGCTGCCTCCTGCATGCCCCACACTGGGAATTGAGCCCACAACGGGGGCATGTACCTGACTGGGAATCGAACTGTGACCTCCTGGTTCATAGGTCGATGCTCAACCACTGAGCCATGCCAGCCAGGTACAGATGTCTATTTTAAATGGACGTAAGCTACTTTTCACAAATATCTATTTTTTATTCTTACTCAAGAATATTATTTTTCATTACTATTGATTTTTAGAGAGAGAAAGAGAGAGAAAGATAGGAACATCAACTTGAGAGTGAAACATCCTTCAGTTGTCTCCTGTAAGCCTTCCAAATGGGAATCAACACACAACCCAGGTATATGACTTGACTGGGAATCAAACCTGCAACCTTTTGGTGTAGGAGACAGTGCTCCAAGCACCTGAGCCATCAGGCCAGGGCACAAATATCTATTTTAAATAGACATATATTTGCTATGTACAGCTACCTCATATAGAATATTTTTTCCTGTTTGTAGAATTTGGTTTTTTTCTATAGACGAAGCAAGGATGGTTATTTCTTTCAGCATATTATATGGATATGTATATTTTAGGTTAAAGATATGCATGTTTTAAAGTATTTTGATCGTGTCTACAAAGTTTTATCCATTCTCTACCAATACTCGAGTTAAGTCAGTTTTTAAGTATTCACTAATATGACAAGAAAAAGACCATTATTTTTAGTGTAATTTGCGTGTCTTTTTAAATGTTTAAGTTAGGGCATTTCAGCATATATTGGCAGTTTCTATTTCTGCTTTCTCAGATTGCCTATTCACATTCTTTGCCCCTTTTATTGAAAGAATATGACACTTTGTCTTTTATTGATATGTGTGTAGTTCCACTTATCATACATAATAAAGTAACTAGTTTTTCATCATAGCATCCTACATATTATCTCCTATGTTATATTTTTTTAAGGTTTTATAATACACTACAGGCCCGATGCATGAAATTCGTGCAAAGGCCTCAGCCTTTGCAGCTCCAGCTGCCTCAGTCGGCACTTGCAGCCCCGGGCTTTGTCTGGAAGGTGGTCCAGAAGATTCATCCGGATGGTCATTCTGCTGTTCAGTCTAATTAGCATATTGGCACTTTGTTATATAGGATAATAATAAGATTTTATATTTCTTTATTGATCAATAATGACTTTTATATCACAGACACATTGAGAAATTTAATTAAAGCAATGATTCTTTCCTTGGGGTAAAATATTCATTGAAATCTTTATAAGGAGAAAAGATTCAAAAGGAAGTCTCATGAGTTACCTGAACTCACTCGTGGAGTCTGTAAAGAAGAAAATTCCTTTCCTGTTGTCTCTTCTGAGCCATGCCTGTAACACCGCCCAGTGATGCTTTTGTAAACATCCATTAAATGGACATATATTTGATTATGTACAGCCATCTCATATAGAATATGTTCTGGTTCTTTTATTATCTAATCTATTTCCATATGCCCATTTATTCAGAATACTATTACTATAATTATATGTTATATAGATAAATTATCCCTTTTTTTAATAAAATATTTAACCAGTTATATGTCCCTTCAATTAAGCTAATATCCATTTTCTCATGGAGGAAAAAAAACCAAAAAACATTTATTTAATGAATATATTTGAGACTTATAAATTTATTAGATTTCATATGTTAAGTTTTCCCCCTTGGGGAAGACAGAATTTTAATATCTTTTAAGTCCTTGACAAATCAAGCAATAGGATAATGTAATTGATAGGTGTCCATTTAAAGCTATGTATTGAAATATATACAATACTAAAGGCATATCATTCTTAGGTGCTCATAGAGCATTTACAAAATATAATTACAATCTAAATAAAAATACAAAAAACTCAAGACCAATACATATACAGCTCAAATTATCCTACCTCAATGCAAAAACAAACAAACAAACAAACACACACACACAATTCATTTTATAGTAAAAAAAAATAAACTTAGAAATTTAAAAGTAAGCACAACGCATTCTCTCTAATAACTCTTACATCAGAAAAGCAAAATTCCAAATATGTTAAGGATATAAAGAAAAAGTCAAAACTATGAGTTGCAATTAATTCTATAAACAAAGCCAAGTTTATTTTGAAAAATCTTTATAATGGTAAAAAATGAAATTTGTCAATAATGTTGCATTAGAATAATGAATGACATAGAATGATTGCTGTGTTAAACTCAGTTACAAATATTTACAGCAATAATCCAAATTTTACAAATTAATAGTCTAAGTCAAGCATGTCAAACTCAAAGGCTCACACAGGCCAAATAAACGAGGTTTAAGTTTAGGTGGGCTGCAAAAAAAAAAAAAAAACAACAAAAAACCAAAAGCTTCAATTTTCATAGAAACATAGGTTTATTTCTATAGAGACATGCTAAATACAAAGGGCTGAGATAAGTGAATAATAATGAACATAAAATAATAGAACACTTTAATAAAAAATATTTTTTCTTGAACATTAACTTACCAGACACTGAATAACTGCACAAATTAATAAGCATAGCGCAAGTAAACCTACTTTTCTTATTCTCTGAAAGCAAAATTTTCCTGTTGCGCACACCAAACAAGTCAGTCCAAGACCAATGACGTGGCAATCGGCTGCTAAAATATTCGCTGCTAGTGTTAATGAAGAGAAATGGTGCGCCTGCGCATAAGGCACTTAAGGGAAATGAACGGAAAGCGATTATAGCAATCAGTCATTAGGGAATGTTGTAGTTCATTATTAATAATTATGTATAACAGAAAATTGTAAAAATTAAGTTATGAATTTTTTATTAAAAGATTTGTTACATACTGTTATATTAGCTGGGCCACAAGAATATGCCTGTGGGCCACAAGTTTGACATGCTTGTTCTAAGTGAACAACTTATTACATTTTACCAGGAAAATAAGGGAATGAAGGATTTCTTTAAGGGCTACAAATACAGATGATTCTCCTTCTTTTATTTTAAAAGTGTGCTATTAATCTTTTTACAAAAATTCTACTTCAAAAAGAATTAAACTTAATACAGTCATATGTGGAATAATGTGTATGTGGAATGTGTGTATGTGGTTTATCCTATACTAAAGGCCTGGTGCATGAAATTCATGCATGGGGGGGTATTCCCTCAGTCCAGCCTGTACCTTCTCCAAGCCAGGAACCCTCGGGGATCTGGCCTAAACCGGCATTCGACAAACTTCTCACAATTCTGGACCACTGGCTCCTAATCACTCACCTGCCTGGTCACCTCTAACTGCCCCCCCCCCCCGCCCACCTGCATGATTGCCCCTAACTGCCTGCCCTGCCAGCCTGGTCGCCCCTAATTGACTCCTGCTGCCAGCCAGATCGCCCACACTACTCCCTCCCTGCCCATCTGGTTGCCCCCAACTGCCCCCTCTGCTGGTTTGGCTGCCCCTAATTGCCCCTCCCGCTGGTCTGGTAGCCCCCAAATGTCCCCCCCATTGGCCTTGTCAACCCTCACTGGCCACCCCCCACCATCCTAAGCATCCCCAACTGCCCCTGCTGGCCTGGCCAGGCGCAACTGCCACCCCTGCCAGCCTGGCTGGCCCTCATGGCCCCCCTGCCAGCTTGGTCACCCCACAAAGCCTGCTTGTTCAGTTGTCATCCCTTACTAACCCCCTGCTGACCTTGTCATAGGCAGCCATATTGTGAGGGTGTGAGGGTTAATTTGCATATTATATCTTATTATATAGGATAATGAAAGCTTAATATGCAAATTGACAGCAGAACCACCAGTGAAATGACCGGTTGCTATGATGCACACTGATCACCTGGGGCAGATGCTCAATGCAGGAGCTCCCTGCAGCCTGCAGGCCCCAGGCCAGCCAATGGACCCTCCCTAATTGCCCCACTGGTAGCCCCACATATTGGCCCTGATTGCTGGCCAGGCCTAGGGACCCTTCCCATGCAGGAATTCTGTGCACTGGGCCTCTAGTATTCCATACATGCAATGAAAGGATGATAAGTGTTAACTTCTGTGGAAGCAGTTTACTGGGCTGCCCTTCTCCAGAGACATCAGAGTAGAGTGGAGGGGAAAGAGCAAGGGAACAAGAGAGAGAGGTAGAAAGGAACACACTGAGTAGGCGATATAATGTCTTGATTAGCATCTTGCTCATATAAAAAAAAAAAAAAAAAAAAAAAAAAAAAAACCTAAGGAGGATTCAGGGAACCAGTTTTTACACAACCAAGATCTACTATAGAAAATAAAAGTATTTTGTGAAATATACCTAAAATATTCTAAACAACAAATTCTGAGTAAGACCTGTTCTCATCCTGACTAAAGGAGGATTTGGCAAGTTAATGGCCTTATTCTAGAGAGTTGAATCTTTATTTCAAATTATTTCTTAAATACCAGAGGAAATATTGTGTTACTGTTGTCCTTTTAAGGAATGATTCACTTTAAAAGGCTTATCTGTGTCATATAGTATTTGAAATCTATTCATGTGTATTGCTCTTTCAACAGCTACATGACGCTGGTATTGCTAATTCTATCTTCAGAATGAGGGAATCAAACTCACAGATGGTTAGGATCTTCTTCATGGCTACACAGATTCTAAATTGCAAGATTAATTAAATTAAAATTCTGTTTTGGCAGTTTTGAATGTTCTTCTGCTATTACTTGCTCCATCCTAAATATTTGTCTCACCCTCTGTTTCCTTTGCTATCTCACATAATATTAAACTTGGTCAGTATTTGTATGGTGGTAATAGAGACACACAACTTCAAATTCTACTCCTGGAAAGAACCTTCTTTTTCATTGTTAATACAAATGTAATTTAAGAGACCATGTTCAGTGCAAATGTGTCTTCACAACCATGCAAATATTATTTATCATCCAAGACAGCTTAGCTTTCAACATTTTTATGACGAAGGACCAGTACCAAATACTCCTGAGTCTATGCTTTACATTATTAGGGTCCTCACATGTTTAGAAAACTAAATGTATCTTAACATAGAGTGTCCCATATCAGCAGTTAGTATTGTAAATATTTTATTTTCTGGATTCCTTAAGCAGAGAAACTTTGCCTTCATAAGCGCTTTGCTTGGTACTGAGCAACTTTCATGCTCTTGACAAAAACTCATTGAGAAGTATTTGCCTCTGTGCATACACTGGCCTACTAACTCTCCTCCTGGACAACAATGTGGGTTTGTAAGATATTCAATGAAAGAAAATGAACTATTATTAGTTGATGTCATTTCAAAGGTACTTACTTCTAAAGACCAAAAGTAGTATCTGATATGAAGACAATGTCTGCTATAATTGCCACATATGAGGGAGGGGTGGGGGAAAGACAGTCTTGATTGGTCCCCTGCAGTAAAAGATTTTTACATAATCTGGTATTTATTTTCATATAAGGACTTTTCTTTCTCCCATGCAATTTAATTTTCTTGTTGATCTTTTCATTAATAGCAATGTCTGTTGTTTGTTTTTTTAATATGAAAGTGAATGTGAGAATCACTTAAAGGGCACCCCAACACCCATCAAAAATGTGTAAAAAGTAAGATCTTCCAGAAATAAATATATTTCTGTTAATTAGATATAGCTAACAAAAAAAAAAAAAAAAAAAAACCAAAAAAAATCCAATAGTCAGTGCTCTTTATAAAAGCTCAGGAGGTTTCAAAAAGCAAGTCCTCAGAGTTTACAAGAGGATGTGCCCCTTAGCAGGATACTGATCTCTGCAGACTCCTAAACAAAGCTAGCCAGCAGGCAGGTGACTTTGACTGGGAAAGTGATGTGACCTGGGGGAGTACATGGTGCATTGCTGCCCTGTGTGTCCTCCTGTGCCACAGTGGGTCTCAGGGTTAGAGGGGGCATCCTGCTATTTTTTCATGTCTTTTCCTGCCCTCTCTCTTTCTCTCATGCCCATGGCTCCCAGTTTCCCTCAGAAAAACTGTACACTTTTCTCACCAAGGCTGCAAGCCACCTGCTATTCAAATATGAAACTAGTAGAAAGCTAAATATTTAGGGAACAAACCAAAATTTAAATAATACTTTACATCTGATGCACAGTTTTCCCATCTTGGATCACATGCCACCCTATCCCCCCAGTTTAATTTGGCATACGAGGGTGATGAGGAAAGGGAACTGCCCAGAACTAGAGGCCTCAACAGGCTCCGACCACATGGGACCTTAGTGTAAGGAAGAGACGGGGTGGGCATGAGCCCATGGTCTTTCCTTTAAACTATGGTGCCTCTGATTATCTGCCTCAGCAAATCCTGCCTACCCGTTCAGTTGATGTTTGTTGGTTTCTCCTTTAAAGAGAAAATAATCAAGTATAACCACAGAGGAGGGGAAGGCAGAGCCTTGCAAATTGTCTCCAGCACTACTGCCTGCCAGCAGATTATGTTCAGATGACTCAGAGGATGTTCACTCTTCTCTGGAGATGCTTTGTGCTAATCTTGTCCCAGTTTCCCAGCAGAATAGTTTATTTCTCCTATTTCACCGTGTTAGCAAATGCAAATGCAAAGAAAGAGTGCACAGCCTGTGGAAAATTGACATCTCTCTGCCTCACCATGATTAATGTTTGGCTGCTCACTGGACACTCACTGTTCAATTCACCATTGTGAGGGCAAGCAGGCTTAAGCAAATCTACTAATGCATCATTTCAATTCCTAGATAGATCTCTTTCTCTTACTCCAAACTGCCACTGTTAATAAAGCAGAAAAATTAAGCACTACCAGCAACAGGGGGTAAAATGAAAGTGCAGGCATAAAACCTCACAATTTACTAAAGAATATCCCATCAGAGTCATTCAGCACCACTTCCCAACATTCTGACGCTCAAAATATGCTATATATAGCTGTTTTAGGGGGGTGTTTGTTTATGGTATATGTGTAAGTATGTGTGTGTGTGTGTGTGTGTGTGTGTGTGTGTGTGTGTGTGTGAGAGAGAGAGAGAGAGAGAGAGAGAGAGAGAGAGAGAGAGAGAGAGAGACAAAGAGAGAGAGACAAAGAGAGAGAGAGAGAGAGAGAGAGAGAGAGAGAGAGAGAGAGAGAGAGAGAGAACAGATGACAGGTAAATAGCCAGAGATAGTGACAATGCAAAAATACAGATTGCAAAAGCTCTTGTACATCCCTTTTTCTTCATGTTGAACTCTAAATCCAATGCAACAGAGGGTCTCTGATTCACCCGACACATCCCAAACTGCCAATTCAGACAGGACCTCAAATTGATGTAAGAATTTTCATATATGACCTGTATGGAAATATAGAAGTCACTACCCTTCTTGCACTCTGCCTAGAGAATCCAAACTCTTCCATCAAGAGTATTCAACCATTCCCTACTTAATGGCACCTTTCAGGAAAAAGTGACATGAATAATAACTAAATTTTTAAAAATATATTTTATTGATTTTTCACAGAGAGGAAGGGAGAGGGATAGATAGTTAGAAACATCGATGAGAGAGAACCATCAACCAGCTGCCTCCTGCACACCCCGCACTGGGGATGTGCCCACAACAAATGTACATGCCCTTGACTGGAATCGAACCCGGGACCCTTCAGTCCGCAGACCGATGCTCTATCAACTGAGCCAAACCGGTTTCGGCAATAATAACTGAATTTATTGAGCACATTCCTTGTGACAAGTCCTGTTCTAAACTGATAGGTATGTTAGTCCTTTGATTCTCTTTCCAATTCTCTAAGGCATGGCCTACTATTATCTTTATTTTACAGAAGAGAACTTTGAAGCTCGGAGATGTGAACTTTGAAGCTCGGAGATCCACAAAGGATCTCAGATCTAGAGTAAGACAGAGTTGAGATTTAAATGAAGCGATCTGATTCTAGAACCTGCTTGTTAAACCATAAACAATATCTGACTTCAGCAAGGCAATCCATTACTTGTCCCCTCCTTTCTGCATATCACAGAACTAAGCAGACAAGAGCAGCTGGACTCTGCCTTTGCCTAGGTACCAATACAGAGTCTTTATGAAATTAAAACGATGCACGAATAGTGGATCTCTAGCTATTGGTGCCAGAGTTTCCTTCTAGATGAAGTTAGGAAATAAAAGTGAAGGGCAGAGATTTCACCAGCACAGGTCTTCTCATGTAATGGGATCCATCCTGTGTGTGTCCTTGAATGTTCTTGATTCTTAATTTGGAATAGTGAGGTGGTTTTTGTGTGTGTGTGTGTGTGTTTTTTTTTTTTTTTTTTTTTTGGGGGGGGCGGTCTTTTTAAAGTGTGTGGTATTTGTCTCAGGCATCCCTTGCCAGTTCTTTCTATGGCTATGTAAAATGGAAAGACCCTTTTTTAAAAAAAGTATATTTTATTTATTTTTTACAGAGAGGAATTGAGAGGGATAGAGAGTTAGAAACATCGATGAGAGAGAAACATCGATCAGCTGCCTCTTGCACAACCAAGGTACATGCCCTTGACCAGAATTGAACCCAGGACCTTTCAGTCCACAGGCTGATGCTCTATCCACTGAGCCAAACTGGTTTCAGCTGGAAAGCCCTTTTAAAAAAACTGTATGATTATCCAAAGTATGAGGGTAGCTACTCTAGGTTAACTTCTTTCACATGGCTACAAATTAATATAAGAAAAGGGTGCAGGTTGTATTTCTGTCTAGTTATTTTGAGACTTGACACTAGGCATGAATTCCATCAGGTCTCTCAGCTGTCCTTGATTGCTGTAAAGTCCTGTGACAATTTTTATGACCTAAATCTAATGTACAACTCTAATTTCTAACCAACTGTATAGAGATAATAAAAAATGTTCAAATCAAATGTTATATGTTTCAGGTCAATGGGTAGCTGAACCTCTCCTGAGTTTGAATCAGTGACTTCAATATAAAGAAGATAATGGATGGGGAAGCATGTTATGAACAATGACCATAGATGATTGTCACTAATTTGAAGTTGCTGGTGCTTTTTTCCAGTATGATTTAGCCAATCTTTACTTCAACTGTGACAAAATAATAGGAATCTTTATTTCTCATTTGATTTCCAACAAGGCATTGGCTTGTAAATTGAATACTCTACATGAAATTTTTGAGACTTCATGAAGTAAATAAAAAGGCAAAGAAAGAAAGAAATAGAATATAAATCACCATAAAACAATGCATTTTTGAACACAGAAATAAGTACAGAAATATTTCTAAAGGGCATATTAGTACATGTGGCTAAGATTTCTTAATATTTTAATGCTTTATTACCGAGACTAGAACTTGACATTGATTACAGAGCAATCTCCATTGAGAGAGAGAGAGAGAGAGAGAGAGAGAGAGAGAGGGAAAGAATATGCTAAATTTAAAAGTTTTTACTAATTAAATAATATATTGACCGTATATTTTTGGACATAGGATGACATGGCAGAATATATTTTAGCCTTCTGTAAATTTATTACAAATAACTGTGATATAGATTATTTTCAAAATCAAGTTTTAACAATGTATTATCTCCTTTATTTATTTGGACTGCTTTAACTTAATAGGGAAACTAATTACTATTAACTGACAAATAATAAAACTTTTTGTCCCTTCCCACAGTATATTTTTCTACCAGACTATAATTTTAAGTTATTAAGCTAAGTGCCTTTAGGTTCTATGTAAAAATGCATATATGTCATCTAACAACTTATGTATGAGTGAGTCTTTGTTTTAGATAAAAATCTAGATGACTACATAGAAAATAAGTTTAATTTATGTGGAAGTTAGACAAGTTTAGAATGGAGGATGACAAAGTCTTGGGAAGACTTTGAGGGGATTCACCTATTGGAGAAAAACTCTAGGTAGCTAGAGATAAAAAAATAATCTTGGGTGTGAATCGAAATCTGAATGAATGTGGACTACAAAATGCTTGGTTATTAGTATGAAAAAAACAACTTTATGTACCTAATAAATTTTATCAACATTATTATTGTTACATGTAACAAACTGGCCATCTAAGTAATAGCTGGAATGGTGTCTTTAATAATAGCTTGTATTTATTGATTGTCTATATGTCAGAGGTTCAAGCTATTTGTCTATTTTATCTATTTTATATAGACTTATTAACCTCAATACTTCAAACTAGGTGTTTTGTTTTTACATAATTGCTAACTCAGTGTTAAGGTTTGTTTAATTAAAACCATGTGTTGCTCTAGTCTAGAATATGAGGACTTTCTTTTTTTAAAAAACACACAAAATTATCTTTTAAGAATTCCTTCATCAAGGTTAAAGACACTGTGCAGAGTCAGGGTATTAGTAAATACAATAAAATTTGCTTAAATTTCTAACTAATTATTAGCAATTAAGTAGAAACACCTGTTTTGAACATCCACAAAATGAGTTTGACAGTAGTAAGTATAATTCTAATTTAAATTACTTGTATTTGATTACATAGAAATTTTGAAAGTTAAGAAGAAAAAAGTGTTCAGGGTTGTTTTGTTTTTTCCCCCCTTTCCTTTATATTGATAAACTCACTTTCCCTTTATTGTTTTCAGCAGTTAATAAGAAACAATAGTGCAATCACTAGATTAATTACTGTTACTCAAGTTTACTGGAGCACAAATCAGAGTTAATGACATGTGTAGCAACAGAGAACACCAAAAAATATCTGGGTGTAGTATCTTTCCAGGCATATTAGGAACACACAGGTTAAAAACAAAAATGTTCAGTAAATCAGGATCTCAGGTAGAATTATAATAAGTTTAAGAATTTGTTTCTGTTCAATGGGATATTCATAAATTTAATATACTCTTCAGACCATGTTTACTTTTAAATTTTATTGTGACAACCTTCTATATGTCAGGTAGCTTACTAAAACCTAGATATAAAAGAAATACAATGTAGGTTTTGACTACAAACATTTTTTAAGTGGATAGTGTAATGTAAAGATGAAGCCACAGAGGGAGCATACAAATCTTGGGACTACAGAAGAAGGAACCTCTAAGTCATTTGGAGAATTAAAGATGAAATTTGAACAGGATCTTAAATGAGGGTGATTTTACAAGTAGGTAAAGTAGGATAGAGTATAATCTACATAGACAGGAAACTATGAACAAAGATCAAGTGAAATATGGTAGCAATCATACTTAGGTGAAAACTGCTGTTTGAATTTTAACCCTGCTATTCTGGCTTTGGCACTCGCTAAACAAAAGTAGTTGCCTCAGCTTTCAGACTGAGACCTGGAGGCTAAGGCAATTTTCCTGTGCCTGTGGACCAGGACCACAGGAGATTGATTCCCACTGACTCAGTAGCTTCAGGAGTAGAAACTGTAGATAACCTTTAGAGATTAACTGCTCAGCTCTGCTTCTGTACTATCTGCTATCGCAAGATAGGGCCACATTCCAACATCCAGCAGGATGTGGGTGGGGGCGACCCTGCAGGCTATTCCCAGCCTTTAGAATTTAGAATTTAGAACAAAGGAACATTTTTGTGGTTTGGACCTTTAAAAGGACTGCCTCCACCTGGAACAGGGTGGTCGTGAGTGTGGCCCCCTGCGTGTGGTGCTCTTGTGGCCGTCCTGGCCAGTTGAACAAATCCTTGCCTGCTTTTTTTAAATCAGTTATCAGCCTCTAGTGGTCTTATTCTGAACCCAGGGTTCGACCCCACAACACCAAGTAAGTGGAGAAAAAAGTGTTGTTCTTACCTAGCTATGGATCAGAGGGCAGCTGTGGGGAAAATAAATAAATAAATAAAAGGCCCAAGCAGTGTTGAGCTTCCACCCAAGAACCAGCAAGTCACTGGTTTGATTTTGGTCAGGGCACATGCTTGGGTTGTGGGCTCAGTCCCTAGTAGGGGGTGTGCAGGAGGCATCCGATCTATGTCTAATAGATGTTTATCTATCACTCTCCATTGCTCTCTCTCGCTAAAAAATCAATAGAAACATATATATATATATATATATATATATATATATATATATATATTTTTTTTTTTTTTTTTAAACTGTGTGATAGGTATTAACAAGGTTTTAATCCAAAGACAAGTTTGAAATCAGCTTATGAAGATTACAAAGAGACTAGGAGTTTGGATATTATCAGGAAAAGAAAGGAAGCCAGGAGGTTTTTTAAATCAGGAATGTGACATAAGATTGTTCTTTCAGTAGACAGCACTGGAGTCACTCAACAAAAAATGAAAGTTGCCAGCTTTGCCCATATATTTCCTCAAAGGAGGAGCTTCATTCTTAAAAAAATAAATTAAAAACCTTTATAATGCCTTGTAGAATACACTTAATAACATGAAGTGATTATTACATATCTATGTTTCTTCTACAATTAAGTCATGAGGACTATTTTAATAGGCAATTGCTTCACATTATTTAGAACGTGCATTTCTTTCCAGCTCAATAGAGCAATTTCATCAGAAATGAACAGGGATGGCAGCTATTCTCATGGAAGTTAACAATATATGAACTTTTTGGAAATACATTTTTAAAAAAGGAGTATCTTTCTCTAGCTTATTAAAAAAAAAAAAAAAAAGGATGGAGGGAATATTGCTTTCCATTCCATATATTTGCTTATCTTGGAAAAATAATATATCCTTTCCCTCACTCATTCTGTCAAGTAGGATTATTTATTTTTTATTTAATCCTTACCCAAGGATATTTTTCTATTGATTTTTAGAGAGAGGGGAAGAGAGAGAAAGAGACACAGAGAAATATTGATGTGTTTCATCAACTGATTGCCTCCTACCAGCAACCCAACCAGGGCCCAAGATACACACCCTTTTCTGGAATCAAACCCAGGACCCTCGGTCCACAGGCCGATGATCTATCTGAGCCAAACCAGCTAGGGCCTGTCAATTATGATTTTACATAAGAAACTATAATGAATTTGACTGTGACCACTCTAAGAAAAAACATGGCATAATTATGGATTATAAAAATGGGTCCACCCTAACAGCATATTTCTTATTTAAAAAGAGACATTATTAAGCAACTTGAAGACTGTTGCTTTTAACATTTTACACATCGGTTGTGATTACTCATTGGCCTGTGCTTTTAAAGAAGTGGACTGAAATGAAGAAATCAATTAATGCAAAGAGATGCGCCATGTAGTGTTTCAGAAGAATGATAATGTCCATTTCCAACTCTTTTGATAAACATCTAAATGTGTCAGGTCTATGTGGTGCTCTTCTCTCTCATTAGAATGGAAGAAGACTGTCAGAGACAACATGGCATGCAGAAAGAATACAAAATTAAATAACTAAACATTTCTGGTAGCACAAATATTTTTACAGAACATCAAAGGATGGTGTTGTACTTTCACTCAAATACCAGTTAGTTAAGGAATAAAAATTGTTAAATGGAAAGAGCAACATGTTGAAACTTCAATGGAATTTTAAAGTGACATGTTTATAAATCAATCAAGCAAAATAACAAGCTGTTCCTTTGTACAACTACAAGTACAAACAGATAGGAACAAAATTCCAATACGATAGTCTAGTCAATTGCAGGATTTTATAAACTGAATTTTATCCTCCTCTTAGCACTCACAGTCTTTGCCATGTTTCAAACTAGCGCTAGAATGAGACTTACACAGACGCTGAAATCTTTGGTAAGGAGCAAGAAGCTTTCATAATCCATCTTAACAGGTGACCTCATAAAGTGTTACAAATCATCACACAAAGTCTACACTTCTATCTAACAGGTATCTGTATTTGTATTACATACAATGATGGTGAAATAGTCTCCATATATCTTGATTTTTCAGTACTATTCTAAGACGTTTACTTCTGATCTGTTCAAATTGCCTCTTGTCCAGAAAACTATAATCTGTCTGAATCTGTGCAAATATTACCCTTTGGCAGCAGATAGCACATTAGTTATATCCACAGGTGGCCCTTCGGGTTTTCATTTACACAGAACTGCAATTGACCTACTATTTATTGGTCTTTCTCAGAAGCCCGCTTTCACTATAATTTGGAGAAGTGAAGACTGATAGTCAGCATATTTAAGCAACCGTCTCTAACATCCACTCTGATTTATGGCTGCACAAATCAACAAGGCAAATAACGGAGAACAGCTTGTTCACCAAAATAAACTACTTTATACTAAATAATTCTGCTATAAGAAACCTATTAAACATTTGGGAAAATATGCATCTTTAAGAGTTTTCTGTATTTCAAACATATGAAGAGCAGTGCTGGAGGGAAAATTATCAGGGTTAGCCTAGCAGCATGCCTCAATAATTTAGTGTCTCAAAGAAACCAGTAATGGCCTCTTAGAACATGTTAAGAATCACAATTCAAATGACTAAAATGACAAAACCTGTACTCCCAGACTTCCAGCAACTTTCATGTACTCTTCCCATCCTTGGTGTTCTCTGTCTGCTATCCAGAGATCTAGAGTGTGATCAGAGATGCAAGTGTATATACATCATCTAGCCCCCTGCTCTCTTGAGTTTTAGATGTGTTCATATTTTTTTCAAAATCTGATGGAAATTATTCATCTGCTGTCTAAAGCTAAGGACCATATATCACAAGAGGGGAAGTGAAGCCTGACAGGGAAATGAGTCACAAAAAGCATGCTCTTTCATTCTCACCAAGCACAAAGGGAACAGAGGTTAGGAAGTCAAGTGAAGGGACAAGACTGCACATAATGTTGAGAACTGATTCATTCACGGATAAATAATTTGAAACTTGAAATTTGATTTAATAAACACTGATATAGCATAAAGATTTTATATATCTTATAGTGGATCGGTTTAATTTCAAATAATTTCAAAATTGTGTATGTCAAGCCTACCTAATTTAAGGGAACTGACGACAGGTGAGTGATATTTGTAGATATAAAAATTGTATGCATTTTATAAGTATAAAATGACATACACCTAACAGTCTCTAATACATATTCTCCCCACTCATCATTGAATCATATACAAGTGATGAAAAATTTAAACTAAGATAAAAAACTAAGACAGAGAGGTAATCTTTTTAGAGATTGGATGAGTCTCCAAACCGTCAGACAGAGCCTAAGACAGTCCTAGATGGAATAAGTAAGTGCCATAAAGTAGTGATTCTTGAAAATAGTCAGCCAAACCTTTCATCCCTCCTTTATTTCTAAGATCCATACAGTGCACCACAAACAAACAACAACAACAAAAATAAAAAATAAAAACCTGGCAGTCATTATTCAATTATGGTTCTCAAACATGTATGCAAGATCATGAAATTAACATAAAATCTTATCGCACGTAAGTGACAAAGCAAATCAATATATAGTTCTAATTTGTATACTCCCTAAGTACATATAAATTTCCAAAACTTTTTGTGTGTAATAATATAGAGTAACAATGTATGCACACAAACATATTCACACTAAAAATGAAAAGTATCAAGATATAAGTATCCATTTGAAATTAAGAATTGAGGTGTAGGAAAACTATACATTTAATATAGTTTTGAGAAATCAAAAAAAGGAAAAGGCTAGCATGAAATTTTATAACTTATATAGTATTATTAAGAGGGCTATATATTAAAGTTGTGCCTTAGAAAGAAAATACATTTTCATACTCAAGGTCCATAGCACTTAAATATTGTTTTGCATTGATCAACAAAGAGAAGCATCAATTTGTCTCACAAAGTAAAAATAAATTAATGTAATGGAATTGAAAATTAATATAATTATCTTTAAAAGTTTTATAAAATCAACAATACAACACAAAAACTAAATATAGCTTCTTCCCTAATAAATCTGAGGCTAAAATAGAAAATAAAATAGCAAGTAAAATCTATTTGAAAATTATCAATAATTAGGTCTATACCCATCAGAACTCATGGAATGTAGCCAAAACTATACTTTGAGAAATGCCATGAACTTAACTTCTTTCATTATAAAATAAGAACAAAAAAAAATAAAAACTAAACATCATGCTCAGTAATATAAATAGTATAGAAAATTATATTTAAGGGAAGATATAAATTAATAAAAATTAAACAGGAAAATTAAGTGAAACATCAAAAAGAAATCAGAAAACAAAGACAAAGTGGTATATTCAATAAATCTTAAAGCCATTTTAAAAGCAATAATATATAATATATGCAAACTCTTGAAAACAAAATTTAGAGAAGAGATAGGTATACTAGACTAGACAGCAGTATTTAAAATAATGGTTAAGACCACAGAAAAATAAGTAATTAATAAAACTGTAAATAGAAAGCCTGCCCTTTTACTTTACTTTAAAATCTAAAATTTCTATTTATATCACTCTGAAGATATTGAGAATCTCTTAAAAATAAACTTTTAAAAAGTTGAAAATTTCAAATCTGTTTCATGAGGATTGTATAAATAAACCCTGACCATAGAAGTCACATAAAGAAAAAAAAAAGTTAAGAAAGGTCCCGTGTCTTCCCTAAAAGATACAAGATCACAAGAATTTTAGAGATGACATAAATATAGTAAAAAAATTTTTAAAAAGCATATCCTTATCCTCACCCAAGGATACGCTTTTTAAAATTTATTTTTTTAGAGAGAAACGAAGGGGTGAGGGAAAGAGAGAGAGAGAGAGAGAGAGAGAGAGAGAGAGAGAGAGAGAGAGAGAGAGAGAGAGAGAGAAGAGAGAGAGAGAGATGAGAGACATGGGATTGGTTGCCTCCCCTAAGTGCCCTGACTAGGGATTGAACCTGCAACATAGGCATGCACCCTAAACCAGAATCAAAACCACAACCTCTTGGTTCATGGGACAAAGCTCCAACCAACTAAGCCACCAGACCAGGGGCATTTTTATATTCTTTAAACTATTGCAGAATGAAGAAATTATGAAAAGCTTCACACGCTTTTAGCTAAACTAATTAAATACTAGTAATAACTACAACAAAGGAAAAAGGATACTAATTCATTTTATTTACATATATAGATATAAAATACTTATAGCCAATTTGCTTCAGCCTTATATCACCATGATATTCCATGATAATATAGCTTCCAATGGTAAAGTTAAGATGGTTGAAAACTAGAAAATCACAGAAAGTCTACTTTATTAATAAGTTAATAAAGAAATTATCTTCATAGACATGACAAAGCTATATGATAAGCTTCAATATTCTTATCAGCCCATCATAGACTGGGAGAATAGACTATTTACTTCCTTAGCATGTTCAATAATTTCAACTAAAAGCAAGTGCTCTCTACAAAAGACCTGCCTCCCTTCTGTCTAGGAGGGTGGAGAATATAGAAGAGGAAAAAATAACTGAATTTTTTAAATTTAGAGATAGAAGTGTCTTTAACAACTTTGTTTTGTTTTGTTTCTTGACCCCCACACGTCCCACTTCCTAGAACTCTGCTACCAGATCATCTGTAATCTTGCCAATGGCTGTCACTGGCTCTTTTTCATGGTGGTGGATGGTGATAATACTGGCTTGTGCTAGTGGTTTGCCAGATCTGGTTGCACAACATTTAAATATTTCTGGATAATTCTTTAGGCTGACACCTGTGGCCAGCCCTCAGCAAAGAGATCAGCAACTGATTAAATGTGAGGCTACCTTTCTTATTACTGCTTCTACTACGCTAAGAATCTGTCACAGAAAAAAACCCTAAATCTGCCTTTCTCCCTTTTTTTAATTTTTTTTTTTTATTTTGCATGCTCCAGGCAAGACATTCTTTTTCAAGACTGCAGTTACATTTTTTTAAACAGCTTTACATAGGTCTAGTTGACATACAATTTGCTGCACATATTTAAAATGCACGATTTACTAAGCTTTGGCATGTTTATACTCTGAGAAACCATCAACACAATCAAGTCTGGGAATATATTCACCCCTCCCAGAAGTTCCCTTCGGCCCTTTTCAGACTTCCTACCAGCAGTCCCCTCCATCTGCAGGAAAGCAGGGATCTTTTCTCTATGACTCTAGATTCATTTCTATTTTCTATCATTTGATACACATGGAATCATATAGAATGTTCTATTTTTATTTGGCTTATTCCAGGCAGCAAAGTTACTGAGATTGATCTATGTTGCAGCATCATTAGTGTGTACCTTTTTATTTCTGCCCCATTCTATGGATAAACCACAATTTGCTTATCTGTCAATTTGATGATGGACATCTGGATGGTTTCCAGTGGTTGGATATGACAAATAAACCTGCTTTATTCATTCACGCACAGGTCTTTGTATGAGCATATGTTTTCATATCTTCTGGTTAAATACCTAGCAATAGAATGGCTAGGTCAATTGGCTAGGCTCATGAAAAACTTTTTTTTAAGAAACTGCCAAATGGTTTTCCAAATTATTTTACCAGATTATATTCCCTCTAGTATTGTATGAGAGTGCTCATTTTTCCACATTTTTGCCAACCCTTGGTTGATCAGTTTTTCCATTTTAGCTTTTCTCTCAGTCTGTGGTTTATATTTTCATTCCCTTAACATCGCCTTTCCAATAGTAAAGGTTTCACTTTTGATAGCCTAAATTATTTAATTGTTTTTTATGGGTCAAGCTTTTTTTTTTATAACATCTAAGAAACTACAAATATTTGCTCTTATATTTTATTCTAGAAGTTTTATTCTTTCAGGTTTCACATATAGGTCTGTGATGGATATTAAATTGGATAAGGTATGAAATGTTTTATGTTTTGCATATGAATATCAAACATTATTTTTTAAAAAAAAAACTATACTTTCTCCCCTGAAATGGCTTTACTCTTTGTCAAAAATCAATTGTCCATTTATGTATGGGTTTACTTCTGTATTTTACAATTTCATTGACTATTTGTCTCTCTTCATCTCAATTCCACACCATGCTGAATACTAATGCTTTATAAACCTTGAAATAAGGTAATTTTCCCTCCAATTTTACAAATTTGTTTTGGTTATTCTAGACCTTTAAAATTTCAATATTTTAGTATTAAATACCAATATTTCATTCTACACACATGCATGTTTGTGTGCACACGCATGCACGCACACACACACAGCCTGCTAGGATTTCATTTGGGATCATGTTGACTGACTATATATGGAGTAGGGCAAATATAGGTTTACAGTTGCTCATATGGAAAATAATACAATAACTAATAAATAACAATACAAGAACAAGCTCTATGTTTTTTGTACTCCCAACTGTAAACCTACTTTTGACCCACCCTGTAGATCAATCTGGGTAAAATTGTCATCATAATAACAAGTTGTGCCTCATCTATTTTTGTGCATTTTTAAATTTCTATCAGCAATATTCTGTAGTTTTCAGAGTACAGATTTGGTCTTAGACATTTTCATCAGACTTATACATAAGAAATTCATAATCTTGATGTAATAAACAGCATTACTGTTTTTTTTTTAATAAGGTATTACATGTGTACATATCTTCCCATTGCCCCACATTTTAATTTAAAAATTTTTGTTGATTAATATAGAAGTAGAGTTGACTTATTGCATAATAATTTTATGCCCTGTTACATTACTAAATTCACTTGTTCTGAGAGTTGTTGTGGCTGTTTTATAGATTTTCTACACAGATGGTCATGACATTTGCAAATAAAAGTAGTTTTATAGTCTTCTTTAAATTTGGATACCTTTAATTTCTTATTCTTGCCTTTTGTCCTGGCTTGGATTTTTACATTATGTTAAACAGAAGGTAAGAACAGACAAGTTTGTCTTACTATTGATCTCAGAGGGAAAGTATTCATTAGTCATATTATGCATGATGTCAGCACTCAATTTTTTATTAATGTCCTTAGTCAGGTTGAGGAAGTTCCCCTCTATTCTCAGTTTGCTGAGTTTTCACTAAAAAGTCATGTTTGATTCTGTCAGATGTTTTATTTGCATAGACTGAAACAATTATGTTAATTATATCATATAATAAATTATACTGATTGATATTCACATGCTAAATAAACCACATATTCCTGGGATAATCCCCACTTGCTCATGATCATATATTTTGGGGTGTAATTTATTAGAATGTGCATAGAACTTTTGCATATATGTTTATTAGGTGTATTTGCCCATAGTTTTATTTTTCTAACATTTATTTATCTGCTCCTGGTGTTAGAGTAATGAAGGCCTGATTGAATGAATCAGAAAATGTTTTTCCTCTTTTAGTTCTATTCAATCCTCTTCAATTTGTGTAGAATTTTATTATTTCTTCTTTCAAAGTATGGCAGAATTTACCTTGATGTCATCTACACCTGAAGTTTTATTTGTGGGAAAGTTTTAGGTACATATTTAATTTATTTAATATTCATAGGGATAGGATATTCAGGTTATCTATGTCTTCTTGAGTAGCTCTAGTTACTTGTGTCTGTCAAAAAAAATTGTAAATTATATCTGCCAAATTAATTTGCAAAAAGGTATTTATAATAGTCTCCTAATATGCTGTTAATACCTTTAGAACCTAATAATCTCACCTTTCTAATTCCAGAATTGATATTTCAGTATTTGCTTTTTGTTGTTGATCAGTGTAATTAGAGCCTAATCACTTGAGTTGCTTGTCTCAAAGAAACAGCTTTCACTTTCATTTTCTTTACAATTTTTTTTATTTGTATTTGATTTCAAATTCTATCATTATTATGTTCTTCTACTTACTTTGCATTTGATTTGCTCTTCTTTTTTTTACAGCTTGGTATAAGCTGAGGTCATTGATTTGAGATCTTTCATTTTTCTAATATAGGCATTTATTGGTACAAATTTTTCATCAGTACAAATTTTTCATTGGTACAAATTTTTCATGCAGTTTTGATATTTTTTCAGAGTCTATAGTCAGGATCTTCTTTCACATCTACCTTATATTATACTTTCACGCAGCTTTGAAAAGTCAAGAACACAAATATTTTAAGTCCAGGTCTACATTCACATACATTCTCTCTCTCTCTCTCTCTCTCTCTCTCTCTCTCTATATATATATATATATATATATATATATATATATATATATATATATATAGAGAGAGAGAGAGAGAGAGAGAGAGATGAATGTTACATACATACTAGAGGCCCAGTGCATGAAATTCGTGCACTCAGTGGATCCCTCAGCCCAGCCTACACCTTCTTGCAGTCCAGGAGCCCTTGGGGATGTCTTAATGCCAGCTTAGGCCTGCTCCTCCCAGCCTAAGCTGGCAGTCAAACATTCTTAGTGCTACTGCGCAGGCTGGAGCGGCCCCACCACCACTGCTTCACTCACTAGCCATGAGCACAGCTTCTGGCACACTGATCACCAGGGGGCAGCTCCTGTGTTGAGCATCTGCCCCCCTGGTGGTCAGTGTGTGTCATATCAACCAGTCATTCCTCTGTCCAGTCAATTTGATTTTTATCTTATGTAATGGCATATTACAAAATAACACCACATATTCTGTTCTATGCTTAAATATTCGGTAACAATAACAGACAACATAACCAAACACTATTGCTATCTGGGTAAAGTAGGATGTTACAAGCATAATAACAATATCATAATAACAGCTACCATTTGTTAAGAGCAATATATATAATTTTTTTTTTTAAATTCCAGCCTCTCTATGGTACCAGTCAGACTATGACATTTGTTCAGATCTCATTATATGTGAGCCTCAAACTCAATTGAAAGAAAGCTTTCATCAAGAGTTAATAACATGTCTCCCAATAATAGGGGGAGATTCTACCATCTGTGAAAATTGTATCCTCCAATAGAGCAAGTCATCTGGCAAGCTATCTTCTTAGAGATTGTAGAAAACTACAGAAATGTGTTGGCTAGTGCTCAAGCTTTCCTGAGGCTAATTTCCTCCTGAACATTTTCATTTGGTGTGTTCAAAACCTTTCATTTGCATTTTAGTTTCCCCCTGACTCTTACTCTGCAGGGCTTCCAATGGTGAACTGAGTTTAGGAATTCTTCCTATTAGGGCTTCTCTCTTTCACATATACAGGGATTTCCCCTAAAATGTATATACACTGTGATAACTGATAGCTTAATTTTGAAAATAAAATGCATTTTAATAAACACTGCCTTTATAATTATTCAGAGTATGTGTATACATTTTGGGGGACACCCTATATATTGTATAATAGGCAAAAAGTCTAGTATTGAAATCACTGATTCTTAACTAATTTTGAGGCATTAACTAGTCTTAGATTTGATTGGTACTTATTTGTGTTTCCCAAATTCAATTACTCCAAAACCTTGGGGGAAGATGTTCTATCTGCCATGTACTTATATCTCCTAACACTGTCTCTCCTCACACAAAATTCCCTAGGCTTATGTATGACTGTTGTGCCAACAAAACCATGTATTTATTCTCATTCTTTCATGGAACACGACTATTACTGTTTTAGCTGTAGAAACTTCTTAATGCCTGAATGTTGGCTAAGAGTGACAATAAACCAAAGCATAATGTCCATGTCATCAACAAAATCCCAATACCATTTTGTTAGAAAAAGCCTGCACACAAAAAGTCTCTCAGTTTTGAAGTGAGCCTAAAATTACCTTAGATACCAATCAATCTCTGCATGGATTACCCCTCTCCCTACATATGACATCTAACTCTTGAAGTTTTAGCTCACTAGCAAACCTTTCTGGGCTACAGAAACGTATCGAGTTAAGACCGATTCCATGTGCTACCTCAGTGATTCTCAGCCAAGGTTGATTGCTTCCGCTCACCCCGAGGGTCATTTGACGCTGTCAGTTGGTACAATTGGAGGGCAGGGATAGCTGCTGGCTTCTAACGGATAGAGGCCAGTCATGTTTCCTACAATGTTCAGGTCAGAACCCTATCTCCCCCATTTCCAAATACCTGGCCCTCAATGTCAACAGTGCTGAGGTTGAGAAACCATGTTCTATTTTATTTTGCATGAAAATGTGTCCCTGGGGAGCACATCCACCTCAGCATTTGTAAGTCCCTGAGGGAATGTACCCTGGTTCTAGTGCTCTACACACTTATCTGAGCCTGCCCAGGTGTTAACTGTGTCTCATTATCTTATAGGTAAGCAAATGGGTTGACTTACACTAGCAGTCTGCCCAAGTTATTATAAATTTCCACAGTCCTCTAATTCCTCATCTGTGTTTGTACATGCTGCTTCATATACCAGCTATGTCACTTACCTCGCTTGCCCTTGATGGCATGAGTCGTCCTATGCTTCAATAAATGCAAATTCAAACAGAGCACTTTTCCAATATTTCGACCCAAACTTGCATGCTTATCTTAGCTTTCTTGGTCTCAAACACAAGCTTATCGCAGACAGAGGAGGCCAACTAAAATATACCAAAGAAGAAAGTAATACAGCTCAGAGTAACTTATCTAAGTCTGCTTTCCCAGAGTAGGAACACTCTTGTTTGAGGATGGCTACATCCTCTTCTGGCAGAAAAGTGATACCATCAGCTATAAACATTTCTCCATCACTTTGAACATTCCATGTTTTTCACTCAAATCCGCCATAGTAATTCTTTTCTTTCTTAGAACTGCTGTGGAACTACTGTGGAGCTTCCTAATTGTTCAACATCATTTCAGAAGATGGACTAATAAAATTTTAAAAATGTGAATTCTCACAGTTTGGAGGGTTGACCATAATGGATAGATAAAGTCTGTCTTATTAATTAAGCCAATGAAAATATACTGAAACACAATTGGAATTAATGTTCGGAAATTCTATCTGGTTATGAAGACACATACACAGATCTGCATTGCAGGGATAATAGCAGAAGACAGGAAGAAAATATTGAAAGGGAATACTCATCATGTTCCTCCTAAGAACAAAAATACAATGATTGTAATATGTGTAAAAATACATTTCTCCCATATGCAGAATATTTTAGTGTAAACATGCTCACAAATAGAAGTCAACGTAAGTCAAGTTTATAATTCTAAGATAAAAGATAAAAGATTTAGAACTTAAAGTTAATTCACTCCAATTATTCTTTAAAAATAACACAATTCAGATAAATTCATCAAATAAATTTTATTAGGGCATTGACATAAAAATTGTAAAGTTTGTCTATATCCTCAAACATTTCACTTATCCACCAATAATCATTTTAAGAAACTAAAACAAAGAAGTAGAACTTTATTTACTGTCACAGAGCAATGCCAAAATATACTAGATGAAACAAATAAATCCAAAAGCATACAAACGGAATTTAGATCTGTACAGCTAGTGTAATATTGAAAAGAAAAACATATTCGTTGTTATATGCACAGAAAATAGCTAGAAAAATACAGAGCAAAGTGTTAATGATAGTTTTATGGTTCTTGAGAGCATAAAAGGCAATGGAAAACAGGGTAGTGAGGAAGAACAACTTTTTATATATCTATTATTTTACACCAAATGTAGACATGCGATGAAAATGATATCCAAAATATATATTTAAAATATAAATGATAAAATGGAATTTAACCTATTCTGTTAATTAAACAGCATGATACAAGCATTGCAGAAATAACAAAAAATTAATAGTAGAGAATGTGTATTCATATATATTTGTATATATATATATATATATATGAAAATATGTGTGAGTACATAATTTATACACATAACACAAATATATATCCATAAAACTTTAATATATATGTAACTATTTAATACTTTGTAAGCTAACAAGTGAAACATTTCATAGCTGTGAGTAAATGACAAAAGAGCTTGAGAAACAGGTAAAGTTTTTGACAACAAAGTTAATAGAATTAATGATTTGAATGCCAAAAATAAAATAACGAAACTATTAGAGAAAAATTAAAATAAATATTTATTTAATATTTTGAAGATAATTTTTGTACCATACAAAAATGCAGAATAAAATAAAATATACAATAATTTGAAAAGATGAAATTAATTTTGTAGCCAAAAGCCCACCTAAAATAATTAAAAGATGAATGACAAGTTACTAGGAAAACATTCATGATGTTTATAGAAGCTAAAGGATTAATACACAAATTTAAAACCTATTGTAAGCCAATAAAATTATAAATTGACAAAATGAAATTGACAGAAATTGACAGAAAAAGTATACAAAGTCAAACATAAGAAATATATTTAATATATCATTAGTAGTCAAAGTGGTGAATATTAAAAAAACAAAATACCATTAGATCTTTATGAAATAAATCGCCACCAATTTCTTTTAAATTTTGAAATGGAGAACATGAATTGAAATATAAATATATAATTTTAGTTTAATTATTTTGTAAAAGGACACAGTGCATAGCTGGTTGTCGTATGTTTGTTCATTCTAAAAATTTTGAAATAATTACTCAAACAGCACTGGATCCCATGTAAAATAATATGATCCACTAAGTTATGTTGCAGATGGTTGATTATAAATGTATGAATATACTCACTATATAGTTAGTTAAAAGATCAGGTATTAACAAATTATTTATATTAATTTTATTTGTGTACCAAAAATTCAAATATGCTAGTAAAATGCTAATCAGTTATTTGAGAGTATTTTCCTTCTTTTGCCCTTACATATTTTATCATCTTGAGCATATACCATATTAATGAAAAAAGTCAGTGAGAAAATGTATATTTAAAAATGTGCTACTCCCAAATCTATACCATAAAGTTAATTTATAGTTTTATACTTTAAGTAATGAATAACCTTACTAATTTTTCAAGATAAAAATGTGTAAAAACTTTTCAAAGAAGAAAGTCTTATTCTTTTTTTAAAGGCATGAAAGTAAAATTTGAAAATGTAATCATTTATTTTTTCAGTTTTGAAGTCCCTATTCTATAGAAGATGTGGGACGAGGCACTGGAGGCATAATGTCGAACAAAAGCAAGTATCTATTACCTTCCCTTAGGTAAATTAGATTCAAATAAAAAAATATAATTGGAGGACATTAGTTAAATCATTATGTTAAAAAGAGATGGGAGTGAGCATGAATAGAATAGTGTTGTTTGACATTGCCAGGGTTTCTGCAGTGGCTTCCCTAGGAGGTGATGAATGGAAGAGTCTAAGTAGAGGATGTATCATTCTATGGCTGCCTTAGTCAATGATATTGCCAAAGGGAGAGCATGGCAAATAAGAGTGGATTAAAGGAAGCCAGTGTAAAGAGTGTGAAGGCTTCCTTAGATAGATACTGGCGATCAAGAGGAGTAAAAAGTGAGAAGAATCTATGAAGGTGGAGACAGACTATTCAGAATTTTTGAGGTTAAGGGTTTTAGTTTCCATCCTACAAACAACAGGACTCCACTAAATGGATTTAAATAAAGGAGGGTGACATGCACAGCTTTTGTTTTGAATGATGCCCCTTGTAAGTAGTGCAAAGAATGAATCCAATTGACCAGAGCTGATATGGGGAGGCTAAATAGGACCAGAAGGTGGTACTGGTAAAGTTATAGAGAAATGGGTGGATTTGAGAGATACTTCAGAGGTAAAGCCCAACAAAACCTCAGAATAGATTGCTGATGGATTGTGAGATTGAAGATGGGGTCAAGGATGAATCCTATGATTCTGTCTTGCAGAAATGTATAGCTTCATTCACAAGTCAGGAACCAATAAAAGAAAAACAGACTTGGGAAGAAAGACTGTGGTATGGTTTAGAAATGGGTATAAGGCATTTCTTACTTTTTCAACCAGACGCCAAACAGAAAATTGGTATACATGTCAGAACTCAAAGAAGAGGTCAAGCAATAGGGAAATAACATTTATTCTTTGCATGGAAATGGTAATGCATGCCATATATGTAAATTTGTTGGAAAGAGAGAATGAATATAAATGTATAGGGCATAAGAAGGGATATAGGAGGGGGTCATGAGCATATGAAAAAGCAGCCATAAGGAAAACAGGAAAAGGAATTCGAGCTTTAAATGGATATGGAAAAGGAACATGAAGAAATAAAGATGAACAAAAATAGACCCAGAGACATAGAAGCATGGAACAGACTATCAAACCTCAGAGGGAAGGCAGGGGAGGGGGAGGGGAGAGATCAGCCAATGAACTCATATGTACATAGGCACAATCCATGGACACAGACAATAGGGTGGTGAAGGCTGGGGTGGGGAGCGGGGGCAGGATGGAAGAGGTCAATGGGGGAAAGAGGGCATGTTTAATACATTCAACAAAAAAGAAAAAATAAATAAATAAATAAAGAAGGAATGATCTGAGTATAGAACTCCAGGAAGGAAAACAATTAAAGAAGGAAGAAAATAAACAAGTATTGAATGTTACTGAGATATCAAAGTAAAGCAAAGAGTAAAAATAGAGCATCCCATTTAGTGATTATAAGGTCAGTGGTAATCTGAGCAAGAGCTGTTTTGATGGTTTGATAGGCTCTGATGACAGATTATAGTGGGTTGAAGATAATGATGGATGAGGAAATGTAGACTGGTGCAGAATTTTTTTTTTTTTTTTTTTTAAGATTCTATGAAGAGGGGGGAAAGCAGAGGAAGGTATCAGGTAAAGAGAAAACTCTGTTATTTATTTTTGAAAGATAGTACTCCAGTGTGTATAAAGCTATAATTGGGGATCAGCAAACTAAGGCATGAGTTTTTGTAAATAAGGCTTATTTATTCACTTTTTGTAAATAAGATTTACTGGGACAAAGATGTACCCTCCCTTTATATATTTTCTACGAGAGGCCCGCTGCACAAATTTTGTGCAGCGGGCTTGGACCTCAGAGCCCCAGCTTCATCCAGAAGGTCGTTCAGCTGTCCGGTCTAATTAGCATATTATGCTTTTATTATTATAGATGCTTGCTTTCATGCTACAATGGCAGATTTAGGTGGCTGTGACGGAGATCAAATGTCCCCCAAGTGTAAAATATTTACTACCTGGCTCTTTACAGAAATTACTTGACAACCCCTGATATAGATCAAAGAAATGCTTTTGATATATCAGAAAGCAAAATGCAATATAAGAATGATAAGGTAAAATTACTTAGAATGTAAAGATTATTAGTGGAGGGATTCTTTCAGATGTAGATGATATTAACCTCAGGAAATAGCTAATAAATGAGTAACATGCTAATTGATTGTACCTTCATGATGCCCAGCAGCCAATCAGGTGTATGTAAATTAACCCAGCAAAAATGGTGGATTTTTGCTGAGAAGCTGGGGGCAGGGTGTGACACTTATGTCATTGCATTGGCAATGACACTGGCATGTCACACCACCCCAGCTGCTCTGGGCTCTGGGCAGCATGGGAAGGCAGAAAGGCAGCTCCAGCCAGAGCAAAGGTGGTGCCAGCAGCCAGGGGAAGGAAGGCCCATGCTTGCACAAATCTTCAGGCTTCAGGCCTCTAGTATTAATATAATTTCCTATAACTTAAAGGTAATTATCCTCAAATTCTATTAAAAATACAACAATAAATCTTAAAAGCATTAGCAATTATGAACCAAAATAAATTGATGAAACTAAAATTAAAAAAAAAACTAGAGGAATTTTATATATTTAAGGAATTTTAAGGAAAATGTGCATCTAATGATCTAATGATTTTATTCTGGATTATAAAAGCAAGGATCAAAGGCGGGTGCATGCCTCATTTATTGTTTCTAGTTAGTGGTTTATAGTAACAGAATGAACAAATATATAACTAGAGAAGATGTTTAAGAAAAGTAATTATTACATAAAGTAAGTCTTTATAGGTGCTACATTTTTAATAAAATGGGTATTCTTCTAAGAAACTATCCTTTAACAATCTTATTCAAACACACAACAAAGGAAAACAAATCTGGATAAAATTTATAATGTTTCTCAGTATTACGTCCAAAAAAAGGTACTACAAAGGCTGTTTTTAGTAGATATTTTTAAATTTCCAGAAAAATAAAATGCCTATATTTTAACTATATCTGTTAGAAAAAGATAAATTATTTAATATAACTACTGATAAAAAGGGCATACAATTGAACCACCTTATTAAGAGAGATTTTAAAATTGTAAACAAAATAAACTCAATGACAGCTGTTCTAAGAAAGACTATTATGAAAGGAAATACAATAATTCAAGTAACATGTAACATTGGAAAATAAAAATATGTAATTTATACTTTCAGTAACTAAAACCTGCAAGCTTATTGTCCACTGCCAGAATTTGATCATTCTTGTGACTGGCAGCTCTTAAAGAGCTCTCCTATTTCTGTGTGAAGCTAAGGTTTACCTTGGAAATTTTGCAAGATATATATGAGGGAAAAGTAAAATATATTTTGAAAAAACAAAACAAAACAAAACACTAAAAAGTGGGGAAAAAGACATGCCTCACTAAAAGAGAATAACATGCCAGAAAGAGATTTTTAGTAAAATTTCCAGTTCATCCTGATGAATGTTTATTTTATAAATAAGACTATAGGTAAGATAAATGTTATCAATATTTACCTAAAATAAAATGTTTTATTCATTATTGTAAACACAACAACAAGTCCCATGTTAACACCTACTAATAATATAGATACAAAATGCATTTCTGATAAACTAGTGAACAAATAAAATGACAAAATGGATAAAATCACAGGAGGCAGACTGTGCTAAAATTAGAGAAAAATATGTTCTTAATCACCATAATTATTTAATATTTTTCTAGAAGATTTAATCAGTAGAATATAGAAATTAAGTAAAAAAAAGTAACTATTAGAAAGTTAACTCATTTTCTATTTTTCAAAATTATTTTTAACTAGAAATTTCCAAAAATTAGCTTACTATGTAATGAATTGATTTAGTGAAAACATTGATAATGATTATATATGCATATATACACTTATATATGTATTATAATTTTAAAATAAAGCAAATCAACTCATCCTTATTGAGGATGTAAGAAATGGTTAATATAAATGAAGCTCTATGCAATTTTTCTGCCATTCATAACATTCCTTTTGACGACTGTAGAAATTAATTATTTACTTATGGATTCATTGAACCACATAATTTCAGTCAAAATAAATTGCGTGTGTATATGTTCAGAAAAAATAAAAAATAAAAAACAAAGAGAAAAACATGCAGAATTTTATTTTAAATGCTAATAGCAAAGAATGACTGAAATAATTGTTTTAAATATATGACATTTAGTAGTAGGAATAAAAACAGATTTATAAAAATTAAAAATGTATTTCAAAACTTTAATAGCGTAAGATATAATACTGACACAAGAATAGAGGGAATTATGGGAAGAATACAGAGTTCACAAAAATGATATGGATATATGAAAATTACATTAATGTTAGGTAAAACACACTAAAATTGTGTTTTAGTAAGAAAAAAAATTGGTCTATGTTTCACATGATATACTGAAGAATATTTTAGGTAGCTTAAAGAAGTAAATATAAATATAAGCCTACAGAGGAAATGATCAAAATTCAGTGAGTGTTTACTTACAAACTGAATGGGAAAAGCCTTCAAAAAAAAAAAAAAAAAAGCTGTGAATTAAAACTAGTTTACTACAGACTCATGGACTGTTAATATACCATATTTGAAAGTAAGAAATTTGATACTACAACATATACAGAAAAAATCTACTGAATTCAATCTGAAAATATAAATCTTAAACATTAAACATATAATGTGTCTACTTGTTAAATTTAAGAAGAGCAAATAACATTGGTGTACAGATGGGGAAAACGATGACTTTTATACAAGTTGTAATACAAACATATTTTTGAAATAGTTATTTGTTAACATGAGTTAACTTTAAAGCTTTCATTCTTTTGACTATGAATTTTCTCTCCCAGTAATCTATCTAGATGAGGAGGTAATTAAGAAATATTATAATAGTGAAACAAAGCATCATCAATGTCTAACAAAAGAAAGACATAAGTAAAACATGACACATCTTAAAGATGTAATTTCAAGATATAATATTTAAAAAGTGATTGTAATCACCTCAAAATTTGAACTTCAAAGTTATAATATAAAAAAATATATATATATACTGTTTTCAATATCAAGTTATTTTTATAAATATCCATATAGACATACATATGCGTATGACAAAAAATGTAGCACATTTTAAAAGTATTATTACTGCAGCATGGAAATATTTTATAATTATTTTGTTTTCATAAATAACCTCATGCTTTCACCATTTTCTCTAGAAGCATTCATTTATAATTAGAAAGTAAAATGTCAGGTCGACCCATAAAATTGTACTTGTTCATAATTCAAAATAATATGTATCTAACCATTTAGCATTAATACAAGAAGAATAGTCTGACAACATTAATAAAGAAATGTATTTGCGTTTGTGATTAATCACTATGCTCCAGTAAATTGTCAGTAAGAAGTGCAATGAGAGAGAATGGATGCTGTTGTCCTCACCAATCTTCCTGTTTTGAGTGGAGAACTGTACACACATTCCCGAGGTTATACCACGGTTAAAGGGCCAAAAGGTTGAAAGAGGAACTTAAAATTCTCTTTTTCTCCAGTCCTTTGAGAAGACAGACCATGAGTAGAGAGCCAATGGAATTATGGTTTGCAATACGTTAAACATTTACATTTTATATATTTTTTTATCTTTCAAGTTTCATGATTAGAGTCTAAGCAATGATTCCTCCAGTTAAAAAAAAAATCTGATTAGAATACTATAGACCATAACTCAAGATGTAAACCTGATTGATAACCTTGCAGCTGGAGGGGGAAAGGAACTGAGAAAGGCAATATCAGGATTAATGTCTCTGTTGCCACTCTACCACAGGGCAGAAATTACAGTGGGGACGGCTACCACTGAGCTGGCATCCCTAAATGCAAAGGGAAAGTGAGCTCCCTGGGTGGCTGGACCTGGTGCCAGCATTTCATTGCCAAAGACAGCATAGGCATGGTTATCATAAGGGACAACACTCTCAAAATAGTAATAAAAATAGTTTAATCCAAAAGCCATATAATGATGTTGTCTGTGTAATCACAGTGTCCTTAGATAAAAAGTACAAATAGTGGATAAAGGCCTGGGAAAGAGGGGGGTCAATGTGAGAAAAATGGGACACGTTCAATACTTTCAACAATAATGATAATTAAAAAAAAATACATGAGGAAAAAAGCAAGTATGTGAGCAGTCTACTAAATTCTTATCTATCGATATATAAATTATTATCTTAACCTGTGGCGGCAAACTGCGGCTCGCAAGCCACATGCGGCTCTTCGGCCCCTTGAGTGTGGCTCTTCCACAAAATACCATGGCCTGGGAGAGTCTATTTTGAAGAAGTGGCATTAGAAGAAATTTAAGTTTAAAAAATTTGGTTCTCAAAAGAAATTTCCATCATTTTACTGTTGACCTTTGGCTCTGCTGACTAATGAGTTTGCCGGCCACTGCCTTAACCTGTGCAAGTGGAAGAGTGCTAGGTCACGTGAAAAGAAGTCTTAACTTGAATCACCATAAGCAGTTCCCAGACTTGAGGCAGTTTCCAGATCCAGAGCCTTCTGAATGAATGGCAGGTCAGGTCGCCTTGAGGAGAGACCCTACTAAACTATCAAACATTCAGACTTCTATTCCTGGCCTTCCCAAGAGGACTTACAGCTATTGACCAAGCTGACTGTGCACTGGGGAAAGTGGAGTGATCTTTGGAGGATGGCTGGAACCTGCCTCTGTCTAAAGAGACTAATTCCTGGAGATCCAAACATCCCTGTGGCCTCCTAGTCAGAGTGGGGCCTCGCGGCCACTAACCGACTTGTAGTCCGGGTCCATTTCACAGTGGGTTCAGCGGGCCAACAAACCCATCCTGCGGTTATTTCCCTAGTTCCAAAATGCATAATTGGAGGAGACATATTCAACAACCAGCAGAATCTAAAATTTAGAGTGCTTTTGTCTTTCTAATCACAAAGAACACAATGCGTAGTCTTTTCTAGCAGAGATGCCATTTTTTCTCTTGTCTGTAGGCTGTTTTTGCTTTTGTCTGTTTGTTTTTCTTAAGGACATGTACCCAGTGGTACCTTCCATTACAGAGCACACAAAAGTAACAAGACATATTTTGTGGGTATATTTCAAAAGAAATGCCTTTCAAATTAAAATATATTACAGGTATTGGGACAAAAATAGGAATTGTATAATATACTCATGCAAAAATAAGAGTTCAGATGGTATTTAAGCAACTGTACATTCCAGAGAAACAGTCTTCTTAAAATCACATATTAACTTGTTATTCAAGGATAACCTGTATATTGTTTAAAAATTCCCAATTGTCATGAATAAACACTTTGGGGAAATTAAAACTGCCTCCACTTGTTAAGAAAATGAACCCAAGGACTCTAAACTTAATCAGGTTAGAAATTTATGTTATTTCTGTAACCTATTTCCTCTTTAGAGTTAATACCAATAAAAGAATTATAAATGCTGCTTCTTTAAAATGTGAATAATAGATTCAGCCAATGTATTTTACAATCCTGGAGTATTACTGAAATATTTACAGCTCAGACAAGGGACTGAAAGGTCAGGTTTATTATTCATGTTAGTAAAAATGTAACCACACTTGTTTCTACATCAGGGAGTATTATAACCATCATTAGAATAATAATAATAATAATAATAATAATAATAACAACAATGAAAATAATACAACCACATTGTATTTTGCATTTTGCAGTAGACAGTGGGGCTTATGGCTAATAATCATTTATATTTACACTGAAGCTTTTTATGAAGGAGTTCAGAATGGTTTTTGAATAGTAGCTCATTACTCATTTCAACAAGTTAGTTGAAAAGTTATTATCCCAGTTCAATAGATGGAAAAATTATATCACAGAAAGGTCAGATTTATATTTACTTGTCCAATATTACAGAAGTAAAGTGAATAAGTTTCAAATCTCTGAGACCTCTTTTACAACCCTTGATCTAACCAATGGACCAATGCAATTTTGGTCCATGCTGTGGTTTGACCATCAACCTAAAAGTATTTTAAGACTGACCTCTTTGCTATTACTTTTACAGACCTACAAGCACAGAAGAAAATAACAATTTTTCATGTGTGGAGACCACACTAAAAAAGACTCAGGAATAATTAATTTCTTTTTTTCTTTTTTAAAGTCTTACTTGAAACACTCAAACATAGTTGATGTCGATCAAAATTTATAAATATCAAATACTTAATAGTGAAATGCATCATGATCAAATGTATACTAAAACAAACAAGCAATGTTTTCAGGACTTTATTTGAACATAAATATATTTAATAGGAGTTAGTTAAAAGAAAACAAAAAAATCAACTTTCAGAAGTTGCGTTCACAACAAATAATTAGATATGTAGAAAAAAATTAAAGAACCAATGTTTCAGGAAAGTGATTTGAAAGAGGGAGGAATAGAAAAACTAAACATAGAATTTATACTCAATGTTGCTTGTTTTTTTTGTTTGTTTGTTTAAATAGTTTTAAATAAATAAATTGTTTAAACAGTTTTAAATAAATTGAAATAAGGTATAATGTATAATTCTAATGCTTTATCTAATGATGCTTAATTTTAAAAGAAGACAGCAAAACAACAATTGTTTTTTCTTTAAAATTGAAAATATACAGTGAATATAAATTATACATTAACTTTCCAAAATAAAACAGTTTTATTTTCCCTCTTTGACTATATCATGTGGCTATTTCAAATTCAGTATTCTATTGTTTTGCTATAAATGTAAAAATAACCCCAAAATGGAATTAATTCACAACTATATTCCCATTTGAAGGTATAGATTTGCTTACAGAGATCTTAACAGTGAGTTTTCTTAAACCCATTATTTTCTCTTGTCTGCATCAAATACTCAAACATACTATAAAAATAAATATACACTTTAATTTTTAAATTCAATGAGATTTGAAGATTCCAACCATTAAAACGTTAATTAAAATGGTAAATTTTGTAGAAAATTTTGTTTTGCTATTATAGTTACTTTGTTTACCTTAAATTGTTCTTTTAAACCAAAGTGATAAAAATGATTACTGCACCTTAATTTATTTTACTAAAAAACTTTATATTTAAAAAAAAAAAAGAATAAAAAATGAACCTTCTTGCTAGGTTTAATGATTACAACTTTACCACTAACACTGAGTTTGAGAATTCAGTACGTATATAAAAAAATTGTAGTAAGGGGAAGAAGATAGCCTTCCAAGAGATGGTGATATAGATGTCTGAAAATACAGAAAGCAATCACAATAAATGGAGGTAATGACAGAATTAACAATCTTATTTTGATTTATTTAAAAACTTTAACATCTCTCCCAAATATTTACTTTTGAAGCAATTGATGTGAACTGCACAAGTTAGTTAAGAACAGGACTTATGCCCTAACCAGTTTGGCTCAGTGGATAGAGATTCGTCCAGTGCAATGAAGGGTCCTAGATTTGATTCAGGTCAAGAGCATGTACCTTGGTTGCGGGCACAGCCCCAGTAGGGGGTGTGCAAGAGGCATTTGATTGATGTTTCTCTCTCATCAATGTTTCTAACTATCTATCCCTCTCCCTTCCTCTCTGTAAAAATCAATAAAATATATACTTAAAAAAAAGAACAGGACTTATTCTAAAGTATAATATATATTACTCTACTGTATGTAATATATGCTTCAGTTTTTTAGAAATATTTATGGGGAATATATGGATGTTTAATTTTACATGGTTATTTAAATGCAATTATATCTGTTACTTTGATGTTTATATTTAAGAATACCATTTATATAATATTAAAATATAAATATATCTCACTTATATGTACAATGATAATGTCAAATTTTATCATAATCTTATTTAGTTATACATGTGTTTATTATTAATCTGATATCCAGGCCTCAGCTTTTGCTCAATGTTTTCCTTTTAGTCAAGTTTATTCATACTTTTTGGAAGAAGTTTTTTTTAAATTGTCACAGTTACTTTGATATTTTATTAATGTATTTGTTATTTCATTCCCAAACTTTACATTTATGGGTATTATATAATATGTAAGATCTGACTCAAAGACCAACTCTGTCTTTTAAAGGACTAATCCCCATAGCCACATTTGTTTAGACCTTAATTGCTCTTGACAGTGAAAGCATTATTTTTTAAACCATTTAGCAGGAGTATAAATCATAGTCTTGGCATATATCAAGCAGTTTCGAGGTTATTAAAGCAGTTTATTTAAAAGCCAGTGATTTTGGTATCATAGAAAACACTGTGCTTTTTCGCAACCTGTCGTTTAACTTACAGCTAAAATTTCTTTACTATGAGAGCATGAGAAAGATACCCTAATTCTTTTTCATTTGAAGAATATGGAGATTTTCTTCAACTGACCAAATGAATTCTAGTTCTTTGGGTACTATAGAAGGCAATTTTAATTTTTAAAACATATTCAACCTAACTTTCATGTTGCTCTTTGTTTCTGATCCAAAGGCATACTAATTATTCAAAATTCCCAGTATCTAGTAATATACAGGTTGCCACTGTTTCATTTTGTTTTAATGATTCATGAAAAGTTAGAGACATGAAAATTCTGATGAGTCACTAGTCACTAGTCACTAGTCCCAATAATATTTCTGAACAACTTCCAAAGCATAAAGTAATCTATAAATGTAGTTACTGAGAATGAGGATGACTAGATTCTATTGAATATAAAGAAGTCTCAAGAAAAAAAATCCAGAAATGATGTAAATATTACTGGGGTGTTTCAAAAGCTAGATATTCCTAAGACATCTCAACTCGGGATCCTAGAGAGTAAGCAATTATTATAACCTTGTCTATGAATTCTGAATGTGAGCTAATTTCAGAAAAAGAAATCAAACCCTTTATCGTCACTTTAAATTGTTCCTAAATTGGCAATGTCAGGCCTTTTTGACAGCTGTCACTCTGAAAACGCTATTCACAAGTGACTTTAATTGGATCAAATTCAGGCTATAGGTTTTTTAAATAGAAGTAATACTTTCAATGCTGTCAAAATAACTAGTTATTTGGTAGAATTTAAAAGATATGTAAATGTGTGTGTTTGTCTTTGCATGTGTGCATGTGTTCATGGGTGTTGTAATGTACTTGTCCCTGAAGCAGGCCATTTTTTTTTATTATTAACTCAAGTTCTTTCTTTTCTCATTGACAATGAATATAAATAGCTCAGTTTCTCAAGCATCTCTCATCTTGAGAAATTTCTCTGACCAATCCCAGGACTGGTCAAAATTTCTCTGACCAGTCCTGGGATTGGTCAGAGAAATTTTACAAAGTTTACTAATCTGAGAAATGTTTTGATTTGAGTTATGCTGTGCTAGTTGGATAGATCAATTCAGTGATGGGTCACAGAGAAATGGAGTAACCAGTCCAAAGTTACACCAAATATGACCATGTGTAATTTAAATCCTGTTTTGTTTTTTTACAGAAAGAATAGTAGACTATCTAGACATTAGATACTTACAATTTTAGAGAGGATTAAATATACATTTTCAGAAGTATGTTAATAACAAATTCTGGTAATTTAAAACTGTGTTTTTTTTTCACTAATATGTCAAATCTTCAAAATGGACAAAATTTTTAATAGAATTATATTTATGTTATCTCTCTCCCCTCCTCCTTCTTCCCTCACTCTCTCTGAAAACATACAAACACACATAGATATATACACACATAAATATACATTATGTGAATATACAAAGTATAATTTCAATGATAACATTTTCACATAATACAATAGTAGACAGCCACCAAAAAAAGGCTATTTTCTGTAACTTTATATTGGTAATTTGTAAATTTAACTCAATGATACTGATTCTGCTCCACTTAGAATCCTCTTTGAACATATTATGCTTTTTAGTTCTTCGAAATTCATTCAGTGTACTTCAAAATGTCAACTTCTAAAGTGTAGAAAGATGTTAATAACTTCTTTAGGTCAATAGTTTGAACTTGACCTAATACATTCAATAAATATAAACTGTTAGTAATGGTCTATACAACCCACTGCACAGCAGTGAAAGAAATAATAAAAGCCCCTAATAAGAACCAATATATTTATATCTTACTCGACTCTGAAGAATATAACAAAATATCAAGTATTTGAAAAATATATAACTAATGTCACCTATACTCCCATTTTCCTAATGGCAGTACTTTTAGCACTATGGGGTCATTAAACTTTATATTTCAATAACTTAACTCTTAAAAATCTTGTATGGAGGATCTCATTCATTTTTACCAATTTCTTTTTTTTTAATTAAAAATACAAACTTGAAATGTTCTCTCTTATACTGCATTCCCAATGACTAATTTTATAAAGGTCCTTGCTATTTCCAGTTGATAAACACATCCTAGAAGAACCAGGTATATCATCTCTACCTGAAATTTTGGCATGCAGAATGAAGTGACTTTGCAATCCTATATATTTTGTAATGAGATAAAGCTATGCAAAAGTTCACAAGCTAGCTTCAAAGTATGCATTAGCAATTTTCTCTTTTAATGATACCTTATGAAGTTTTAGGCAAAGCTGTGACCATTTGGCTTGAAGTTATCTTTTCTGATAACATAGTGAGGACAAATTAAATGATTCAATTCAACCACACACACTGATCCACTCAAAGTCTGATGATTGAGAAGTATGTATCTGTTAGAGTTGTGCCATATATCATATTAATTATTCATAACTATCTACTCTATTCTTCTTTTATAGATACAAGTGATTTTTACTGCCTAACTTATTATAATATTCTCCTTCAATTTATTAGCAGAGAATGTGCACATGGACTTGTCAAAATTAAATTCTGTAAAGAATAGAGCCCAACTTACTTTGTATACTGCATGCTATATTTGTGTGGTGGCTCACAGACATCATTTTAATCATACATGTTAATATTTTTATTTTCTTCTTAAAAGAAATACACATGAATATTTTTCACTGTTTAGATCTTAACTAAATATGACATTTGTGTATAAGTGGAATTTTCAATTTAATGAAACTTTTTTCAAGGCACTATCTTGGAAAATTAGCATTTGGTGTTAAGTGTTCTAAAATATGTATGGCTTTGTTGGGTACAGTTGAACATTTTGAATAAGAAAAAGCTACCTCACAAAATTATAAATACAGTAATGATTCTCTATTGATATGTAAGCATTATAAAAACAACAGCAGACTAAAATTTATCATACCTCTATTGTCTTAAGAAATCATTGTCGTGGGCAAATCATTCCTGTTGCTTGGGTTCATATTGCAGAGAATTTTCTCAACAGGAGAAATTTTACTCCAGGATGACCAAGAAGTAAGAGAAAATTATGGTTTTCATAACAATTTATAAAAATTTGCTTTCCCTCATTTGCTATATCCACCCATCACTATGACCTGTCAGAAATGGACAGTGGTTTTTGCATGTTTATGTTTCAAAACAACTTAGTAGTCATTTAAATGTGGCTTGATTGGACCCCTTAAAATGGAAAGTAGAGTTATATTCTTAAATGGATAGCCTACCATTTTCTACTTTTTAGGATACGCAGAGTTTGGTCTCCTTCAGACCATTTTAACACAACAAATTCTTATAACATTTAACTAAATTCTTCGTTACTTATTCCCTTAACACCATGTCCATCCCCAACAATGCCACTGCAACTTCATTATCATAAACTCAAATCTCATAGAGTATATAGTATCAAACTGTGTTTTTAAACACGTTTTCACAGAATAAAGTGATTTTTTTATCTTTTTCCAATTATGGTAATACCTAGGGTCTTTGAAAAAATAATCTGGAAAAGTTTTGGACCCACAGTTCTTAATCCAAGTTCTTTAAGAATTCACCATTCTATTACAAAATTCAAGAGAAAATGAATGAATGGACATGGAGTTTTCCTTTCTTTTTAGATCACTAGCCTTTAAATGAATCTCAAATTATAAGAATTTAGAATAAAACAGGATGAACTTATTTTGCTAATATTCACATATCTTCTATAAGTGTCAGACTGTAATAAAGACATCTTTCTATAGACTTTTATATGAAATCTTTCATTCTCTTTAATGTTTAAGGGCAACTTCATATACAAGTATTTTGGGGAAATTTATTATCCGAGGTTACTTTTCTCATTTTCAGTCATGAACTAAAAAGGAGAAAATGAACTCTGTGAAGAATAGCTCAATATAGTAAATTATACTGAGTTAGAGATTATTTCAAACTCAGTGTATGTCTGAAAACATTTGCATCAGCATCGACATTTAGACTATGTAAAGATTTGGGTATACATTATCAAAGAACATATATTTTAACTGTTATAACTAGTATTAAAAAGAGCAACGTCTTTAAATACTCATGAAAACTTTTTATTTTGAAAAAGTAATCATCTAAAATTGGATATTAAGACCACATAGCCAGAACTTAACCTCTCTTCACTCTTTTATTCCAACAACAAGGCCCTGGCACTCACAGTCTGAGCTTTCTGATCAATTTTACCAAGAATAATTTATATCCAGCATTACTTACTGACAAGTTGAAATCTGTGGCTATTTTTCTATTGATAAACATGTTCCTATAAGTGATCTTTAAAATAAATAATCAGAAACTGAGTCCAAACTTTTTCTCATGAAAATGCAGAGAGTATAACATGAAATGCCTTCATTTGAGGCAAATGACACAGAAAGGCTAGTACCCAGAACCCAAATCTCTCTTTTTTTATTTATATACATTTGCATCGCGTACTTTTGGATAAGTTTCACAAGAATACACATCATTTCTTTTGGGGATGACAGCAACACTGACAAACAGCCCCTGTCTCGCCTGTCATTATGTTACTGCTAAATCATCCACAGCATCATGACCTGATTTTAGTTTCCTAGGATATAGCCCAAAAATGAAACTTAAGTTGCATTCTGATTACATACAAAGAGCCAGCACTTAAGAAAACCCTTGAAAAGTGATCTATGTCTGATAACTAAAAAACAAGAAGGAGGAGTGGGAGAAGAAGGAAGGAAGGAAAGAAAGAAGAAGGAAGGAAGGAAGGAAGGAAGGAAGGAAGGAAGGAAGGAAGGAAGGAAGGAAGGAAGGAAGGAAGGAAGGAAGGAAGGAAAGAAGGAAGGAGGGAAGGGAGGGAGGGAGGACATATTTAAAAGTCTCATACAATTACCCAGTAGGCCTCTGACATTCTCTATGCTGGTATAATAACTAAATGGCAGGTAACAAAAACAAGAAAAAAGAAAAGAAAAGAAAAGAAAAGAAAAGAAAAGAAAAGAAAAGAAAAGAAAAGAAAAGAAAAGAAAAGAAAACAAAACAAAACAAAACATGCAGTTATCCTTGTGAGATCCCTGTTGCATGCTTTAATTAAAACTAAAAGTTTACAACAAAATCAACCCTTGGATAGATTGCTCTTTGGTTTAAATCTTCATTACCTCCTGGAAATTTTGGTAAAACCACTTTGCTTTTAACTTAAGCTGGCCTCTCCTTCTCTACTCCATCACAAAAGTCAAAACAAGAACCAGACAGAAATCTTAGAATAGTTTTGTTTGTGTGTATGTGGGTTAAGTCCAACCCCTGTATACAAACTGGTTTAAAAAAAAAAATAGATGTTGCAACATAGTACTTTATTCCAACTTACTCTCATCCTTGAATGAACTTCCTGCAAATTTCAACCATTAAACAAACAAACAAATAAACAAACAAAAAAGCAGTCAATTTCCTGGTCGTCGGAATTTAATTTAAGTATAACCTTTCCCACCGAGCAAAACCCAAAAGCAAAAGGGTCATTCCTCTTTCTAGTGATTTAGAGACACCTCTAAGCGCTTGCAAACATTCATTTACCTCTCCTTTCCCGCAGTAGTAATGCTTTTTAGGAGGATCATGGTTCATACCTCGCATTCCCTGGAGCCAGAGATGGTATATGTGCAGGGCCCAGATCCGTTAACGGATATATCCATGGTCTCAGAGTTTGTAGGCTTGTAGTCCACGTAATACTCCTGCAAGGGGGAATTCATCTGCCTCTCAGACTCCCTGGTCTTTTTCCGCCGCCTCTTCATGAGCGAATGCTGCTGCAGCTGCTTCATGCTGGCGGGGTAGCGCTTCCAGGACACGTAGATGACCAGCAGGATCATGGCCACCGAGAGGAAGAGGGCCACGCTCCCGGCAATGATCTTGTGAAAGGACACATGCTCATAATCCTGTTCTGCACCGGGGATCGGAAACTCCGGGGAGGGGCTGGGGGTCCCCAGGGTGGGCTGCAAGGGGTCAGATTTGGAGACGGTGGGCTTGGGGATCACCAGAGGCTTCTGGGGCGTGTGGGGCACCAGGTGGGACTTCTCCGTGTTGACCACCGGGACCTCGGAGCAGATGTTGTAGGTTTCCACCGCGTCGCTGACCTTCTCGCCCTGGATGTGCTTGGGTCCCGCACAGATCATGGTGCTCTCCTTGGTGCCTTTGAAATTCTTAAGCCAGAAAAAGAGGGGGCAGATACTCCGACTGCACTCCCACATGTTGCCGGACAGCGTGATGGATATTAAGGATATCCACGCGTTGACAGTCTCCTGGGAGATGTTGGTGAGCTTGTTGGAATCCAGGTTCAGCTTCTGCAAGTTGGGCAGGCATTTGAACGTGCCCGGCTCGATCCCTTGGATGTCGTTCCCCGATAAATCCAAGTTGTGCAAGGAACTCCAGGTCCACGTCAGGCCCTGGCTGATGGAGCGAATCCTGTTCCATTGCAAGTAGATGGAGCGCAGGTTGAAGAGCCGCGGGAAGTGGGCGAAATTGATCTTGGAGAACTGGTTGTGCTCCAGGTGGAGCTCCTTTAGCTTCAGGAGGCCCGCGAAGGCGTTTCGGGACAAGCTACGGAGGCGATTGTAACCCAGGTCCAGGAAGTCCAGGTTCCGGCAGTCCTGGAACACTCGAATGGGCACCGTCTTTAACGAGTTGGACCTCAAGTGCAAGATGATGAGCTTCCGGAGGCCTCGGAACTGCTCCGACTGCAAAGTCTGCAGCTTGTTGTAGGAGAGGTCCAGGTTGCGGAGATTGGGAACGGGGTGGAAGGTCTTATTGTGCAGGTAGGTGATTTTGTTGGAGCTCAGGATCAATTCTTTCAGTCTGCGGATGCCTTGAAACGCATCCTCGTCCACGGAGCTGATGTAATTATGGTCCAGATAAAGCCATATAAGCTGGTTAAGGCCAGCGAACTGATTGGATTTGAGTTTCTGAATGCTGTTGAACCTTAATGACAAGCCCTGGGATCCTCCAGAGATGTTCTCCGGGATGTCTGCGAACGCGTGGGACTCGCAGTACACAATCTTGCCATCGCACCTGCAGTTCTTCGGGCAAGCTCGCTGGGCCCCCGCGAGCATCACCAGCAGCAGCGCGGAGAGGAGCGCCAGCACCGCGCGCATGCCTCGCAGCTGCGTCATGAAGCGGAAACCTACAGTGTTAAAAAGAAGACAAATGCACATTGTGAAGCTATTCAGACCGATCCTCCCCATGCTCTCCGAGATCAAGAGCATCCCATCAAGTGCAGGGTCGTCGGGACAGCCGATCTCAGAAGCATGCCTTTCACATGGGAAGCTTCTCTTGTCTTTAGGGCTGCCTGCTTCCTAGCAGGCTTCATTCGTTCTTCCTTGCTTTTTGCAATCCCCACAGAGCTGCGGACCCGTGAACAGCTATCCCGAGTTTCAGGAGTTCATGCATGCATCAGCAGAGAAAAGCACGGAGCCCGGCTCGTTGCTGAACGCCGACATTTTAATAACAGTAGTGTTTGGCTAGTCAGTGTGGAACACCAATACCAAAAGGAGGAGTACCAAGTACTTGTGGTAATGGGAGAGAGAGAAAAAAAAGTGACTTCCTAAGCCCCGTGCGTGTACATCTTTCCTAGTGGAGTATGCAGGCTGTGATTTGGCAAAGGAGCTTCCGTCCTATGTCAAGGGAATCCGAGTCTGTCCTGCCTGAAACTGTATCATTATTGCATAACAGAAAAACAGTGTTTGAGCTCTGGGAAAGGAAAAAAGAAAAAGGCATTGGCACCAGCACAGGCAGCCAGGGAAGCCTGGTAGGAAGACTAATTACAGCCAAGGTACTCTCAGCATCCAGGAAGAGCTGCCTCCGTAGCTCTCCCGCCCAGGGAGATACACACAGCTCAGGATCCTGACTGTGGCTACCGCAAAACACTCCGAAAGTTAAGATCCTCAGGTTCTCCTTAAAATATCTGCATCAAGGTGAAAAGCAAGCCCGCGTCGTGTTCGCTTTACCGTTACGTTTAACAGAGTTGCTTTGCAAATGTGGGGGATCCACAAGGAGGGAAACACAGGCTGCCAGCCCCCTCCCCACTATCCCAGCCTGCTCAAACGCCTGGCGGACTTTCCATTTCTCCCCTGCCCCCGTTAACTCCGGAAAACCCACAAAGTTGCAATCTGTGGGCACTGAGGCTGCATTGCCAAGTCATAGTATCTTAAGGGATTTCTTTCCCCCTGTCAACCGTGGATTTATTAGTTCTTCCTGGTAGGAAGAAGGAAAGGAAAACAAACAAACAAACAAAAACTGTGTGCTACGGTTTCAATATTTCCCTTAAATATTCATTTTTCTTTTTTAACAGAGAGGCAATCAGCCAAACCTCTAAGCAAAAAAACAACCTCTCCTTTTATTCAACCAGTTAACTCTTTTTTTTTTTCTTCCTATTTGAAACCCGATCTTGCTCTCTGTCCTCTTGCCAGCTACAGGCTCATTGAAATACATTCCAGCTCTCCCAGACAGGGGAAGGGGGGGCAGATGGAGGTGGCGGGGGTGGGGGGGAGCCAGTCACACTTGAAAAAAAGAAGCCGGGCAAATGACTGCTGGAAATTCGGATGCCCTGGTTAGGATGCAGCTCCAGAGATCAAGCAAGCCCTTGTGCGACCTCTGAGAAAGTAAGGACCCCACCCCACCCGCCACAGACGCAGCAAAGTGTTAGCAACCCTCCTGCCGGCAGCCAGAGACACACACGCACCCGTTCCTGTTATCAAGACACAGAGGCAAACACAATGTTTATCTCATGCTCCAGCCCCAGGCTGGGGATGCGCATACGGAGGAGGCAGTCTGAAAGAGATTCCTCCCAAGTCTGAGTCAGTCCTTGCTGTGCATTGACGAATTTTAAAGAAAAAATAAATAAAAAGAAAAAAAACTACAGAAAAGGAACATGTTCTAAAAATATAATAGCAACTAGAGCGAGTCAACTGGCAAACTCAGAGGCTGCTGCTTTCTGCCTGTTTCCCCCCCCCACCCCTCCCCTGCCTTCTACCAGCTCCTAACGCAGCAGCCGCGACTGAGCATAGCAAGCCTAGAGGATCAGCTTGGCTAAGGAAACAACAAAAGTTCACTTACCCATCCTTTGTCATCCGAAAGCGGTCCCCCCCTCTCTCAGCTTTCTTCTTAATTGGTCTCTGGTGCCGAAACCACCGCCACCTTCATGACACAGTGCGGCTGTCATTCACACCATCCCGATCCCGCATGGGAGCTGGGAGCCCCATGCAAACTTCCCCGGAGAGGACGGGCAAAAAAAAAAAATGTATATATATATATACATATATGGAAAAAAAATCAGCATGGGGTGGGATGGGGGGCAGGGAGAAGGAAGCTCAGGGGTGGGGGGGAAGGGGATGCGGGGAGGGCTTCTAGGCTCTGAGGACCATTGTGTAATTCACCAGAGACCCATCAGCAGTAATTGGCAATCTGTGCGGAAGAGCTACAGCCCATCCTGAAGGTAACCAACTTCTCTATAAAAAGACGGAGAGAGCGAGAGAGAGGGAAAAAAGAGAAGAAAATCTTCAGAATACCTGGCATTCCTTATTGTGCTGGCTTTTGCCATTCCCAGATAAAGCAATTCATCCTCTGGATTTCCAGTTCTTGAAGCAAGTAGGCCTCCTGTGCTGTCTGAGACCCCAGTTTAAAAGCCATGCAGGCTAGGTGTATCCATTTAGCTGGTCAGGTTTAAAGTGTTTTGTAGCTGTGCTGAGAGGCAGCCCTTGTCTAATTCAGAAGGCTTTCCAGAGACTGATGATGCTCAGAGCTTGTTGGTGCTAATGCTTGAGTTTGTGATACACTGAGTGCCCTCCGCTGGAGAAAACAGATTGCACATTAAAGACGGGAACAAGTGAGCCTGTCAGTGGTGTGCAGCCTTCCCTCTCTCAGAAAGGGAAATTAAAGGCACAGGATCACTTTTTTCTCCCTCTCCAATAATATCTGTTATGAAAGGTTTGTGCAAGGGAGTGCCGTTGTCTGATATCAAATATTAAGTAAAAACACTGCTTCTCTAAATATTATGTAATTTGTAATTTTTTAAAAAAGTTGCATTGGCCCGATTTATTTATTTCTGCTGCAGATGCATGCATCACAAGGGAATTTATTACATTTTTTTTTTCAACAACAGAACTAATTTGAGCTTTAGTTTTGTGGCTGTTGGTTTGTTTTATTTATTTACATTTTTTTAAGCAAACCACATATAGAATCAATCTTATTCCAAGGGGGGGGAATGTAATAAAAATCACTTTTAAAGATAATTGCATGGACAAATCTTAGGTCCAATTTTTAGATTCCCAACTTATGGTAATAAAAAATAAAATCTGTAATTTTGTGCATTGTATTGAATATTCCAGACTATTACTTTGTAAAAGTGTATATTTTTAATCCTAAGTCAATTATCTTTTAGAATGTGTATTTCTATTTTAAATAGCAAGTATGTTCTAGATCATTGTTGTATTTCTTTAAAATGTGCAGAATATCCTCTGAATTAGGAGGGATGATATGATAAAATATCTATTTTTAAAAATCTATACACTATATTTGAGCCTGAACTGAAGTTTCAAAAAATAATATAACATCACACTTCTATTTGGTTATCTTCTTTACTTATTTCATAATCCTCTGGCTAATAATTTTGGAACAATACAGAATCACCAGTGTAACACAGAGAAAGACTGCTGGATAAGTTTGCTAATCTAATTTATCATAAGTGAGAAGTTTAAATGGATTTTACATAAGCAACTAAAATTACTGAAAATAAATATTTTTACAAATACTTCTTAGTTTTAGACTATCTTCCAAAATATTTATATGTGGGAAGGGCTTATCATATATATAACAAACAAACAAAAATTGACTCAGATTTAATAGTGTGCAGTGACAGGCAATTATCCAAATACTAGGTTTTCTGAAAAAAAAAAAAAAAAAAAGATAATATCTAACCCAAGTATATTGCTTTTTCATTAACTGATACCTGAATTTCTATTTTAAGAATGTTTATATTTGGGCCAAAACCTGTTTGGCTCAGTGGATAGAGGGTCAGCCTGGGGACTGAAAGGTCCCGGGTTCGATTCCGGTCAAGGGCATGTACGTTGGTTGCGGGCACATCCCCAGTAGGGGTTGTGCAAGAGGCAGCTGACCAATGATTCTCTCTCATCGATGTTTCTAACTCTCTATTCCTCTCTCTTCCTCTCTGTAAAAAATCAATAAAATATTTTAAAAAAAAAGAATGTTTACATTTGGTTTCAGGACTAATACTGGTTGAAATGCAAATGCACACCAAAAGAGGCAGTATTATTTGGTTAATGAAGGGGGTATATCTATCTACAAAAATAAACATAAGTAATACACATATAATTTGTCCACCATCGTGTAGTTTATATAGAAACAACCCCCCCCCCCCAAAATATTCAATGATAGAGGATTAATTCTGGAAAGAAAAAAAAAACCCTCATGAAATGGAACACATGCTGCCATTAAAATTAAAATGGTTTATTCATGCTGAGAGGAAAGGATGACCACAACTACAAAGTAAGGAAAGAGGGAAAGAGAACACCAGTGAAGGAGAGTCTATTGCTCTACACGTTTTTGTTTGCATTGGGCCAAAGTGAAAGGGAGATCATTTAAATGGATTTTACATAAGCAGCTAGAGTTACTGTGCATCACCGAAAATGAATATTTTTAGAAATACTTCCTGGTTTTAGACTATCTTCCAAAATATTTATAAGTTAAGGGGGAGTACCATATGTGTAACAAATAGAATTAGTTTTTATTTCGTCTTTTATGATTTTTTTCTTCTACATTTAAAATTGTTAAATATGATGAATATATGGTGCCTATTTGTACCAAACACATACAGACATGTGAATTAATTTTCCTTTGTCTTAATATAAGATATGAGAAGAGCTTTTGATAGTGGATTGGGAAAAAAAAACACACAAATGACATTACCCACATTTATGGTGTAAACCTGCATACATAGAAGTGTTGTTTGAAGTACTAAAAGCTAATAGATAATGTATTTTAAAGTCATTACCAGATCATATGTAGAATGTATAAAGAATGATGTCAAAAATCAGTTACAGGTCCCTTGAACACCCTGTGAGGACATAAGAGGGTCAAGAGATTACAGAGTGACAAATAATGTTCTGTGAAGATTTCTAGATATTACCTTCACACACACACACACACACACACACACACACACACACACTCACCCTTCCAAAGGATACATTTTGGAAGGAGGGAGAATGTCAGCTACTACATTTAATTGTAGTGAATGGGACTTCTATGGGCTACTTGAACATGATATGTGTTTCTAGCAGTGAGCCCAGTACAATAGAATATTATCTGATTTCTGTCTGGGAAGTCCAGGAGATAAGAAGAAATAATACTTTCCCCAAATAAAGATTTTTTTAAAAAAAAAGAGGAAGAGATGGGTGAAAAAATAAAAGGGAGAAAGAAGAGTAAAACTTGTGTTGAGATTGGCTTTTGGATTTCACTTGTAGAGTTTATCTGGATAAAAATGTGCACACGTGTTTTCCATGGACTAAAGAAGAAGTATGTGGGAGAGAGAGGGATCTTGGTGTTGTTTTCATTCCTGAGGAGAACAGAAAGAGTCTATATGAGTACACTGCCCAGACAGACAGAGGGTTACAACAACAACAACAACAGAACAAATCAAGTTTGACAAGCATCACATGGATGAAAAAGAAAAAAAAAAAAATGAGTCATCCTCATCATGGGAAAATTGACCCATTATTTCTAATGGGGAAAAAGGGGGAATATCGATGTGCCCATAAGAAACAGAAATACCTTTGGCATCTTCTAGGCGCAGACATCTCAAACCTTTTTTACAGTAGTTCCAGTTTTACAGCCAGGAAGTTTCCTGGTCGTCAGAAACAGCAATGAGTAAGTGTGAGAGGAGTTAGGAAAGAATGAGAGAAGCTGGGGGACATCTGTAATAGTGTCAACAATTTAAAAAAAAAATGAAGAAAGCTAACTATGCTTTCTCTGTTTTCTACAGCAGATGGGTCACTTGCAACTGGTCCAACATTTGAACACGGGGAGAAGGTTTGAGCGTTATATAAAACTAGAGACCTGGTGCACAAAATTTGTGCTTGGGGAAGAGTCCTCTCAGCCCAACCTGCACCCTCTCCAATCCAGGACCCCTCGGGGGGTGTCTGACTGCCAGTTTAGGACGGAACCTGAGAATAGGACCTACACTGGCAGTCAGACATCCCTCTCACAATCCTGGACCACTGGCTCCTAATCGCTCACCTGCCTGCCTGCTGGCTGCCCCTAATTGTTCCCCCATGCTGGCCTGATTTCCCTTCACTGCCTCTGCATGCCGGACTGATCACCCTTAACTGCTTCCTCTGCTGGCCTGGTTGCTCCTATCTTCCCCCCTCCCACCAACAGCCTAGTCGCCCCAACTTCCCCCCTTGCTGGCCTAGTTGCTCCTCACTGCCATGCCCAATCTTTCTCCAACTGCCCTCCCCCTGTCAACCTGGTTGCCCCTAACTGCCCTCCGGCCAGCTTGTTGCTTATTGACAACAAGCTGTTGTCTTATTGCCCCCCCTGCTGGCCTGGTCGCCCCCAACTGCCCCCCCATCTGGTCTGGTTGCCCCTCACAGTCCTCCCTCCTTCCCCCTCTCCGCTGGCCTGGTTGCCTCATGCAGCCTGCTGTTCATTCGTTTGGTCATCCCTCACTAACCCCCCTGCCAGCCTTGTCACCCCATGCAGCCTGCTTGTTCAGTCATTTGGTTGTCCCTCACTAACTCCCTTGCTGGCCCGGTCATAGGCAGCCATCTTGTGAGGGCATGATGATTAATTTGCATATTAACTCTTTCTTGTATAGGATATGAGCTATTGATTGATATGCTAAATTTATTACTTCCATTTACTAATTTCAGACATTATGAACTAAGGCTAAAATAAGCTATTTTTTACCTCAAAGCATTTACTGATCTCACCTTGGTAACTTAAAATTGACCATGGTAGAAAGATTTTACAATAAATAGAATGTTCCATATGTTCTATTTTCCAAAGATTTTTCATACATCATGGAAATCAGCAAAATCTAAGAATGAAGGTGTGATTCATTTCCTGAGTGTCCAGACTTAAAGAAAGTGATGAAGAAAACAGTAATAGGAATTAAACTTAAAAGTATGCTGCATCTGTAGCTATTTAATTATAAATAGCACAAAAATTGAGAATTGTATTTGCAGTATTTGAAAACTATTATGTGGACTGAGTAAAAAAGTCACTCATATTGCCCAGGCTGGTGTTGCTACATGGTTAGACTGTCAGCCTGCACACTGAAAGGTAATGGGTTTGAATCCTGGCCGAGGACATGTGCCTAGGTTGTAGGTTCTATTTCCGGCCTTGGTTGGAGCATGTGTAGGAGGCAATCAATGGATGTCTTTCTCACCCCCACTCTCTTTTCGTCCCCGCTACCTTCCACTCTCTCTAAAAATCAATGGGGAAAATATGTCCTTGGATGAGGATTAACAAAACAAACAAACAAATGTCACTCATGTCATTAACAAATGAGCAAAATGTCAATATATGTCTGTTATTTCACTTTTGTTTTACTCATTAATGCAAACAAAAATATCACATAGTATACATGTGTGACTAATACTGACCAAGCCGGTTGTTAAAGAGTACACCAGTCTATGTATTTATTGTCCCAAAGGCAAACTAGTCTGAACACTTAAAAGCTAGTCCTAACCTAGTTTTAATGAATAAATTAAGTAGTTAATCAATTGCTATGATTATAATCATTGTCACTTTCAGTACCCTTAATACATTCTTTCTTTCCTAAAATATTGTTTTTCCCAATTAAAAATTAAAATGGTATGTGTCATTTTAAAAAAATTAAGTTACAATTTAAAAAAAATCTCAACTTAAATAGAAAGAAAATAAAATGGAAAATTATTTTAGTTCATGCAAATGGACATTCTATTATAGTCAGATATAATTTGATTCAGAAATGAAATGTATCACTGGTATCCAGTTTCTTTTGGTCCATTTCTCAGGTCTAACTTCCTTGTTTCCATTCTAATTCTGGTTTCAAGAAAACCCCCGTAGCTCTAGCTCCATGTGTATTACAATTCAAGAACTAATAATCATTTCGTTGCATGCAGTGGCTCTAGTGGAGTCTTTTTCTTATTTCGCCCCTGAATATTTTTCTGTTCCACAGCACTGAGAGACCCTAAGTAGTTTAGTTTACATATAGGCCATACATTCCTTCTCTGGAGTTGTTTTGGGCATAGCTTATAGAAACAAAACAAAACAAAAAACTGAAAGTGAGAGGGAAAAAAATGTGTGTATGTCTTCCAAACTATACTGTCATCACTAAAAAATGGCTGTCCTACCAAATCACCTCATGCATTTCAGCAGGGACTAATTACTTCCAGATTAACACAAGCTAGAAAGAGGGTTTCTTTCTCCGTCCTCTGACTAGAACCCTCTAAAGCCTCGTTTAGATACCGGATGACAGGGGATGATATATGTTACCAGTATAAATGGGATGAGGGATAATGATGAATATTGGGAGCAAAAAATAAACACACAAATGGACCAAACATATAAACAAATGAAAATCACAATTAAAAAGCAAAAACAAAATAAGGAAACATAACTATGTCCCAGTAAATTTCTTCTGCTCTTGCTCTACCCTGGCATCAGTACATCATGATACTATGCTTTCTGTATTCTCAATATGTGAAGCTCTTCCTACACATATGTAACATATTTCTAATCCTCCTAACTTCACATTTAAATGGTAGGAGAGCAAATTAATGTTGTCAGTACTTTCTCCTACACAAACACACATAGAACCACCATACATGTGCATGCTTAAAAATAATTTACTCTTCAAGGCACGTTTGAATTAATCACATAATTCAATTTCAACATAAAGCATCGTTTTTTGAAAATAAGTAACTTTTGATCCTTTTCCATTTTACCCATAATGACTTAACAGCACCTAATTTCTGAGTAGTGATAGTTAGTTACTTAACTTGTTAAAAATTTGAAGAAAAGTAACATTTTATTATGTGTATTAATTGAGTAAATGTTGGAGACACAGACTTAAAAATAACTGTGGTTACTATCTTTTGAAAAAGGAAGTCATGAGATAGGGATTTCATCAGATTAATAGAGTTTGTAAGCAAGAATTAAATCAAAATGATAAACTTAAAACAAAGTAATTGAAAATAATTGAAATTAATATCTCTATATATAAATTAAATAGAAATTGGGTAGAGCTGAATGGGAGATTATTTAGTGATCTAGATAAAAGAATATAATATCAAATTTAGTTTAAGGGCTTTCATTAATATCTCTACATATTTTTCCACCATATACAATGAAAAGAAGCCATTTTACTGAATTGAAAATATTTTTAATAAAGCAATACTTACTCTGATATGTTTAACTTTACTTAATTTTACTTAATAATGTGCTGATAGTCTATTTCATTGACTTCTAAGTGTATATAGAAGGACATTGATATAAATAGACAGATATAGAAACTAAAATTAAGATAAGCCTAATATCCTTTCAAAATCTCACAAATAGTTAACATTAGTTTTATTAATAGAACTCAATGCAGGTGCAATGATTGCAGTTTGCTGATACAAGATTTTGTCTACTTTACCCAGATAGTGGAAACATCCATTGGGAAATTCTATTACCAAAAAAGTAGTAAATCTTGGCTCAATCACTTATGATTATTTGTCTTCAACGTCTGCTGTTTTCATGAACTTTGAGGTTACTTAAGAAATCATATCCCCGCCCCCCAAAAAATATAATAAACTCATATATAGATACACACAACTTTGGTTCAGGAAAAAAAAATTAAAATGAAGAGCAATAGATCAAGGATTGTTTCCATGTACTATTTTAAAATATAACAATATAGATAGGAGTAATAAGTTATAGGAAAGTCAGAGTAGAAAAAACAAACAAAATATCAGGAAAAGAAAGAGAGGTGAAACACCACTTAGTAACTATATTATCAGTTGTTATAGTTTCAATTATAATGCACATGTTTTTATGCCTGTGTTTATCTTCTATAAGGAAGGGGATGGTATGAATTTAAATAGCAGAAATATTTTGAGAGCTAAGTAAATAATGATAGTAGAGCTATTATAATATTGCCCATAAGATTCAAATTTAGATAGCTTTTACATATAGCTTTTAATAGTCAAAAAGACATTTAATAAACAAGTACTAATCTCTATGTAGCTGGATATAAAAAAATTAAGTTAATTAGTCCTAACTTAAGTTCCTTATCTATAAAATGGATACAATAGAAAAAATAGTATATCATGGTTATTGTTTTTAATATGTTTTTATTGATTTTTAGAAAAAGAGGAAGGGAGGGGGAGAGAGAAACATCAATGAGAAAAAGACATCAATGTATGGCCCCTGCTGGGAATCAAGCCCAAAACCTGAGCCAGTGCCCTGATTGGGAATGGAACTGGCGACCTCTCGGTGCATGGGATGATTGGGATCTATGGTTATTTTGAGTATTAAATATATATTTCATATCAATATCCCTATATTAATAAGGATATATATTTGTATTTAATGTGTATTTATTGTTTTCTCCAATAGATTTGATAATATTCTACTCAGTTAGTCTGTATATATTTTATATTTTTCACTAACAACTTTTTCTTGAAAGAAAATCCAAGCTTTACAGTTTTGTTTTATTTTAATTTACTAACACTGTCAATATATTATTGGGCCTACACAGGCCTTTCAGTCATACATGTATTTTTGTATCAACAAGGGGACCTGTGTATGTCCAGGCTCATCCATAAAAATAGCAAAATGACCTTAGTAATATTACAATTTCTACAAACAATTTTCCTCATCACCTCTAAATGAAGACATCAGTTTGTTTTAGGTACTAACAGTCTTTGATCAATTGCATGCTCTCTGAATGACAGAAAACAAATAATAGTTTATAACTACCAGAAAAATTCAAAGGCATACAATCATACAGTGCAAAATGATGTTTCAGTCAACAATGGACTATATATATGATGGTAGTCCCATGTATATATATAAAACCCTAATATGCAAATAAACCAAACAGCACAACAATGAACAACCAGTCACTATGATGTGCACTGATCACCAGGGGGGTTGTGCAGAACATGGTGAGTGTTAGCTACAGCAGGATGGTGGAACAGGTAAGCAGGGGAACCAGACCAAGGCAGGGCACTGATCACTGTCATTGGGCAAGCCTCCAGCAGTTACTGAAAATTCTTTGCTCCTGAATGCCATGGTCCCACCTGGTGTTCACACCTTCTGCTGGCATTAGCCTTGCTCGCACCCATTGCTGGTGCCCAATGCTGGCTCTGATTGCTCAGCACCATCAGTAGGTGTGAGAAGTGGCTGCTGGCCCCATTTGCCCCTCAGGGTTTCTCCACCTCCCCCTCCTCCTAAGGCAGCGTTTTTCAACAGCTGTTCTGCGGCACACTAGTGTGCCGCAAGATGTTGCCTGGTGTGCCATAGGTGCAGACAAGACAAGAATTTTATAATTTTTCACTATTTTGTTTACTTAATATTTCATAATAAAGTAATTATAAAATACTTTCTTTGTGTTTATTTGATTCCTATTCAAGAGAATTACTTTATATATAGTCAATATAGGCACAGAGTTAAATTTTTTAACATTTTCTAATGGTGGTGTGCCTCGTGATTTTTTTTCATGAAACAAGTGTGCCTTTGCCCAAAAAGGGTTGAAAAACACTGTCCTAAGGGATAATCAGGGCCAGCAGCCTCATCTAGCACCCAGTGCTGGTGCAGGCCCCAATTGGGAAAGCAGTGGTGGCAGAAATGAGGCTGGCAGCAGACAGGGCACCCAGGGCTGTGGTGCAAGGGACCGGGCAGGGGCACAGAGGATGGGCCAAGACATCCCCCTGTGTCCACCACAGCCTCGTGGCCCAGTTTTTTCAAGGTGCACAAACTCGTTCACTGAGCCCTTAGTAGATTATAATGGAGCTAAAATAAGGCTATTGCCTAGTGCAGTCTTAGCCATCATAAGGTTGTAGCACAATGCATGTCTGTTCCATGCTGGTCTTAGTAATACCAACAGCTAGAAATGTTCAGGGCACTCACCTGGGCCCCAGTGAGCTTCCCAGACATCTCTCCTTTCCAAACCAATGTTATAGTTGGACTGATTATTCTGATTGTAAGACACCCTTAAGTGATAACCTTTACGAAGCTTTGAATTAAAAAAAAAGAGTTTATTACTTACAGCCTCTGGAGCATACAGGCCATCATGGGGGCATGCAGAGAGGTAGAGGAGACAGGAGAGAGAGAGAGAGAGCGCGCGCGAGAGAGGACACAGACCTGCAGTTCTGCATTTAATGGGGTAACAGATAGGGGCACAGGTTTTCTTGGCTCACTCATCATTAGAGAGTTTAAAATGTAAGAGAGAGCCCTGGCCAAGTGGCTCCATTGATTGGAGTGTCAATGGGACCTGTAACTTTTACACCAAAAGGTACAGGTCCCATTCCAGCCAGGGCACATATTTAGGTTCCTGGTTTGAAATCCTCTTGGTCATTCTGCTTCCTTGACAAAATTGGACTTACCATGGGTTATTCTACCAGCCATTAAAATTCCTTCATCCATCTCATGCATTGCATCCAATATAATAAAAGCCTAATATGCAAATTGACCAAATGGCAGAACAACAAGCAAAATGACCAGTCCCCAGATGCACACTGACCACCAGGGGGCAGACTCTCAATGCAGGAGTTGCCCCCAGCCTGCAGGCCCCAGGCCAGCCAAGGCGGGTGCTAGCAAGCCCCCCCCCCCTCCTATCACCCAGCCTGTTGCCCAAAGGAGGGAGGTGACTAGTGGGGGGCAGGGCTGGTGAGCAGATGGCACCAGACTGGTCAAGGCAGGTGACAGCTGGGCTCCGCCAATCATCCTGCGTGTCGCCCTGCAGAGGGAGGTGACAGGGGGAGTGGGGGAGGGCCAGTGATGGTGCAGGCTGGCCAACAAGGCTGCCAGTGGGGGCCCCCCCAATTGCCCCACTGGTCACCCCACAGATTGGTCCTGATCACCAGCCAGACTAGGGACCCTACCCATGCATGAATCTTGGGCATTGGGCCTCTAGTTAAATAATAAAGAGAATGTTTGAGAAATTTTAATGAATTAGATGAGAAGATGTTTAATATTCACCTGGCAAGATTAAAGTCTTCTATAAATGAATTCATGACTTCACAATGAATTTAGCCCTCTACTTCTAAAATAAATAAATAAATAAGCCTTTCAACTGAAAACAGAACAACAACAAAAATTAAACATACCTCAAATGCAAACTCTCCTTATTTTTAACTATAAAGAATCCAACTGAAAAAAAATAAACGAAACCAAAGATGTAAATGTTGATTTAGATGTATGTACCACTTTATAGCAACTTCAGCATTAGTATTGCAATTATTCAGGGATGTGAGCTATATACGTTTCTGTTACAAGGTCCCCCGCTGACCCTGAAAAACTCTCATCTAAGGCAGACAGCATGGAGTCACTACATAGCAAATGGGCAAGTGAACATCCTCAGCAGCTGGGAGCAGATTCCATCTTATTCTGCAGGAGAGTAAATAACAAGGCGACATGAATTTAGATGCACTGCAATTCCTATACCAGCTTAATGATTAACACATAATTACAATGTTAATAACAGCCACCCAGATATTACCCTGAAACACATCTCTCATCAGAAAATTCTACTATACCAGAGCAGATTTCTCATACACACACGTGCCCTCGCACACAAACATCTAACACTTTTCCCACATACATTTTTGTTTTTAAGCATTTTGCTTGCCATAAATTATTGCTTATGAAAATATAGTTATATATTTTCTACATCTTAACTTATTTGAAATTGAAGGTTTCAATAATGAAAAAACCAAGTAAACAAACAACAACAAAAACACACACCAAAGGAAGCCAATGCCATTAGAATTCAGTAGCGGAAACTGAAAGTGTCTGCCATGGTTGGAGGGATTATTGATTTTAGTTCCAGCCAGAGACCAGCTAAAGAGTATGACTTTGTTCTATTTTTTTAAAAAATTCAGGATGTAGTAGTTTTTTGTTGTTGTTGTTTGTTGTTTTTTTTTTAAATCAGGATGTAGTAGTTGTTTTTTTTAACATCTGCATTTAGTCTTATAAAATTTACTATATTTTCTAAAGGTAATGGCAAAAATGAATAGGGATTAGCCGAAACTAGTTTGGCTCAGTGGATAGAGCATCACCTGTGGACTGAAGGGTCCCAGGTTCGATTCCAGTCAAGGGCATGTACCTTGGTTGCGGGCATATCCCCAGTAGGGGGTGTGCAAGAGGCAGCTGATTGATGATTCTCTCTCATTGATGTTTCTAACTCCCTATCCCTCTCTCTTCCTCTCTGTAAAAAATCAATAAGATATATTTTTTTTTTAAAAAAAATGAATAGGGATTAATAGTTTAAAACATGCGCTCCTGGAAACTTCCATAGGCTAACTAAAACATTTCTAGGGCCATGGCCAGCAAACTGCGGCTTACGAGTCACATGTGGTTCTTTGGCCCCTTGAGTGTGGCTCTTCCACAAAATACCACATGCAGGCGCACACATACAGTGCTATTGAAACTTTGTGGCCCATGAGCAGAAGTCGGGTTTTGGCTCACAAAATAAATTTCAATCGTTGTAATGTTGATATTTGGCTCTGTTGACTAATGAGTATGCTGACCACTGTTTTAGGGGAACAGGAATTGCATTTCAAATTTAACAGAAAGGCTTTATTTCAGTAGATGGTATTTCCCAATTAGAGGACTGCCCACTCTGGTAGGCATGTAACTCACTTCAGCATATGGAATGAAAAAGGGGCACATACTGAACCTGGCAAGCTCATGGAGGCCTTAGAAACTCAGAGACCTAAATAGGATGGTGGGAAAGTAAAACTTTCTAACAAAAAGAGAGCCTTGGAAGGTAGTCATGTCCTAGGATAGTGGAACTTCCTTGACAAAGATCAATCTTTACCTTAACTGAGTCTTTAGTCTTTTTGCACCTACCCTGTTTCCCCGAAAATAACAGTGTCTTATATTAATTTTTTCTCCCAAAGTTGCTCAAGGTCTTATTTTAAGGGGATGTCTTATCTTTCCATGCACTAGGTCTTATTTTCGGAGGATGTCTTATTTTTGGGGAAACACGGGTATGATCACACACCTTTGGAATGTTAGTAATCCTCTTTTTCCATACCCCTCCTGGCAAAATCTCTCTAGAAAAGGAAACCACAGAACCCTCTATTGTTCTCCCACTTAGCATCTCTATGTGTTGTCAATGTCCATTGTTAACTAACCAGAACCCACCAATGTAACATAAGTTTGTGTCTATCTGTTTTACTTTTCATCCAATCTCAGAGATTTCCTCCCTTTGCTTCCTTCCACCTCCGTAATCAATCACCAATGGATTTCATGTAACCTCCTTATGTCTTCCCCTTTGGCTCTGATGTATACAATAAATGGTAAACCTGCCATTTTCTGGAACATTTTTCAATCCATTGAGATTTTGCTTTCCCTGCAATTGTTGTTATTTTGGCTCAAATAAACTCATAAAAATTCTCCACAGGTTTGGATGTTTCTTACATCAACAAGCAATAGGACATGAGAGCTTGTTTCTGAGGACAAATGGGCTGGGGAGATGTAAGCTCTATACCTCAACACAGAAGTTAGAGTCCCACAGGCGCCCTGTTCCATCCATTCAGACATGAAGCTTGAGGGTTCAGCCAAAGTACAGCTGGCAGAGAGGGGTCTGGAAGGGCAGCCTTGCGTCTGCCTGGGACAGGCTACATGATCACATATCAGAATTGTTGGTTGATCATAATGAAAACAACAAACATCTGTTTAACCCTTACTGTATGCCAGTCACTCCTTTAATTTTTTGTTGTTGTTGTTCAAACATATACACTAAGTACTGTCGCTAACTTCATTTTACAGATGAGAAAACAGAAAAATAGATTTAAAGATAAATTTCTCAAGATTGTACAAGGATTACATGGTAAAGTCAGTTTTAGAACCCATGAGGAAAATTCCAAAGCCTCTAGGCTAGCCCAGTGCAAGCTATTCTACCTTAGTTCCTCTTGAGAGGGTGGGAGAATATAAGCAGAAGCTGTAAGCAGCATCAGTATGGGAGGTAGATTCATTCCTCATCAGATTTGATTTTTACACTAACTAAAGTATTAATAGTATGGAAAATGGCTAATCTACAGAGCTAACTTAGAAAATGAACTCACTCCAAGTTAATAAAAGTATGGAGCTAGTCTGGCAAGTGTGGCTCAGTGGTTGAGCATCAACTTGTGATCCAGGAGATTAGGGTTTGATTCCCTGTCAGAGATAAGGCCAGGGTTATGGGCTTGATTTCCAGTGCAGGTAGGGGGCATGTAAGAGGCAATGGATCAAAGATTCTATCTCATCATTGATGTCTCTATCTCTTTTTCTCTCTCTAAAATCAATATATTTAAAATATATTTTTAAAAGCATGGAGCTATATGACCTCTCTGACATGTTATGTGGGCTAAGATCCCCTTCAAGGGGACAAGGAAGAATATTGACTGCTTCCAAGAAGGAGTGATTGAATTTTAGGTCAAATGGAGGATGGCATTGATATCCTTGTGATTAACCAGTTATTAATTATAGGAAAGAAGCAAAGGGGGAAGCCACACATTATAGACATACTAGAGGCCTGGTGCCTGAAATTCATGCACTTTGGGGGGTCCCCTCAGCCCACAGGCCAGGCACAGGGACCCCACCAGTACACAATCAAGGTCGAGGAGGGACGAGGGAAGTTGGCCAGCTGGGAAGAGATAGAGGGAGAGCTTCAGGGCGTGTCTGGCATTCTCACTCAGTCCTGATCAACCAGACTTCAGCAGCAAACTAACCTACTGGTCAGAGCATCTGCCCCCTGGTGGTCAGTGCATGTTATAACAACTAGTTGACTGGTTGACTATCTGCTCCCTGGTGGTCAGTGCATGTCATAATAAGCAGTTAGTGACCTTACATATCATTAGCATATTACACTTTGATTGGTTGAACGGACAACCAGACAACCTGACACATAACATATTAGGCTTTTATTATATAGAATTGTTTGGGTAGTTTCACCAGGAAGCTGCAATTTCACACTCCCTAAGGAACAGGACATATTCCCTGGAAAATACTGAAGGAAGGGAATGAACAAAGGGAAGATAGATGCAGTAAACTTGCCTATCAATCACACCAAGAAAAGAGATCATTGGCCAGAATGATGTGGCCAATGCTAGCATGCCAAAATTTGGGAATACATAATCTCCTAAACAAAGGAGTTCTCTTTCTCTTGTGCTTGATTCTTGGCTTGTGGAGTTATTTTGCTCCTACTTCCTTACATTCACCTCTATTGCCCACAGCCATGTGGGCTGCACACCCAGTGAACTAACGGACTACAGCAGGAAACACAGCTAAGCTAGCTGATGCTGTATTGGACCTGGTTCCCACAATGAAAAGGAAACTCTGGACACTGCCTCTTATTTTAGCTCGGCTAAAGCCTCAGCTACACTTCTTCTATGGGAAATGAGAACGTTGGAAACTCAGGGATTTACAATAATTCCACAGAAATAAATATTTCTATTATACTTCACCTTTCTAAGGGGGCCTTCAAAATTTCTCATTTCAGCCATACCCCAAGAACCCCACCCCCTTGGGCAACCAGGGTGGATGAGCCCCCCTCCTATCCTGTAACACTATCATTCGTATAAAAAATGAACTGAAGGTTGGAGCTCATACTGATGGAAGGCTACTGTGGATTACTAAGCTCTTCATCATATACTTTTTTTTTTTTTTTTTTTTTTTTTTTTTTTTTATAAACCAAGCAATCTACCAAATAGAAAATTAGAACACTTAGAAGAAATTTATCTCTTGTTCTCAAAGTCTATAATTCTCTCTCCAGCCACATATTTTACAAATGCAATTCACTTACTACACAATGAACGAGGAAAGGCAAACATATATATTCTGTGAAGAGCCATTTAGTAAATGTCTACTTTTGCTTTGCCTGGTATTAAGCTGAGAGCACAAATAAATATGACATAGATCTAATTTCAAGGTTTTTTTTTTTCTTTCTAAAAGAAGTAATGCATATATTTTAAAACAGTTTAAAATAATAGTTAAAATCTTACAATAATTAAAGTAATTAAATGAGGAAACGAGGATATAGTCAGACTGGGGTGGCTCTCATGCCACAGTAGCCTACGTAAGCAAACTGGAACCAAAGCCAGAATCTATACTGTGGAATCCAAGAAAATGAAACTTGAGAACTATCCTTCACAAACAGCCAGCCAAATAAGACAACCTTAAGTGATAGCCAACTGAATAATTTTCTTAAGCTGCTTCCATACCTTCTCAATAGGGACCTCTCCCCTAGCTCCTGGTTTAGTGATGATAAATTTGAATTAATTGAGATAGAAATAAACTCTGGAGATTTATTTTTTAAATTTTTTAAAATATGTTTTTATTCATTTTTGAGAGAGGAAGGGACAGGGAGAGATAGAAATATTAATGATGAGAGGGAGTCATTGATTGGCTGCCTCCTTGCATGCCCCCTACTGGGGATCCAGCTTGAAATCCAGCATGTGCCTTGACCTGGGATCTAACTGTGACTTCCTGATTCATGGGATGATGCTCAAACACTGAGCCACACTTGCCTGGTAGCTCTTGAAAATTTTAATGTGCCTCAGTTTATATCAATAGTTTAACACAATGCATGACAAAGGCGTGGGGTGTGTGTGTGATAAAACTAAGTATTCAAAGTGTAGAATGTGAATGTGGCGAATTACTTTTGTGGCCCATGAAGCTTTTGACAGATTACAAATCTGTACATTTAGAAGCCATTTGTCTCTCAACAGAAGTGTCAGCAAAATTCTTGTAATTCAAATTTTCTTAGGCTGCATAGCAATTCCTTACATATATTGTCCTCTTAGGTAAAATTGTCTGTGAGCTAATCACAGTATTAGAATGTATCTGAGCTTTAATTTGTTAAATTTTTATTCAATATTAACTTTTAATTGGAGTCATAAAAAAGTTTATGCTTCACAATGAATTTTCATATCAATAAAGACACATAATTATGACTAGATATCATACAATGCATGTAGAAATGAATGTTGTTTGTGGGGGTTAAAAATTATTAGTACTTTTCTTCCCTCCTAAGTTCTTCTGGCTGGACTAATCATCAAATTGACAAAAACTTACTAACAGGAGAAAATCAAGTCTGAATGCATGAGCATGGGGAACTCACACAGGCATGGACACTCCTTTGCAGTTCCAAAGACAGTGAGGCAACTATTGGGTACGTAACACACATTTGGACAAATGAGAAAAAGGTAATGGGTATTAGATTTCACAAGTGAGAATGGGCAATTTACTGAGGAATACCAGACTATACATAGCAGGCAAATGCTTTTTTTAAAAAAACAATATATTTTTTATTTATTTCAAAGAGGGAGGGAGGGATATATATATTTTAAATCAATCAGCTTCAAGACCAAAATAATTCATTTATCCATATAATTTAAGATCATCTGAATTTACAAATTAGGAAAATGTAACATTTGAAGGTACTCAACAGGCTCTTTTACTCGGAAAGTCTTAGGCCCTGAAAGCCGATTTTCTCCAATTTTCAAAATGGAAGGTTAAAGTAGCAGTATTTTCAGAATGAGGTATTTGTCACATCATCTTATCAATGATGGCATTTTCCAATTATTAATCATTTTAAACCAAAGGCTAATTGAAGGCACAAAAATGTACGTTCAATGAGAGACATTATTTGACTATTTCAGAACATGAAAATATTATTTAAAAATGGTTGGACATTAAATTAGTTGTTCAAACAGTCTAATTACTCATTAAAAAAAACCACCCCAAAACACAGAATTATGACAAAGAAATGAGAAACACAATTTCATTAATATAACATTTAATTAACATTACCCTTAAATAATGTAAAAATGATATTAAAGAAGACCTGCATTTACAAGCCCCAGTTCCAATTCTTTCCTTAGACAGTAGAAACTATCATTTATATTAAAGAGCAGCCTAGAGTTAGTTAATTGTGTCTTGAGTGCCATAAAAATAATTCAAACTTGGCAATTCTTAATAAATTTAAACTCCATAATTTGTGTCAGCCTCAGAACAATTGAGCAGACTAAGAAGTCACTTGTCCTTATTCTTAATGTTATTAAGAAGAAAACGTATGATATATGCTATATTCTTATACTACATTTACATGTGCTCCTTTATAGCCACGGGTAGAAAATTAAACTTCTGGCATTCCTGCAAGCCAGAATGTGTCAATTCTTAAATCAAGACAAGATTTATTAATCATTTCTGTACCGTATCACAGATCCTCTTACAAGCTTCACACTGTTCCCCCATGGTGAGACCTTAATTCCTATAACTAGAACCACTTGGAAAACAATGTAATATTATAAGTACATGAAGCATTACAAGGGATTTCACAGACAAAATATCCTCCTTCATACTGCCAGTGAGCTTCCATCTAAAGAGAACTGACAAATGTCCTATTGCACTATTCACTCCCTATGTGAAGTTAACCCTAAGGCTGCCTTTAGAGACATATTCAAATAGAGTCAGGCGTGATTTCTATAGGAAAACATTGTTTGCTAAAACTCTTTTATTCTCAGTAGCTTTTAAGTTCCTGAAAGCTTTATTCTAGGCTTGTAGGTAAAAGTAAAACTAAATGTTAAATGTCAGTTCAGCTTCAGAGAGAAAATTCCTGATTCCACTGAAGCTCTGTTACTGTCTGTGGACCCCAGACCTCTGTGGCAGCTTTTTGGTTATCCTACACATGACAGCCTGCCTCAGTGCTCTCCTCTGTGGTGACATTGGTCAACGTGAGCTGCTGCAGATGCTTCTTTATTTTTTATTTTTATTTTTTAAAAACAAAACACGTGTCCTTTTAAAAAATATATATATATTTTATTGATTTTTTTTTTATAGAGAGGAAGAGAGAGGGATAGAGAGCTAGAAACATCCATGAGAGAGAAACATTGATCAGCTGCCTCTTGCACACCCCCCACTGGGGATGTGCCCACAACCCAGGTAAATGCCCTTGACAGGAATCAAACTTGGGACCCTTTGGTCCACAGGCTGATGCTCTGTCCACTGAGGCAAACCGGTATTGGCTGCAGCTGCTTCTTTAAAGAGAAGAGTACAGTCTTCCCTTTAGCGATGTCATTTCCATGGTCTGGGGTTATACATAGTTTTTCATTGGATAGTTGAATTTCTAAAAATTCATGTGTGCAAATTTCCTGTCATTAGCAACATTAAATCTCAAATGAGCATAAAAGTTAAAGTGACATTTAAAAATAGAGAAATGTTGATTCAAAATAGAAAGTTAATCAGATTGTTGAAAAAATCTAATTTATTAGTCATTGAGGTGAAAGGAAAATTTACTTATTGCTCAATTGGCTACATAAAATTAAAAGTAATTTCTCTATTAAAAAATGGAAAGAATATACAAATAGATATGCCAGTGATGAATGTGAAAATACAATTTGTATTTGGTAAATGTAATCAGGAATTCTGACAATGAGAATGTATCTTTTGTGATAAAATATGTGCAAATAAAACAAAAAGGAGTGCATTTAAGAAGCACTAAAAACATAATAAATGTTTAATATGTATGTAGAATAATCATTTCCTGTGGGATATATAAATTAGCACAATTTCTAAATCAATTTTACAAAGTCTATCAATAACCATATACTAATATATGTAAGTATGTATATTTATATGCTTTAACTTGGTACTTTTTCCTGTTAAAACTGATATAAGGGCAACAAACTCTAAAAAAGAGAATATGCTCAGTATAGCCTCACCTATTTTAAAATTGGAGCTAATTACCTATTATTTTATCTGTTCTTCAATCAATTTCATACTGCATTATTTAATCTTTAGCTAGTAGTTATTGATAGTCTGTGGCAATAAAGGGAACATAATTTTAGGTAAGTAAAGAACAAATCAAATGTATATCCATTATGTGATAATAGCAACACAAAATTATACTTTTTTTCTAGATGCAAGAAAAGATAATTAACCACCTCAGAGTGGTAAGGATTCTATCTTTTTTGTCTCAATTTAAAATTTGTAAATTATAGATAAACATTTCACTATAAAAAAGACACACACACTTCTCTCCTATTTCTCAGAAGAATAGCAGCAAGGCTTTTGCTACTTCCTTTATGAGGGTTTGGTAAACTCTAGATCTTGTGCCAAATCTAGGCAACCACTTACTATCTATAATAATAAAAGCATAATATGTTCATTAGAACCAGTGACTTTCCAGAGGACATTCTGATCGACCTACTGAACCAAGCCACAGCACTGGGGGCCGAGGGGGTTATGGGGATCGAACTCCTTGCATGAATTTTGTGTACTGGGCATCTTCTTCTCTGAAATTAATATACATATTAATCAGAGAAGCAGGGAGAGTCAGAGACAGGCACATCAATGATGAGAGAGAATCACTGACCAGCTGCCTCATGCATGCCCCCTATGGGGATCAAGCCTGCAACCTGGGCATGTGCAGGGAATTGCCCTATGACTTTCTAGTTCATAGGTCCACACTCAACCACTGAGCCATGCCTGCTGGGCCAACCACTTGTATTTTTGTATCACTGAGGGCTAAGAAAGGTATTCAAATTTTTGGATAATAATTTCCTTCACTGTTATTTTTGGGTAAATGCTTATTGTAGTTATTTTGGAGTATTGGATTAGTTGGCATTTTTGTGTGAAATAGCAAAACAAGAAAGAAAAATTCAATGGGAAGATCTTTCAACATTATATATATATATATATATATATATATATATATATATATATAGACACACACACACACACACACACACACACACACACACACACACACACACATATATATATATATATATATATATATATATATATATATATATATATATATATATTTCCTGGTACAATGCAAAAATACTTAAATTGTTCCCCTGCTTGAAAAACCCATAATATCCTATAACTTCTTTACTTTTTTATCATATAATTAGAAATATGAAATGCTGTTATGTTTTCTTTCCTCTACACTATTAAACTATTCAACTGCAAAAGCAATGTCCTGTGCATTTTAAGCCAATATCATTGGGGTGGTCTTGACTTGGCAACAGCTGCTTTAGGGATGCAAAAACAACAAAAACAAAACACTGAGAGGACTCCCCAGTCAAGGGAGAACAGCGTGGGCTCTGACATGGTTCACTGTCTTGAAATGAACCTACCCACGTTCTATACCAGGATAGGCTAAAAAAAATGTCTGAGAAAAATAAAATGGAGTGGATCCACTCAAACACCAAAATGAAGGTGAGAGTGCTGTGTCAGGCAGGCCATTTTGCAGAGAATGTTTAAGTTTCTTTTAAGATTTCCGTTACTCTATTCAGTGCTATTGAAAGGGAACTTAAAACAAATTGGTTGTCTACTGCCATTATTATTAGTTGTGATATGTGAACACAAACAAGTGTACAATTCAATCATGCCATTTTTATATAGAAATTGTCTTCTTTTTTCTGAAATTTATTTCAGGAGTACTATAATTATTAAAATAGACAAAACAAAACAAAACTGAGTTTTCTTGTACTATGACCCCTATTCCATCTCTCTAAAGATAAATACTACTTAGCTTTTAATTTTTTCTTTGTGTTCATTTAAAAAAAACCCCAAACACTATATAATTGGATCTGCATAAATGCATATTATCTCCGCATATAAACAAAAATATATTTTACCCTTACCAACTTCATCCTCTTGCTCTTATAACTTTAATATATTTTTAAAACTGTTAATGATAACTTCAGAAATTATAGCTGACCCTTGAAAACACATAGGTTAGGAACACTTAGCACTCACAGAAATGAAAATACACGTGTAACTTTTTGACTCCCCTAAAGTTAACAAATGTTGACCAGAGTATTACCAATATACAAACAGTCCATTAATACATATTTTGTATGTTATATGTATTATATACTATATTCTAATAACAATTTAAGCAGGAGAAAAGAAAATATTATTCAGGTAATCATAAGGAAGTCAAAATATATTTACACTATATATTGGCAAAGCCCCACTTATCAGTGAACCCAAATAATTGAAACTTGCATTAGTTATGGGTCAATGGTTCACCAGAGTTTTTAAGAATCTATACTATAAAATAAATCCTTTCCCCTAGACCAGTGGTCAGCAAACTGCGGCTCCTGAGCCACATGCGGTTCTTTGACCCATTGAGTTTTTAGCAAAGACCAGCTTAGGAGTACCCTAATTAAGTTAATAACAATGTAACTACCTGTATAGTTTAAGTTAAAAAATGTGGCTCTCAAAAGAAATTTCAAATGTTGATATTTGGCTCTGTTGACTAATGAGTTTGCGACTAATCCTAACCCTAGACCTAACTGCCAATATTGGTGGTCCCTGCCATTTCTTAATTGATCACAGGTTTTGAACAACCAAATGACATTAACTAATAATTACTGTGATTTTGAGTAATCAAACACTTAGCTTAAATGTCATTTCAAAACTTACCAGCATGAGAAATATTTGTTCTCTGTAGATACATTTTTTTTGCCAGTGTCATGAGCTAGTCACTGAGTTCAAGCTCATTATAGGAAGACAAAGTCACTTAGGCATGTGCAAGAAGCTGTGGAGAAGCGGTCTGGCCTTCTGTATGGATGGAGGTCTTTGGTGATGCAGCATTTGGAGTTGATAAAGATCCTGCTGTTGACATGAGTTGGTCTTTCTCCATATCATTCAAAATCCAAGTGAAATTAGAATGGAACCACTTGTACTGATTGTATTTTCCTTTACCTATTTAGAGATGCACAGAATAATTATTCACAGAATGAAGAAGCAATCTGACACAGCTAACAGAGGCTATTCATATAGGCTTGTTTTGGAGGAAATAAAGCAAAAGCAAAAACAGAGGGGTATAGGCTCCTGAGCAACGTAATCAGTTGTTAGTACAAATGTCACATTTCTTGGGAAATCAAAAATCAGATTTGATATAAATTATTAGGAACATTATTTTCTGTATATTTGCTTAAAATCTATTTAAATTTGGAGAGGGTAGAGAACATAATTACTTCAGTAGTCTACATTGGCATTTATTTCTTTAGTTTTGGATTAGAGATTTGAAAAAATTGCTTAGGATGGTACATTCTGTAAAGCCAAATACTTGTATATAAAATGTTTAAGGTATAAAATGCCAATCTAATTTCACCATAAGCAAAAGTAAAAGGGAAAGGACAAGTTGCTACAGTACTGGCAAAACATATGAATGTCAAAGTGTTTTTAATTTCCTTAAGAAGATATATCAGAGTCATAATTAAACCTTAAGGATAATAAAAGTGAAGATATAAAAGACAACACACACATGCACACAGAGAGACCCTCAGATAACAAATACAAAAAAGAGTTCAGTCTGATAAATAGTAAAATAAATGAAAATTAAATAAAAATGAGTAACCCTCTACTATGTCCACCATGGGCCCAATCCATTGACAATTCTTTCAAGATAAAGTGAGACTGTGTCCCCTGTGCCCTCCCTAGTCTAAGGCACGGTCATCAGTCACCTGAACTATTGCAGGAAACCTCCACAATTCTACTCTTGCTTTCCTCAAATCTATCCTACACTACATAGCCAAGAGGAAATATTTAAAATATAAATAAACCATGTCATTCCTGTGTTGAATGCTCTTCTCAGGGCTGCTGCTTCTAGAAAGGGCAGTACAAGCCATATGTATATTCTTTTCAGATGCATGAGGGCACCTAGCCAATATGCTCAAGGGTTTCTACTAAGGTATTTTGAGGTGTGCAGTGAATTGGGACACTTGCCTGCTTCTCCAAAGAGCATAATTTAGCTTATTGGATACTTGTACCAAGGGGGTGAGGGTATTATGTTACTGAGAATGTAGACCGAAACAAAGCAAATAGCATTTTTGTCTGTGCCAACACAGTGAATGTACATTCAGAAACAGCTAGTACGACTAAAATTTGCTTCCTTCAAAATCCAGCAGAAGCATCCCATTCCCCCGTCTCCCTCCTCATTTATAACTTGTCTGCTACGCTAATATTGGCAGTGCCAGCACCATTCTTCTTTTGTTTATAAGTAAATCCTCGGGTTAATTTACCCTTCCCTCAACCAGCCTGCAGTGTCTTAGAAAATTCTCTCAAAGTGCTCTTCAGGCAGATAGCATTTGTTAAAATTACTACTGCTGTGTAACAAATTAATCAAAATTAGCAGCTTAAAAGGCGTAATTTGTTATGCTCCTTGTTTCTGGGCACAGGGATTTGGACAAGGCACAGAAGAGTGGCTTTTCTCTATTCCATGGTGTCTGGGGCCCCAGCTTGGAAGATACAAAGAGTGAGACTATCCCTCAACCCTTGTTCATTCTCAGGACTGGCACCTGAGCTTCAATGGCTGTAACACTTGGGCTGCTGATGAGAGTCATACGGGTGGCTTCTCTATGCCTCTGCTTCCATACAGTATGGCAGACTCAGGCTGGTCTAATGACTGAATGACTCCAGGCAGGATCACAAGTGTTACAACAACACAAGGCAGAAACTACATCCCCTTTAAGGACCCAGCCTCAGGAGTCAAACAGCATCATTCACCCCATAATGGTCCAAGTAGTCACAAGCCTGATTAGATGAGATTCCCAGAAGGAAGGGAGCATGCCAAAGAATAAGAAGTCCATGCCTTAAAAACTGCACTGATTTGTGTATTTTTTTTTTAATTCTCCTATTATTTATTTTTTTAAATTAAATTTTATTGGGCTGACAGTAGTCAACATGAACATATGGGTTTCATGTGTGGGTTTCTATGCTATGAAATCTGTATATAGCACCATGTACCCACCACCCAAAGTCAAGTTTTTTCCTGTCACCTCATATTAGGACCCCTTTTTCCACCCATGCAACCACCACATTGTTGTTTGCTGTTTGTTTGATCTGTGTATTCATGCAGTTATCCATTTTGATGACTCCACCAGGACTGTGTGGGCTTCGGTAATCCTGGAGTGTTTTGAACTCTATATCTGGTATATTACTTGCCTCCATTTCATTTAGTATTTTTCTGGAGAGTCCTCCTCTTCTTTAATTTGGAACATGTTTCCTTGTATGCTCATTTTGGCTGACTTTGTGTGTGTGTGTGTGTGTGTGTGTGTGTGTGTGTGTGGTTTTTTTCTCCCTATATAATAGGTAGATCTGCTGTGTCTTCTAGTCTTGGTAAGGTGCCTTATGTAGTTAGTGTCATGTGAGACCCAGTGGGGCAGTCTCATTGGTTACCTTAGCTGGGTGCTCCAAAAATGTTCCTTGAGTGGGTTAGGTGAGATCTGCTATTGTAATTGAGACTTGATTGCTATTGGCCCATTTGTGTATGAGGACAATCTATGGGCTGGCTGACTTGAGGATCAGGTATTGACTGCATGAAACAGAATTTGCTTCTGCAGGGTCTAGTGCCTGCTGACATCTCCCTTTGGATATACTACTTGTGAAGCTAATTGAATCCAGCTCTGATCTCTGAAGCTGGCCACTATGTGTGTCTGTTCTGGGGCCTCTTAAGAAGGATTCTGGCCAAAACCAGTTTGGCTCAGTAGATAGAGTATCAGTGTGCAGACTGAAAGGTCCCAGGTTCGATTCTGGTCAAGGTCATGTACATTGGTTGCAGGCACATTCCCCGGTAGGGGGTGTGCAGGAGGCAGCTTGTCAATGTTTCTCTTTCATCCATGTTTCTAGCTCTCTATTCCTCTTCCTTCCTCTCTGTGAAAAATCAATAAAATATGTTTAAAAAAATAGAAAAAAAAAAAAAAAGGATTCTGGTTGTGGCTGCCTCTGCTCGGCCTTGATGCGCATGGCAAGGACCAAGTTTCACACCAAGGCTAGCTTCTATCAGCACTGAGCCCAGAAGCATGTCAGCCAAAGGAGTACAGCAGCCCAAGATCTGACTCCACCTGTCTCCATCTGCCTGCTTCTTATTAAGCTCAGCCACTAGAGGTACATGAGTTGCATGAGGTAGGGTCTCATTGAGTCAGCAAGTAGGGATGTTTGCCGAATTGACACAGGTTCAAACCGGGTGCCAGTGCTGAGTTTGAAGCCACTCAGCAAATGTCCTATTGCCTACCAAATCCAGCTTCTACCCACCTGGTTCCCATAGATCTTTGTGGTGGGATAGGGTCTCAGAGAGTCATTAAGGTGTGGTCAGTAGAGTTTATTAGGCCCAACAGACCAAGATTTGGCTGTGTGAAGTGAAGGCTCTGCACCAGGTGGGTATGCATTAGTTAAATGTTCACAGTACTAGAGCCATGCAACTCAGTCTGTCTCAGATTTTGCTGGGAGCTCTTGCTCAGCAGGGAGGGTCTGTCTGGAATTGGGATGGTGGGTCTAGTGGATTAGTGAAAAGGGGGAGGTGCCGGTCAGTCTTGGGGGAAGGCGCCCCATAGTCACACAATTTATTCACTGACACCTCCTGGGTCTGCCCAGACTTCTCCAGGCAGTTGGTTCCTCAGCAAGGTGTTAGCTCTGCAGGGGAGGGCAACAGGGATTGCAAATAGTGGGGTTTTGCATTCCCCCAGGTTGATGCTGTAAAGAGAGCAGTGCTCCACCTAAGAAAGATGGCATCTGCAGTGTGGGAGAGGGACTCAGCACAGGAACCTGGGCGGCTGTCACTTCAGCTCTCTCCCAAGAGCCACAGACCCCAATCTCTCCTCACACAAGTGTAGCCCATTCTGCCCTCCCCTTACCAGAGACCAAGGTGAATGGTTGCAAATGAAATTTTGTGCGTTGGCTCTTTGAGAGGGTGCTTATGTGTCTAACAGACTCTTGTGTCTCTCTGGCACACAGAATCCTTGCTGATTTTCCAGGCCATTTGTTATGAGAGCACCTCTTCCTGGCTTTGATCCTCTGGGTTTAGGAGCACTGCATGGGTTGAAACCCTACACTCCTCAGGGGAAAACCTTTACAACTGAACTATCCCGCCAAAATCTCAGTCACCGTGCATTCAAAAGGGACCAGCCCTTTTGTGTCTCCAACCCTTCCTACCAGTCTCTGTGTGACTTCTTTTGTAAATCCTTGGCTGTAACGTTTCTCTTCAGTCAGTTTTCAATTGGTTATTCCGGATGATCGTTGTAATTCCAGTTTGGTCCTGGGAGGAGATGAGTGTACCTTCCACGTACTCTGTCACCATCTACTAAACTTTACACTCTTTTGAATGTTGTTGTGGAATTTGAGAGATTACAGTGCGGAGGTGGCTGTCCAGGGAGAGGAGGTTCATTGGGAAACACGATTTTCCCTACTCCATTTTCAGAAAGAAATAGACGTGAACCTATTCCAATTCTCCTGCAGATTACTAGATATTTGTTGATGATGAAAGTGATACTAATGTTTTATTTATTAAAGTTCTTGGAAATATTTTTTAAACTCTTCTTTATAAAAAATACTTTATTGATTTAAGAGTGAAATGGAGAGAGAGAGAGAGAGAGAGAGAAACATCCATGATGAAAGTGAATCAGTGATCTGTTGCCTGCTGCACATCCCACACTGGGGATCGAGCCTGCAACCCAGGCATGTGCCCTGGCCAGTAATCACGTGACCTCTAGGTTCATAAATGGACACTCTACCATTGAGCATTGCCAGCCGGGCTTCTTGGATATTTGGATATTCTATACTAACTTACTTGGAACCTAAGGATATGAAAGTCATTATAAAGACAAAGATATAGACAGACGTTGCAGAGTAAGGGGAAATTTTATTAAAATGAAAATTATAATGCAACAGGAAGTTGAATTTCTTTGCATGTTTTGTTCAGTATTGCATGCATTATTGAAATTATTCTAAAAACTGAATACACATTAAATTTATGGGTGTGTATGTATATGATTTTTGCTTGATGTTAAGTTTTTTGTTTTTGTTTTTGCTAAAAGTCAACAGAGAATGAAAGTTAGTATAGAATACATGGAAAGAAAGCAGAGCTTTTACAATGTAAGTAGAAGTAACATGTAACAACTAATTTATAAAAATAAACGGTGTGTGTGTGTGTGTGTGTGTGTGTGTGTGGTGAAAGGTAGTTATATATCAAGTATTCAATAAATTTATGGACCTATGTCTTTTTTTAATGAAAATATTTTGATAAGTGTGGTATGCAACATATTAGGTATATTTTTCTTAAATATAACTAGATATAGTTAGTAATTAAATTGTGCTAAAATACTTTCATGCTTTTTATTTTTAGAACATCTTAAAACATGTGCATTTCTGGACTATAATTTTAACCAGCATCTCTTTATAAGATAGGTTTTAAAAAAATATCAGCTCAGAAAGAATTCTGGGTAATTCAACAATGGCTCTTTAGGACTTGCTCTATCTACCTTCCTTATAATTAAGATATTTTTATAGTAGGAATATTCTTCTGCTAACACACAAATGTCCTTTAAAAAACAGATGGCATTTTTATACTCAAGAGTTCAATTAGTGCTTCATAGTGAATTCTTATCCTAGTGTCTGTTTGGGGGTTGGGGACTATTATCCCTTAAAGAAACATATTTGTAAAATATTAGTGATGCAAATGTCTCTTAGCCTCAAGTGGAAATGCTAAAAATGATCATGTAACATCATTAAATACTATAACTATGTCATATCATTTTCTTCCTCAGAGGAGCTCTTTTAATTTTAAAGTTCTTATCTCTTAAATCGCTGTGAATTTTATAATTGACTCCATTATTCAATCATAAGCAAATAAATAATAATATGTTGTTATGGCCCAGCTCAGTGTTATATTAAAAAAACTACAATTAAAATAAACATACATTCTATAAATTATCATACACTAATGGTATCAAATAAAATATTAGGTTCTATCACAGTTCCTACCTTATCTTATGTGATAGAAGAGGAGTGGAAATAGCTGATCAATACATACATTGCATTTTCTGTGTAATACACCTAGTAATTTTTATCCAAGTTGTTTGGCTATCACAAACAATATATTATTTAATAAACAATTTAGAATAATATCAAATGACAAAAAGATTAATTTTTAGCAGAATGGCCAAAGGAAGATAAAACTAAACCATGTCTGAGTTTCCAGAAAACAACATACAGTATTTTCCGGTATATAAGACGACCCATAATTTTACAGTTAAGACTTAGGTTTAGGCCTATATTTGCTGTATAAGACTACCCCCCAGTTCCGAGGCAACACCAGTTCTTTTTTTAATAGACCGCCTCTCTGACTCTGGCCAATCTGAGCAGGCTTTTTACTAGTTTCAAAAGTCGTCTTATATGCCGGAAAATACGTAATATAATTCCATGAACTAAAAAACCCCAGTCTCTTAATTTTTCATAGAAATTAGTAAAAAAAAAAAAAAAAAAAAAAATTCAAGAAAAAGGAAACCTATTTTTCCATGTTGAAAACTAGGACAGAGTATGCTTCAAAGCTCAGAAACTTTTGAATTCCTTACCAAAAGAACAGATTGAGAAATGTCTAACCAACCTGATTGACCGTATGAGATTAACCATCTCATTTTGTTTTTGGTAATAAAGGTCATGAAAATGAATACTGAAGAATGAATAGTTGAAGTTATAGCAACTGGATCCAAATATAGGAAGCATAAGTATCAATGAGGGAAGAGCAGTTATTGACTTATGAATTGATTCTCCTTTCACATATATTGACTAAATCAGTTTTATTTTCTTTGAAATTGATAAATAGAAAAGTCAACAAATTAATAACAAAGCAAATTTTATTAAGATTGTAGAAAAACTCATAAAATATTTGTGTTGCTAATATTAAAAATTGTCTGAAAATATCAAGGTAATGTAAACTTAAAATGTTTAAGGGCATACACATATTGTATAAAATAGTATATGTATGTGTGTGTGTGTGTGTGTGTTTGTACAAGTATATGCACACTATTAATATTAGTAATATTGTCACCTGTGAAATATTTTAAAATATGTAAACATGCTTTAAAATACTATATTATATCAATAGAGAGGAAAATTAGGGAATATATAATTTGAAAAGTTAAAATTAGTTAATTATCTTATATTCTATAAAAGGGGTAAAGATATTTATATTGTACTGCATGTTGTTTAAAAATATTTTATTTTATTTAAATTGCTTTTTATTTAAAATTGATATAAATGAGCTTTTGAAAACTCATGATTTAATAGGCAACTAAAATAAGTTGGTATTTTAAAAGATATACCTATGTGTTTTATTGATTTTTTTTTTTTTTTTTTTAGAAAGAAAGGAAGGGCAAGGGAGAGGGAAATAAAAACAACCATGAGAAATATCAACATGCATCAGCTGCCTCCTGCACACTATAGAGATCAAGCCTGAAACCCAGATATGTGTCTTGACCAGGAGTTGAAACATGGAACATGGATTGAGAGTCAACCACTAAGCCACAGTGGCTGGGTAAGTTGGTCATTTTTTTTTTCAAATTGCTAGCTGAAAAAATAAGTGTAAGGAACTATGAAAAGCATATAGCAGTCTGAAAAGGCTATATAATTTACAATTCCATTTTTACAACATTCTGCAATAGGCGAAACTATAGAAATGGTAAACAAATTAGTGGCTGCCCAGCATTTGGGAAAGAAAAAGTGTTGAATAGGTCAAACATGTTTTTAGGGTCATAAAACTACTCTGTATAATACTGTAATGGGTTAGTACATGACATTATGCATTTGTCAAATTACATAGAACACCGAAAGATTGCACATTAATGTATGCAAATTTAAAAAATCGTTTATAATATCATGGTATCCTAGAATGGAATACAGATTATGACATAAGAATTTCACTGTATTAAATATGTATAAAATAGCTGCACTCTGGGAGATAAGATAAAACTGCTGAGCTAAATTACAATGAAAATATGAGGAGATTATAAGAATAAATGCAAAAGGAACTGTTCAGAAGCATTGTAATCTAGTGGATAACATTTTTCCCCAGGGGGAATGGGTTAACAGTTTTGAAACCACTATATATGTATACTGGATTCCTACATAATAAAAGACTAATATGCAAATTGGCCTAACAGCTGAACAACCAGTAGCTCTAATGTGCACTCACCACCAGGAGGAAGACACTCAATGCAGGAGCTGCCCCATGGTAGTCAGTACACTCCCACAAGGGGAGCACTGCTCAGCCAGAAGCCAGACTCATGGCTGGAGAGCGCACTGGTGATGGCAGGAGCCTCTCCTGCCTCTGTGGTAGTGCTAAGGCTGTCTGTCTGCTGGCTTAGGCCTGCTTCCAGACAGTGAGAGGGCACAGGTTGGGCTGAGGGACTCCTTTCCCCGAGTGCATGAATTTTGTGCAATGGTTCTCTAGTTACAAAACATAACTAAATGGATGATGGGTTGTGGGAACCAGGTTTCTCACTGTTGGAGGTGACAGGGTAAATAAGAGGAGAAGGCTAGAATGTAATGGGTTGGAGAGGAGGCATCAGTAAGAACTTATTTAGCTTAATATTGATATGGAGAGATACATTTATAGATATCTGTATATACATTGATTAGCATACACACATATGTTTCTATGTTCTGACACCTGAGAAGACATAGACTATTGAAACCAACCATCCTCCAGAAAAAGTAGAATCATGGTTCCCTGAAAAAAATGACTGATTCTGGGTTTGGGATAGAGAATGTATAGATGAACCTTGTACAACGTTTAGTGTTAGAAATTAAGGAAGCACCTAAAATAACAACACTAACAACAACAATAAGAGTATGTGAAAGTGACCCAGGAAACAAATGGAAGAGCTCCTAATAGCCAAAGCTGGAACAATGTGAGCAACAGATTAAATAGCATATTGAATTATAACTCAACGTATAATAAGATTAATACCCATGAGTTAATACTGACATAAGTCATTGAATAAATAAAAAGAAATGGAGAAGAGACAGATTTCTCATGCAGAACAATTCCAAACAATTGATGTGTATTGATGTCCCCAAAAGGGGACAGCACAACTCTCCATGTTTCAAGTGTGGGCTGCACACAGTGACTTTGTTCATAAGTACAGTATGGGGAGGGAGAAAAAAGAATAACTTTACAGTAGAGATACTGCACACACACTGCCTGCCCCATTTCAACAAGGTTGTAGTAACAGCAATTAGTTATTTGATACTCTGTATCCCTGATATTAAGACAATTTACCTCCATAGATGTCCTCTCCAGAACAAATAGCCTCACTCTAATCATGAGGAAAAAAATGTAAGATTTAAATTTAGAGCAATTTACAAAATATACGAGGATTATATACATCATCCTCAAAACTATCGAGATGACCAAAAACAAAGAAAATCAGAAAAACTCACAGCCAAGAAGATTCTATGGAGACATGACTGCTAGGCATCATATGTCCACATGACTGCTAGGCATCATATGTCCTGCATAGGATCCTGGAAGAAAAAAAAACATTAAAATATGAAAATATGAATAATGTACTGGCTTTATTTGATAATAACATAATCAATGTAAGCTCATTAATTGTGACAAATGAGCTATATTAATATAAAATATTTTTAGAAGGAGAAACTGGGTGAGGGATATATGGAATGTCTTTGTACTATCTTTATAACTTTTTGTAAATCTAAAACTTGTCTAAAATGAACATTTATTTATTTATTTATTTATTTTTAAATATATTTTATTGATTTTGTACAGAGAGGAAGGGAGAGAGATAGAGAGCTAGAAACATCGATAAGAGAGAGTCATCGATCAGCTGCCTCTTGCACACCCCCTACTGGGGATATGCCTGCAGCCAAGGTACATGCCCTTGACCGGAATCGAACCTGGGACCCTTCAGTCCCCAAGCCGACGCTCTATCCACTGAGCCAAACCGGTCTCGGCTAAACATTTATTTTTTAAAAAATTTTTAGTCATATGTGATAATGCCACCTAGACTTAATCATCCATCCTATAAAATAGAACATTTCAAAAAGGGCAGGTAGCATAATAAGATAAAACATTTGTGACTACCCTGCTGGTATTGCCCAGTGGTTGCTTGAGTGTTGACCTATGAACCAGGAGATCAAACGTTCAATTTCTGATCAGAGCACATGCTTAGGTTGTCAGCTCAAACCCCAGTATAGGGGGGTTCAGGAGGTAGCCAATCAATGATTCTCTCTCATCATTGATCTCTCTCTCTCTCTCTCTCTCTCTCTCTCTCTCTCTCTCTCTCTCTCTCTCTTTCATTTCCCTTTCTCTCTCTGAAAGAAATAAAAACATATTTTAAAAACACACACAGAAAAATTTTTGTGACTATCAATGTCAGATAACTGTCAAATGAGAACACAAAGACTAATACTTGGTTATTCAAATCTAAAAAGCAACACATTCAGAAAGGGTAAAAATAAACAAGAGTTGAGGATAATAAATGGCACTTGTATTCAAACAAAAATGCAGCCTGTGCCTCATAGCAATATTGTAATATGCACAGCATATAAGATCAAGAGTTTTAGTTTTAAAACTAGAAAATAATGTCCTTCAATAAGGTCACAACGGGAACATTTTTTAAAAATGTTCATATTTAAAAAAATAATGTCCATACAGTATTTCACATGGCCATCTTATCTAGAAGTTCAGAGCACTTCTCAGAGTTACCACCCAACCTGTATTTCCAATACCCCCATCTTGTTTAATACCAAATAATGAAGCTGGATATCAAAGATGCTTTCTTTGAAGCTGGAAAATACCAACAGTTCTATTATTTCCCTCATTTTAAACATATGTTGTACCCAAAAGGCACGCAGGTAGAAAAATGAGAGTTCAGATATGTCTTGTTATTCCAGCTCCGGAGCCAGAATTTTACTTCCACATACAAAACTGACTGAGGTTTTCCAATGAACAATGTGTTTGTAGAGATTTCTCAAAGCCTTTTCTGATAACACTTATAAATTTGTGTACCACTAGGGCATTCAATGAAATAAGCAGTACCATAGATGTTGGAAAACATATATGAAAGTTTCTTAATAACGCAGGATGTTATTTCTTAAATCACCTTCTTTTTGAAACAGGGATTTTTAGCCTCATTGTTTTGCATTTCTTTCCATAGAGTTTCCTTTCATTAACAGTTTATCTTTTAGGGTGTGGTTTACATTTATTATTTGAGTAGTTTTTCTATGGGATCAAAAGAAATCCCATACAGATTAGATTTTTTGCCATTTCAATACCAATGATTTTGGCCAGAAAACTTATTTAAGAAGAAATTCAAAATTAATATGTAATTAAAGATACAGACATGCCAAACTAAAAAAAAAAAAAAATGAGCATATTTAGAAATACGCCGTGGAAAATAAACACTTAAAGCTGAGCGATGTGTGGCCCTGCCAACAGCAAATAGAATGTGACAAGCTGCAGGCTCAGATATTACCCTGACTACAATAATAGACATCCAAGGATATAGTGTAATGAGCACACAATTATGAGTTTTAATAGGGATAGGCTACAGCTGAAGTTGGAAATACTTTTAGGGGTAATGGACCTTCATAATTTAAAGATAGGCAGTAAACTGCAGACAGTAAAATTCAATTACACTGACTGAGATGCATTCACACATGCTCCCGTGAAGCATACGATTCCCAGCATCTATTTGCTGGTAATGTTTCCTACAGTGATGGCTGGACACACTTTTATTCTGATCATTTAGTTTATGAACAGAATACGGAAACTGAATGGTTACTTTGGGATTCGACAAGACTGCTAGTTTATCATGGTGATATATTGCTTCTTCTAAAAAGCCTGTGTGGATTTTGCCCAGTCACATCGTTTTTACAAAAAGGGGTAATTGTTTACCCAGGGCCCCAAATTCATTATGAAATGAAAATACCATCTCTCCGTGGGGGAAGTATTGGTTATGGAAGGAAGCTGGAAGAAAACACGGTAATGGACAATGTTAGTGAGGGTGTCATTCTGAGAAGGATAAGGCACTTGGTTGGACTATTCATGTTCAAGGTCATCAGAGGAATTCAAGAGAGAGAGGGAACAATTCCTTTAAGTCTTTTAAAAGAGGACATAGCAACTTAGTGGAATCTCGATTTCATTACTTCGATGAATATATCTATGCTATGTTTCTTAGAAAGAGTCATTGCTTCCTGTATGGGGGTTTTAAACTCCTATATTACAGAATGCTAGTGTTGCATATCTTTTATGAACAGAGTGTTTAAGAGTACTTCTTCTGCAAGAAAAATCAAATTGCCCACAATATATGCAAATTGCTTGGGAACTGTTGATCTGAATGAAATGTTCAGACCCTTAACTGGCAGGTTATTAGACACTAACAAGAGAATATATGGCATTAAATTTAGCAAATTTACAGGCCATAAAAGGAAAACATACATTAGAGCTGTTTATATCATAACATTGCAGGCGATTGAAAAGTAACACATTAAGTTACTTTATTTTGTCAGCAAACACTATCCAAGCGGTGCAGCTATTTTCCATTGTGTACCAGTGTCAATGGACTAATTTTTTTTAGAAAAATTAAGTCATTACTTAGAAAATGCAGTGAAATATTAATCTTACATTTTTTTCTTCATTGTGTTCCCACCTCTACTTACTGAAATGATAAAGTTATATATAAATATCTTGTTAGAGTCATCTTAGTAGCAGTGCCTTCAGTCATAAAGAATAAGAAGAAGCCAAAGATAAGGCTTTAATAATCTTGGGAAATGTACTGAGCTATTACCTTTTTATACTATTATAATTACATTTTTACTTGTATTTTCTAGATGCCTCCAAGTCAAGGATGAAGTTGAAAAGTAAACATAAAGATCATGAAAGAAGGCTTTGCCTTAGGGCTTTATGGCTCTTTGGCAATCCTGCTTGATTACTTTCTCATCTCTTGGGTTTTTTAAAAACATGCATTTTTTTCAAGTTTTAATAGATTTTATTTTTTAGAGCAGTGCTAGGTTTATAGAGAAACTATTCAGAGAGTACAGATAATTAATATGTACTCTCTCTACCTCACATCCCAGCATACAATTTTCCTTATTATTAACACTGTGCATTAGTGTGGTATACTTTTCTGCAATTGATAAATCAATGTTGATGCATTACTAATAAAAGTCCATAGTTTACATTAGGATCCACTCTTTCTGTTGTGCAAGAGTGGATCCTAATGTAAACTATGGACTTTTATTAGTAATGCATCAACAACAACAACAAAAAAAGAAAAAAGAAAAGAAAAAAATGCATTAGTAATGCATAAAAAAGAAAAAGAAAAAAAAATGATTTCTCATCCTGCCTTTGATTATCAGCTTACTCTGTCCTTTAGTGCAAACCAGTTCTACCCATTTTGACAATGTCTAAGATTATAAAACTATCATCTATATAAAAAGGTAATATGCTAATTAGACCATTGGATTGGACATCTTCCAGAAGTCCGAATTCCTCTGGACAAAGCCACGGTGGCGGGGGCTGAGGCAGAGGCAGTTAGGGGTGATCATGCTGACAGGGGGATGGTTAGGGGGGCGACCAGGCTGGCAAGCAGAGGCAGTTAGGGGCAATCAGGCAGGCTGGCAGGGGAGCAGTTAGGAGGCAACCAGGTAAGCAGGGGGGCAGTTAGGGGCAACCAGGCTGGCAGGGGGGCAGTTAAGGGGCAACCAGGCCAGCAGGGGGGCAGTTCGGGGGTGTCCAGGCCAGCATGCAGAGACAATTGGGGGCAATCAGGCTGGCAGGGGGAAGTTAGGGGGTGACCAGGCCAACAAGCAGAGGCAGTTTGGGGGCGACCAGTCTGGAAGGAAGGTAGTTAGGGGGTGACCAGGCCTGCAGTGAATCAGTTAGGGAGTGATCATGTCAGCGGGAGAAGGGGGGGGGCAGTTAGGGGGTGACCAGGCCAGAAGGCAGAGTGGTTAGGGGCAATCAGGCAGGCAGGTACAGGTGAGCAGTTAGGAGCCAGCAGTCCTGGATTGCTATAAGGATGTTCCTGGGATGGGGCCTAAACCTGCAGTAGGACATCCCCCGAGGGGTCCCAGATTGGAAAGGGTGCATGGCCGCCCGAGGAACCTCCCTGTGCACAAATTTTGTGCACCAGGTCTCTAGTGATAATATAATAGAGAATAATTTCCTTATTCTAAAAATCTCCTATGTTCCCTGTATATATCCCTCCCTCCATCTCTTCAAATATCTGGCAGAAAACCAATGATGTTTTTACTATCCTATAATTCTTTCCTTTTACATAATCTTATATAGTTGAAATCATACAATAAGTATGTCTTATCAGATTGGCTACTTTAACTTATCAATCTTTTTTTTAATGTGGAGTTTTCATCAGAGTATATGAAATCTTACTCCTACAGAACACATGCCACTTAGAGACAAGTATGCTATTGTCTCCAAGCTCAGTTCAAGCAGCGATTCATACATTTTACTTTTTGAAAGAAGTAGGCTGTTAAACAGCCCTTAATCTTTTCCCAAACTGACTTTGTTTTCAACAGGTTGTGGAGAAATTCAAGCCTGGGGGCACTTCTAAAACACTTGAGTTTGTGCCAAAAATGTAATTAGGAAGTGATATGTAGATTCACTGGACATATAGGAAAAAACTGTAGGGAGATATTTGCATCAAAAATGAAATAAAAAGCAAACATAGACTCCAGAAACAAAACCATTTGTTTATACTGAACTGACTTTCAACGAGGATGTGGAGATCACTCAATGGAAAAGAACAGTGTTGCAATAATGGTTCGGGGACAACTGGGTGGTGACATGCAAGATAATGAATTTTGATCCTTGTCTCACATCATATATAAAAACGAAGTAAAAATGGATCAACAACTTAAATATGAGGTAAAATGGTGAATTGTTGAAGAAAGAAGACACAGAAGCAAATCTTCATGATCTTGAATTTGGCAATAGATTCTTAGATATGACACCAAAACCACAGAGAACAAAAAGAAAATTAGATACACTGGACTTTATAAACTTATTTTTACAAAGTCTAACAAAGGATACCATCATTAAAATGGAAATACAACCCACAGAATGGGAGAATATATTTGCAAAGCATATGTCTGATAAGAGATTTGTAGCAATAATTATTACAACTCAAATTTTTAAAATGATCAAAATATCTGATAGACATTTCTCTGAGAGCAACATACAAATGGCCAAGAAATAAAGAGGTATTCTACATCAATAGACATCAAAATGAGATACCACTTCATACAGATAAGATGAAGAGATTTAAAAAAAAATCAGAGAATAACAAGTGGTGACAAAAATGTAGAGAAACTGAAACCCTCACACACTGTTAGTGGGAATATAAAATGATATTACTGCTTTGAAAAAAAGTCAGAAAGTTTCTAAATAAATAAACAAGTTACCAGCAACTGAACTTATAAGTATTTATAAAAAGTAAAAATTAAAATATATGTCCATGCAAAAATAAGTACATAAATGTTTATAGCAGCATTGCTTATGCAATTTTTGCTAAAAGGTGGAAGCAATCCAAATATTCATCAACTGATGGCAGATCATTATAATGTTATAAATACACATACAATGGGATTTTATTCAGCCATAAAAAGGAATGAAGTGCTAATATACACCACATCATAAGTAATTTGAAAAAAAAATTTACTAAGTAAAATAGACCAGACAGAAGACGGTCACCGTAGCTCACATACTATATGATTCAATTTGTATGAAATGTCTAGAATAAAAATTTATATTTAAAGAGACACAAAATAGATTCTTCAGCTGAGGGAAGGATGGGGAGAAAGTAGGGTGATAGCTAGGGGTACAGGAATTGTTTTTGAAGAGATAAAAATATTCTAATATTGAGTGTGGTACTGGTGTCAAATATATTTGAATATACTAACGCCCTTTGAATTGTAAACTTTAAATGGGTGAACTATATCTTGATAAAACAATTTTAAAAATGAATAAATGAAGAAAAAACAACATAGTGCATCTTTTCAATTGAAAATTTATCTATAATAATAAAAGTATAAAAATGAAAATTTATCTATAATAATAAAAGTATAATAATAAAAGTATTAGACCTGATAGCCAAAAGGCCTTCCAGACATCATTCCGGATGTCCTTATGAACAAAGCTGTAGTGACAGGGGCTGAGGCAGAGGCAGTTAGGGGCAATTAAGCAGGCAGGAAGAGTGTGGTTAGGGGAGATCAGGAAGCAGGCAGGAGTGGTTAGGAGCCAGCAGTCCCGGACTGTGAGAGGGATGTCTGACTGCCAGTTTAGGCTCAATCCCACAGGGATTCTCCCCCTTCCCCATGCACAAATTTCATACACTGAGCCTCTAGTACTTATATGTAAGTTTACTGGATAGACAAGGAAGAGACAATGTAAAGTATAGTTAGGTTAGTAAGATTTCTTAGAGACATCAAAACTCAAAACTAAATATTATCAGCATTCACCACAAAAATGTGACAAAATAGTTTAAGTGAAATGATTATTTAGAATTATAGTCTTTAATAAAGAAATATTTAGACTCAAAAGAGATAGACTATGGCCGAAGCTTCACCCTTGAAGCTTGGATGATCTTGTTTAAACTGCTTTTGTAAGCCACCATTCCTATTCTGTAAAAGTTGACATATCTTACACTGTAAAACACTAGAAAAGTTAATGATATAATAAAAGTATAGGATAGAATCAGAGTCTAATAATGAGGACATATATTAGCAAATGTTCAGCCTGTAAAATTACTAACTTCATTGATCTCTCCTAAATTTCACCACAGGTTTGCTTCTTCAAAACATTTGGTAAACACCAATCATGGTCTACAGAGCCCATTTTTGCACAGTCTCCTTAATGTTTTTCTTTCTCAGTGAGATAAGCATACAACTATAGTGGTATTAATTTGTGACTTACCTGAATTTTGAATAGAATACCTTTAAAACTTAAACTTTGCAGTTATTTTTTCTATTTACTTTTGCTTGCTGTTACTGATATGTGATCTTTCTACTTTCTTGGATATCACACTTTTACTACATAAAATTAATTTCTTCCAGTTATTTTCAAAATGTCAAGCAGTAATTAAACATGTAAAATAACTGTCAAAAAGAAATCATTACTGAAGTAATAAGAACAGATTGACTATTCAAGCACCTAGGACTACATGATAATTAAGTAGAGCAAGTGCATAGTGTAGTGGAACCCTTTGGTGATACTATTATGAGAACAGGAAACTTGCCAATCTAGGCTAATGTTAATGAAATTGTATTATATGACACTATATTAGATTAAAACATTTGAGTGAAAATAATTATTTTTCTCTTATAAGTTAAATTTCCCCACAGAATAAGAGCAGTCTATCATACACCATAATTTATTCATGTCATATCTCAAAACTGGTTTTCTTTTCAAAATCCTATTACATATTAAAATTTGAAATATATTTGATGCCATTTTAAAATTAAATCATAGTAAAATGGTTTTGTACAATAACTTCCACAAATTTAGGAAAAGGTTAACCAAAGGTCACACATCCTTGCAGTGCAGGTATTATGCTTATGGTGCGAGGAGCTTGAATAGACCTAGAGCTTGCTATTAACTGTCTTTTCAAGCTTTGTGATTAAGACTCAGAAAATTTTTATTTGAATTAGCTAAGTAACATAGTAATAAACTCTGCCTTTGCCCTAACTCTGAGAGATTTAACAAAATCTTAAACTGGTAAAATACTCCAAGTTATATTCATTGTAGTTCCTTTAGTGACACATATACTTCATTGCATAAATATTTATATTTCTGTAAATTGTTAAAACTATTTCTCAGTTTTCATATACATGTTTTTAATTGTTTCCAATTACACTTTATATTTAGTAATATTTTATATTAGTTTCAGGGGACAGCATAGTGGTTAAAAAATCTTATACTTTGCATAGTGATCCCCCAATATTTCCATAACCCACCTGGCGCCATACATAGTTATTACAATATTATTGACTATACCCCCCTATGCTGTACTTTACATTCCCGTGAAAATATTTTAATTACACCCACATTTACTTTTTTATGATAAATGCCCTAGACTTACTATTTGTAAAACCAGTCATCCAGTAATACAATAAAGCGGAACATTTACTTTCACTCACTTCTTTCTTCCCAGTCAAATATGCTATCTAAACTTTAGGGGGTGGGAGGATTATTTGGATTCCATCTAGTTGCATTGTCTCTGAGACCAAAGTAGCATCAAGATTAAGAAAACAAAACAAAACACAGGACTGTAAGTAATCAGATGTTCTTTATAAGCAAATTTTAGACACAGAAATTTATTTAGCCCACACCATTAAATAAAGTACTGAAAAATGTTTCCACTCTCAGAAAATATGGATTAGTCATTATTCCATGTTCTTGTTGGTTTTCCACTACTTGCACGTGCTCTCAGATGATTCCAATAAACACACACATGCCAGCACTTTGCCCTCAGTAGAAATCCAGAAATGAAATAGATCCCTCACTTATGGATAAATAAGATCTTATATTAATGCACACTACAAGAACTGAAAAAATTTGTCAATATTTACTAAATCAGTTTGTCTTTACAATATTTCTGTGAGCTTCTTATGAGTTCATGGCATGAATTAAGTGACAGGGAGAAAACTTCACATTTATGGCATAACCTTGTATGCCTTGACAAGGATGTCAGATTTTAAGAACAATGAGAGCTATCTTCAAGTTTACAGTAAATGAGTGACATGGTATGGTGTAGATTTAGATACAGTAGGACTGTGGAAAATGACTTAAGCTAACAAAAGTATGGTCATTGTGATGGTCTGAGGTGAGTGATAATAGTGACCTGAATGGCGCCTGGGGAAGGCCCAGAGGTAGAACAGGCATGCATTTCTATCTAGAGGCAGAATCACTTGATTTCTTAATATGAAAAGGAAAAGAAAGAATATATGCTGAGGCTTAAGCAACTAGGAAAATCATGCCTTATAGAGTCAGGGAAGAATGAGAAAATCAAACTTATAGGGAAAAATCTAGAGCTGTGTTTTGAAGCTTTTTCAAAGATGTAACCTACATTTAACCTATGTCATTCAGGACAGTAGCCACTAACTTCATGTAACTATTGAGTAGTCAAAATGTACATAGTCAAAATTAAGATGATAATAGTAAAATATATGCACTGGACTATGAAAACATAGTATAAAAATAAAATAATGTAAAATATTAAATTAATATTTTTATACTGATTACAATCTGAAATAATATTTTGAATGTATTTGATTAAATAAAATATTAAAATGAACCACTAAATGAATCACTCTGTATTTCTATTAGAAAGTCCTGGAATAGCCAAAACCGGTTTGGCTCAATGGATAGAGCATTGGCTTGGGGACTGAAGGGTCCCAGGTTTGATTCCGATAAAGAGCTTGTACCTTGGTTGCGGGAACATCCCGAGTGGGGGGTGTGCAAGAGGCAGCTGATTGATGACTCTCTCTCATCGATGTTTCTAACTCACTATCTCTCTCCCTTCTCTCTGTACAAAACCAATAAAATATATTAAAAAAGAAAAAAGAAAAAAAAAAGGCCTGGAATAAACCAGTCGTCAGCAAACTTGACCTCTTTTTATGATATGTGAGCCAGATATGATTGATGGTTTAAAAGTAATTGAATTATTGTTTTTATTTTATAAAACTTAATAATAACCTCCTTGCATCTTTTCATTTGCTATACACAATTACATAGACTGAGGGAGGGGGTCCAATCCTATTATCCCTATAACATCTATTTATTGTAGAAACATTTTTCCAAATTATAAAATATGTGTTACCAATTCAGCATAGTTACTATTTTCACATGAAATCCAAGCATGGAGATATTTTTTTTTTCATTTAAAAACATTAATATGGTAAGCTTCTCCATTAACTTATTTTTAAAAATAATTATGCTGCTAAAATGTAATTTTGTTTTATTTAAATCAAATCTATTTTTTTTAATTTCCCTTACTTAGGCTATGAAATTTATAGTAATTAAAGTGTACTGTGTAGGTTAAGACTGTATATGGTATATAATCATGCACTTAGAAAAACTACTTGAAATATGATTCTATGTGCACATACACATGCATGATATTAAGGGGCTAAAGAGAACCAGTCAACGGTATCGGGAAGAAACTATTTGTGTTCCCAGCCCCCAAGTTAGTATCTGTGGATAGGAACTATCAAAACATGTATGCTGGTGATGTTTAAACAATAAAAGACACATAATAATTTTTTTCTTCCTATTTTGCAGAAAAGACATATGGGAAGATCATCCAGAAATGAACACATATTGTTGTAAAATAGTTCTACTGAAAAAACCCTATGAAAACAAAAAGCAAACAAACAAATAAACAAACAAAAAACCACAGAGACACAAGTCTGTATCTATAGCTCACATGTGAGAAAAATAAATAATATTTCCATACTGAGATATTATAATTTTAAAATATATTTACTAATGAAAACAGTTATTTAATCTCTGCCTTACTATTCTCTATCCTCTCACAATATGTAAGCAAACCAAATATGTTTTTGCTTGGTAAGGCATTTATTATTATCAGAGTACAATGGACTTGGTGGTTATATATAATCCTAAAATATTGGCCTTTCTTCCTATGTTCAATTTTTTCCCTATTTTATCACTTTGAGCAGAGATGCAGAACACAGAACTGACCGTGTTTTATATGTAGACTCTGCCACCGAGTTTATTGCTTCCTTTGATCTGTAGTGTTTGTAAACTTATGGTAGAACAGATATATAACCTATGGCAAGGAAGAAACATCGGTGTAAGTCTTCAACAGAAGCTATTTCTTAATATTATGAGCTTCATAGAGTAATTTCAAAGGGGGGCTAAACTATTCACTTCTATGTGTTTATCATAACATATATTCATGTCAGGTCTAAAAATCTGGAAAATTTAAGGAGCTGTAAACACATGCTCGAATCTTTGGAAACAATTCTCAAAAAATCAACACTGTCTTGTAAATATAGAGCTGTAAGCAGAAACAAATGAATGAGAGGAGAATCCAATATTACTTTTAAATCATGAGCAGATTTTTGTTTAATGTGCTGTGCTTGTGTATTCACTGTTTTCTCAAAAAAAAAAAAAAAAAAAAAAAAAAAAAAAAAAAAAAAAGAAAGAAAGAAAAAGAAAAAAAAGAAAGAAAGGAAATTCCATCTTCCAGATACCACTTGGCTCTGGAGCCCACCTCCATATCATACTGCCTCCTACTGGGCTCTGTCCTTGTCACCTTTCTTTAATCCTTTTTGCATTCCCATGTCAAATTAAACTTTAGGGAATATCACTTTCAACAGTTTACTGTCCTAATCACAAAAACTCATTTGGTTACACATATTTTGGCATTCAAGATCTTCTACAATCAGATCTCTACTTTCTTTTCTATACCAACAGACCAAGAAAGAAGTTCTACTTTGTTTGCTTATTTATTTATTTTCATCTTTTTCCACACTCCTTTATTTATCGTTATTTCTTAAGATATCTTTTTATTGATTTCAGAGGAGGGAGAGGGGGAGAGAGATAGAAACATCAATGATGAAAGATGTTTGGTTGATTGGTTGGTTGATTGATTGGTTGCCTCCTGCATGTCCTCTACTGGTGATCAAAACCATAACCATGGCATGTGCCTTGAACAGGAATTGAACCATGACCTTCTGGTTCACAGGTCAATGCTCAACCACTGAGCCACACCAGCTATCCCACACTCATTTCTTTAAAGTGCTAGGGCAGGCTGAAATCGGTTTGGTTCAGTGGATAGAGTTTCGGTTTGCAGACTGAAGGGTCCCAGGTTCGATTCCGGAAGGTCAAGGGCATGTACATTGGTTGCGGGCACATCTGCAGTGGGGGGTGTGCAGGAGGCAGCTGGCCAATGTTTCTCTCTCATTGACATTTCTAGCTCTCTATCTCTCTCCCTTTCTCTCTGTGGAAAATCAATAAAATATATTATTTTTTTAAAAAAAGTGCTATGGCAGGACAGGCTTAGTCTTGCCCTAGCACTTTAAAATTAGTCCGTTGAAATAAATTTAGGATTTAAAGAAAAACCAAATTCTGGCAGGGCATGCAACCCAGCCATAAATATAAAGAGTAAATCTCAAGTTTGGGGACCAGCCCTAATAATGTTCAAGGAGAGACATGATAAAATGAAGAGTCAAGAGCGGTTCCCTGAGCCATCAGAACATTGCAAGTGCATTGGAAAGGGTTCTCAGGTAGAGTGTATGTATGTGGAGATTTTTTTTAAGGCACCAAAAAATGTAAGTTGTGATAAGTGAAAAATGGAAGAATGGAAGAGATAGGAAGAAGAGAAGGAGCAAGGGAAGGAGGGAATGAGCAAGGGAGAGGAGAGAGAGAGAGAGAGAGAGAGAGAGAGAGAGAGAGAGAGAGAGAGAGAGAGAGAGAGAGAGAGAGAGAGAGAAAGCAAAAACAGAAAATAGAAAGACTGTAGAATTTCTATGGCCCTCTTGCCCAGAAAGTGTTTCTGTCTCAGAGTTTACTGTAATGTAGATTCCAGAATTAGGCATTTAAGTACACTTTTAAATGCCTGGATTTTCAGAATGGGAAGAACATTATAACTAGATGAAAGATAATTTTTCATCATCTTCTTATATGTCAAATTCCTTTGAGCAATTTACAGCATTCAAAATTATATTGACAGATCAGCAAAAATGAAAGGGCATTTTCATCACCTTGAGAAATGGTGATCAAAAGAAATGTGCCAACCAATTAAAACATGATCAATGCCTCTATTTCCTTTCTTTTCTGTCATAAACTGTGGCTAAAAAGAATTAAGTTATATTTTTTCAAAGCCAGTCTCATCTTGATAATGTCATATAAAAAAGCAATTTGGATCACAAGAGTTTAAATATACCATGTGGTGAATTACAGTGATACAATTTTATGAAGGCAATATTAATCATATTTGAAATTCATGGCAATCTGTCTAGTAGTTGGTTCAGTTTAGAGCAAAGCTATTGGTATCTGTAGGTTTAAAATGCTTTTATGCTTTTGTAGAAAGATATGTAGAAACAAAATCTGAATGAGATACCACCTTAAGAATAAATTCCTTTGTTAAAGCCATTTGTAATAAGGTATATGTATTTTTTCCCAACATACCCGTTTCCTTACCTCAGAGGAAGGCCAGTGTTTTCAGCTGGTTTGATAATTTGGGTATATAAAAACAGGAGTATATCTTCTCTATCTGCTACACAGTACGTGTACATTTAGGACTTTGATTTATGGATACTGGATAGCTCAGGAAGGCACATAGGTTAGGCATATGCTCACATGTCAAAATATTAAAAACCTGAACACATCTGGAATTTTTACGGTTCCTGAGCCACTGATTAAAAACTGTCAAAATCTCACAGAGGAGAGAAGGAGTCAAAAGAGACTTCCAAGGACAAATGTCTTAAAGGGAAAGGTGTGTGCGTGCTTGCTTCTTTCACCTCGCCTACAGGGCCTCTGTTCTGCTCTTCTACTCTCTTGTTTGTAGTGACTACTCAATCCTTCTTGGACCCACTGTGAGCTGTATCCCCAATAATTATTACGATGCATTACTCAGAGATCTGCACCTCTGTGGGAGCTACCCCCTCTATGGTGTCTGTTCTGCGATAGTAATTAGATGAGTCCCCTAACATACCAGCTGATGCTCCTACACTGAGTGGCCATGCTATTATGATTTCTGAACATATAATAATCTGGCCACTCAGTGTGTATCATATATAATAAAAGGCTAATATGCAAATTGTCCCCGCAACTAGGAGTTCCTTTGTTAAAGCCAGCAGGCAGGTTGGCCAACAGCCCATGTCCCCTTCCACTGGCCAGGCTGACCGGACCCCACCCATGCATGAATTCATGCACTGGGCCTCTAATACACACACACACACACACACACACACACACACACACACACACTGAGTATTCAGATTATTATGCGTTAAGAGATCATAATAATCTGGCCACTCAGTGTAAAGTAAACCATCTCTCACCTCTAATCCACTTGCCAACTCCCGAGAACGCAGCAGAGGAACTAGGAGATAGGAAGGACTTTTCAAGCATCTATGAGAGATGATTATGTGGCTACATGATGTATGGGTGGATGTCAAGGGATGAATCTGATTTCTCTTAGCCTGACTGCAACTATTTTCAATTGAAAGAAAAAGCAAGGGCTTGCATCAGAGAATGAACTTGGAAGAAAATATAATGGGCTTGAAGGATAGAGAAAAAGGGGTTAGAAAAAGCAGTCAGCTAAAGAAGAAAAGAACATACAATTGTCAGTGGCCTAGGGACTACAATGTAGCTGCCTGGAGGCGTTAAGGTGAATTCACAGTTCATGATCATAAGCCTGAATTAGGTTTAATCATTGTGTTTGCAAGTTTTCCTCCAGTCATTCAGCAGCAGAGGAATAAGTTATTTATAGTCAGAAAAAAATAGTGTTTGTGAGTGTGGGTGTGTTTTATATAAAGAGGAGACGAAGTAAAATAAGATAGAGAGACAAACTGAAAATAGTCTCCATCTTTTCATCAGAGTGCTATAGCTCCTCTATCATAAATAATGCATGCCCTTTGTCCAAGTCATATATTTTATAACTATGTGTTTTGTAGGTGGTCAGTTTATATAACTTATAATTAAAGGTGCAAGTATATGTTATTTGGAAGGCAACCACACTAAATGAAGTAAAAGGTTTCGGAAAGCAGAAAGTTGGCCTGTAGACATACAAATCTATATTAACAGTGTTGCATAGTTATGGTCTTATCAATGAGTTTTGGTTAAAAAATATCATAGGGATGGGAATGGGGGGATAAGGACAATTATGTGAGACCATAATCAATAAAATAAAATTAAAAATTAAAAAAATAAAATAAAATAAAAAATATCATAGAGATGAGTTAAAAAAAATTGCTTAGAAGACAGTAAAGAAATATTTTGCCTATCTACAGAAATTCTCTGGTAATTAGCATTGTTAGAGTGGTCAACCCATCCTTAGATGGACTCCATATGGTTTCCCCTCGAAAGCCCAATAGCACGTTGAGCTCCCAGGAAGGGAGCCTGCAGTTTTCTGGAGGCAGAGTAGCAGGACCGGGGAGCAGCCCCGCTGCAGCGATGCCCAGGAGAGGGCTCCGGAGCAAAGGCAAGGACATCGACAAATTACCCAAGCAAAGTCTCACACAAGGAAAGTCCATCCCATCTTCAAGGTAGTATTACAAAGACACTGAATGTTCTAACAAGTTCAACTACATTGCTGAAAGGAATAAAGCAGCATCCTAAAGAACAGCACCTGCATATAGAGTTCAAACTAAGAAATAATGGTTGGTTAGTATCAGTGCAACTGCTTCTATTACTGTTAAGAAATCTATAACCACAATTCATGTATCAGTATATAAAAATGCATATGATCCTCTATCTAACAGCGTGAAATATAATTTAGTACAAACTGACAAGTATTTCTTTATCATCCTATTTCAAAAATAGTCACTAATGCTACACCTTTTGCTCCTACTTAAAAAAATGCCTCTCTTATACCTAATATTATTTCAGAGGGTCTATTCCATCCAATAAGAGGAAAAAAAAAATATAACATAACTAATGAAATGATAGCACAAAGAATTTAAAAGGATATTTAGATTATATATAACCAGAAAGTCATAACTACTTAAAAATTTTGAATATATATACTTAATATTTATAAAATATATAAATATATATTAGAAAATAATAATACTTAAACATTTTAATAAAGCCAATGCTACTCATTTTTTGTTTGTTTTTGTCATGAATCTGTCTTGAATCTTTAGTAATGTGGACTCAGGTTTTTCATATTAAGACAACCTTTTACTGCATGTATTAGATTATGCCTGGTCTTACAGAATAGATATTCTAAAATACTGTTTTATTCTCTTTACTATTACTTGATCTTTTTGCATATTAATTTATAAGAACTATTATTTTTCCTATCTCTTATTGCAATTATCTTTTTTATAAGCATAATTACGATTTAAAATATATCCTATGTTGTACTATATAACTTTTGGGTAGTTTGTACATTTTGCCTAATTTAATTTAATTTAATTTACTATAAAGTTAAACTTTTAAATGATCACTGTAACCGCACAAACAACAAATAGCCACTGCGAACACTTTGGTGTGTAGACAGTCTCCCAGGCCTCATCCTTCTCCATTTGTACAACACCCTTTTGTCGTGGCAGTTTATTTTTCTTTCTTCCCGTTTTCCCCTTTCCCCCCTGCTGGCATTATGAAAGATTGTTATAGAGTTGATCTCTCTTTGAACCTAGACAGTCTATCAATTATCCTAGAATTTTCCTCTGGAAATTGAAATGGAAAAGTTTAAACTATTTGTTCTAAGTCTTTTGATACTGATTAGCTCCCTACCGAGACTACTATGGTACATTCATAATATACCACCTTTTAATGCCTGTGTTTTCTTATTTCTGAACAAGTAAATAAATCTGGGTCAAGCACTAAGAAAAGAGGTGTAGGACTTACATTTTCACCTGTTTATGCCCATACAAGTGACAACTTTGCTATAATCACAAAATGTTTGCAGAATGACGAAATGGCCAGATCATTGCTTCATTTTGTTAACTTCCTTCTATTACCTATTATAGAATTCATAAAATTTTAAGTACATTTCCTGCATGCTATAGTCCCTGTAGTTCTACCTTTCACACATCTCCCAAGCCAACAAATTGCTTTCTCAAGAGTCAAGAGAGAGGCTTTGGCAGAGCTTGGGGTTTTTGGAGTTGAGGGTAGCAGGTGTGGAGAAGTTTTCCATTCTTGCTATACCAATGTATGTAAATACAAACATGCTTATTTTCCACAACTCCAAAGAGATGGGGTTTTATCTGTGGCTCTAAGAAGGGCTCTCTAGCCTCTAAGAAAATACTTTTATTTCTTTCTTTAGCATAAATAAAACTATATTTTCACACTGTCAAGTCTTTCTTAGTAGAGAACTCTACTAGGCTTAAAGTTCAAAGTTGCCTGGTTGCATATTCCATTCATTCTCTACCATTGTCTCCTGCATGTGCCTTTGCCTTCAGTGGCTGAAGGGGAAGGGAAGCTGGATGAGAACATAAGAACATATCAAGTATCTACATCCAAGCTTTATTACTAGTTCTCTATAAATCCCTCTTCTCACGTGATTTGAATATTCAAATTTGATGCACATTCAGGCAAAGCTACATGTACATCAATAATTAGTAAACAATGTTCAAAATGCAAAAATGGAGAAAGAACTTTTATCTAATAACCAATTTAACCCAATTTAACTATTGCAAAAAGAACACTATCTGACTGTTAAAACTGGTGTCTATTTTTTGACTTGTCTTTAAGGTGTTACTTAGTTTATTCAGGAGAATAAAGATGTGCAAAACTGCTTTTCACATGTTTTTAGAATATATGTGAATGGCTGATACAATTAACATGGTTTTTCTATTAAAGACTAGAAGCCCGGTGCATGAAATTCATGCATGGGGGGGTGTCCCTCAGCCCAGCCTGCACCCTCTCCAATCTGGGACCCCTCGAGGGAAGTCTGAATGCCTGTTTAGGCCCAATCCTTGGACATCCCTTCTTACAATCCTGGATTGCTGGCTCCCAACAGCTTGCCTGCCTGCCAGCCTGATCACCCCCTAACCACTCCCCTGCCAGCCTGATTGATGCCTAACTGCTCCTCTGCTAGCTTGATTGCCCCTAACTGTCCTTCCCTGCAGGTCTGGTCTCCCCCAACTGCTTTCCCCTGCAGGCCTGGGTCCCCCCAACTGCCCTTTCCTCCGGATCTGGTCGCCCACAACTTCCCTCCTCTGCTGGCCTGGTCACTCCTAACTGTTCTACCCAGCAGGCTTGATAGCCCACAACTGCCCTCCCTTGCAGGTCTGGTCCCTCCCAACTGCCTTCCCCTGCTGGCCATCTTGTGTCCACGTGGGGGCACCCAACTTGTGTGTTGGAGTGATGGTCAATTTACATATTACTCTTTTATTAGAATATTATAGATATGCCTTTTACTTATGGCTCACATTATTTGTTTTATTGGACATCACTATTCCAGATATGCAAATGATAGAGTATACAGATAAAAATATAGGCATGGTTACATACATTAATTTATGCAATATGCATTAATGCATTTTTGAATGGAACAATAAATTCTGCAAAAACATACCTCTCAAACAATGACAATCCCTGAGGGATAAATTTATGATAGTTTTAATAATTCTCATGTTGGGTTATATGAAGATCTCTACTAGATTTTTTCAAATTTGTCTCTTTTTTTTTTTTTTACAACCTTTTTTTTAGAGAGAAGAGAATTTGTTCCTTATAAAATTATCATCTTCTTATTTTCCTATAGCCCATGTTAACATTCTTTGACCTGGACTTCATTAAAACTAACTCCATTTACTTATTCTAAGCTCAAATTTGTGAAATTTTTTACATCTGACTTCCATCCCAGGCCTTATACAACACAAAATCTTAATCTCTGTTACCAGCTCTGATGTATTCTTTTGCATGTTCATAAAATGGGAGGCAAACTCTTCCTGCATCTATAAAAGACTTTGAATCTTAACTCATGAGCAAAAGTTAAATCTTAGAATATGTAAAAGGTATTTTCAGAGAAAGTGCATTTTAATAAAAGCATATATAACTATTTTATAGGCAAAATTCCTCTGTATCTGGTTGAAACATTTCTTCCGCAATAATTAAAAGTATGTAATAAATGTGAAATATGTTTTCTTTGTAACACCTGGGCTCTCCATCATAAGAACACTTTATATATTACCTCATAAATATTCCCTCTGTATCACAGAGGCCTTAGTTTAAGGAAGACAGCTTTTTGAGAAATATTAAGATGTTGATTCTGAAATCAGTCAGGGAATAAAAATGAAGTTATACATATTTAATCTACTCAGTGAGGATTTGGGGCTGCCTCTGAAATAAGAGAGACAATTAGTAACTCTCCAACCAAATCTCACAAGGTTATTTATAAGGAGAGAATTATATCAAAACATATGAGAAAGCATTTTCAGACTATAATAGGATATAAAATGTAGAATATTTTATGACTGATTTTTAATTGATAATTATATTATTTAAACTTTATAAGAAATATTCATTTGACTTTTGTGAGCTGAACATTTTTTGTAAGCCTTAAGGGCCAGTTCCTTTTTTACTTCATTTCTTTCCACATCTATAATAGAATGCATATATTGTTATATTTTTATAACCTTTTAAGAATTCAACTTAATGGAGATCAGTGCTTATTTTAGCCGTTTCCACCTTTTCTGAACAGTCTATGCCAAGGGAACTCTAACATGTTATTCCTCCCAGCAAAATAAATAATGTATAGAACATAGTTTCTTTCAGAGTTATACAAGAAACGACACAGAAGAGATAGAAAATAGAAAAATTTTAATTTTATCCTTATTTTCCAATATATATATAACCTTTAAAATATTGTATGTTCATTGAGTTATTTAGTTTATTTATACCCGAAGACTTTAGAACAATTTTTTTTTTTTAACTATGCTGTACACATATTGAAAGAATGAAGAAGCAAAAGAGAGAGGGAGATGAAGTGAGGGAGAGGGAGAACAACAGAGAGAAGGAAAGAAGGAAGGAAGAAAAGAAGGAAGGAAGGAAGGAAGGAAGGAAGGAAGGAAGGAAGGAAGGAAGGAAGGAAGGAAGGAAGGAAGAAGGGAGGGAGGGAGGGAAGGAGGGAGGGAGGGAGGAAGGAAAAAGAGAAAGAAAGAAAGAAAGAAAGAAAGAAAGAAAGAAAGAAAGAAAGAAAGGAAGGAAGGAAGGAAGGAAGGAAGGAAGGAAGGAAGGAAGGAAGGAAGGAAGGAAGGAAGGAAGGAAGGAAGGAGGAAGGAAGGAAGGAAGGAAGGAAGGAAGGAAGGAAGGAAGGAAGGAAGGAAGGAAGGAAGGAATTGGGAATCGGAAAATAAAGAAGAGGTAAGAAAAGGGAACAGATGGAAGTTGGAAGGAAGGAGAGAAGGATAGAAGGAAAGAAGGAAAATATAAATTAGGCCCTGAATTGAATAAGCACTCAATAGGACTAAAATTTAACTATATTTCCAGGTATAAAATTATCTTGTTTAGAGATTGGAACTCATTTTGAGGAAATATTCTCGCTTTATTCTGGGACAGACAATAGCAGGGTAAACCTTTTAAGAAGTCATGATGCCCTATAACAATACCAAACATAGTTGTCCTTTTTAATAGTGAGGTAGTCAAATGCTACCTTTATTTCTAATAATTTATTTCTATATATTTTCTTTTAAGTCTCCCAAAGGGGTAAAAAGCATTGTGTATTTTGTGATATGTTAACCATATGTGAAATACAAGGATTAAAGCAGCTCAGGAAAGGCTGATGAACTCAGATTAGAATTGTCATCTCTTAGAGAAACTGCTTTCAATTATTGTGGTCATCTAGCCTCTGTACTGTATTTCCTCTTTTTGTGCAATGACTTGCAGAAAGATGGCAAGATCTTTGGGTTATGTTGTTTGTCTTTGTTTTTGGTTTGTTTGTTTGTTTGTTTTTGTCACCAGTTTACAACATCAATGGCCAGCTGAGTAACAAGAGCACAAAGATCCTCTGTGGCAGAGACTAACTAAAAAGGAGGCCAGAAAAGAAGGTGTGAAGAACTAATTCTGGAATATATGTAAGTTGATCATTAATTTACTCACATAAAAGTCAAATGTTTAAAAATAGCCAAACTGTAACATTAGTGCCACTTCTCTCTCATTGTTTTAACCCCTCAACCTGTAGGCTTACAAACAAACTTGCCAATGAGCGATATCTCATTTATTTCAAGTATAATCTAGTATTTTCAGCCCAAATATTGATTCTATCTAATAGCTATCACTTAATGATGAATTAAATAGCCCCTTTTGATGACTTTGGTCTTCATGTTTTCCAAAGTTGAGTTCTCTCCTACGGATGCTTACCGTCATCTCCAGAGTTTCTCTTATTTTGAATAATTGCTGTGTGGGTGAGGGTCTTCCTGTGTTTTCATTGTAATGGTGAAAAAGAATAGTGGGCTGGGACTAGTGATACCTGCATTGTCAGCTGGTCTCTGTAGTGAGAAGCAGGTAAAGACTGTCCCCAGGAATAGTGATTGCTTCAGTGCAGCTGACTCATATGGCCATTGAGTGTGAAATTCTGGCATCTGATACTGGAATCCATTTTGCTACATATGACTTATGGCAGGCCTGACAAGTAGACCTGAGTGGGGCAAAATGTCTAGAATTGCTTTCACTCAATCCAGCCTATGATATTTGCTAAGAATATATTTGCTATATTTATTTGCTTATGAACAACTGCCTATGCCAACAGCTAAATTAAAAGTGAGAATTAGATTAAACATTTCCAGAGCAAGATCACCTTTGTTTAGTTACTTGTTGATTTTTGTATTCCATTTCTGTCATTTTGCGCATGGACACGAATGGAAGACAAATGACAGCGGGGACTTCTTTTATTTATGGCTGTACTTCTACACTTAGAAAATTGCCTGGGACATAGTCAAGAGTCAATAAATATGTGTTGCATGTGGCTCTGGCCAGTGTGGTTCAGTTCATTGGAGCTTCTTCCACATACTGAGAGGTCATGGGTTTGAATCCTGGTCAGGACACATATTTAGGTTGTGGGTTTGATTCCGCAATTGGGGTGCTTACAGAGGCAACCAATCCATATTTATCTCTCTCTCTCTTCTTTCCACTCTCTAAAAATCAATGGAAAAATATCCTTGGGTGAGTATTAAAAAATTAAAGGATATATATAGTGATATATATATACACACACACACATATATATACACACACGCGCGCACACACACACACACACACACACATATATATACACACACACACATACTAGTATATATGTATAATAGCATGTGTGCACACATGCATGCATGCATCTTAATTTATACAAGCCAAAAATCTCCTTGATAAATGGCAATATATATATATATATATATATATATATATATATATATATATATATAGCCTAAGCAACTGGCCAACTAGCCAGTAGCTATGATGTGCACTGACCACCAGGGGACAGACGCTCAACACAGGAACCCACAGGCATAGAAACATGGAACAGGCTGATGACTCTCAGAGGAATGGTGGGAGCGGGGAGGGTGGGAAGAGATTAACCAAAGATCTTATATGCATAGTAGAGGCCGCATGCAAGGATTTGTGCACCAGTGGGGTCTCTCAGGCTGGCCTGCAGGGATCAGGCAAAAACCAGACCTCTGACATCCCCAGAGGGGTCCCGGATTGCAAGAGGGTGCAGGCCAGGCCAAGGGACCCCACTGGAACACAAATCTGTGTGCACTGGGCCTCTAGTTGATTAATAACCATTTATGACCTTCATCCTCAAAGTGCAGACTGTAAACTAGCAGCATCCATATCTCTTGACAGGTTGTTAAAAATGCATAATCATGTGTCCCATCCAAGATCTTAGCAAACAGAATCTATGTTTCATCACATTCCCTAGGTGCTTCATATTTCCCATGACAGTTTGAAATGTCCAGGCTCTTGTTAAGTCCTCATACAGAGTGCCATACCCTGACCTATATCATTAATTAATCAAAGCAACTTTCCCACTGGTCCTTACTCAAAGTACCTCTGACTATCCAATCCCAAGTAGCTTTGGCTGATTAAATAAAGCAGACATATGGAAAGTAATAGATCTGGGGGTGTTTATTTAACAATATCAATTAGGATCTCTTCTCTGGACATGAGAATCTTGATACAAGGCTCTGGGACTGAAAACTGCTGGATTTATTTGTTGGCAGCCCCTCAGGAAGTTTCATGAATTCATGACCCTGAAATCTCCAGGTGGGTCTGAGATCAGGCTGATGTTTTAACGTGACTGTTACTAACAGTGCAGTTTCAATAGCATTCTTGCTCCTTCCCACAACCCCGGTTCACTAGACTTGGTTTCTGTCACATACAAGGAAATCCCTTTTTTTTTTTTTAAATGAATTGATAAATAAGGAGGAATATAAGCAAAAGACTCCAGGTAAGCCGAAACTGGGACTGAAAGATCCCGGGTTCGATTTCGTTCAGGGGCATGTACGTTGGTTGCGGGCACATCCCCTGTAGAGGGTGTGCAAGAGGCAGCTGGTCGATGTTTCTCTCTCATTGACGTTTCTAGCTCTCTATCTCTTCCCCTCCTCTCTATAAAAATTCAATAAAATATATTTTTTTTAAAAAGACTCCAGGTAAAATATAGGAGCATTTGCAACTAATGTTAGAAACAAATGGTAAAAGTCATCAAGGTACACCATATATATATATATATATATATATATATATATATATATATATATATATAGTTTATATATACAAGGTACACCACATATATATATAAAGGTACATATATATATATACAAGGTACACCACATATATATAAAGGTACATATATATATACAAGGTACACCACATATATATAAAGGTACATATATATATATAAGGTACACCATATATATATAAAGGTACACACACACACACACACACACACACACACACACACACACATATATATATATATATATATATATATATATATATATATATATATATATATACTAGTAACCCATTGTATGATATCCCATGCAATAGGCCATTCGCTGCTCCCACAGGAGCCTGTGGGAACTGGAGCGTGCGGCTGGGAGCCACGCTGCTTCCCAGGGAGCTGTGTGGCTTCCGAGGGATGTGGGAGCCAGCCGCCTGTGCTCACAGGAACCAGGAGGGAGCCGTGCTGCTTCCGTGGGAAGCGGGCCCACTGTCCCCTCCCCGGGCCTGCTCAGCCACAAGAGGCTGTGGGCCAGCACCCCTGTCTCGGCCTCCATCTCCGCTCCTGGCCTCACCTGTTCAAGCAACCTTCTCCTGTCTGGTGGCGACTCATTATGGCATTCCGGCCTAATTTGCATATTTCATCCTTTTTTTTGGGTGGGGGGGATGAGATGGCATTATACAGGATGCATTGAAAATCCAGATATTCAAATAATTAACAACATACTCATTGAGAATGAAACCTGGGGATAAGGAGTCAATATGGGAATAGGTTAATTAATTTTTTAAATATATTTTTATTGATTTTTTACAGAGAGGAAGATAGAGGGATAGTTAGAAACATCGATGAGAAAGAGACATTGATCAGCTGCCTCCTGCACACCCCCTACTGGGTATGTGCCTGCAACCAAGGTACATGCCCTTTATGGGAATCAAACCTGGGACCTTTCAGTCCGCAGGCTGATGCTCTCAAACCAGTTTTGGCGGGAATAGGTTAATTTAAAGAAGATAAATAATATCAACTGTGATAAGGATGACTTTTTGCTCCCCTTTATCAATTTTGCTCTTATTCCTTTAAAATGAAACCCACAATAATTTTCTAGTATATGGCCACCAGTAAAAGAGGACATACACCTGCTTACCTGCAGCTAGGTATGGCACTTTGCTTTAGTTCCAGTCAGTGGGATATATGCAAAAGTAATTGTGTAATTTCTGGGTTGTGCCATTAAAGGGAAGAAGCTTACTCTTCACTTCTTCCACACTTTCCATCGGCTAGAAAATAGTCATGGGGAAGGGAAGCAGAAACACAGTTTTAGGCCGCAGTATGGAGTCCGTGAGTTGAGGATGTCAGAGCTGTACTCAGAAACACTCACAGAGCACTGGGCTACTTACATTTGGACTACAGTCTGGAAGGACATTAAAATTCCACCTTGTTAAGCCACTGCTATTTTAGCAGCTTTTGCTGGGAAACTTGTTCATTATCCTCCCTACTACACAAATGGAGGTTGCTCATAGCAACATTAAAATTGAGAAAGCAACAAGCACAAACTTTGAATTCTTGCCTCAAGGTATGAAATAAAATGCAAGTCTTTTAAGCACCAAGGTTTAGTGCTTCAACCTGTATAGTGAACTTTACTACCTATTAAACTCAGCAACTGATTTCGCATGATTTGGAATACATAACGGCAATTGAATACATAACTTTCAGGTTGTTCTCTTTAAAAACATAGATATGAATAAAGATTAGGATCTTAACTGTAGAAACAGTAATATCTCTGAGAAGTCAGAAAGCCTGGATAATCTTAAACCCCAAAAACTTACAGAACAAAAAAATAAATCTCCCGAATAACTTCCTTTTGCCTGAGAAAGCTTTCCTTAAAACACAAAACAAAAACAAAATAAGCAAAACGCCTAGAAAAATAATCATTTATGCATTCTCCTCATTGTTTTTCTTCATCAAAAAGTAATTTCGCTACTAGTGGTAAAATGCAAAAAGTAGTCAAAGTAAACTTCATACCCTAAATTTATTTAAATAAATGAAGAAAAATCATATTATAAAAATTTTGGAATCATTTGTGGGAATAGAGAAAGGGCATGACAAAGAGTATATTAAAGTGTTTTTGTTTTCTTCATGTAGCTCAATTTTGACATGAGTACACCTAACCAGAGAGTTACATTAAACATTGTACCCCAGGCTGTGCTTTTTCCTGATGTGTTAACCTTTATTGCATAACAGAATGTGCAAAAAATTCTCAATTGTAAAAACAAAATATTAAAACAAACAAAATAGTGCTTTACTTTGGAAAATTAAACCTATCATGCTTATATCACTGACTGAGTGATGTTTGTGGAATCTATGGTGCTAAAGGCTTTTGCTGATATTTTTCAGTTCCCGCTCTCTTCCCAGCTGACTAATGATTTTGATTTGGATGTATAATAGCTTCATAAATGTAACAAGTTCAAAACACAATTATTAATTCTCACACCCACCCCTTTAACCACAAATTTCGTCCCTAGACTTTCCTGGCACCAGTTTTCCTTAATTTGCTGATACACAAAAATATTGGAGCTGTCTTATTTCTTTGCTTCCCTTATATCCACATCCAAACCTTTATTAAATAGGCTGGATCTTCAAATATGTTCAGAATCAGACCGCATAGTATTTTTACATTGGCATCTCTCATCCAAGCCACCTTCTTTTCCTGTCAGCATGAGCACAATGGCCTCCTAACTGTATCACATTTTAAAAATATATACTTTATTGATTTTTTACAGAGAGGAAGGGAGAGGAATAGAGAGTTAGAAACATCTATGAGAGAAACATTGATCAGCTGCCTCCTGCACACCCCGTACTGGGGATGTGCCCGCAACCAAGGTACATGCCCTTGACCCAAATTGAATCTGGGACCTTTCAGTCCACAGGCCAACACTCTATCCACTGAGCCAAACCTGTTGCGGCTGTGTCACATTTTCTTTCATGGCTCTCGTGCAGTTTCACTACTTTTAGGCCAACACAGAAAATATAGATTGCAATATGTATTAAAAGTTTTTTTCCTGAGCAAGAAAAAAAAGAGTAAAAGAAGAAATATATTTTTTGGAAAAAAACACATTAAAATAATACCTATTTATATTGAATGAAAAAAAGAAAGAAAGGAAACGGCATAGGTGAAATTAGAGTATTCAATGACTTCTGGATTGTTTATAAACTGTGATATCATAAACATTTTTACTGATTCAACACTAAGCAAAAAATAAAACATTATAAGTGCCTTTCTTAATTCTAAGTCACCTACCTAATTATTAATAGTTGTTCATCAAATTATTATTTAGAATTTATTCTTCATTAGTTCCCACCAATTCTGTCCCCAACATTCTCTAAGAAGATCCATAATCTCGATAGACTGTAAATCAGATTCTCTTACCTCTGACTTACATCTACATCTACAGCTACATCTACAGCCCATGCATTTTTACGTTTCAGTTTTAATGCAAATTGAAATATTTTCAATTTTCAGTGTAATTTCCTATTTGACCCATGAGAGTTGAAGATTATATTGTTTGAGTTCCAAATATCCGGGGATTATCTCTTCTTAGTTAAATTTATCTTTTAGAGAACATGCATTTATTTATTTTTTATTTTTTTGATTTTATTAATGTTTTTTTCTATATTCCAGAATATGCCCTATCTTGGTGAAGGTTGCATATGCACATGAAAAGAATGGGTAGTCTATGGTGCTGGATGAAGTGTTACCTAAGTATGAATAAGGTGATGTTGGCTGATAATTCTCTTTAAGTATTTTATAACTCTTAATGATTTTATGTTTTATTTATTACTGAGATAAAATTGTTGAAGTCTCCAAGTATAATTTAAGTTTATCTACTTATACCGCTTTTTGCTTTAGGTATTTTGAAGTTCTGATAAATCAACATCTTTATATATTTGTTTTTATCCCTGACAATAATTTTTGAAATCTACTTTATCTCATAATAACCTAGACATTCCCCTTTTTTTTACTTAGTGATGACACAATGTATATTTTTCCAAACTTTCACTTCTAACCTATCTATGTTCTTTTTCTATTAGAAGCATTGTTTAAATATATAGTTGAGACTTGCTATTTTACACTATTTATCAACCTCTGCTTTTAAAATAAAACATTATAAGTGCCTTTCTTAATTCTAAGTCACCTACCTAATTATTAATAGTTGTTCATCATTTAATGTTTTAAAATTCTATTTTAATGCAACAATTTATATGATCCTATTTCAGTCAATCATTATTTTAGCTGCTTTATTTTTGTTGTTGTTGTTGTTATTCCTTGTTTCATTTGTTCCTTTTTTTTTTTTTTTTCTATATTATTGACATTTATTCTCATTCCATTTTATCACCTCTATTGGCTTATGTGCTACAATCCATTTAAACAATTTTCAGGGGTTGCCTTAGAGCTAATAATTTATATTTTTATTACAATTGGCCTGAAGGTATTATTAGACTACTTTGCTTATAATGCAAAACCTATTACCAATACATATATATGTTATAAACCCACAACAAATTGTCACTAGTTTTTGTTTTAGACATTAAATTATCCTATAGACATATTAAAATAAATGGAAAAACTTTTAATACATTTGCTCCCCTTTTTAACGTTTCCATTTGTCTTTATTTATTTTTACAGAAACACATTTCTCTCTGGTATTACATTCCTTGCCCTAAGAACATCCTCTATTATTTCTTGTAGCACATGTCTGCTGGAAGTAAATTCTCTAAACTTTTGTTTAAAAATGTTCTATTCCACTTACTTTCTGAAAGGTATTTTACTGTGCATGAAAGTCTGTGTTGGCAAGAGTTTATTTTGATTTATTTATTTTTTTCTTTTAGTACTTTAAAGATATCACACCATCATTAACTTTCAGAGGTTCTGGTGAGAAATGTGCTATGTGCTATAACCTTTTTTTTTTTATTCTTTATTAAATTTTTCCATTGCCATTTATCCTCACTATACCCTCTTCCACCCCCACTCTCTCACAATCAATAGACTGTTGTCTGTGTCCATGAGTTCTTTCTCTTTTTTTTTTCTTTTTTGCTCAATCCCTTCATATCCCTAACACTCCCCAACCCCCACTGTTGTTGCCTGCCTGCTTTCATGACTCTGTCTCTATTTTCCTAGGTAGTTCAGTAGTTAAATTCCACATATGAGTGAAATCATGTGGTACTTATCTTTCTCTGACTGGCTTATCTCACTTAGCATAATATTTTTCTATATACATCCATGCTGTCCCAAAGGGTAAAATTTTCTCCCATTTTAGGGCCTGGTGTTATTCCATTGTATAAATATACCAGAGTTATTTTATCCATTGTTTCTCTTTAGATAAATGCCTATTTAAAGGAAATAATAAATTTCCTTTATTATTCATTTATCATAGTTTAAGTATGCTGTGGGTAAGTATGTTTTATTGATATTTAGCCTGCTTGAAATGACCTATGATTCTCAGACATGTGGTTTGATATTCTTATTATTTTGGGGAAATTCTTGACTGTTATCTTTTCGTATAATACTTTTGCTTCTCCTCTGCACATGTTAAACCACTGGAAATTGCCTAAAACTGCAATGCAGTTTATGTAAATTCTATCACTCTATCTTTAAATTTACAGATTCTTTCTTCAGCTTTTATGTGTCTACTGATGAGCCCATTGAGAAATTATTTGTCACATATAATGAAAAAATACATTTTTAGCTTCCTTCTAAGTCATGTTTTCCATCACTCACTGAATTCTCAATCTTTCCATGCATGTTGTGCACCTTTATCAGTATATTCCAGTCTTAGAGTAACTGTTCCAAATGTGAAACACTTAAGTCTATATATTTTGGTTGTTTTGTTTAATACATATATTATCTTTTTTCTTGCTATTGAATGCATCTTGCAATTTTTAAATGAATGCTTAACATCACTAAGGAACAACAGACACTGAAGAAAATCGCATTACATCTGGAATAGGCATGCCTCTTCTGTCATATCTTTCATAGAGTCGTGCACCACTTAGTGACACGATACATTTAGGGAAATGCATTCTTAGGCGATTTCAGTATTGTGCTCATGTCTCAGAGCACACTCACACAAACCTACTACTCACCTCAGTAAGATGGCATAGCCTATTGCTCTGTGGTTACAAACTTGAACAGCATGTGGCTATTCAGAACAACATGTGATTAATTCAGCACAAGAGAAAATGATGCAATCCAGTAACGTGGCAAACATGAGATGGATAAGGTTGCCATCAGCATCAAACAACACACTGTGTTACAGTACACTTTTCTTTATAAGTGTGAAAAGTGCACACTAAAGTAATAATACAAGTGTAGTACAGTAAACACAAAGCCCAGTAACATGTTATCATTTCACATATTACATACTATATATTATTATGCATAATTTCACACGCTATACTTTTAAAAATATTTTATTGATTTTTTACAGAGAGGAAGAGAGAGGGATAGAGAATTAGAAACATCGATGAGAGCGAGACATCGATCAGCTGCCTCTTGCACACCCCCGACTGGGGATGTGCCTGAAACCAAGGTACATGCCCTTCACCGGAATCGAACCAGGGACCTTTCAGTCCGCAGGCCGATGCTCTATCCACTGAGCCAAACCGGTTTCGGCACAAGCTATACTTTTATAGAAACCGGGAGCACAATAGCTTTGTTTACACCAGCATCACCACAAACATGAGCAATGCACTATGACATCACTAGGCAATAGGAATTATAATCTTAATGGACCATCGTAATATAGCTAATCCACCATTGTCTGTAAAGTCTTGAAGTGGTGCATGACTGCATACAGTTGAGTTACTCTAGGATTTGAGTCGGGTTTGAATTTTGGTTTTGCTATAGTTAATTTCATTGGTGCCACAATATTCACATGTACCTAATGAAACTTGTTCTTCGGGTGGGAACTGAGATGCTGGGAGGTTTTCCTCTAGCTGACTTCCCAGCTTTAAACTGTCCCTCTGGGCCTGACCCTCAGAGAAACCACTCGCCATACTCTTGTTCCTACATCATTCAGTAAGCCCTGCTGCTGGAATTTGCATTTGCTTGTGTAGATGTGGATGGCAGAAAGTGACCTCTACTACCCTGATCCAGTCTTAGCTTTAAGTATGCCATGCGCTCCTGAGCCTCAGGGAAGGGGTTTTGTCATCATTGTGGCTCTTCTTCTCTGTGGCCGACAAATTCGGTCTTGTATCTACGTAGGTAGGTCTTATATGGGAAAGAGGTACATGCTCCTGGCCAGAAGTAGAGAGTTTTAATGGCATTGTGCCCAGAATTCTTTTTTGATTATCTAAAAAACAATGTAGTATAAAGGCTTTTTATTTCGTTTTTCTGGTTTTCTCTTTTTTTCTTACTATCTTTTTCTCAGAAACAAGTCATCTGTTTTTATATCCTGCTGAAGTGGTGTCTGATCCCTACCATTTTTATACTTCTGAAAAATGCTCTCTCCCTTTGTTCTCTATCTAAAAAAGAAGGAAAGAAGTTTGTTCTCTATCTAAAGAAGAAGGAAAGAAGAGGAGAGATGAGAGAGAGAGAGAGAGAGAGAGAGAGAGAGAGAGAGAGAGAGAGAGAAAGGGAGGGGGGAAGGAAGCCCATGACTCAGTGAGAACTCTTCTTTTGTCTGTAACTGCAGAAGTTTTCTTTAGAAATTCATTAAACTTATTGTTGATATTTTTCTTGCTTTTTTTGCAGCTATATTTTCTTTCTGTACTCTGCCTGCATTTATTGTACCTCATTAGAAGGACATATCCATATTTAAATATTAGAATACTAGGTACTCTATAATGTCAGCTCCCATTTGGGATATTTTCTTTATTAGGTAGAAGGGACACTCCTTCTCAGCTTTTTTAATTTTTTTAAATTTGTTTTTATTGATTTTTACAGACAGGAAGGGAGAGGGACAGAGAGTTAGAAACATCAATGAGAGAGAAACATCGATCAACTGCCTCCTGCACAAGCTCTACTGGGAATGTGCCCACAACTAAGGCACATGCCCTTGACCGGATTTGAACCTGGGACCCTTAATTACACAGTCTGATGCTCTATCCACTGAGCCTAAGGAGCCAGGGCTCAGCTTTTTTCAAATCATCTTCATAAGAGGAATCATAAATTTTAAAACAGATTGTGCTAGATGCTTTGTACAATATAGTTTGTAGAGAAACAATAGTGAAACCTGGAGATCAAATATGAGGTTCTTAGAACAGTTCAGAAAAAAAAAAGAAAAAAAAAGTTGATTCTGTGGCCATGGTGGTAACAGTGATAATCAGATTTTTAATGTATTTAAAAGGCAATATTGACAGAGTTCACTGATGGATTCCATGCAGTGTATGAAAGACTAGAGTTAAGCATAGCTTCGCTATTTTTGACCAAAGATACTCAAAGAATAATATTGTCATTTGAAAAACATGGTAAATAATGATATAAAATCTCGGTTTGGAGGTGGGATTTAACATACACACAAAACATTGGTTTCAGATAAATTTATTTTCAGATATCAGAACTCTGAGTAGGGATGTTGGATAGTCAGTGTAATATGTGAATCATCTTCAAGGAGACTGATTAGTTTAAAAATTACATTGTGTTTATCCCATTGCATTTTGTACTCAACTTTAATGCAACCAGTGTTCCTATAAGTACCTACTATGCACAAGACGTAAGAGTAAATATGATAAGATTCTTGTTGCCCAGCAGGTCATAATCAAGAAAAACACATACAGATAGAGGTGGAGTTCAAATAAAAAACAAATTAATAGCTTCTTATCATTTTTAATTAAGTGCGATTGAAATATATGGCTATTGATTTCAGCTACAATTTTAATCAAGTATGAGTTAAAGAGTGTGGAGATTATGGTAATTTATTACTACATGAATAAGTATAGAAATTGTGGCAGTAAAGTATTTATATTGGAGGGACAAAAATTGAAGACTAATGATTGAGACTGAAATAATTTTTTATTGATGAAAAATAGTCATTTAAGAATAGGTCGCTGAACTGGACATGAAGGAATACGTCTTATAAATGACAAAAAAGAAGTGGCCATATTGTATGAGTTAACATATTGGAATCACCAAGAAAAATACACTCAGAAATAGGTTTAGACAGGGGTAGAACATTAAATAAAGCAGTGGGAGAGAGACAGTTTGAAAGACAATAAGCCACAGAGAGTTAAAACAGTGTAGGCACATAGTGTGTGCAACAAAAGTATATACACACCACATACATATATGCCTATAATTTACACATATCTAAGTCTATATACTCTATTTTACTGCTCCAGTATATTTACATATATGTGAAACAGTTTTTATATTAAAATAATGATAATAAATAAATTATATATACAACATGTATAAATATTTTTCCCCAGGAGGAGGTGTTGAAGTAGTGGTTTGGACTGACAAAGCAAAAACCTTTTTTTTTCTTTTCTAAATAGTAATAATATTAGAGAAAAGACATGAATGACCTAATTTTATAATTCTGGTTATTCCATTCCATAGAAAAACTTGCCAAGGTTATGTTTCCTGATCCTTATCCACATTGGTTGAAATAAGACTTATAAAGCGTGTTACCTAATATTTAAATTAAGTCTACCTCCTGGGAAGGAAAGACTACATCTTCATTCTTAGAAAACAGCAGCTATTAGAATGGCCAAAATCCAGAACACTGACAACACCAAATGCGGGTGAGGATGTGATGGAGTTCTTATTGCCCTCAATAAGTAGGAATGCAGAATGTCACAACGGTCTAGGAAGACTGTTGGCCTTTTCTTACAGAGCTAAACATACTCTGATCGTAAGACCCAGCTATAGCAATCTTTATTATTGACCCAAAGGAGCTGAAAGCTTATGTCCATGCAAAATCTGCTCACAGATGTTTGTAGCAGCTTTATTCATCATTGCTCAAACCTGGAAGCAACCAAGAGGTGAATGAATAAATAAACTATGTTACATTCAGACCAAGGAATATTATTCAACACTAAAAAGAAATGTGCTGTCAAGCTATGAAAAGACATGAAAGAAATTTAAATGCACATCACTAAGTAAAAGAAGCAATTTGAGAATGCTATATACTGTATGATTCCAACTATGTGATATTCTGGAAAAGGCGGAACAATGGGAAAAAGTAAAAAGATCATTAGTTACCAAAGGTTAAGTAAGAATGAGGGATGAATAGATGGAGCGCAGAAGAATTTTAGGGCAGCAAAAACTACTCTATGTGATACTATTAATGGTGAATATATGTCATTATATATTTGCTCCAAGACATTGAATTACAACACTATTTGTGAACCCTAGTATAAACTATGGATTTGAGGTGATCATAATGTGTCAATGTAGGTTTCTCAACTGTAACGCATGCACAGTGGAGGGTACTGATAGTGGTGGAGTTATGCATGAGTGGGGGCAAAGAGTATATGGGAAATCTCTGTACGTCCCACTAAAATTTTCTATGGCCCTAAAACTATTCTAATAAAGTTGGCTTGATACAAAAAGAAAACCCCACATTATTGGGTAGAGTATGAACATATAGTCCTTTGACAGTTCATACATAAAGTTAAATGGAACTAGACATTTATCACAGTGTGTGTGTGTGTGTGTGTGTTTAATTCTTATTGGGGGATATTTTTTCCATTGATTTTTAGACAGAGTGTGGAGGTTTTGGGCGGGGGGTTTGTAGGGGGGCGTGGAATCATCTACATGAGAGAAACACATCCATTGGTTGCTTTCCACACACTGACCAGGCCGGGGAACCAGCCTGCAATCAGGTAGCCACCTTTGAACATCTTTTAAAGCCAGAAGGTGTATATAGATACCTATTTCCTATTTCAAACCCTCCACCCTTCCATCCTTGGACTAATGCTCTAACCACTGAGAAACCATCCAGAGAAATAAGAGTTTTGTTTTATTTTCAGTAAATGAAAATGACAATAAAAAGTGACTTTTTTGTTCAATGGTTAGTCTTTGCCAAACACTCTTCAAATAAATTTACATGGATTAATTTAAATACATGTAATTTTTTATTTACATGTATTTAAATTAATGACAATAAAAAGTGACTTTTTTGTTCAATGTTTAGTCTTTACCAAACATTCTTCAAAGAAATTTACATGTATTAATATATTAAATCCACACACAAAAACTTATGAATGTACTTGCAGTATTTCCTGATTATTTAGATCAGGGAACTGAGGTCTAAAGAATTTATGCAGTTTTTCTAATGTCACATAGCTCCAAACTGGTAAATTCCAGTTTCAAATTCAAGCATTATAGATGTTGAGTTATTAACACTACTACTATTCATGTATGTAGTTACCACCTGAATCTTCCTTATTATGGTATTATGATTTTGCATTATTGCATCTGAAGAAATAGAACACTGTAGTGTGAAAACCAAGTATCCAAACTTATTTGTCTAAGTGAAGTAATGTTGGAAATCATTCAGAAAGACAATTTCTTTCATCCTTGCAGATAAGATTGAATGCCCTTTTGTTCCCATCAGGTTATACACTGGATGATATAACTGAAGTGATTATTTACCATAAAAAAAGTTATATGAGGTTTTTAGTACTTTGGTTTCCAAGGAAAGGAAATCTATTGACACTTTCTTCCATATGTTTTCAAAGATAGGAGACTTGAGTTTATATTTTTTAAAACCAGAAGATGTATGTAGATCCCTAGTTCCTATTTCTAAGCTATTCTCCATAGAAAACAGTTTTTTATGAGATATTAAAGTTTAAGAGATAGTTGGTTGGCTATGTTTGAAAAACCCTCTGTAGGTAAGGTTAAATAAATAACCCCTTCTCCCTCCCCCCAATATTTCACTCAGTGTCAAGGGGAACAAATCATGAAGTATTTCACAAACTTTACACCTAAGTTACAAATCTTGGAGTGTGTGTCTATATTTTTAGGATCACTGTTTAAAATCTGGCTCTCCTTGAAAATGTTAATGATTTAATTGACGTAGCTATGCTTATAATGACTCTACTTCAGTGAAAAAGCATGGTAGGGAAACTTTCAATGAAATAAAGCTAACAGTTACTAGTTAGTGTTGTTAAATGGAATAATGTAAGTGGACAATTACCCATTAACACCTGAGACTAAAGTATAAATAGAATCAATTTACAAACAGATATTTTATTCTCTCCAAAAGAATGATACACCATTTTCATTTGCAGAAATTGAAAACAGATCCATTTAGCTATAGAAATTTAATATGCAATATTAAAAGAGACATTTGACAGAAATGAGGAAAAGTTGGAATATCCATCATATTTCATATATTTGGGGGTGGGGGATGATTACTTCACAATACATTAAAAAATACATTATAAATGGATGAAGGAATTATTTTATAGTACCAAACATTATTTTTTGTGAATGTTTATAATATTAAGTACATAGAATGCCATCCTATCTAATAAAGAGGGAATATGTAAATTTACCATCACACCATTACAAAGATGGTGGCAGCCACAGCAGAGGCAGGGTTGCCATAACACAAAATGGCTGCACCCACAGTGGAGGCTGAGTTCTTGTAATGAGCCTTAACGAGCTATCAGCAGGGACCTGAGGCTATGTGGCGCTGAGCTGGGGCAGGAAACCTGGGGCTGTGCCTCCTGTCTAGTGGCGCTTGACAGGAGACTTAAAGGTACACCCCCTGCCTTGGCACCAGGTTGGGAGACCTCAGTGTGAACCCTCCACCCAGCAGGGCTTGATGGAAGACCTCAGGTCATGGGACCTGAGGCTGTGTCCCTGCCCTGGCACCAGGTGAGGGGACCTGAGGCCATGTTCCCCACCCCGGCATCAGGCCACATCTTGGGGACCTGAGGATGCATCTCCCACCCAGGGCTGGAGGACCTCAGGCCACACACCCCATCCTGGCACTGAGGGACCTGAGGCTGAGTCCCCACACCTGTGAGGGCTTGACAGAGGACCTCAAGGCATACCATATGTCCCTGTGCAAGACCAAGGGACCTCACACTGTGCTGCCCACCTGGTGGGGTTTGACAAGTTTGGGGCTGGCCAGGTCTGGATCTTGCCCAATGGGGGTGGGGTCAGCTGGGTCTGGTTCTTGTACAATTTTGAGGTGCATGCTGGTGGGCGGAGACTTGACTCTGGGTCCCATGGTGTGCCCCAGACTTTGACAGGAGGAAGATTTTCATATACATTTTACTAATTTTCTTTCATCTCTGACATTCTATTATAGAGAAAAGGCCAATATCAATATTAAAATATTTCCTCTAATTTTAATGTGCGTGAATTTTTTTAATGTAGTTTATTTTATTGATTTTGTACAGAGAGGAAGGGAGAGAGATAGAGAGTTAGAAACATCTATGAGAGAGAGTCATCGATCAGCTGCCTCTTGCACACCCTCTACTGGGGATATGCCCGCAACCAAGGTACATGCCCTTGACCAGAATCGAACCCGGGATCTTTCAGTCCCCAAGACGATGCTCTATCAAACAGGTTTCGGCAAATGTGCATAAATTTTGGGCACCAGACCACTAGTATTAAATAAATCAGTAAACACAAAAGCCAGAAATGCTAAAAATAAACACCACAAATACTGAGAAGTTACTCTGTAGATTAGTTACTATCTAGATTCTTTATTTGAATTATTTAATTTAAATTATCTAACCAGACCTCACAATCAACATAGGACCAGTTAGTATTATTCCCCTCTATTTAAATATTAATTATCCTAGCCAAGAGAGGTTTTATCTTTGTCTAACATTCTAATTGCCCAATTTTATAGCTAGTAAATGGCACAATCAGAACTTTAACCAATTTAATTTGGCTTCAGAAATGCAACAAAATACCAGATAACATTTTCTAATTGTCATAATTTTTTCCATCTTGTATTGTTCAGTGATCTCAAACAAAAGAAGGAGAGGCTATTCGCATATAAAGCTGTGACTACTGCAGTGTGATACTTATTTTTGAAGATATTCTGATACTAAAATGTAAAATATGGTTATCCCTTGATTCAGCCTTTGCACTTTTAAGTGTTTACCTCATTAGTCTCCTGCTGGACTTCCTTTTCCCCCCTTTGTTTTCATTACACATGAAAGAACTGTGATTGCAATTTTTGGTTTCTAATTGGGATTTTTGAAAACAGACTTTAACAAATATGAAGCAAGGGTTGGAACTGAATATAGGTCTTGCCTAGTCTATCCTTCTGTTTGGTAATTGGCACAATTAAGACCTGGAGAGGTTCAATATTTATTTCTAGACATAGAGCTAATTATTATGGAGACGGGAGTAGAAAATAATATGCTGTTGTCTGTCCCAGTAATGGAGCTTTCTATCCCACAGACATTTTGTTATTTGTATTATTCCTGCAGACATCATTTGTGTTATTCTGCAGATATTTTCATGTTATTCTGCAAATGTTTTGTTATTCGTGGAAGATAATCATAGAAATTGCATGTACCACAGTTTATGAAATCTTGGGTATTCTCAAAATCCTAGCTCTTCAAATTACATATGTGCCCAGTTATTCTACTGCAATGAACAGCTAGAAATAAAGACTTTTTGCCTCAGGAAGCTAACAGATTATGTGTGAATTTATTGTTTGAGTTATTTATAGACGCCTATTAAATATCCTTCATACCTTCTGCCAGTGATATTCATATTCAGAATAAACTATGTCATCGTTTAGTAATAGCAAGATTCACAAGAATGTTTTTGAAAGTTAGTATCATGATTATGTTTTAGAAATAATTTCCAATTGAATAATAGACTTCTCATTTTTCCTTTTAAGTACAGCAGAATAGTCTCTAAAATTTTTCCTAAAAATGGACATTACTCTGTTCCAAATTTTCTCCATTATATAATATGTTCTAATGGATGCCCTTTAACATACAATTGCATTCTGGGGCTGGTATTTCTAATAAATAGAAGAAATATAATTGGTGGGTCAAGTGGTCTAAATATTATATTTGTTACTCAAATAATCCAAAAAGTATTCTAGTTTAAACTTCCAAAGAGCGTGTATGGAATAACTGCTCCCCCATAATATTGCCAATTATTAATTATAAATTAGAATTACTACACACACACACACACACACACACACACACACATATATATATATATATATGTATTTAAATATTTAAAGTTTGGTTTCTCTTAATGGCATTTCACAAGTATTTTAATTTTAATGTTAGAGATTATTTGATACATTTGATACCTTTAACTTATGGGTCATTTGTATTAGTTCTTATATTAACTCACTTATGTCCGTAGTTAATGACAGTTCATACCCTATGGTTCCTTTTTATTCTATGGGACTGATTTCTTTCTTATTACTTTGAAAGAACTATGTATATAGTTCTGTTCTAATTTATTAATTATATATATATATATATATATATATATATATATATATATATTTGAAATAAATTCTTCCAGTCTTCTTTATTTTCCATATTGCCTTTTTCCATCTGAAGATTGATTAAGTGTCATGTAGTCAAATCCATCAATCTTTCTCTTTCTGTTTTCTTGATGGCTTGTCTTCTTGTTCATTGAGGTAAAAATAGTATTATAATATAAAATATAATATCATAATATATTTTTATCTTTAGCTATAAATATGTATATCTATACATTTATAATATATGAGTGTGTGTATGAAGATCTTTCACTCATCTGGAACTATTTTTTATATATAAGAAAATATTTTTTTTTTCACAAATTGATGGCCATTATTTCAATGTAATTAGAAATATTGCTCAATAATCATCTACAGTACATGTAAATCCCCGTATATACATGGAAATTCTATTTAGTCTTTCTCTTAGCTTGTTTCATGATATGAATTGGAAGCAGGCCCTTTACAAATAAAGCTTCCACTCAAAAAGTCTGCATGGGTTCTGTAACCTGCTTCCTACTGGTGTAGGTTTAGGGGGTTCAGAGTATAGGTTAAATCATCACAACATTCTATGGCAGTAAATTTCCTGCTAATACTTCAAACTATTGAGTCTTGGTTTTTATTTGTTTGTTTGTTTTTATACTTCTAGTATACCTTCAATAATTTTATTTATTTACTGGAGACCAATGCACGAAATAATACAAGAGAAGGCCTTCCTCCCCCCGGCTGCTGGCATTGGCTTCCCTCCGGTCCTCAGAAGACACCTGGGGCCTGGGCTTCTCTCTGGCTGCTGACAGGCATTTGGGACCTAGCCCAGCTTCATCTGAAAGGTCATCTGGAAAGATGTCTGGTCTAATTAGCATATTAAGCTTTTATTATTATTTATTCCCAGTTTTCTTGAGTATAATTGACATATAACGTTGGATAAATGTAATGTGTACAAATATTGATCACAGATTTAACCCACAGAAAGTAAAGCTCCTGTTTTCAAAACTATATACCTTTTCATTTTTCTGCAATAGGCTAATTCTTCCCTGATATTCTCTCTCTTTTCATTGGAGATTTGGATGTAGCCACACTATCTGTACATTCTGTTTGGTGAGATAACCTCATCCAGATCTATGATTCAAGAGTCATTTGTCTGGACTTCCAAAGATTTGCCAAGGCATGGCTGGGGCTTTTATTTTTTAGTATGCATAATTCTTTCTCTTCCTGTCATATAGTTAACTGGATACCAATTGCTTTGTCGATGTTTTTAAAATTAAAAGTTGATAAAATAACATTGCAGAAACATCCTATTGTCATTAATTAGAATGGTGAGGTAAACAAGCATACGCTATTTATTGTCCAACACTGCTATGTACACAGGGAAATAATTACATCATTTACAGAAAAAACATGCCATATCCTTACCAGTTAACAAAATTACAATTTCATATGGTAAATCCATTTAAGATTTTTACCTCTAACCCCCTTATTTTAGATATGATTTTGAAACCTTGAGGTATTAGCCAGTAAATCCTAAATCAGGTAGTGATCATGGCATAATTGGCCTAATGCCAGGTCGTTGCATCCTTAAGGAAGTCTGTGTTCCACTTTTGTTTCCTGCCTTACACTTTTGAATTAACTTCCTACAAGCAGGTAGTTTGAGCTATGGGAATTTCTATTTTCTGTTCAGCCCAATGACTGAAGCAAAACCCAAGAATGAACCTTAGATTCCTGAGTAATATGTAAACAACATACATCTTGTCCTTGGCAATCCACATTGGATTACACTGTTTATAATTAAACTATTCCCATACCAAGAATCACATCTCCAAGGATACTATGTTCTTTTCAAGACAGAAACATTGATTCTTGATTAGAGAGAACTACTCACCAGCTTTGTTGTCTACATCCTCTGCCAACACTTAAAACCACTTGATGTTAAATAAGTTTGTGAAAATATTAAATACCACAAAAGAATAAAAATTACAATTATGAAATAAAAGAATGGAGAAAATACAAGTGCTGTTGCAATTGAATAGTATTTTGAAGTTGCTTTTCAAAGAGAATTAGTCACGGAATGCTACAATTCACAGCATAAAATAAAGTCTTTGGTATCATACACACAATTATTTTTTTCCTTTAGAATTCTCATTGTATTACACTCTGTCATTATGTTCTTTTGAAATATTTAAAAAGGATTTGCATAACTGGGGGAAAATGGTTTTAATTACTATCTCTCAGATAAGAGATTTCTACTCTGTTAAAACAAATAAGTTTAGGTCAAAATGCATAATATAGCTTATTTTAGTTATCTTTTATAAATATAGAATTATGCTAGTATTTCACAGAATTATGCATGGTAAAAAATTCTTCCTTTTTAAAATTTAAGTGAGCTACAGGAGGGAGGAGAGAGAGAGAGAGAGAGAGAGAGAGAGAGAGAGAGAGAGAGAGAGAGAGAGAGAGAGAGAGGAAAACACTTACAACTAATTTGGTATCTTTTACTGTTTTCAAATACACATATCAAATGTCCTCTCAATGGAATATCACAAAAACAGTATTTCCTCAAAATCAGAATTAACTGGTTTACTTATGGCTTTAATAACATAATCAATTATGAAATAAATTGAAAATATATAAGACTTGGTAAAAATAGGTTTACAGTTGTAATACAAACAAATAATGCAATAATTCATACATAATAAATCATAATACAATAATAATACAAGAATAAACTCTGTGCTTTGTGTATTCACAACTGTAAAACGATCTTTGCTTACCCCTGTATTATGTGAATATATTTCTTAACATCATTAATAAAAATAAAAAAGCAAATCAAATAGATACATCACTTCATATTTTGACCAAAAGGTAAGCAAGTAGTTAAAAGATACCCTAGTCAATGTTGCAATAAGAAGCCCCTTCCATCAAATTTGTATTCACTGAATACATTCTCAGTGAAGGAAGAAATGGACTCGACCCTAAAATATTTGGGTGGTTTTTAAGACTAATAATTTTCAGGCATTAAATAATTACAGCTGAAATTGTAATATTTACATCTGGTAGTGTAAGGTTCAGGCGCTATCCACAGCTTTACAGAAATCCAATGTACTTCTTCCAACACCTCCAGCACATGGTTCACATGTCAATCAACTGTCATCAGAGATAAAGAACACATTTACAAAGGCCCCACTGAACGCTGTTGGTGCCCACAGAGGCATAACTAGAAAGAGCCTTAGAAACCATCTGTTTACACCAATGAACTGGACTGGAAGCCCTAACCGCAGTTCCAGTGTCTGTCCTTTAGTATTCAAAATTTATTAAAAAAGTGAAAAATGGAATACATTCCTCCGCTGCACCTGATAGATATGTCGCACTCAGTTTTAGTTTCCAGGTAGAAACACAGACATTTTCATTAAAACCCCCAAATCAGCCACTAACTGTCCATCCATATGGCAGCATTTAACAGAACTGAATTCATTCTCATTAACAGAAAAGATCCTGGCTCTAAGCTTTAAAGTTAGTCATATGACTGTGTACACACCTTAAAAAGTGTTTACAAAAACGTAAGTGATGATGTTGTAGTTCGACAGACATGAGCAGAGCAAGGTCCATGGACTAGGTATAAGAAGTCACCAGGGTGGAAAGCCCCAGGCTCCTAGATATGGACAATCAATTGCAGGGCGGGACCTCACCTCAGGGTGATTTTCCCTCCCCTAGCATAATGCTGGTCAGGAGGTTTGGACCCCTGATCTTTCCTTCCTAGAGATAACATCTGGGCTCAGTTGTATTTCAGCTCCAGGCCCAGATAAGGAACAAAACCAGCCCTGGCTGATGTCAGGACCAGATGCATTGAAGTATGACCCCTTGCCTGGTGCTGGCCAGTCCATCAGTGGAGACCACAACCCTGAATGGACACACCTGGAAAGGTACAGAATATTCTATTGAGATCTCCCTCTGGGACCTCCCCTAAAATCTCCATCCTTAGAACCCTTGGCCCTTGCAGCCACTGCGGCTTTGTCTGGAAGATGTCCACTCTATCCAGTCTAATTAGCACATTACCCTCTTATTAGTATAGCTATATTATACTCTCTTATTTCTCCACTAAATAGCATGACTTAGAGCAAAAGCCAACATATGCCCTCCTCGCCCTGTTGATTTAAAATATTATACTAGCTGTGATAACCAGTTACTACACTCACAATAAATGCGTTCTGCTCCCACGCAAAATGGGTAGATGATTGTGTCAGAGTGTAGTAATAATAATTTTATAAAATATGTCAATAAACAAGTCAACAGAAACTTAAAGTGTAGACATTTTAGCAATTTTATATTTAGGTGTATTTCAATGCTGATAATACTTGAAATGGATTGGCAAGCAGGTAGAAAGAAATATGAACCATGGCAGAAAAACTTGTAGGTGAGGCATATAATACTATTTTTTAAAATGATAAACCTTGCCTAAGGGTCTATGTCATTAATGTCTAATATATTTTCTTTTGAAATCACCATTTGCATGATTTCCATTTTATACTCTTTTAAATTATTTAAAAATTAATGAGATAACATAATTTATTGCTAATACCTTTAAAATTATCATTAAATGTAAAAACTGAGTTGTAAACCATTTGAAGAGGGCATGTAGATCTTCTCTATAAATTTCAATATACAAAGTACAGAAATGAACCTTCAAAATGTAGGACAAGGAGACTCAACTAAAATATAGAAAATTATCAAGGGAGAAATTTTTCATTTAGAAAATCGAAGCCAAACCCTATAATACAAGCATTTTAAATTTTAAATATAATTTTAATGGACTTATCATAGAATTGATTTAAATGTGTTAAAACATATACATTTCATAATGTAAAGAGCTTTCTAACACTTAAGTAGATATAAATAAAGAACAGATCACTTTAATCTTTTTGAAAATTTTATAATTTTAACCCTGATATCTTTTTAATAATAATAATAATAATATCTGAGTTTAATAAATAAAACCAATCCCCAAGATTTGTACATAGACACATATTTTGTGTGAATGTTAATACTCTTTTACTGTTTTATGTATTGAATATTTCTTTATCTTTAGTTTCCTTTAGAATGCAGCTAGAAAATCACAAATAGCTAAAATCATGTAAAGCATGTAATATATTAATACCAGTATATTGATAAAACCAGGATTCATTTTCTCTGTATTCAGAAATAAGCTTGCCATACACTGAATCGTGAAGAAAAAAAAAAAGTCAAACATGGAGGAAGAAATATAACTAAATTCCTGAATGATAAGAAGAGTGTAGACTTCACTTTCCTTGGACCAGTGTCTGCTCTAATGATCTTACCTTATAGTTAGTTTATGCCCATCATGTTGAGAAGAGAAACCTGCATTCTTACTGACACTGAAAAAATATGATTAATTAGTTAAGTTCTTAATTGCAAACTTAACACTTTACTTGACAAAAATTTAACTCTTTTCAGAATAAAGCAATTCATTTTTAAAAAGTGCCCATGGAGAAGCTCAGAGGAACAACTAATATAAGATCTTTTACTATTATTTGCACTTATCTCCATGTTTAAAAGAATTCTAAAGGAAACCTTCATTCAAAATGGAGAATTTGTGAATAAGAATTATGTCTTTGGTTCAAAGAGAAAAAGATCCCAGACAATTTGAGTATAATTTCTCTATTTTTACCAGTTAGTCATTTTCACAAGGCTTTCTTGTACATGCATTTTTTATCGCACAGCTGGCAACAATCATTCAACGTACTACTTTAAAGGATGCACTGTAACATGTGCTCACAGTATGTGATGACCCCATGTGCTGTCCATGTAATTAAGCTTATGCCTGGCATTCATCATTTCTAGGTTCCTCTCCTTCACCATTCCTATAAATTCACCACTTCCAGCTTTATCTGCAAGTACCTGTCCCATCAGCATGCTTCTCTGCAAAATCACTCCCAAACCCAAGCTCAGAGCACTACTATCTCTTGACAAGTTTGTCTCAATAGTATTTGTAGCCATCTCATCTTCATATGCTCTCTTCTACCTCTCCTCCAATTTTTCCTTCACGTTGCAGCCAATGCAATCTTTTCAAAACTCAAATCTGATAATGTCTCCTTCTCTTTTCCATATGCCACACTAAAGAACTGACAAGCATGGTGACTGTGCTTGTCATGAGATCAATTTCCATTCATCAGTCATAAGGCCCTGGACTGAAGCCTTAAAAAGGCATGCCAGATTGATAAAAATAATTTAAAGGAATGAAATAGTGGTGCACGAGAACTTAAGTGAGGATGAACATTTAGTTGGCTCTATCTCGGTAAGACAGACTCATATTGACATATGAGTAACATTTTAAAATAGAAAGCAAATATTTTGTAAATGCCCTCAAATAATGTGCATGTCACAAGTTGGCTGCACACACTAAATTCTCTATTTTATATAAATTAGCCTCCAGATACCACCACCTCCACCGAAATCAGAAATCAATACTTTTCCTTCTAGCATATTGATACTATCCTTTACAATGACAATTCTCTCAATGCCTTTGGAAAATGGAGTAACTAAATGTCTCATCAGTTACTGCATCCATCTCAAAGCCCCGGACACTGGGTGTTGTTCACTCGTTTATATGTTGACTATATTAACTTGTATTCTGTAATTTAAAAAGAAAATTGTAATTTTTGCTATGACCTACAATGCTTAAATAAAATTATAAAAAATTTAGAGAAGAAATATTAAAATGTATATGTAACACATTTATTATAAAACAGAGAACCACAGGTAACATAGATTATTTTGTTTTATAGTTTTGGGTATATAAATTGGGTTGTATTCATCTCACACACAAGCACGCATGCACGCACGCGATAAAGGACAATCATAAAGGTAGATCCTCCAGTTCTCCCTTGTTTTTGCAAATAATCAGGAGGACATCTACTACCCATTTTCTATTTCCTTCTCATTTGGGGAATACTTCTATTGAGATTCTTTATCTGGGGATAATCGAACATACAGTCTTGAGAGATCTGCAAACTTGGTGATGCTCTTTGACTCCAGACCTCCAAAGCCTTTTATTGCCAGATATGGTAAAGGTAAGAGGAGCCCCCGGGATTCAAGAGTCCTCTTTGCCCTTTTTGTGAGGAGGTGATATTCTTTCCCCTTCATAGTGAAAAATCAAATACTCCTGGTCACATAATATTATCTTTTGTTGCCTGTTCTACCATAGAATTGGGAAATTGAAGTGACTAGGGGCAGCTTCAACTCTGAATTCAGTGGAAGTGATGTGCTATTCTTTTTTTCTTTTTTTTCTTTTCTTTTCTTTTTTTTTTTTTTTTTAATATTTTAATGTTTTTTTACAGAGAGAAAGGGAGAGGGAGAGACAGTTAGACACATTGATGATAGAGAAACATTGACCAGCTGCCTCTTGCACACCTCCCACTGGGGATGTGCCCGCTACCAAGGTACATGCCCTTGACCAGAATGGAACCTGGGACCTCCCAGTCCACAGGCCAACACTCTATCCACTGAGCCAAACCGGTTAGGGCATGATGTGCCATTCTTATTCAAATCCCAAATTACCAGCATTTGTTGTTTCATTTGCATTACCAGGTTTTTATTGATCTTTTTTCCCCTCTGGGTTTTTTATGTTCTATCTTTTATCCATTTATCCATAAAAATAAATGTTTCAGGAAAGAATAATAAAAATATTGAACATTGATTTAGCACCATATATGTGCTGGTGACTTTTCTAAATGTAAAATATTAACTCATTTTAACTTCTAAATGATTCTGTAAAATAGGTAGTCTTACTACCCTAATTTTACATTGAGCCAATAGAAGTATACAGAGGTTATTACCTGCCATAAATTAATAAATCATAGTGGCAGGCTGATATTAGAATACAGGCAGAAACATAATGCTGTGCTTTAATTTTAATCATAAAAACACTTCTGATTTTGACTGCTCAAGGATGCCCTATTTTGTTCTGGATAACATCCAAACACCTTAACATGACTTACAAAGATGCTTCTCCAATCATATATCTTAGTATTCTCCACATACTATACTACAGAAATACTGAAAATATTGTTATTTTCCTGAAATTTCCAAGTTTGGTTTGATTTTGAGTCTTTACATAGTTGTTTCTCCTTTCCTAGGACTAATTCTTTTATATAAAGGAATTATTAGCTTAATAGCTTACTTGAAGAAGTAACCAGCCTCAGATATATGATGTAAATTATGTTATTAAAATGTTTGATGTATAACCTACTGTAGTACTCACCAAATTCTGCTGGAATTATATGTTTGCCTCTTCATAAAGTTGTAAGGTTTATGAATGTCTCTAACTAGGCACAGAGTAGGTAATAAATATAGGTTAATTGAATAAATCAATGAGCAAATGGGTAAATAAGATAATTTATCTAATTTATTTACTATTATATTATATATAAGATACATTGCATAGAAAATATAGTATGATTTGCAGTATATTTCTATTATGTTTATGCAAAAATATAAGTAATTACATTTGTAAATGTGACTCATTGTTTACAACTCTAATTATATCAGAAGTTATAAAGTGAACACAATTCAGTGGGTGGCATGGTTAACGAGAAATCCTAGTTCTCAATCCTACTAATGTAGGTTTTTATATTTTGTTTTATAAGAATTTTATGAGCTTTGTATGCATATAGAATTGTGCTGGTGTCAGGATGGATTGAAAATATAAATCACAGTATTTTTTTAGGGTCTGTCTGATAGGCCATGATTCAATGAAAATATAAAATATAGAGTCACATGAATTGCATCTAATGAGGATTATAGAAGATAAATGCCAGTAAGCTCCTGAGAACTGGTAGAAAGACCTGCAGAGAATAGAAATGCCTTCACAGAGAGATGAATTTGGGGGCAATTGTGGACTAGAAGAATGTACGTAGGTAATGAGGAGATACTAGGACACACAAAGCATGAGGAACATGTAAGTCTATCAAGACTTTTAAATATTCTGCACAAGATGGAGTATCTGTATACCAGAAACAAATACAGGCAGACATGATATAGATTAGACAGGAAAAAGAAGTACAGTCTATAAGGCAATGGAGTCATTCAGTAACCACTCAAAAGCTTTCTGATTTTCTCACCACAAATCAAATCATTCCACCTTGCATCATATTTCTCATTATTAACTGAAAACAGTCACAAAATCCATAGTAACAGTCGGCTACAATAATGTCTTTTCTAATATATCAGGCAGCTTTTGACTTTTTCATCACAGATAAGAATAGAGGGCCAACTGAGACAATTCTTTCAAATATTTATGGTACCATTGCAGGAAAAGGGATAACGGAGTACAGCTGATCCTTGAACAAAGGGGGAGGGGTGGAGCACTGATCCCCGGACACTCAAAAATCTATGTATAACTTTTGACTCCCCCCAAACTTAACTATTAGTAGCCTTACAAATCATACAAATAGTTGATTAACATATGTTTTGTGTGTTTTATGTATTAAATTCTATATTCTTAAAATAAAATAAGCTAGCAAGAAGATTATGTTATTAACAAAAAAAGTAAGATTGCTGACCAGTGTAGCTTGGTGGTTAGAGCATTGGCTCGAGTATCGAAGCATCACAGGTTTGATTACAAATCAAGGGAATGTGCCTAGTCTGCACATTTGATCCTTGGCTCAGCCTGGGTTGAGTGGAGGAGGCAACTAATGGATGTCATTCTCTCACATCAATGTTTCTCTCTCTCTCTGTCTTTGCCACTCTTCCTTTCTCCTTCTTTTCCTCCCTTCTATATACTCTCCCTAAAAATCAATGGGAATATCATTGGGTTTAATACACACACAAAAAATTGAAAGACAAACATAAGAAACAGAAAATACATTTACATTCATGTTAAGTGGACCTGCATACTTCAAATCTGTGTTGTTCAAAAACCAACTGCATTATGTCCACAAAAATGTTTCACAGGACATCAGTTAACTTAGATCTATTTTCAAGTGCATGAGAATTAATTAATTAAACTATTTGCCATTTCTAACTTAGGAAGATCCAGGACACCTCTAGGCTAGAAATCCAACTTTGATCAACTGCACTGCTTCTCTTCTATTTTATATCTTTTGAAAGCATAGATCTGCTAATTCTTTTCATGCTCTCTGTTCTTCAGACTCCATTTTTCCAAAAAGTACTTAACTTAAAACAAATGGAGACATCTGTTTAAGTGAAACCATTCTCTATCCCCATAAGTGAATAATAAATGTTTCTTAGAAAACTTTTAAAGTAAGTAAACGTAAAATACTGTTCCATTATATAATTTAAAATAAAAACATTTTTTATTCATTTGGCCAATTACTCTAAGCTTTTCCAGGTAAACTTTTGCTTTTCTTGGAAAAATATTTTTTATATGTTACTAACATTCTTGATAGTATTTGCTAGAAGGAATAATTTTAAAGCAGATTCTTTGTTAGCTTTTGTACGTGTCTCAAAAATCATGTGATTGAAATCAATACCAGTAGAATAAATAGAATGTAAACACTTTATATTTTTTATATAGCAGCTAATCAAGATCCTTTTTGTTGTTCCAAACATATATACTCAAACAAAAATAAATTAAGTGTGTTTGCTGACCTTACTTTCCACCCAAGATTTCCACAGCTGGGTTCCTAATACAAAATACAAAGTATCAATAACAGCCTTAGTGGCTTTTAATAAAAAATGAAGAACTGCCCTAACCGGTTTGGCTCAGTGAGAGCATTGGCCTGCAGACTGAAGGGACCCAGGTTTGGTTGCCGGCAAGTCCCCAGTAGGAGGTGTGCAAGAGGCAGCTTATCTATGTTTCTCTTTCATCAATGTTTCCAACTCTCTATCCCTTTCCCTACCCCTCTGTAAAAAAATCAATAAAATTTATTTAAAAAAAATAAATAAAAACGAAGAACTAAACTCATGCCTCAACTCCTTTTAGTGATTGCATTTTATTTTCTGAAAGAGATACAAAGGGAAGTAATTCGCAGGAGCAAGAAGCAGCGGAAGTGAGCAATAGGGGAAGATCTTCCATGCATTTCTAGGAAAGTGCAGGCAGATGATAGAAGGTTAGCAAATGGCTTGGATGGAGTAAACTCCAGGTGCAGCCGAGATGGAAGCCCCTACAGTCTGGGAGGAAACCAAGTCACAGATGATAAGGTTTAGTGGGAGGCAGAAAGCAAATTATCTAGATGGATGGGGAAATAATTTTTCATCACAAACATTTCCTTAAGTTTAGTGTATAAAGGTAAAACTAGTCATTTATTATCCAAAAGAAGTTTATCTTTGTGATTTGACTATATGAGATCTATGAAAGGTTAAATATAAAAATGTTGATTGAAAAGAATAATAATGTTGAATTTGCATTAGCCAGCAACAAGCCATATTAAAGCTATCATAATTAAATAAGTTTCAGACTCTCTCAGAAATGGTCAGATCACTGGAACAAAGTATAAAGCAAAATATAAAGCAAGATGCTCACCTATGTAAAGTAGTATAATACATGATAAAGTTTATTTCCTTGAAAGATTCAATCACAAAATTCTAAATACATATAAATACATCCACATGTGTTTACACCTTTCTTATTGTCTATGTAGACGACCAGACTTCAGTTTGTTGACTTCATCTGCCTATTTCTGAAAGTGGCTAACTACATACAATCACTGAGATTATCTATTTTCTTTTTATATTTAATAGTTTCATCATAATGACTTTAAGGTACATAGAGATTTTTGTTGTTAATCTTATTAGATTGTAGACTAGTTTATTAAAGTGTCATTGTTATTATGTAATTTTGTTTTTTTATAGATTCTTCTTTTAGTGATATTAAAATTTGCCTAAATATCTTTGTTCACAGCTATTATTAACAATTATTTGCCCATTTTTCATTCTTCTGTTTGTATATTTTAGGGGGAAAAAAGGAAAATTATTCACTCACACATTATAATTTTTTTCATTTTTGGAATTCTTAATTATAGTTATTCTAAATTTCCCAACTGAATCATCTTCAATTACTAAGCCTAATTATTTGGTAATGTATTTACTTGTTTTCCTCATCTTTCTTATAGTTATATCTTCTCCTTTCTTAGATTTATTTATGTAATTTTTAAGGAAGGTATATGAGGTATGTGTACTTTATTAATCTTCACATATTGAGAATATATTTCTGTTGCCTAATTCTTTTTTAAAAAATATATTTTATTGATTTTTTACAGAGAAGAAGGGAGAGAGATAGAGAGCTAGAAACATCGATGAGAGAGAAACATCAACCAGCTGCCTCTTGCACACCCGCTATGGGGGATGTGCCCGCAACCAACGTACATGCCCTTGACCGGAATCGAACCTGGGACCTTTCAGTCTGCAGACCGAAGCTCTACCGCTGAGCCAAACCGGTTTTGGCATCTTTTGCCTAATTCTTAATCATAGGTTTGACCAACAATGGGATGCTAAATTCAATATTTTTCTTAAAATTTGGGGGCAGTGATCCACTGCTTTCAATAACCTGAATTTCAAAGAAAGGGTCTGAAAATGGCCACAACTTGATTTCTTTGTAAATATATTCGCTGTTTTCTCAAGTTTTAGGACACCAAATACTTCTATTTATCTTTAGACTTCAATATTTATTTTATATGTATTAAAGTCTCTCACAGTACTAACATTGACAAACAAGTTGGTCACTTTCCTTAATTTATTCATAACTTTTTATATATTTTCTTCAATTATGCTTTTGTATTTATGCATGTGTGCTATGTTCTCTCTCATTGAATTTCCTAATAACTAATAAATGGATATGAGTATTGAATCATTAAATCAATTTTGAATTTTCAACTTCTTCATAATTTTAATCTTTATGTTGTATTGCACTATATTTTGAGAAACCTCCTCAGCTTTTTTTATATAATGAATATGCTATTTTATTCTTATATTTGTTTAATCTCTACCGTAAATACCATTAACAATTACTTAATTAACTTACTTTCAAACAGAGTTAGTTCTTCCTTCTCTCTCTCCCTCTTTAACTCTGTCTCTCTGTCTCACTCTGCCTCTTTCTCTCTCTATATAGTATATATCATACAAAACACACAGGTAGTTAAGTTTCAAATATGCAGAATCACTTGCTTTTTGGTTATTGTTTTTTTTTTTTTAAGGCTCCTAATTTGAAGCTGATCACTATTTTTTTTTAAATATACTCTCCTATTTGTTGCCTTGAATATGGGTTATTTCTTCTTCAATTAGCAGGCTGAAGATAATGAAAAGCTGTGTAATACTTGTTTCTTGGATATTATACATATATGCATACATACATATTGAATTAAGACTGTTCATGAGTAAAATGAAAGTCGGGGTGCAGGTGCTAACTATGGGAGCCCCCACCATCCCAGTGAGTAAAGAGGTTAAATGGGGCTGTTTTCCATCTGTGGGAAGAGGACAGACTGTCTCTTTTTCTGAAGTGTCTTCCAGCCAGATCTTTAAAATCCCTGTGCTTGCATCATAAGACACCTACCCACTAAGTGCACAAACGGAAAGATGCAGCTCAATGAGTTACCACAACATGCATATCTTTGCAGCCATTGCTGGTGGGAGAATACCGTCAGCACCCCAGAAGTGCCTCCTTGTGCCCTCTCTAAAATGCACTCCACTCTGTCCAATTCAAGGTAATTACTATATTGACATTATATCTTTATTAATTTATATTAATTTCAAAGAACAGACCGTAATGCTGGCTCTGAAAATAGCAGCATCCAGAATGGGGATCTCAAGAATGAAATGTCTGTTCAGGTTGCGACAGCCTTGAACTTTGGAAATACATGGAACAAGGACCCAGGGTTTGGAGCCAGAACCCAGTCGCTGCCCATCTCCTCTGGTTCCTGCAAGACCACAGGTTTGGACCACACATGTGCTATTCACCCCCTGTTCCTGGCTTCTGGTGGTCCCTCCAGCAATTGGGCCAGAAGGCACTCTTGCACCTGAGGGGACTCTGGGGGAAGGGGCCCTCACACTGACCCTGATTGGTTGGCAGGGGGGGTGGGCAGTGGTCAGGTAGTCTACAAGCACTGGGGATGCGAGCAGAACTGCTTACAGGTGAGTCTGGGAGGAGCTGCCCTTTGGTACCAGGCACCCAGGTGTTTATCATTCTCAAATTAAATCACACACACACACACACACACACACACATCCCTAACCATCTAAACATCAGTATTTAAGTTTGTTCTTGAAAATCAATACAAACAAAATAAGTGTGTATTATTGTATGTATATCATCTTACACTCAATATTATGTTTGAGATTCATCATGTTATTCCATGTGGCATCTTGCATCATTTAGTTTCTTTTCATTGCTATTTAGTAATTCATTTTATGAATATAGCACCAGGTATTGTGGGTTGTTTTTAGTTTTGGGGCCATAATGAACTGAACTATATTGATTATGTCTCCAGGAAAAGCTTTATTTCCATTGACGAAGCTGAAAATCACTTGCAGATACTGACATGTTTTCTCTCATCTATCTAAAAGTTTCTGATGGTTTATCATCATTATATAATGTAAAAATTTTCTGGATTTTATCTAGGGCCTAAACTCACAAGCTATGGGAATTGAAGGCAGTATTCCCAAATTGTGTAATTAGTTATCCTGCTGGCTCCTCCATAGACTTCCCTCAACCTCTGGTTTCTGAAGCATGGAAACTCTGGAAAAGCTGTAAAATAACAAGAACTGAACTTAAATGCTCTAACTTAGTCTGTATTTGGACACCTCTGTCCTAAAATAAACTATAAAGGAGCCCATATCAAGGAAGTTTTGAATCTCCTCGTTCCTTTAATCACACATGGATCTGGTAATGTGGGCTGTTTTCTTGGGAAAACTCACCGTGGTGAATGCTATATGGAACTGCAATTTTCTTCACTGATTAACTAAATAATTTCTTTGGTATTGGGAAATGTCTCAAGTGTTCTTCTTTAGTAATATCCTTCCAAGTGTCCCAATAATGCTATGGGTTTATTTTTATATCAATAACCATTTATCAGGCAATTGAAGAGCTAAATAACTCTCAGAGTATTTAAAAGTATAATTCAGGACTTTAACGAGTGAAGAGACAAAGGAAGGAAAGTAAAAGTAGTAGCAGCAAAATAGTCACAGAAATATTCTGAAACTACTAAATAGTTTATATATTAACATCTAAAAGGATAAGTGAGTTGAGGTAAAACTTAATATCACATGCCCACTGAGAAATATCCAGAATGAGGTATATTGTTGAATGGCTCAGAATCTATTCCACACTCCCCCCAGTGTTCCACTTCACTGAAGAAATAAGACACACACACACACACACACACACACACACACACACACCCAAAAAAAAACCCAAAAAACCAAAAACCCCAAAAAACTCACAGGCATTTTTCCAAAGAATATAACAACTAGGAAACTAGAGTTTGAGATGTTATTCTGCTTCTCTTCTCTGATACAGTTGAGGATGCAGTGGGTAGTCCTGGGTGTCAAAAGTAGGACACACACTTCCTTCCTGGATGGAAGTAATCACCTGTGATAATGCAGCTTCCTGATGTCTGGGTCACAGATAAATTGTTGTGTCCCCGCCCTGGCTGGCTGACTCAGTTGGTAGGAGTATCAATTTTATTATGCAGTAAAACTTAAAAAAATGAAATTGTAATATCATAACTTAGATTAGATGTATGATTAGAGGACCAAGGAGCTTCAAAACTTCCTTAATATGGCCTCTTTTATAGTTTATTTTAGGACAGAGGTGTCCAAATACAGACTAAGTTAGATCATTTAAATTATTCAGTTCTTATAATCTTACAAACTTTCCAGAAATCCAGTTTCAGGCATTACTTGTGAATAACTGAGAGCCTAAAAACTGCAATAGTGATGCTTTGGAGCATTTATATGATTTCAAGTTTACTTGAATTCCAAAGTTCAAGAGTCTTTTTATCTGGAGAAGTAATCCATTCTCCACTATCTGATGAAGCCATTTATTTTTATTTTCATTTTTTAGAAATAATGATACAATCTGAGGATGTGATTACATATTTCTTCTTATACCCTACGCCTTGCAATTTTTCTTGCCATCAGATCTATAAATAGCAAATCAAATGACTCATTAATTAAATATAATATAAAAATACCTATAGGCTAAAAGGACTATATCGTTCTGATAAATTTAATGCCCAAAAGGAATAGATATGCAAAATGCTTTCAGTCTTTTACTTTCAATACTTTTTTTTGTTTCAATTACACTTTGAATCAGGACAAATTTGTTACCATAGAGTATTGATCAGGTTTATTGCATCTTGTGTTCCAGGCCAATCTGCTAGGAATGATTCTATTTGCTTGCTCAGTTCATAAATGACAACCTAGATTTAACAGTGATTGACATTAAAATAAGAAGAGATAATAGGAATCAAAGTCTAATGTAGAGAAAGGAATCCACAGCCTTGAGGGGATAGGGGAGTTAGCTTAATTTATCCTTTGGACTCAGATCTCAACTGAGTCCCATAAAGGTCATAGAGGACAATTCATTCATGAAGCTTTGTCAACTAACTATGAAAGGGGTGAGTATTAAACTGAAATAGGCTTCCCAATTTCTCCATGGAGAATGTTATCCTAGACTGAGTTTCAAAGATTAATAACCAGGATTTTACCAGTTATCATAAAAATCAGCAGGTTCCTTGGGTCAGACTGATTTGATCCAAGCAATCACTAGTGGCTGTTAATTAATCTTTGTGCTCCTAGGTTAGAATATATATAGAAATATGTTAACATCTCATTTAAATTGTATAATTGGTAACAACAGTAAAATAGGTTCTATTGTTTGGTGAAGAGATGCATTCATGATCTTTCATTTAGTTCACAGCATGGTTCAGTTCACAGGCCTAGATACATTCAAATGAAGGAGGAACTTGATAGTAATTAGGAAGGACTCTGCAAAACCCCAGAAGTAAATCTTTCTAGCATGCTTCAGGGTGACCCAAGGTTGTTTACAAGGAAACTGCTCTAGGAGAAAATAAAATTCCCAAGTCTTCTGAGAATTACTGGACACTCTTTGGGGGAGATTCAAATATATTTTTAGTCCATCAGTTATTGTAAGAAGTTATAGGTGTTGAATAATAAATGGATTTTTATTTGGGTTTCCAGTGTGTGCTTGACCAACCTCTAGTTATTTTCTTCAAAACTAAATATTCAACCATTATGAAAATAAAACCCACTAGATTTCTATATTTCTTATGCATGTATATATACAGTTATAATTTGATAAATACAATATGTTGTGCTGCATGCTAGCCTTTCAAGCAGAGAGTTAGACTCATTCAATTGATCCTTGGTTAAGTGAAATTCAATATTTCTACCTATTTAAATTTTTGGATTCTTTCTTCAACATTTTATGTAGGAAGTTCTGGCATATCAACTTTATTTAATGTTGGCCACCTGACCACCTGGGAGAATACTCATAATGGCCCCTTGTCTTCTAGAATAAGAGTTATTGTTGCAGTCAGTGCCAATTTGACCATTAGGAACTGATCCGCTTTCATAGTTAATTCAAAGCAACACAGAATCCTTAGGGAATTGCAGTGGTTAATGAAAATCTTAAAAAATTTAAAAGATGAAAGTGTGATGAATCCAATCATGTCTCTATTTAATTCTACTGTTTTGACTCAGCAAAAGAGTAAAGCTTTTTGGATAATGACTTGGATCATTGAAATCTTATGTATGTCAAGACTCCAAGGACCTTCTAAAGGTACACCAGTTCAGAAGAAACACTCAGACAGTATATGGTACCAAATCCAGAATGCAGTGTATTTATTAAATCTGAGACCATTATAAGATGTGCTATTTCAATAAGAATACAACCCCACATACCATCACTCCAAATTACCTATTTGGATTTTGTGATTTTTCACCTCCACAACTGTGGCCTTTACCATCTAATAATCCCGATCCTAAGCATAAAATGGAGAAAGACTTAGAACTTTGTCTTAGAATTGGGAAGAGGGCAAAGATGTCTAGATGTCTTCTCTCAACACTTGTATTCAATATAGGCCCTAATCAAGTAGTTCAGCTGATTAGAGAATAGTCCCAATATGGCAAGACTGCAGGATCAATCTCCAGTCAGGACACATACAAGAAGCAAACAATGAATGTATGAATAAGTGGAACAACAAATCTGTTTCTTTCTCTCTCCCTCCCACTCTCTCTAAAATCAATAAAATAAACAAATAAACAAAAATACTATTCAATGTAAAACTGGACAGTGCAAAAGAACAAAAATAATGATAAAATATAGAGATGAGAGTAGGTCCAGTGTCCAGAGTTTTCTTTCTATGTTACAGCCAGGAGTAGTTTAATATCCAAGCTAACTGAAGTCTAATAGTCTATGTTTGGAGGCCCATGGGGCCATAAGCCACGTGGGTACAGGGGTATGCTCCCTGGCAAAAGGAACTTGGGGTACCCATGTGCAGGAGAAAGGGACTGGGAGGGAGCACACTGGCTTTTTATTTAGGGGCGGAGACAGCCTTGCTAGCTCCTGATTGGTCTTTCCCTACAATTCCGCCTTAATAAACATCCTTGGTTTATATGCCTCACTGCCTTGTGATTGGTTACCGCACACTGTCTGTCTTAGCAATAGGCGTACATGTTGAAGTTCATGTGTCTCAGGCTTGCCCTTCCTTCCTGGCATAGTTGGGGTGTCTTAGTAACTCGACCTACCTGGGTTCTTGGGTATTACCTTCCCTTCCAAAGGCCCCACCCCTATCTACCCAGCTACTTTCTGTCTCCTCAATCAATATCAAGGCCCAAATATGTTTGAAATTTGTTCATTCAAATATTCTAGTATTAGCTAATTTCTGATATTTAATGCTTTCCAGGTCATATAAAACATATTCCATTTTAGTTGTTTTATTTGATAAACAAAATAACAAAGGAAAATAAAAACACAACTAAATGTTACTTAGAAATATTTGGAGGTCAAATGCATAAAACTAGAAAATTGAAATAATTTTGTATTACGTACTTAATTAACTCTTATTAAAATAAATTTATTTCACGGACATTTTAATTTATTAGGTCTAGTAATAATTAATGTCGTTTTCTAATACTTTTTTAAATCGAATTTATTTAAACAATACAACAAAATTTAATCAACAATATAGTTGCCGTTGTTTTCTACTACTTGTGCCCAATGCTCAGGAAGCATTTTAATCCCTCTGTTGTAAAATTCTTGTGATTTTGATGCAAAAAATTCGGTCAATGCATTTTTGAGGCATTCTTCATTATTAAATTTTTTTTCAAGAAGAAAGTTTTGCAAAGAACGAAACAAATGGTAATCGGAAGGGGCAATATCAGGAGAATATGCAGGTTGAGGGAGAACTTCCCATTCCAACTGGCGCAGTTTTTCAGCAGTGATTCTTGCAGTATGCGGTCGTGCGTTATCGTGGTGAAGAATTACGCCCTTCCGATTAATCAGCACGGGTTCTTTTTCTCTTAAAGCTTGGGCTAACCTTTCCAATTGGGCACTATACACTGCACTTGTAATGGTTTGGTTAGATGGTAAAAGTTCATAATGAAGAATTCCTTTAAAATTCCACCAAACACACATCACTTTTTTCGCATGCAAGTCAGGTTTTGGCGTGGGCTGCGGAGCCTCATTTTTGTCCAACCATTGAGGCCGCCTTTTCAAATTAACATACAGCACCCATTTTTCATCTCCGGTAACAATTTGCTCTAAAAACGGCAAACGGTTTTGACGAGAGAGGAGCGAACTGCAAATTGTGACTCCTTGATTATGGTTGTTGTCGGTCAACTCATGAGGAACCCATTTTCCAAACTTTTGGACTTTGCCAAGTGCACGCAATTGATTGGAAATTGTTTTTTGTGAACAATTTAAAGTTGTCGCAAGCTCTTGTTGGGTAATTTGAGGATTTTGCACCAAAAGAGCTTGAAGAGCTTCTTGATCAAAATTGGACACACGGCCTCGACCACTCTTGTCATCTAACGAAAAATTTCCCTCGCGAAATTTCTCAAACCAACGCTGGCATTTTCTGGCGCTAACTGCATCTTGACCAAGAGCACTACAGATGTTTTTTGCAGCCTCAATTGCTTTTCTTCCTAATTGGAACTCGTAAAGCATGCAGTGCCGAATATGCTCTTCATCCGCCATCTTCTTAGCCCTAGTTTTGCAACAAAAACCAAACCAAACACAAACTTTTTCAAGCAAAACTTGTTAATTGCACTTCACACGTTCTGTAGATACCACGTGTTTGAAGGTTATGTCAATACAAGTCAACGCCAAGCAAGATTTTAAACAAATGTTTAAAAACGACATTAATTATTACTAGACCCGATATAGAATTCATCTTGTGAATAATACAGAGATAAAATTTTAATTATTTTCTTTGGAAGAATTTAAAAGCATTTGATAAAAGCTATGTAAATGTTTATATAGACATATTCATACATCACAGAAGCAAAATTCATTTAAAGATGAGGCCTTATTAATATTTTTAAATTAGGACCACAATTCTTATAAGCATAAAAATGGTCTGACATACCCCCCCCCCAGGAATTTTAGCAATTTAGATAAGAAAAAAAATTTATTATAAGTATTAAAAAAAAGAAAAAAATATTCCTATTAATTAGTGCTATTATTCTTTTTACAAAACCTAAAGAATCAAATATAAATTGAAAAAGATCAATGTGGCATGCAATAAAAAGGTAGGGTTATGTTACATAAATTTTTTGAGAGGCCAAATAAAAAAGCAAACAAAATTTCTTTTGTGATATTTTATTACAATCTATCTAATCTATTGATTGCACAAAATTTCAATAAAGATCTCAGCATATATTTTGATACAATAATGTTAAACATTGAAAAATGCTCAATTAGTGGAAAAAATAGATTATTTGATGAATGGCTTTGATAAACTTCCTTATTACTTAGGAAAAAATGAAATGAGATTTTATTCCACAGTTACTAGAAAATGAATACATTGTATAGTACATGTATATATATGAATGTAATAAGAGATTTATTAAAAATATTAGATTGTAACATGTGAGTATGTATAGAATTTTTGACTGGAAAAAACCATCTACTGATTCAGAGGAGGTGACAACTAAGGGACATATTGATATATACATATAACAATAACTTTAGAAATGAGGAATTTAGAAATGTCTGCAATATATGACTTATAATTATTTTATTAGGAGCACTTACAAATCAATAAAATACTAACTAGTAGAAAACTTGAAAAAAAAAAAAGTATACTTAAAGTCATTTATTAAAAACTAGAGGCCCGGTGCATGAAAATTCTGGCACTGAGGGTTTCCCTCAGCACAGCCTGCCTCCAGGGGATGTCCTACTGACTGCTTAGGCCCCTGGAGAGGAGAGGGGGGTGCGGGAGTGGGCCTAAGCCACAGTCTGGGCTCTCTCTGTGGGACGCAACTGGGCTGGTCATGGGAAGGTGTTGCCCCATTTCCCTACTGCTGCTGCCACTGCCAACCACAGCTATTGGCCCTTGGCCCTTGCTTCTTAGCATTGGCACTGCCCCCCACCCATTAGTGGATGGGGGTGATCTGGGGTTAGGCTAGCTAGAAAAGGGGCTGTGGAAGGTTGAAGCACAGCAGGTTATACCCTGTCCAGCCCCTGCGGAGGCCTGGCTTCAGGACTAGGCCTGCACAGCTGCCTCAGTGGCTGCCTCTGCAGAAGGGGCAGCATTGAGACTGGGGCATCACTGAGACAGGGCATCACTGAGACTGGGACCGTGCAGCCTCCTCTCTAGCTCCGCAAACTCATTAGTCAACAGAGCTAAATATCAACAGTACAACAATTGAAATTTCTTTTGAGAGCCAAATTTTTAAAACTTAAACTATATAGGTAGGTACATTATTATTAACTTAAATAGGGTACATGGTATTTTGTGGAAGAGCTGCACTCAAGGGGCCAAAGAGCTGCATGTGGCTCACTAGTCACAGTTTGCCGACCACTACTCTAGGCTCTTGCAGCCACTGTGGCTTTGTCCAAATGGACATCCAGATGGACTTCCAGAAGATGTCTGGTCTAATTAGCATATTACCCTTTTATTAGTATAGATATTGTTTGAATAACTAATATGCACTTAAATAAGTGTTTCACTTCAGTAAGTAATAAGTTACTGGAATTTAAAAAATGACTCATATTTTTCTGTAATAATCAAAGTTAAAAATAAGGTATAATTTTTATTACTGTCTCTAATAAACTTATGTGGATACTGTCCTACATATTTAAATGGAATAAACACTGGTAATCCTTATAGATGTCTATTTGGAACCTTTTAGAAATAATTTTTTTAAATGTACATTTTGCTTGATTAAAACATTCCATTTCAATAAATTTACATAAATAAATAATTAAAAGTGGCATATAGTTATAAGAATGTTGATAGAATTTACGTTCACAGAAGCAAAAAAATTCAAACCATATTAGATGCTAAACTATTATTTATTTAAATCTTATTAAGGTCATATTACTTCCATACAATGACACCATTAAAATGTGATAGAACTTGGAATTTCTCTAATATACACTGAAGTATAAAATAGGCAGTAAATCAGCATAGGGTTCCTCCATTGTGCGTGTGCATGTGTGTGTATGCTTGTGTGCATGTGCATGTAAACATTGATATGTCATATTAATATGAAAAATCTGGATGATAATAACAGTGTTAGCTGGCTTTATCTAATTGGTATCATAGGATCTGTTTTAATCTAATTTTTAAAATATATTTTTATTGTTTTCAGAGAGGAAAGGAGAGGGAGAGAGATAGAAACATTAATAATGAGAGAGTATCCCTGATCAACTGCCTCTTGCATGCCCCACGCTGGGGATTGTGACTACAATCTGGGCATGTGCCTTGATCAGGAATGGAACCTTGACCTTCTGGATCACAGGTTGATTCTCAGCCATGGAGCCATGCCAGCTGGGCTTAATTAATTTTTTGGTATTTGTTACATGGGCCTCATATAATGATAAAGAAAAGAACAGTAACTATATTAAAACTAAAGAAAATTACAAAGTATCATAAATATTGATTAAGGAAAACTATAGGAATAGAATACTGATTCATGTAAAGAATACCAATACTAATATATATTGTCCCCCCAAACTAAAGAATTTCTCTCTATTAACCAATTCCTCACTCTGCTAATGTTTAGGCTTCTTATTGTATCTTTAATTCCATAGTTAACTGATAGAAAGATAGGGGCTCTTTTATCTTTCCCATTTGAATCCTGATACCACTTTGATAACTGGGTAATTAATAGGTTTAGTTATCAAATATTAAATGTCTAATCCATGACCGTTACAGAACAAGGTTCTGATGATAAAAATATCTAAAATATAATTCCTCCTCTCAGTTGCCAGTTAAATAAAAATGTTTAAAGTTATGTTGCTCTGGCTATGTTCTCATTTCTATTCTGCAATATAATTTATATTTGGATTCTTGCCTATATTCCTGGGATGGTTCAAGTAACATCTGATAGCTTGAGAATCTGGCTCCCTAATCGACTTTTAGCGTACATGCTGAAATTTATACTTGAATGATTCACCTTAATTTACCTTAGATAGTTAATCTTCATTCATCTTAGATTATTAGCCTCTGTTTCCTGAAGTTACTATACCAGCCTCTGAGATCCTGAAATTTTTACTTCCTAATCTAGCAGGAAGGTACACCAGAATGTTGGGCAATAGTAGCAATGACTTAAAGACAGAGGATATACCATATTGAGGCATTATATGTCCTAAAAATCCCTACCTACAGAAATGCATTTTTATTTAGTTATTTAACAGAATTATTGAGTCATTATTATCTTCACTTTTTTTGAGAGATTGTGAAAAGGGTAATACTTTCTTGAATCTATAAAACTAAACCAAGTTATTTTAGCACGCAAAAAGTTAATATTAGTCCTTGAACATCATTTATTTTTGTATGTCTACACAAATGCGAGCCACAAGTCTCTTCTAATATACCTGATTGTTTGATAATATAACTTAATTAGTATTCATCATTTATTGAATTTAGCAAAATAATAACTATTCTAATCCTCACCCAAGTATATATTTCCCCCCATTACTTTTTGGGAATAATGAAAGGCAGGAGGAGAGAGAAAGAGAGACATAGATGTGAGAGAGACACATCAACTGGTTGCCTCCTGCACACATCTGGAGCCAGGGATCAAGCCTGCAACAGACTTACATGCCCTTGACCTTAATTAAAGCCAATATCCTTCTGTCTGCAGTCTGATGCTCTGCCACTGAGTAAAACTAGCTAGAGCTAGCAAAATAATTACTCATTTAATTGTTGAGGACATTGCTTGCCTGGGAATTTTCTTCCAAGCCTTTTAATTGAAGAATTTCTAAAAACAGTTAAGATGGAAAGTAATCTAATATTGTTTGGGAGCAAGAGGCAAAGTAGCAAGCAGCAAGCATGGAGTATATTTGAAAAGTCACATTTAATTTCCTAACCAGTTACTGTTTTCTTTATGTTTCAGAACATTCGTTGTTTCTCATAATAATGTTTGTGCCCTTCAACTCTTTGCATAAAAATCAATCAAACATTTATTGGGATTTTCATGACTCAAAAAAAAAAAATCAGCTAAATTAGACTACTGACATTTCTTGAGTATCCCTCAATTACCGAATACCGTTTTAAGCAGATAATGTTTATGAACTCAAATTGTACTCTTATGAATCACAATTTTTTATATCACCTATTTTTATGCCTTTGCCTTGTTGTAGACTTAAATCACTTGAGATATCTCTATTGACTCAAAAAGTGCTATTACAATCCACTTTAAATGAAAGTGTCACTCGCAATCTTGGCAATTAACCCAGTTAACCTGCTGTGTGAAAAAGTCAGCATCAGCCTTAACCTCGTGCACTGAGCTGTTTCTCACCCTGTGAGATGTGCATTTCATTTCTGAGAAAGCCACTCTTTCGTTTCTTTTGCAATTAAAATGTATAAATAATTATACAACTTGGAGATGCCATAATTGCTTTAATTACAAAGCATTTTGATGTGGAACATGAGAGACCTAGAATGCCAAGGTAATAATCAAGCCATATAATAAATAATTCCATACTCTGGTTAGAAAGCTGCAATAGTTGCTGACATCTAAATGCAAAGGTTGGTGGGTTCATTATATAACAGTGAGATTACTTGTGCCTTATCTCTTCTTTAAAGCCAAATTTAATTTCCCCTTCTTCTGGGAAGCCTTCCTGCTCATATAAAAGATGTTATGTTATTGTAATTTTTATCCCTTCTCCATAGGGGGAAAATGTTTCTCCTCTTCCCAAATCTCACCATGATCATTTTATGTCTTTTTCATTATACTGAACTTTAAAATCGTAGTCATTATAATTGCTTTATGGCTTATCTTCCCTGTGAATATTCTGAGACGTGACGATATTATTCCTGATTGCCCACACATTGAGAATCACAATGTTTTCGCCATGGTTAGTACTCAATCCACATGGAAGAAAGTGAAAAACGCTTGTTGGAATTGTCTGCCACTACCCCACAGAAACATTTTTCCTTTGTAATGCTAATAAAATGTCCATGAGTATTAATGTGTGAACTAAACTTTTTTTTCTTTTTTAAAGATAGAGCATGGATATTATGCTGCCCTTGAAGTTTCACAGTTTTTAATATTATTTCTAGTTAATCATTATTATTCTGCAAGAGAATAATAGTCATGCAAAATGGGTTGGATTTTTTGCCACTGTATACCCAGTGGGCATCATAGAGGCAATCAATTCATTAAAATGTTTAATTATGCCATTAAATGGTAAATTATGTCAGAATAACCTAAAGTTTTGGAAGAAAGATTAAGAGACTGAGAGAAAAATAATAATAGGAAAACATAATAAATGATAGAGGTCTCGGTTTGAGATCCATCAGAAATAGTAAATGAATGAACTTGTGGATGAAAAATTGCACTTCTATAAAATAATAACAAATATTGAACTACATGCCTTTTATATAACTAACTCACATAAAGTTATGGAAATTGATGACTATACAAATATACTTCTAAATATTTGACATTTCTTTTCCTTCAAGTAGTATGTCTTACTCTATAGAAGTTATTTGAAAATGATAATCTCTTTAAAAAAACAACTTGTTTTAGAGAGAGAGAAACATTAATTTGTTATTGCACCTATTGATACATTTATTGGTTGTTCCCTGACTAGTGATCGAACTCACCAGTGTATTGGGAAGATGTATAGGTAGGATGCTCTAACCAACGGCCAGGGCCCAAAGACTATTTTGTAATGCCCAGATCAATTATTGTTGTCAGTTATGCTCTTTCTTACTCTCTCCAAATCACAGAAGCAGTATTCAAATCGAGAATGAATATCCTTAGTCACACTACTCATAAAAATATTGATCATAATAATAACTAAACTTAATATTCAAGAAGTAATAATGTTACTCTTATTTTCTATTCTATTATATACTTGGGTTAATTATGAAAATATTATCCTATATAATAAAAGCCCAATAGGCTAAGTGTCCATTGGCCAGTAAGCCATTCAATCATTCTAAGCATAACCTGCAAATGACATGCTAAGGCCACTCAACCACTCGCTATAACATGCACTGACTCACTATGATGTGCACTGACCACCAGGGGGCAGACACTCTGACCCATAGACTAGCTTGATGCTGGGGTCCTGCTGATCAGGACCGAGTGAGATAGGCCAGACAGAAGCCCTCCCCTGTCCCTCCTGGCTGGTCAACCTCCTGCGCCCCTCCCTGGCCCTGATCATGCACCAGTGGGGTCCCTTGGCCTGGCTTGTGCCCTCTCTCAATCTGAGTTTGAGAGCCGGTTTCACCCTGATACCAGAGACCAGGCCTAGGGAGCCCATTGGTGCATGAATTCATGCATTGGGACTCTAGTGTTTAAGAAAACCACATTTCTAAGAACTTAAACTAATTTTAATGCATTGCATTAAGTATACCTTGATTTATTGTCAATATTCTCCTATTGTCAAACATAGCTTAGTTATTGACAATAATATTCTTACTGACAGTAGAGAAACTCCAAGAATACAGCTACTTTTTCCCCATAGAGATTACAATGCCATTTCTTCCACAGAAATCTTAATAGATTGAGTTGTTTATTCATGTTAAAATGGAAGCCGAAACCTGTTTGGCCCAGTGAATAGAGCATTGGCCTGCAGACTGAAAGGTCCCAGGTTGCATTCCGGTCAAGGGCATGTACCTTGGTTGCAGGCACATCCCCAGTGGGGGGTATGCAAGAGGCAGCTGATTGATGATTCTCTCTCATCAATGTTTCTAACTCTCTATCCCTCTCTCTTCCTCTCCGTAAAAAAAATCAATAAGATATATATTTTTAAAAAGTGGAAGATTAAGTCAATTTATAATGCCTTCAGCTAATTGTATTAATCTCTATTAACCAGTAAACCTACTTGATTTATAAATAAATTTTGATGTTTGATGTTAAAACAAGTAACATTTTCTGTGCTCAGTACAGACAAAATAAACAAACTTATTAAAATTATTTTGGATAATTTGCATAAAATCTTTAAGAAATGCTAAACTTGAAATTTATTTTAAAAATAAATTTTATGGGATTTATAATAAAATATAGGTTTGCCATTGATGACTGGAAAATAAAGATAACTAAAACATGAAAAGTAATCACACACATTTCACATTTTCACCAGTGATCAATACTTTTATTAGTCTGATTTATATCCTTCCAGAAATTATATAAAAATATCATAAATATGTTTTTATGTCAACAAATATTCATTTCCATAGTCAATTATCTCTAAGCCTGACTGTGCCATATTTGGTTTACATAGCTGGTATATTTGGAAATTCCTATTATTGAGAATTTCTCTAGCTGTAAATAATTATGTGATGAGCATTGTTAAAGATGGCTCTAAGTTGATAAATACTGAAAGGAAATGCTTTCTTGTTTAGAGTGTTTGAGATCCAATCAAGTCCTAGAGGATTTATGCCACTGCCAAGAACCTACTGACAGATTATGTAAAAATATAGAAAGGATTCAGGAAACCACTGTGTGTGCAAAATTATTAACATACCATAGACAATAATTTCTGATTTTATTAGTATTTTTAATGTTATAAACGAGATTACACTACAGTCATTTGCTTGGAATTGGGATCAATATATATAGCATTCTCTCCTTAGATGCTATACTTAGATGCAAAGTAAATCAAGATCTGACAAGATTTCTTACGGAATCCATGTCCCTTATGTGGACTAAACATATGAAGCATTCTTAGCATCAAGCTTTTTTGATATATTTTGGTAGTACGACTGAGAAAACTCATAATATTTATAAATATTTTAATTGATATTTTTATAGTGGCTTAGATTCTAGGTTATCAAGATGAGATCTATGCAACTAATGTATTTATTTAGTGAATTTAGAAAGGCAAGTAGATGTTTCAGAAATAATAAATTTAGATACTAATGGATTTAAATGAATACATTTCTATTAACTCATATATGCCAGCAGCTTTTATCTATAAAATCATCTTATTAGCCCAAGGATAGACGTAGTCTTATAATTTATAATCCCAGGAAATTTGGGCATAGGAAAAAATGCAAAGTCAGTATTGCTGCTATACTACAAATAAAACCTGATTTTCAAAGACATGGCTCTTTCTACCTTTCCAAATAGCTCTATAATAAGTATTAGGCTAAATATGATTCAGAAATATGGTGTTTCAATACCATTATATACCATTATGTACAAAATATATAGTTCCTTACAGCTTTAGAATCTTATATAATGAAAGGCTAATATTCAAATTGACCCTAATGGCAGAACCAGCTGGAATGACGTGTCGCTATGACGTGCACTGACCACCAGGGGGAAGATGCTAAATGTAGGAGCTTCTCCCTGGCGGTCAGTGCACTTCCACAGGGGGAGCTCCGCTTAGCCAGAAGCTGGGTTGATGGCTGTGAGAACAGTGGTGGTAGCAAGAGCCTCTCTCCCCTCCATGGCAGCCTTAAGACTTCCAACTGGCGCCTGGGGAGCGGACCTAAGTTGTCAATCGGACATCCCCCAAGGGATCCTGGACTGTGAGAGGATGCAGACAGGGCTGAGGGATCCCCTGAGTACATGAATTTTTGTGCCCTGGGACTCTAGTGATATAATAAAGACCTGAAAATGTACTGTAAATCGTATTTATTGAAAACATTGATTTAAAAACTAAATTTGGATATTGATGTTAAAACAAGTGAAAATAAATTATCTAATAAGATGACAATGAATTAGAATATTACTTTTCAAATTTCCTATACATGTTACATGTGCATATTGTTAAAATGCAGATTTTATTTTTTCAGTAGCTCTAGAGTGGGATCTGTGGAATTACATTTCTAACAAGGTGATGCTGATGCATACTGTAATAATAAACTATAGGGTTAATCATTTATTAAAAAAAATAGCTTCTTTTTTAGGAGGAGCCATTAAAATGCTGACAAATCTACACACATATTTTTAAACCATATTAAAGATAGCAAGTACTAAAATGCATTTTTGTGACTTTTTAATCTTCATTGATTAGATTGATTAACATTGGTACAAAGTCCGCAGTGTCTATTGTATCTATATATCTACATAAAATATTCAGCTTCTCTCTCTCTCAGCATGTATGGTCTCATTAGTACCTGTGATTTAAAAAGCCCGAATTTTTTCAGTAAGAAGTTTTATTGGTACATGTTTTATTTCTATGTCTCTCATTTTGTGATGTTATTATGTGCAACCAAATGTATAGTTAGTGCCCCAGGACATGCTTAGTTCATACATATTGACTACTAAAGATGTGAAGCATTATCAGTTCCTCTGCATAACTAGATGAGAATAAGCATTAAACAAAAATGACTTGAGAATAAATGAAAATAACTTGGCTCAAATGATGAGTAAGATGACAAGAGTAACAAAATAAGAGACAGAAAGAATATGTTTGCTAGCTGCTGGTAAATATGAACGTTATTATTTTTGAAGAAATTAATGTACAGCTATCTATCTCTTTTAGGAGAATTATGAATTGTTTACTAAATATATTTTCTGAAATATCTTTTATTTGTTTTTTTCTTTGCACTGTGGTGTGAAGATAAATTTTTAACAACTAGTTTTTTGGTTTTATTTTTTTTTAAATAAAAAGGCCAGATTTGTAGCATTTTCATATTTCCACAGTGTAAAAAATTGTCACGGTCAATTTCAAGCAACCAATATGACATTCCTGAGCACAGAGTTAGAAAAAGATGTATAGAGAGGCTTTTGCAAGCCAGTAGAAGTCATTTGCAATTCTTCACTGACTTAGTAAAACTGAGCACCTTAACAGTGTTGCATCACAAGAATTGTCAATGATATTCTTTACATGACCTATTATTTGTTTTCAATAATAAAATGTGGAAAATGTCAGTAAAATAAAAATATAATTAGTAATAAATCTAACATTTAAAGAATAAAAATTACCTATTGGTACATGCCTTTAAGCATTTTAATTAATATATCTATATGCATATTTATAACAAATTGAAAAAAATTCATCTGTATTCCAAATTTATTTGTAATAAAGTAGAATTTTAAAAAAGTATTACTTGCTCTTTAAAAATATGTAATGCCCAAATGAAAATAATATATTCTATCAGTATAATAGGATAAATTGACTCTATTCTCTGTAGTTGAGTCATCTGTATGTTTAGACTGGTTTCACAATTATAACATAATAGTTTAAATAATATTCTCATACAGAAATCTTTATATTCATTACCTTTGTTTCCTTAGGAGAAGTTAATAAAAGGAAAATGTCAAAAGATGCAATCACTTTGAAAATTTTTCATATGTGTTTCTAAATGACACTCGGGAAAGTTCCAATTAGCACATTTCTATTATATCATTTTAATAAATAGTATATTCCACATGGAAATTAAGTAGTGAAATTTTTAGTTACAGTGTCATTCCCAAAACACATTAGCTATGCATATTTATTTCAAGGGTAAGTTATTAAAGATATAGAATTTATCACTACATATTTTATGTTTTTAATGTATTTTAAAATAGTTTATATTTACATTTTAATTATTTATTATATTATATAAATAAAATTATATTTATCTATATTAACCTAATATATATGGATGTACTATATCTAACTTGATATATATATATATACTATATATATACTATATACTATATACTATATACTATATACTTATATATATATACTATAAAACCTTGTTTCTCTTATTAGTCCTAAATCTGGAGTAATATTTTTTACAATTTTTACATAATCATTACTTGTAAACAATCGCATTATACTTCTTGATTTCCAATCACTGTTTGTTTTATTTTTCTTGCCTACTTAAACTAGCCTAGATCTCTATGATAATATTAAGAACATTTTCCCCCTGAAATTATGGAAATTAATCAATTTTCAACACTAACATCATATTAGCTGTAGGACTTTCCTTTATCCAGCTATTTATATTCTTAAAATATTCATCATGATTAAATTTTAATGATATTAAAATATTTTTCTTCATCTCTTATGATGATTATATATTTTCTTTATTATAGCAATCTGGAAAATTCCATTAATTTACTTTTTATATTAAACCAAGATTTTTTTCCTGGAAAAAACTGTTTTATGTATTGACTAGAGGCCCCATGCAAGAATTCATGCATTGGTGGGGTCCTTTGGCCTGGCCTATGGGGCCGGACCCAAACCAGCTCTCCGATGTTCCCTGAGGGTCCCAGAAGGGCAGTTCTTGGTGACACATCTTATAACTAGGCTCCTCCCTCTCTGGTTATGGGTACATCACCTGAGAACCACAGATACCAATACACTGCAGTTTGGCAGCTCCAGGATTAAGCATCTGCCTCCTGGTGGTCAGTGCACATCATAGCTACCTGTTGGAGTGTCTGCCTCCTGGTGGTCACTGTGTGTCATAGGTACCAATTAGATGGCAAAATGGTTGCTCAGGCTTTTATATATATATATATAAACTAGTGGCCCAGTGCATGAAATTAATGCATGGAGGGGTTCCCTCAGCCCAGCCTGCACCCTCTCAAATTGGGGGATGTCTGACTGCTGGTTTAGGCATGATTTGGGGACCACTGGTTCCTAACTGCTCACCTGCTTGTCTGCCTGATTGCCCCTAACTGCCTCTGCCTGGCTGCCTGATTGCCCCTAACCCAGGGGTCTTCAAACTATGGCCTGCGGGCCACATGCAGTCCCCAGGGGAGTCTGATCCTGCCCGCCAGGTTTTTTGGGCAGTGAGCGCAGCCATGGTGTTACAGTAGGAATTAGTAGTTCATATAGTCCGGCCCTCCTGCTCTCTGAGGGACCGTGATCTGGCCCCCACTTTAAAAAGTTTGAGGACCCCTGCGCCTAACCCCTCTGCCTGCTTGGCTGATTACCCCTAACCTTCCTGCCTGTCTGCCTGATCAGTCCTAACTGCCTCTGCTTGCCTGCCTGGTTGCTCCCAACTGCCCTCCTCTGCTAGCTTGATCTCGCTCCCAAATGCCCTCCCCTGGTGCTCCCAACTGCCCTCCTCTGCTGCCCAATTTGGTTCTGATTAGTCAGTTTCTATGCCAGTCTGTGTCAAAAGTTTTACCTCCTAAGCAGCCATTGGCTCCTCACAGTTGACCCAGACTTGGTTCTGATTGGACGGTTTCTATGCCAGTCAGGGTCTCTGGCCTATCAACGGGACCTGATCAGAAAGGTGGAGCTGATCAGCAGCCCCAGTAGAGGCCTGGAGAGAAATGGAGGCACAGCTGCTGGCCCCACTGGGAGAAAAAAGAGAGTGGCAATTGCTGATCAACAGCTGCCACATAGGCTACAAATCAGACCCTGCTTCTCTCTTCAGGTCTTTCTCTGGGCCTGATTCATAGCTCCCTCAGCAGTCAGTGCTGGGTCATCTGTAGCTGCAGCATTCAGTGCTGGGTAGCCACAGAAACCCAGTGCTGACTGAAGGACAAACTTCTGGTTGGTCGAGCCTCCGGTCATGATGGACCCAGGGTTATATATTAGGATGGGTTTGATTTTTATTTCTATAAAGAATCATAGTATCTATGTTTAATAAGAATAGCCATCTGAAATTTTGTCCTTTATGGAATTGGAATGAGGTTTCTAATAATTAATCATAAAATTAGTTAAAAATTATTTCCTTTTCTTTTTTTTTTTTTTAATCTAGAATAGTTTACTTTAAACATTGTCTTCCAATCTATTCATGTTATTTCTGGTGACTCACCATTCCATTTAAATAAAATAAAATCAATTATAGCCCAGCAGGCATGGCTCAATGAACATCAACCTATGAACCAGTAAGTCAGGGATCAATTCCTAGTGAGGGCATATGCCTGGGGTTGCGGGATTGATCCCCAGTGTGGGACATGAAGGAGGCAGCTAATCAATTATTCTCTCTCATCATTGTTACTATCTCTTTTTCTTACTTCTTTTCTTTATGAAACCAATTCAAATCAATTTTTAAAATTTAATTACAGTTTACATTCAATATTTTGTACCTACCTGGCACTATAAATATCTATTACAATATTATTGATTATAGTTCCTATGCTATAATTCCAGAACATTTTAATCACCTCAAGATTAAATCCCATTTATATATAATAAGAGCCACTCAATTCTTTGGTAATGTGAAAGTAGTCATAGATAACCCATTAACAAATGGCTTTGTGTATGAATAAAATTTTATTTTCAGAATGAATTCCCAGGATGCAGGCATATTTGCTCCTTAGCCTTAGATTACTTATCCCTGACTTATTAATATTTATAATAAAGTTGATGTCTGCAGTGTTGTATCTGTTCTATGACAGATATTCTCTATTACAGTTTGTATTTTCTCCCATTTTTCCATACCTGATTACCAAGTGTTTTGTCCTTTCACTTATCTTTGTGAAGAAGTATATTTTGATTTGATTGATTTCTCTATGCCTTGCATCTCAATTTACAGTATTTATGTTCTTACCTATTTCTTTTATTTTCTTTGCGTATAATTTACTCTTCTAGGTTTTAGGGGCTGACTAATATATTTTATCCTGTTCTTTTCCAATATAAGTGCTCAAAATTATACTATTACTTCCAAGCACATAGAAGAAATATGCACAACATATTTTAATACGACATTTTACAATTTTATTCAGTTGGAAATATTTTCTAAATGTTTTAGTCATTTTTCTTTTTGACTAATGAGTTGCTTCATTTGAAAGTGATAATTTTTTTCAGATTTCAAAAACTTAATTCTAATTTAAATTTCTTATAACCAGAGACCATCCTCTGCATTATTTCAAATATTTGAATTAGTTTATTTTAATTTACTTTATTTTTGCCATCACAATTTATCTCCCCTATACCATCTTTCACGTCCATCCCCCTCCCACCCACAGTCACAGCACTTTGCCCATGTCCATGAGTTCTTTATGCCTCTCTTTTTTTAAACCCATGTTACTCATTTCCTCCATGTCCCCTACTTCCCCACCCTCTACCCGAGAAGTTATTTTATTATGTCATGAGATTGTGAAATGTTATCTTGGTGTGAAACTGAGATTCTTGCAAAAATTCAGTGTTGAATTAATCTTTCTACAAAATGGAATAACTCATAATAAAACATATCAATAATTATAAAAGGGGTTATGAAAGGGTCAGAATTCAGGCAAATATGAAGATGAAAAATAGTATAAAAAGTCTCCAGATGAACATTATGTACATAAAACCTTTGAATCTCATGATTGATAAACTGAAGCTTCTAATTTACTTGTGGTTCACTCTGGAGTGCTTCAACCTAAATTGATTCTTAATAAACATAAATACTATTTTACTGACAAATCCCACTTCTGAGGCAAGTGCCAGAGTCCCTGTCACATTTTGAATAATGTTTTATTGCTATAACACACAGAGACAAGATTAGGTGGTAAATCGATTTCTCAGGGCACTTAACTGAAATTTTAAATTCACTTCTATGATATACCCCACAGTGAAGTGTGACCAAAATAATCTGGCTTTATAGAGACCAAGTTTATAAATCATTTGATAGACATTTTCTTTAAAAGCAATCTCTAATTTGTTATTTACCTATATAATAGGAACACTTGGTGTCCAACTCTCTGAAAGGAAAAAACACTAAGTTTATACTTTTTAATATGTAATTGTACATAATTGAGCCATTGAAAATATGCATCACATAAAATGTAAGTCCTTCTCCTTTCAAATATAGTGAAATATTATTTCACAGCATGCTTTGGCGTTAATAAGAATGACTAACGGGATTTTTATCACATGAACAAATTGTATAACACTCACATTAAAAACATGCAAACTGAAGAATTTAAGTCTTCGATTGTTTTAAAATGTAATGATGCTTCTTAACAACTCAACATAAAAATGGGATGCAAGAAAACAATCAATAGTGTGAAATTTCCCTTCACATCCAGAGGTTTTGCATGTAAATTTTATATTAGTTTGGCTTATAGTTTATTTGAATTTATCAAAAATAGAGTCAGATACTTAATGGAAACATATAAAACAAAATACTTAACCTGAGGATCAGATATGTGTGTATGGCTGTGTTAACTTTTTAATAGGAAGAAAACAGTATTGCATGAAATAAGGAGAAAATATAAATGTTACCTCTAAGATTTTAATAAAATGGAGTGATAATTTGGAAGTGTCAATGAAAATGATAGAAGGTGAAATGGGGCAATTGGCAGAAGTTTAACCTTATGGGGTATTCTAGGTTAGAAAAAAGAAAGAAAAAAAAAGAAAAGAAAACTCCCTTGTGAATTGATTAATTTCCTCCATAGGTAGAAGGTTTATTAGACAGTAATTATCACTTGTTTGCCATTACCATGGAGAAGTTTTAAGTTAACCTACAAGACATTTACATCAGGTACATTTATGAAGTTCTTAACTATCTGCTTTTATGGCAAATATGTCATGATAGCATTTCCAGGAAGATAATAGACTATGCACCCTAATAGAAAGAGGGTGCATGGTCTATTAGAAAAGAATGTCTTCATAGCAGACAGCAGTTGAACAAGATGGATTCTCAACTCTCTTTTACCTAAAGGTTACATTTTTTTTCCTACAGAAATTATAACAGAATACTACTCTGCCATTAAGAGGATGACAAGTTTACCCTTTGTGACAACATGTGTAGACCTGGGGAACATTATGCTAAGTAAAATAAGCCAGTTAGAGAAAGACAAATAGTGCCACATGATTTCACTCACATGTGGAATCTAATGAACACAATAGAGACACTCAGAGATGTGGTGTTTGTGGTGGGGAGGCCTAGTGAAGGTGGAAGAGGGCATAGAGAGGATAAATGGTGGTGGAAACATTAAACAAACAACAAAAAAATAATAATAATAAAAAACAGAATAAACTGCTTTTAGAGCTGGATCCTCAGAGGACACAGAAGATGTGTGTAGGCTCTTACTTTTGAGTTTAACAGTCATTCTTTTTCTTTGACCCTTTAGTTTGGGGGGGGGGGGGATGTAAAGTAAAGAAAAAATGTAACTATTCACTGTATCTCAGTAATGCAGGGTTTTTACATCCATCTTAGTAGACAGAGCACTTCCTTTTGATTTAGGATAGAACTCTAACTCGCATGAACTCCTGAACTTTCTTATAAAGCAATAAACAGATTGTTGTGCCTGACCTTTTTACTACATTACGCATTGGTCTTTTCATTGAAGTTTAGCATTAAAACAAAGTTGATGTTTGTAGTGAAAGTTTACAGAGAAGAATGGGGTGGGGGCGGTAAAAGAAAAGGCATTTCCATAGGCCAGTCATCTTCCAAGGGCAATCTTATGGAAATGTCCCTCCAACAGCACATGGATTTGAATATCAGCTGATATTGTGTACAAGTAAGTTATTCAACTTGAGAAAAAAACAAGTTCAGTTTGATAGAAGAAAACAAAATCATAAAAGGAACTATGTTTATGTGTGGCAAAAATGTTTTGTATTAATAGCTTCAAAATAAAAAAAAATGTTTTATATTAATTGCCTCCATAATTACTCATGGTGTCTTTTGTCTGTTGGGTTTTCCTTGTCTTATCTAAAAGAAGTACAGTGTTTCTTTTGGTGGTTCTCAGGCAGTAGAAGGTGGCAGATACATACACTCTGACCTTTGGCTATCCTAGAACAATAGCCTTGTAACCATGCTTCTAAAGACAGGCAGCAGAAAATGGGCAGGCCAGAATAATAATGAAATTGAAATGCATAGAAATTTCAAGTCTGGGCCCCCCTAGACAGATGTAAGCCACCAATACTTTTGAAATCCATTGACGAAATCTATTAGTATGATTGCAATTTTATCACTTACTTTGCCAAAACCAGAAGCTCTGGTTTTTAGTGTTTGCCAAATATTCTCAATGATGTTGTTTTTAAGCTAGTGGCAAATCACTAACCCTGGAGGGAAAATGTATAGCAGCATACTTTTATTTATATAAATGCATCTATTTATTTTTTATAGCATCCTAGAAGATAGAATACATATCCTGAAGAATATAAATAATATCAAAAGGTAGAAAAATAATTAGGAAGTAATATGTCTTAGTGTTGGAAGATTTAGTTAAATAAAAATTATTCATTATAATGTATACTTATGCAATTTATTTTTAAAAAATCATTTTGAAATTTTTCTGAAAATTATAAATTTGATTTTATGAGCCAGTACAAGTTGACTCTAGCAGACTATTGAGTAAAATTATTTCTTTCATGTTTATATTACATGTTTTAGGTATGCATATCTTAATTCAAGCTGCTATATTATAAAATAATTATAGTAGTTAGCCTTATATCTAAGATCTCTGATGTTGACCACTTTATGGAAGCAAGATAACTACTAGATACAGAGTTGAAAACAATGGTTATAAGGATACTCAAGAATCTTAACAAGAGCTTCAAGGGACTTAGTGAAAATTTCAAGTGAGAACATCAAAGACATGAAAAGGACCTGTCAGAAATTAAGCATACACTATCTGAAATAAAGAATAGTTTACAGTGGATCAACAGTTGAGTAGAAGATATTCAGAATCAAATCAGTGATTTGGAATATGAGGAAGCAAAAACTACCCAATCAGAATTGCAAAAAGAAAAAAAAAGAATCCAAAAGTATGAAGATAGTGTAAGGAGCCTCTGGGACAACCTCAAGTGTACAGTACCTACATTTGCATTATGGGGATGTGAGAAGGAGATGAGAGAGAGCAAGATATTGAAAACCTATTTAAAGAAGAAATGACTGAAAGCTTCCCCTACCTGGTAAAAGAAAAAGACAAAAGCATCCCAAACAAGAGGAACCCCAAGAGGCTCACACCACAGTATGTCTAATTAAAATGCCAATGTTTAATGACAGAGAATCTTAAAATCAGCGAGAGAAAAGCAGTGAGTTACCTACAAGGGAGCACCCATATGACTGTCAGTTGATTTCTCAACAGAAACTTTGCAGGTCAGAAGCGAGTGGCAAGAAATATTTAAAGTGGTGAATAGCAAGGACCTATAACTAAGATTACTCTACCCAGAAAAACTATCATTTGGTAGTTTTGAAGAATTGGTAGAATTGAAGGTCAGATAAAGAGCTTCCCAGAGAATAAAAAGCTAAAGGAGTTCATCACCACCAAATCTTCCTGAAAAAGAAGACCAAAAGTATGAAAAATAAAATGGCAATAAACACATATCTATCAACAAATGAATATAAAAATCAAGATAAATGTGAACAAGGAATCTAACAAATAAAATAAATTGATAATAAAATAGAAGTAGGAGTATTGAAGCATGGAACAGACTGATGAATCTCAGACGAAGTGGGGAGAGGACAGGAAGAAATTAACCAAAGTATTTATATGCATACTAGAGGCCTGGTGCATGAATTCATGCACCAGTGGGGTCCCACAGCCTGGCCTGCAGGATTGGGCTGAAACCAGCTCTCCAACATCCTCTGAGAGGTCCTGGATTGTGAGAGGGTGCAGGCCAGATTAAGGTACCTCACTGGTGCACAATTGGGTCTGGGAGGAGGACTCCAGAGCATGTCTGGCCCATCTTGCTTAGTCCCAATTGGCCGGACCCAAGCAGCAAACTAACCTACCAGTCAGAGCATCTGCCCCAGAGTGGTTACTGCATGTCATAGTGAGCAGTTGAGCAGCCTTAGCATATCATTAGCATATTACACTTTGATTGGTTGAATGGCTAACTAGACTACTGGACATGTAGCCTATTAGGCTTTTATTATATGAGATATGCATTACATATGGACACAGACATTAGGGTGATGAAGGCCTGGGGTTGGGCAGAAACCAGGTGGAGGGGGCAACAGGAGGAAAAGGAGGGACATCTGTAATACTCTCAGCAATATAGATTTTTTTAAAATATAATAGTCACTACAAAATAGCAGAGTAGTCCCCCCTGATCCTAAAGAGATACATTCTAAGACCCTCAGTGGAAGCCTGAAACCATGGATAGTACTTAACCCATATATACTATTTTTCTTTCCATGATAAAGTTTTACTTATAAATTAGGTACCATAAAATAAATAAGGGTTACTTGAACACAATTGCAATGATGAGGCAGTTGATCTCATAACTGAGAGGGTATTAAGTAAGCTCAGCATGGATAAGGTGTTCCTCCAGGCAGGACAGAGATAGTGGAAGAATGATTTCATCAAACTACTCAGAACAGCATGCAATTTAAAACATTTTTGTTTATTTCTGGAATATTCCATTTAATATTTCAGACTGTGGTTGACCTTAGTCTTTAAACTGCAGAAAATGAAACCACAGATATAGGAGACAACTTATTTGCCTTGGGAGTCTTGGTTGAAAGCTTAGGGGATTCTCCTTAAAGCTCCTTACCAAGACATAGAGTCACACTAAATCCCCAAATCTCCACTGAATATTGACACCTGAGACTAAATTTAGGTTATCCACCCCCATATGACATAGTAATTCTTTTAATTTTTAGATGATTTTTCTGTCCCAAATTCCTAGCTGGGGTCTTATCTGGTGTATTGTAGTAAAATTCTTGGCAAGTGTCCATTTACCCCAATTTTTTAAGTGAAACAAAATCCTCTTCATTTGTTCATTCTCTACTTGACATTATTTTTCTCTGAAATCCCCATGTGAAGAAAAATATATATGTATATCTTAGCAGATGAATACTCTCTCCCCAACAAGAGATGAGACAAAATTATGCAGTAAGCAAAAGGAATAGAAATTGACCTTATTTATTTTTTCTTCTCTCTCACACTTTCTTTTACTTCCTTCCTTTCCTTCATGAAGTCTTTATAAAAAAAAAAAAAAAGATGACTACAGTGTTTTCTGTGACTAAATGTCATTCATGAAGTTTGATTTAAGAATCACATCATAAAAAGCAAACACTTAATATTGGTATTCATTATTTACGTACAAGAGGGCAAAGATCAGAAAAGTGAAATAATTTGTCTAAGGTTAAGTAAAATATAACAAGTGATAATGTTTGAACCCGATTATTTTTGGCTTTAAAGTTTATCTTACCATCAACTCCTTTTAGTTCTGTATTAAATCTCAAAATTAAATGATCAATGGAGCAAGGGAAATATTCATCCCCAAATACTCTTCTATTTTAGTGGATCAAAATTAAATTTCAACAAAGAAATTGCATTTAATTTCAAGGAATAAACAGTATAAAAGACTAAAAATTTAAAATAATGCTAAGTAAATAAAATAAATTGATTAAAATGAATTTACTAAAAAAGTCTGCCAATTTAACACTTATTTACAAGAATCTTTCTATCATTTCATCATCCAATTCAATCAAATTTGTGCAAATTAGATATAGAGACATGGCCAAAGACAGTGTTTTTCAAATTATGAACATTGTCCCAAGTAATAAACAGATTTTATGTCATGTCAGACTATACCACCACCCCATCACCCCCAAAATAGAGAAGTTTTGCAAAGCAAAACATGTTAACCCTTGTTAGGTGAAATTTTACTCTCACCATATTTTATCTAATCTATTTTATTCACTTGAGAATACTCTTCTAACCAATTCAAATGGTTTGAAAATCATTTATGTCAGGTATGTGATACTTAATAGTTTTGGTGACATTTTCTACTCCATCTTTATAATTGATCTTAAATAAATGAGGTCAGTATCTTTGGTTACGTCATTTCACCAAATCTGAGAAAAATGAGATTTAAAAATACTATAAATAGTCGAAGCCGGTTTGGCTCATTGGTAGAGTGTTGGTCTGCGGACTGAAAGGTCCCAGGTTCGATTCCAGTCAAGGGCATGTACATTGGTTTCAGGCACACCCCCAGTAGGGTGTGTGCAAGAGGCAGCTGGTCGATGTTTCTCTCTCATTGACCTTTCTAGCTCTCTATCTCTTTCCCTTCCTCTCTGTAAAAAAAAAAATCAATAAAATATATTTTTAAAAATTCTATAAATATGTAGTATTAGTTTTCTATCTGTAGCTTCATTCACATCAAAATATAGAATTACTAGAAGCCTGTTGCATGAAATTCATGCAAGAATAGGCCTTCCTTCCCCTGACTTTGCTCTGGGCTGCCTGGGAGCCTGCAAATCCTCGCTCCCAGGGCAGAGCACAGCTCCTGTAGCTCCTCCACAGATAGCACTCCCTCCATGGATAGAAACATTCTGCCCCTCTTGGCTGCTCCTCGCCTGCATATGCAAATTAACCCACCTGCTTTGTTGGGTTAATTTGCATACTCACTCATGATTGGCTGTGGGTGTAGTGGAGATACGGTCAATTTACATGTTTGTCTATTATTAGGTAAGATTTGCTTGTAGTTCTCCTAAACAATCCACCAAATTCACTCTAATTTTTAATAGTTTTTCTTGATATGCAGTTCTTCTATTTACTAAGTGGAAAACTTACTCATTGAAACTTTTATTTTTTCATCTTTGATTTGAACTCTGGGATCCCATGGAACTTCCACAGGATAGCTTCTCAAATATTTGATAGCTTCTCAAATATTTGAAGAAATCTTCCCTCTGCCTCTCTTCCAGAATGTAAACATCCCAGGTATTGAATATCTTCTTATGAAACTCTCTTGAGTATCATTATTGTCCTGGTCATACTTCTTGGAATTCACTCCAACTCATTTAAGTCCCAATTAAAGTAGTTTGCATGAACTGAACACAAGTCCTAAGGCTCGTTTCTTACTAGCTCACTTTAACACTTCTAAAATTCAAAACATTTATTCACAGATTGCTTTCATGTAGTTTTAATCTAGCTCCTTTTTACATGTGAAAAAATTATTATGGTACATGAAATACAGACCTCAACTATAATTTTAGAATTTCTCTTTTAGTTATTTTTAAATACTGTATGCAGAAAAGAATCCATGGCTGCTTATCTTTCTTCAAACCACATGCTTCAGTAGGATTTATTATATGCCTACATAGATCTTTTGTTATTTTTTAAATGTTGAAAACCAAAACTCTAAACAAGAATCATTTTCTGTTAATTAAAATTTACATTGTAGATGGATACTTAAAATGGTGGCCTTCATTTTCTCCTCTCCTAAAAGAAACAATAAGAATATTCTCTTCCACTCTAGTTTTCTGTGAAAAGGGTTTGGACACAATGGATCCATTGTAATAGGGTGTTGCTTCATAGTGAATTGAACTGATAGATAATTGAAAGAAAGAAAATAAATTAGATTAAAAAAATTAATCCAACTAAAGAGAGTATCTTGTAGACCTGAAATGTATCACTTATGTTCATTTAACACTTATATTTGAGCATCAAAATGCATAGATTCTAGTTGGCTGGCCCTGCTTTTATTTTGTATTAGTACTTGCTTAACAATAGAAAGCACCATTTTCGGGTAACTGTCTGTTACATTGAGCTTTTATTTTATTAATTTATGCTGTTATGCTACTATGCTATTCTTTTTCAAGAAAGTACATTTTAACCTGGAATAGCCTGAAACATAGTCTCTTTTTTCATCTAGCCAAAATTAACTACAAGATTGCACCTTTCCAATGCCTTTTCCAAACTAATTTTCCAACTATCAGTTTCACATGATATAATTTAAATGCCACTGGAATCCAAACAGAACAATTAAATAAGCATTGGAGTGAAATTGGATTATGGTAGTCATAGGTTTCCAGAGAACAATACTGAAAAGCAAAGCACCAGTTTGCCCTAATGGATGAAGTCCCCATGACTATATCTCAGGTTTCCAGGAAGGAGAGTGTGGCTGGAAAAAAAATTAAGGGAAAAAATGCATTAGTTCTCATGTTCTTATTTGGGAAAAAAAAAAAAAAGAGTTTTACTGGCACAGAGTATATAGGAATAAATGTTAATAATATACTATAATGTACTGAACATTATCTTGCTACTCCCCCCCCCCCAATGTATTTATTTATTTATTTATTTTATTAAATTATTATCTGTGTACATATTTTAACATTGCGCCCCCCCCCCCCATACATACCCTTTCTCCCCAGAGTTTTGTGTCCATTGGTACTACTTATATGCATGTATACAAGTCCTTTGGTTGATCTCTTATCTCCCCCAGATCTCCCTACCCTCCCCGCTTTGACAGTCTGCTTGTTGCTTTACTGTCTTTATATCTGTCTTTTGGTTCATCAGTTTATAATGTTCTTTAATATCCATAAATGAGTGAGGTCATGTGGTATTTCTCTTTCATTGACAGTCTGGGAGCCAGCACCCTGGCAGCCTACCAGGACAAAACATAGAGCCATAGAGAAAGAAGGCTAGCGCAACCAAAAAGACTGGGAAGTCAAATCAGAAACACTGACACCTAGGGGCTGAATTACAAACTGACCTTTTTTTTTTTTTTGTTCCCCTTTTTTCCTTTTTATTTTATTTTATTACTTTTAATTAATCAAAAATAAACAGACACAAATAACTAAGATATAACCTACTTAAAATTAAGGACTAGCTTACAAAACTGAGGTACAGTGGAACGCTGGGAACTGTAATACTGTCTGGACCGAGAATCAGGCGTGCCAAATAGAATAACAGAGGAAGTGAATGACCACTAAGAATTGCTACTTTTTTTAATCCACACCCGAAGATATGTTTATTAATTTAGGAGATCTCTGATTAGAAATCAAACCCACCTTTAAATATATATATATTTCAGAGAGGGAGGGAGAGGTAGAGAGAGAAAGAAACATCAATGATGAGAGAGAATTATTGATTAGCTGCCTCTTGCACGCCCCCTACTCTGGATTGAGCTTGCAACTCAGGCATGTGCCCTTGACTGGAATCAAATTTGGGACCCTTCAGTCCACAGGCCAACACTCAATCCACTGAGCCAAACCAGCTAGGGCAAACCCACAACCTTTTGGTGTATGGAACAATTCTCCAACTGCGCCTTCTGGCCATGGCACATTTTGCTGCTTTAAAATACTGTATAAATAGGGTGGAGAAGGAAGTGTATGAGAAGGCACAGTCATAGTTCTAGAGAAAGTAAACAATCAATATACAATGGGGGGAGGGTAGAGCTTTTCTTGCCCTTTATTTTCCTGTATCTCTCTTCCTGATGTGTGATCATCATTGTGGCTTCTCTAAAGTTATTAACACAACTTCAGATGTGTCTTTCAGTTTAATTCACATGTCCCTTCTCCAGTCAGTCCCTTCCTTTCCAAAATCCCCAACAGTACTATACCATGGTTTGTATTAGTCTCACAAATTTTGAGTTTTGCATATTCTTCATTTTCAGCAGCTTAGCACATCATAATCCTATTCTGTGTTATTTTTTATCTTTCTTCTCTTTCTTCTTCTCATTAATATTGGCATAGATTCTTAAGAAGATGATTGAAGATGAACCAGAGGCTATAACTTCTTGGTCTCCTATTCTCACAAACATCTGAATTATTGATTAAGGTTCTAAGTTATAGTTAATTGGCCAAATCAGATTTTAGTTATATGATTATCTCCCAAGAATGCAG